>NW_017729015.1:19151049-19173124 GCF_001723915.1 Gavialis gangeticus | reverse complement strand
GCCCTGTGGTCCATCATTACAGCACAACCCTGCAACCACGGGGAAGGCGCAGGGGTCTCGTCTGGGCCCAGGCTTGGAGGCTGCCTTCCCCCGAGTCACCCAGTGCAGGTTTCCCGGTTGCCTCACAGGGAGTTTCCAAAGCTGCAGGCCCATTCACGCCACAGTCCGGCCGCCCTGGCTCAGTCCCAAGGCGAGCTCCTGCCTCTCAGCCAGCCGGTTGGGTGCTCTGCAAAGCAAACAGACGGACAAGTCAGGCCAGGCCTGGGCAGGCTGAGAGAGCATCCCAAGCTGATGCAATGTGATCACACCGAGAAAGCAGCCCTAGCTGATCTAACTGGATTGCCCAGCCATCGGGTAGCACAACCAGCACCGCGGCATAGGTAAATGGAGCCCAGAGCCATGCTGGACGTTTTGGGGGACATAGTCCTCTGTGCTGCCAGCCCCCGCAGCCTGCAGGACTGCCGAGGAGGGGGCCGCACCGTCCACATGTAATCTCCCCGAGCCCCATAGATGCCCCATCTCAGAGGATCCCTGTTCCTCATTAGTTATGAGCCCCTAGCGTGATGCTGTAATCGAAAGCCCCATCAGTACAGGGGGAAAGCAGGGAGCAGAAGACAGGGGTGTCACCTGGGCGCAGGGCCTTGGGGAGACCGAGCTGGTCCAGGTCTGG
The DNA here is from genome assembly GCF_001723915.1 of Gavialis gangeticus. Taxonomy (NCBI): domain Eukaryota; kingdom Metazoa; phylum Chordata; order Crocodylia; family Gavialidae; genus Gavialis; species Gavialis gangeticus. The sequence goes on along the minus strand of NW_017729015.1, from coordinate 19,172,454 downwards.
CGCCTGCCATTCGGGGCAGGGCACTGAGAACATGCCAAGGGGGCAGGACAGGCCCTGCCGGCAGGAGAAAGAGCCCTGCAGCGAGAGACATGCCGGCTTCATGCAAAAGGAGCCTGAGAGAGGAGTGAGCATCATGCACGGTGCAATACTCGCCTAGAGCCGGCACAGGGCTCAGTGGGGGCCAGCAAGGATCCCAGCCCTCCCAGGCAGGACTCGCTTCCTTCCTGCCCCCTCCTCTGCCAACCTCTATCGGAGACAACAACGCAATATCCGAGCGAGACGACAGCCTCGCCCAAATGGAAAAGACAGCTCCACCTCTCGGTGGAGGTACAGCCCCTGGCAGCCTGTGCTTTCACAGGGAGCTCATATTTTAAATGGGCCAGGTTTGTATCTTTAGTGCATCGCTTTTGCAGCATGTTGTGCTGCTCACACTGCTCTTGGAAACACTGGTTTAATCCTGAGTTGCAGGGAAGAGTTTCTTCCTCCTGAGTCTCTGACATCATCTGCAGCATTTAGGAGGCCCCCGGTCAAATACTGACCTGGCCCGATTCAGTTCAGCTTCTGCGACGGGAAAGGATCATGGCACGTGCTGCTATGGCTGCCACACAGTGCGGGGCACCAAAGCCAAGGAAACATTCATCACGGTGTCATTTTGCCACCGGCTCGCTTGTCCAAAGCCTATCCCCTTTATTGCAAATCAATAGAAAGCCGCTGAAAGGAACAAATATGGGATGAAGCTTTCACTGCCTCAGCTCTGGTGACAAAGCCTTGGGGATTAAGAACCCAACTGCAGGTTAGATTGCTCTCACATTAAGAAAGCTTTAAAAACATTAGCTTTACATACATGCATATGGGCGATCCCACAATCTTCCCCATCTCCACCATAAAAACACCCATTTGGAATCTCTCAGCTGCGTACTTGGTGCTCCTAAGAAGCCAGCAAGGATGGAAATATTCATCTGTGAGATTTGATACCTGGGAGATTTTAACAGCGGATCAGCTCCACGTATTCAGGGTAGCGTTGTGCACAGCATGCGTTCATTTTATTTTCAGTAGAAGACCTTGGTTAAAACGCTGGGATGCCTATGCCGCAGTGCAGGGCAGAGACACACAAGCTGGCTTTCAATGAGCCAGCTTGGGTCCTGGAAGGCGTGTAGAAAGAAGTAGCAGCATGAAACTCAGCCAGAAGCAGGGTAAGTCAGTCCCTGTTGAGCCCCAAGATTATTTCCAGTACCGGTGCTAACCTCGTTTTATCGTACACTGCACTGCAGCCTGCAGGATAGACACGCGTCTCTATCAAAAGCGTATGGTCCTCTGAAAAGCCACGAAAACACACACACACATCCACAAAGGACCCCAGAACGTACGGACAGGCTTGATGATCTAAAACCATCTTTCACAGCCTTTTTGGGTGGGTGACACTTCAAAGCTAGACATTTTCATGGCCTTCCTTCTTCTATGTAATGAAAACAACGCAAGTATGATGAGCAGCTATAAGGCAACCACAGCCACTGCATTTGACTTCACAAACAGGGGAGATTTCAGCCGGCCCTAAGTTATCCTGGAACCTGTGTTTGCTTTGCACTAACATTTCTCAATCACAACCCCCTCCCCTGCCTGATGACAAGACTCCTCCTCCCCCATTTGCAGAGAGGTTGTGACCCAGTGGTTGCAAAACACCTTCAAAAGGTGCCAAGGGTGTTTTGACCTTCCCCGTCAGGCTATAGAGCTTGCTCTTCAAAAGCAGCAGGAGCCAAGACCCACGCTTTCCTAATCAGACAGACCCTTACCTGCTGCTTCTCTGGACTTGGCCATCAAGGGAGGAATGAGCAGCATATCGACAGCAGATACCTGTGCTCAAGATTGCTCCGAGCTGAAATGTGAATGTAATTTTTGGGATGGCTTGTCTGCAACTTGAAATGCCACTTATTCCAAAACCCTATTGACTCCCCATACAGCACGCTTGTCATCTACCCTATGCCCGAGACAGCCGAGAAGAAGGCTAAGTTCTGTGCCCAATTTGTCGATTATTTACATGATGCAAACTGAAATAATAATCGACAAGGCACAATTAGGCCTTGCTTTTGGGTAAATCTTCTTCCTTCCTCTTTGACGCCCCGTTACAAGCTCGCCCTGTTTGGAAAGCATTTGATCCGCTTCACTGTTATTCCCACCAAGCTTATTTCTGTGAGGCACAGATGGTTGTGGCCATTGAATTACTCACAGTCTGTCCTGTATTTGAACTGAGCTGAGCAGGAAAACTTCAGCAGCACCATCGTCCACTGGAACGGGCAGTTCTGACAGAATCAAAGCACTTTGGGAAATCAAGTTGATGACCTGGAATTTTGCTTCAGAAGAAAACTGGGAACAAACCACAGTTCTGATAATGTCAAGATCCTTCATTTTGGAATGAATGTTTGCAGTTTCTGTTGTGCAATTATTTTAAAATAATTGTGTGTCGTATTATATTTTATAATGTAAGTCAAATCAAAAACACATTGACCTGAATGGAGGTTTGGTTTCAATTTAACTTCATGTTTGGGAGTTTCTTTCCTATGCAGAATGAAGCCACGTTTCAAAATCGATTACCAAATGGAATTCATGTCCTCTCCAGCTCAAGTCTGCATCCTCCCCTCACCACTGCAAAGTAGGGCACTGCTTTTTCCCCATGGTACAAATGGGGAACTGAGGCTCAGCCTCACTAACTGACTTGCCCTGGGCTGGCGATGATCTAAATGCTTCCAGAATCATCCTGCTTGTCTTGCAGCTGTGATGTCCAGAGCTGCCTAGGGGGGTGAGATGCAGTTTCCATTAATCTCAACGCCCCTTTTGCACCCACATCCCCTAGAAGCTTTGAGCATGCCACCCTCTATTTCTCCCCTCAGCTATCTCCTGTTGAATTGCAATAGATTCAACATGTTCTGGACAAGCATCACATTGGCAAATAGTGCCCAGCTGGGTCCTGAAGGATGGTATCCCTTTTATTCACCCAATGGATGCAGTAGTGGCAGCGGCAAGGCAAACTTGTCTCTCCATGAGGCCTCAGACCTGAGCTGGAAGTGGCTCCCAAAAAAGGGAAAGGGAGATCATCTTCCTCTTTTGCCCTTAGCCTTACAGTACATTTTGTGAGAACAGGGACACGTTGCCAGTAGCTGGAGGGGCAAGCAGTCTCGTAACAGATACTCCTCCATCAGGAGCCCCACACTGACTTGTGTACACACCACCAACCAGAGAGGACACAGGGACCGTGCAGGGTCACTACTGCCCCAGGTCTGAATCTGAATCAACAACCCAGAAGCAGGAGGCACATCATGCTACCAAACTCTTCTCCCTAGCCAGAGGCACCCAGTTCCCCTAATGGCCCTAATTTTTCAAAGCACCTGATCTCTCTTGTGGCTTTAAAGGAGCAGCTGCAATTGTGCTAACTAGTGTTAAAGCTCCAAGTGCATTAGGCACCTCTGAGCTACAGGATAATCTCATGCACCATCCTTGCCCAGCTTATGACGCTGTTAGTGCCTTAAAAGATGGAAATTTTGAACTACAGTTTGTTAGAAGTAAAAAGTTACCCATGGCTTCCTGGAGATATAGATGAGGGCTCAGGATACCCACCTGAATTTCCAGCAGTGCTCAGCATGACTGACCTGTGGCTACTTGGCAATAATTGGTGAACGCGGTGTGTTGACCTGGTTATCAGGAAGTCTGCTATATGAATATGTTTGTTTAGCTAAGGATTGCTCCAGACAAGTCAATGCTTCAGCCAACACCAGAAAGCCAGGCAGGGACAACGGGAAAGCCCCAGGCTTAGAGGACGAGCCAACCAGACTAGTTTATCCAGCAGGTGCAAAACCAAGAACTGACAAGAACAAAAGGATTCCAGCCAGATTAAATGGGAGTGACTCCTCCTTTCTAGCAGCTGTTGGGAGCCGAGGCAAGGTGGGGGACCTTCACTTTAGGCAAGATAGATCTGAACGGAGTCCTGCATAACAGGCTGTGTGGCGTGCCTTTGGCAGGGACCTGGGAAGGAAGACCTAATAGTGAGAAGTTAAGACATAAAAATAACGAGCGTTGCACAGTGCATTTTACTGTCACTGGAGATGTTTTAGCACTAACTGCTCACCAGTTTCCAGAAGGAAGCTTAGACCAGTAGTTAATTTGCATCTATAAGGGACAAATCTACCCTGCCTTCTGCCAGTAGGTAAAGCCAAGGGCTTCTAGTCAGGTGGCATTTCATTTTTAGGCAGTACATGGGTGGGAATTTCTACTCCACCAGAACTAGAAGCACAAGCTCCCTTGGAGATTCTCAGTCTATTTTGGAGTCTCTAGACCAGAGGGAGCTCAGTAGATGTTAGGGGAACAGAGAAGTCAAGGGGCCAGCTTTCTACTCCCAAATCTGCCACGGACTCTCCGCATGTGCCCTTAGGCAAATCCACGCACCCAGCCATTTCTCAACCTGTTGTAAAGCAGGGAAAGCCTGAGGGGGCAAGCCAGGATAAAATAAGGCTTGCGCAGCACTGGGTAGAGATAAAGCCCCATATAAATGCTAAGGAGTATTCATGTATTCTTGTTTTCTTCCCTTTGTGTCAACCTTCTCATGGAACCTCCCAACAGTTAGTCCCTGTAGATAAAGCACCTTATCTCACCCCGGCTTAAAGAAGTCAGCTACTTTGGAGGGCTGGAGTCCAGCAAAACCAGATGCGACCATCTTGATTATTTCTCAGGTGACAAACAAGTCGAAATCAACCCCTCCAAGCCTTCTCTATGCACGAAATAAAGAAATAAACACAGCTCAAAGTCGCCCTTGAAAGATGCCATAGAGAAAATAAGAACATACATGCATTCCTTACAGCAAGGTTGGTGAAACTGGTCCCTGTACATAATTAATGACCTCTCTGCTGGGGTCAGGAGTTGTGCTGACAAGTGTGTCTACAGCAACGGCATCAGACTGACCTGGGGCATTCAGGGACAAGCTACCTCCAGGCTTGGGCAGGGTAGCAGCTTACACTCCACTTTATAATTCACAAGGTCATGTTACTCTCTCTTTTCATATGAACTACAGGAAAACATGCTGAAAGATAAAGGCTGGTGGAAAAAGTTGTCCAAATTTGGAGGTTTTGGAACAGAAAACTGCATATTTGACTAACACCTTTATCCCAATGCCTGCTTTATACAGAAAACCATGCATTTCTTGTGGAAAAATCCAGTATCCACATGCCAACTACTTTGCTGCTGACACGTTTCCTTGGAGCCACGGTTTGCATTTTCCATGCTTTGAAGAGGGATGCTTTGTCCCAGTGCACCCCCTTGTCCTCTATCGGAATGGAAACCAGAGTTTCTCATAGGAGACAGAGCCAGGATGACAGCTAAGAACAGAAACATCTAGTACCCAAACCCCAGCTCCCAGGCTGCAGCCCAGCAACACTGACACATGACATGCTCTCATGTAAAATGTTGTGGTACGGTATTTGAATTTCTGCTAAACAAAAAATAAGCATGTCTGTAGGGAAAAGCAATTCAAGCAACTCTACTAAGCCAGGAAGGTTCACAAAGCGTAATGATCTCCATCCACCTTGCTATCCTTTGTACCTTTGAAAAAAATAATCTCTCTCCCCTCCCACAAGAGCACTAGTTCAAGGCACTTCCAGCTCAAGAAACAGAACAACCAACCAAAAGGATCTTGATAGGATCTTCCAAGAGGATTTCAGGGTAGCTGAAGGCAAGGCAGGAAGCAAAGCCTCTGGCCAGGGTCTTGGCTATGAGAATCTGAAGGATAGAAGCAAAAGTAGAAAGAAACCTAAAGAAAATGCAGTTTCGTTCTCTGCACACACGCACACGCACACCCCAAATCCCAGGGCAGCAGAAGTCAACCATGGGTGTACAACCAGCATCAGTCATCAGGCCCAGAGAAAAGAAGCTGCCTGCCTCCCTTTAGAGATTCAACCCATAAAAGGCAAAGAGAAAATATCAGACACACGAATCAGGAGGATTATGCTTTTAAACACTTTTACATTTGTCTGAATTTTGTACAAATCAAAGCATCCCTTTAAAATCTCCATTATTACAAACATACAAAGGAACAACGTTATTACTACAAATCATCAGCTACTCAATTGCATGATCAAGTTTTCACAATTAAAAAAGAGAGAGAGAGAAAAGAAAACATTATTTTATGTACAGGGTCCTTCTCCCTCTATTATTATTTCTGTAACCAGAGGGACGCTCAAAAGAAAAAGTCCCCAATTTTAAAAATGTTATTGATACAGTTCAGACTTCTTTTAAAAAGACATGAAGTATAAAATTAGGCGCGTTTTCCTGCTGTCGCACTCTGGCGGAGTGCAACGATTCTCGAGCATCCCAAGTCTCTTAAAAAAAAAATTGGAAAGCAAAATAAAAAGAACAAACCCACAGCGTCTCCAATGCTTCAGTGTGTTCCTTCCATGCCCAAAGCTAACAACATCTGAAAGTGCCTTTGAATAAAATCATCTTTGTTTAAAAAAAGAATAAAATAAAAAACCCCACAACTCTCTAGTTAAAAAGATTTATAAAAACTCTGTGAGAGCAGCTGGCCCAGTCCACAGGGCTTGAAGGCTCCTTGCCTTGGACAGCAATTAACCCATTAAAGGCTCCCTCCCCACTGCCCACCTCGCGGTGGGAGTACCGGACCCTGAGATATCTCTTCGCGCTACCGGAGTGGGGCTCACTGCTGGCATTTCATGGAGGAAGCAGGCACGGCTCTTAGGTTTCCCTCCCTAAGAGCAGCTTGATTTTTATCGCCTTCTCTGAGCGCCCCAAGCACAGAGCTCAGGCACCTGCAGCGTTCACCTCGTCTCAGCTCCGATGAAGGTGGATGGCGGGGGGGGGTTCGTTCCTGCTGACCTCGCTGAAACCACCTTGGGTCTCCTTGCCCCAGAAGCAGGTGTTTCAGAGAAGCACATCTTTGCTGCAGAGAACCTTCTTGCCCTTTTACCCTGCCGGCTTTGATGGGGAAGGGGGGTAGGGCGTCTCTGTCCAGCACCCAAGAAACACTTCCTGTTTTGGGGCATTGCTCCCTGCAATACCTTTCTCAGAACTAACTTGATCCTACTCCTGACATCAAGGAAAGAGGCATAAAAACCAACGAGAAGGAATGATGAAGAGAAGAAAGAGGAGAAACTGGAGCAAGGCTATGGAGGGGGGAGTAACCTCCTTCATGTTGGGCAGTCCCAGAGAAGTTCATTTATGCCAGCTCAGTCAAATGACCTGACATCCCAGCTGTTGAACTGGGATCCCATAGAGACACAAGGGGTTAGATACACTTATTCTGCTAGGAGTCCCACACCAAAAGCAATCAACACAGGCAGTCTGGTTTGCCAAAAAAACCCAAATAAAACCCCCAAGATAAAATTCTAGCCCAGATTTTGGAAGTGCTCCCGAGACATGGACTGACTCCAGCTCCCACACGCCGGCTTGCCCTCCATACTCAGAAAGGGAGGGAAGGGCTCGCAGCTAAAAGAGGAACAAAATACTTTGAAATAAAATTCCCACCACAGAGCTCTTGGCATGTCTGAAAAACAGCTGGTGTGGCACTGTGCCCCAGAGCAGCAGGTATCGCATCAGAGAGATGAAATCTCCAATGCTACAGGCCCCCATTGTCTACGTATGGGGTGGCAGTGATAACAACTGGTTAGAAAACAAGTATCTTCCCGTGAGCATTTGTTCTGGAGCGTGGGGGAAGTAGGATGCCTAGGAGCACCTCTCCCCAAGAACAGCTATAATATATAACAGGATTCAACAGATAACCGGACACACTCAAGCATGCTGTCGAAAGGCAACACACACCAGGCGTTTCCATCAAGTCCATAGCAATAGGATCGTAACAAATCTGAGGTTGGGGGTTCCAGCAGGACAGGCAGGCCGCTAGCCAGGCTCCTTGGCTAATGCTGGGGAAAGCTCCCAGTCTCTTTTTGTTTTTAAGGGGAGGTTATCGCTCCCGACTTCTCAGGCTTTTTGCCCTTGGACAGGGCAGCTGCTTGCTTCAGGAGTTCTCTGTTCTTGGCCTGGAAACACAGTGAAAAGGGGTGTTTTAATGGCATGGAACAGCATTAGGCTAGAAGTACCAGAAGAGGAGCTGCTAGCTTCTTGGATGCAGAACGAGGATACAAAAGGTGCTGTACTGATGGCAGCTTTAGTTCATCAAGTCTAGTAGTTCGCTTCCCCCAGCTGAAAACAGCTGCGGCGTCGAGGGCTCTTTCACCACAATGTACCTGGCCAAGGGAGGGCACCATCTCTGACTGCTGCAGGTTTCCAGCATGCAGCATGACAGATTTTTATTAGATCAGCTAGGGAGGGGCTGTTCATTCCCTCCCCCAGGTACTTTGTATGACACGTGCTGGATTCACAGCTCCGGAGCCCAAAGGCCTCATGCTATACCCTGCTGGCAAAAAGGCACTGCAGACCCCCCTGCACTGCACCCATCTCAACTCTGACCAGCCCCACAGTGGAGTGGCTTCATCAGTTTTCCTGTCTTGTTTCCCCCCGGGCCTCTCGACTGAGGCTGCCAACAAGAAGACTCCCAGGGGTGCAGCACTGTCCTGGTGGGTTCTGCGATCCCAGTGCACCCCAACAAAGGATGAGACAGAAAACATCACAAAGCACCTGGGGGGCTAGAGGAGCAATGGCCTTTAGTCAGTGCAACGTGGCCTGGATTCAAACAGAGCGACCTAGAAGTGACAGGCTCTAGGTCTCTCATCCCCAAACCCTAAGCCACCTCTCCCCATGCTGAAAAGCTCTCTGGCTGCCCGCAGATCTTGTTGGCACAGCAGAGACAACCTATGAGCTTCTGCACAGAAAGGCAGGTATGGCTGTTCTGGTTCTGTTTGCACTGAGTGGACATCCCAATAAGAAAGCAGCCGCTGCCTTCACCGTTTGGGTCACAGGACAGCCAAGAAACAGCATGAGCCAAGATTCAAGCGGTGCTGGACAGACGGATCACCAACAAGAGACCAGAGTGTCTCTGCACCAGCACTGGAGTATCCATTGCCCTTTGCAGCTGGTGAGCCTACAGACAACCCCTTCACCCTGGAGAGGACAACAAAACCAAGAGAACACGACACATAAAGGAAGGGGGAAATCTCACAAAGACTTCAAGGTACCTGCAATACACCAAGAGGGTTTGAACTTTTATTTTGGAGCCATCGGATAAAGAATTTCCAAAATCTCGACCAAGGACAGCTGACGTGTAGAACTCAGAAAGAATAGGTTTTGGGCAGTCCCATCGACAGCCAAGTACAAGCAGCACAGAGATTCACACACACACAGGCCTCCACCCAAAAATACCAGGGAAGCTGAGGAATAAACCAGGTCAGGGATTTGTATCTTGCCCTTTTATGTCCAAACTGAGCAAGGTTAGGGCTGTTGCAAGGTGCCTGACTGACACCTTGTAAGGGCAATGTCTTCTAGCCACAAAACAGGTTCAGCACTATCTCACCAACGTGCTTTTGCCCTGATCTGGAGGGATCATCTTGAGAAGGAAAATGAAAATCAGTCTCTGCTTAGCCCATGGCCACTCAGCTGAGAATACTGATAAAAGGTGATGAGTTAGCGGCAACATGAGAGATGGGCAATCATCTGCTAGCAACTAAAACAACAGCACTCTCTTACTCTACATGGGCCATTTAATGGGCTGCAGATGACAGCAATTTTGGGTCACTGCTGACGTGGAGAAAGCAACATCAAAACGCCAGGTTCTGATTCCATCACCAGCTCTTCCAAGCCATCCAGTGTCTCCCACTCCCTCAATTCTAAAAGAAAAATTGTCAAGCCCCATCCCACCCACCTCAAAACTAAGATCACGGACCAGATTCAAATCCTGTCCCAGTCTATGTGGGCAGGACCTCACAGGCACTTGTCTTCAGACAGCACCTGTAAGCTACAATACTTGTCCTATGTTCTAATTATTAAACTTGGGTGGGTGATTATGGTCATAGGGGAAGGATATTTTCTCTTGTGTGAATCCTGGGCCTGTGTTGCATCCCCACCCTCACTGCTAGAAATTTAGACCACTGCCAACTCCAGAAGGAGGAACTTAGAAGATGAACTCTGCACGCAATGACCAATTTCTTGTTTTAGGAAATAACCCTGTGGTCCTATCTTTTGCAGACCAGAATTTGTTGCAGCCGATAGTCCATCCTCTGAACACAAACTGGACCTTCCCCACCAGCTCAGGGACTTCTTCACAATATTAATATAGTCCAGCAACAACAATAAAAAAAAAATACCCTGGCAATGCCTTTTGGGGGCCTGATAAAGATTTGAGAGAAGTTGCAGCAGGTTGATACTGAGAGGCAAAAGCAGAGCTCTGGGATGGAGGGGTGCAAGGGCTGCAGGATTGAGAAGCATTAGTGGAGCCAGATGTGTGGGAGCTCATGAGGTGACCGAGTGTTCTCAGGTATTCCCAGGAACACTGCAGTTCAGCAAATTAAAACCCAAATGGCATCACCTGTAACTGCTCTGTGACTTCCTTGTGCGTCTTCTCCATTTGGTTCATCTTTGCCCTCATCTGGGATTCTTGGTACTGCAGGTCAGCCTTCAGCTCTGTAATCTGGGGAGAAATGAAACAGCAGGTGAATGAGGACAGAGGAGACCAGACCAACGACCTGCACACTGAACAGGTGTCCGGGTCTGGAGAAAACCTCTGCAGAAGTCACTTTCAGAACGGGCATGTTGCTGTAGTAATAGTTATGGTCCAGGCGATATGCAAGAAGCAGGATTCATTTTGTGGTATCTTTTATTATTAGGTCATTCAAGGGACTTGGTAATAAATGCATCAACGATAGTGTCTTGGGGTAATGCCAAGACTCTTTCAGAAGCTGCAGACCTTTACTGAGTGCTACAGTGATGGGATCCATATAGGACTCTTGGCTAGAGTCCATGTTTGGTAACACCCTTGGAAAGGGAATTCATGGTCTGATTTCCAAAGGTGCTGACCACCTACCGCTCTGGGTTCCTTCTGCCAGGCTCTGAAAAAAGGCCATTACCCACTCTATGCCTCAGTTCCTCTACTTAAAATGTGAATAATGATACCCACATGACAGTGGGGTTTGCAAGACTGGACTAACCCTTCTGCTGTGTGGTGCAAGCAGCATGTATTATTCTGTATGCTGCTGCTAGGGGAAGCTGTTCTGAATCCCCTGGGCAGCGTGCGGGCGCGCAGCACGGACCGTACCTTCTTTTCCTTCTCCAAGATCATCTGATCTTTCTGGTGCAGCATCTTCTTCAGAGTGGCCACTTCCTCCTTCAGCTGGGCAATAATAACAAAGTGGTCTGTGCCGGGGGAGTCCAGGGCAAGGTCTGGAGAAAAACTACAGGAAAAAAAAAAGGGTTGGGGGGCGGAAAAAAGGGATTTTATCACAACCGTTTCTAGTCACAGACATATGGAAACCCCCACATGGATGGCATGGCACATATAGAAGAGATTAGTTTTGAATAGCTACATATGAACAGGCTCATCCATTCACCAGCATAACCTACTCCTGGTCTCTGAGCATTACCTAAAGCTTTGTCTCCAGATCACTGGGAATCTGTAGAGAACAACACTGCACGGTGGTTGATTTCCTGAGGCCTGACAGGATTTACCTGCTACAGCAAGTTTAACGTGACACAGTCAGCAAGAAAGGACACAGGATTGTTACAGACTTTTCGTAACCATTAAGCCAGTGTCTGCGGCTTTTCTATTTGCAGTAATCAACCATTTTCAAACCAGGAGGTGTGGAATGCAATCAGTGCGCTAATGAAACTTTTACGCAACCACCTAGGAACCCTCTTTAGGTCACTGCATGTCTGGGGGAAAAAATCCCTTTCATTAAATGCAAATCACGACTGTGGTAAAAAATGGAGCAGGAAAAAAGACAAATAACCCCCAAGTTAAACAAACAATGTAAAACGGATGCCTAGATTATGGTCAGAGCTATCTGCAGGAAGCAATGCATTAGGATTTCTGTAGTTTGATTCCCACCATGGTGCAGCAATTTGGGAAGAGGCTTTGTTACCACATCAAAGAAAGGAGTGAAGAAGAAACAGACGCTTGGCTCTACAGAGCTAGCTGGCTGGCTGACAGTTTGTTTGGATAAGAGATGCTCCTTTACTTTGGTAATCCATGAAGTCTCCCTACAAATTACCAACACGTAGGGCAACTGGACTATTTTTGTAGTGCAGCAGTGCCTAGAACCGTATCATGGCTCAGGATCCAACGGTGCTTTGTGCTGTACAACCGCTGAACAGAGACAGTCAACAGCCCAGAAGCTTGCCTCGCCTAAGGACCCGGCCATCACCTACTATAACTCTGGGTCCGGCTGCCTTTTCAGAGCATTCCACTGGTGCAAATGAGTTGCAATAATGGATAAAGTGATACTGTCATAAAATGTTAAAGTTTTAATAATAAAGTACATGGTAAAGTTTTGTACCCAGCATCCTACCAGCTTAAACAGTCTGCTTGTTATTAGGTAACATAGCTGCCACAGAAGTGGTGAGTAGAAGCCACAATGTGTAGCACAGCCTCTACAACAAGATGCCGTGCCTTGCAGATGAAGCCTGTAAGTGCCCCATGTCCCTACCGTAGGCCTGTATACATCAGAAGACAAGTGCAGCATGGTCCGATGCATCCAGACCCTACACTTCACCATTACAGACCTGCTCCTGGGTCTTAGACCAGTTACATCACTATTCTCAGCCTCAGTTTTCCCATCTGTGGAACAAGAATATAAATGGCTGCTTCTTACTTTGTCTGGAATCTCTTTGGTACTTGGAAAATATACTGATCTAATGTGACATAGTTTGAATGATGAGGTATAGTATTAAGGAGGAGATGCAGAAAGACTCCCTATGCACAGGGGAGGAAAAGCCTAAGAGGAGAAATTCAACAAATGAGAGTTGCGCAGGTAAGGGGTGACTGAGACCCAGCCCATGGGGCTCCCCCTAGCTCCAGAAATTTGGCAGCAGGGGAGCAGTAGCAGCATTAATTACCACACCTCCTGGGCCTGTGGCAATCAACACTGCCATCACTCGTCCTAGCATCTAATTTCCAGCCCTGTAAGGATTCCCACAGGCCAGATGACGCAGCTCTGCATGCCAGATTGGGCCCACGGACTGGCCTCGTATGGCCAGATGAGTTGGGCACCACTGGTGTAGGTCATAAAGGTCACAGACCAGACCAGGAAATGTTGGAAATGAATCCCAGGCAAGGCAGTCAACATCTGCAGGACTCTGCACAAAATTAGAACACAATAACTAACCCAATGGTAAATGCTTGGCGTGGACAAGAACAGGAGAAAAACATCAGGTCAGTAACCCACGGCTACCCTCAGTGCAGAGCCCCCTTTGTTCAAAACACCTGCCCTTGCCTGTGGCTTTTCAGGCTGTCTTAGTTGCACAGATTCAAACGTCTAAAGCTCCATAGGCACAAACTGGCACCTCTCCCCAGAACACTGTGGACTCAATGTGGCAGCAGCCTGCCTGTACTCAGGAGGGTGAGGTTCCTGGCCTGGAAAAGCAGAGCAGCCTCCAATGCCTTCACTGGTGACCAAGGCACTAATATAACCCTCAGGTCCTCTGCTCTCTGAACGAGAGCTTCCGGCTACCGCACACCACTGAGGCATGTTGGCATGAGAAGAAACGGAGGAAGAAATGTCAAGCCTGTTCTGGGAGGGTGGGTGAAGAAAAGCTTCTTCACAAAACTTTCCAACTGAAAACAAGCCTGTGCTTATCCTCCTTACTCGGCCACGAGGGATTCCCTCCTGCCAAGTCCTGCAGCAAGAGAGGGTGCCAGATTTGCCGACTTCCCAGGGCAACTCGCTCAGGAAACTTCCATTCCCTGCGTCTGCTCTCACACCAAAATGCTTATTAAAACAGAAAAGTAGACTGGAGAAGAGCGGTGTCTGCCCCCTCAGCAAGGAACAGGAAGGACAAATAATTTGAGGCTGTTTTCTCACCCTATTCTACCCTTAACAAATTGGCAAGTCGGGAGTAAAGATAAAGGGTCTCACTCATCCTTTGGTTTTTGTGCCTAGAAAAGAGAGAGTAGGTGTAATTTTTGCTGCTATATTTTAAAGTGGCCATGTATCCAACTCATATCTGGGCGCAACATGCACCCACAAATAATCCAAAGGTGCAAAGAACAGAACTTCATTTTGAAGCTGAGTCAATAAGCAAAAGATCCCTTCTCCCTGACCAAGTGAGGGAGCCAGCTACAGACTTCAGCATGAGAAGACTACAGAGCAAACAAATCAGTGAACATCCGTTTAACAAGGACAATCCCTGCACACAATAAGGAAACTGTGAAAGCCCAGGTCTGGGTCTACTGTAGCCTTCTGCCCTCAACACCTCTGGAGGGCTGTTTCCATTGTTTGGGGACTTTGATATTGAAACAAGGCTGACTTAAAGGATGCTGTCAAGGACAACGGGCCAACATTCAAATTGCATCAAAAAGGCCTTAGACACATCCTCCCCAGACATAAAACTGCATAAAAAACAAATACTTTTAGAGGAAATGGTCGCTCCCCCTGGGCTTGTTTTACAGAGCAGGCAGTCCAATCATGCCCACTAGGTACTTACAGCACGGGCATGGCATACTTGTACAAACGGGAATATTTCCACTGAACAAAACTGACTGCTCAGCTACATAAGCATGTCTCCCAGGGCTCATGGAGAGGCAATCTAGGCCCTTCTATTCTAAAAGGTTCACTCAGGGCACCAATGAGGCAGTGCATAGGCCTGTCATGCCTTGGAACTGGATTTTGAGTGTGGACACCAGTGAAAGGAGTGTGGTGCTGTTAGCTCAATCCACCACGGACATTTGATTATATCAAAAGACCACATGTGGCTGCCTCTGCTAAGGAGAAGCCAGGCAAGGGGTGCAGTAGGTCCGGAAGGAGGTGCCTTAGCAAACTTGTGCGAGGTGGCTCTGGATGCAATAGCAATAGGTGCTACAAGTGAATATGGGAGACACCAGGAGAACTGGGTGAGACACGTAGGAGAGTACTGGACTGAAGGACCCCGGGAAACTTGGAAAGGTAGGGTTTGCTGCAGGCTGGTACCAATGGGCACTGACAGAACTGACTGGGAAAGATGCTGAGCCTTTTGCCAGAACCATTAAGTCTCTTAGCTCTACGTGCAGCAAACATCACCCCCAAGTTAACACTAAAACAGCCAACAGTTACATGAAATTGTAACAGAGCTAAAGCAAAAGTCATTTGGCCACCCCCAAACCACAGGACAGAGCAGGAGAACCCAGAAATAATCATCACAAACATGCAATCCCAGAGAGTGTTTAGGGGCTCAATGTAATACAAGAGTTTCCACATGATAGAAAGCCTCCAGGAGGTGAGAAAGGCAGATAAGGTGGACCATTTTTGGAGCTGTTACCCAAGTTAATTCAGCTCAGGGACACACAAATATTGCCCATATGAAGGCTGCACTAGCAATCTACCTGGACCCCAAAGCCAGGACCGCAATGCAGCTGTTCCTACTGGGCTCTGTTTTGGCCTGTGGTCTGCACCCCGCAGTCAGTCAAATTGCTGTACGATCTACGAAGAATCAGAACTCAGGATTAAACCTAATTACCCACTAAACATTACTGCTGCTTGACAGCAATGCAGCCACCGGTCTTTTTAACATGGCTACAACTTCCATCACGTGCAGCGCACAGTACAAGGCAGAGCTCAGTAGTAGCAGCAGCTATGAATTCTGCCTAACTTGCTAAGGGCATATGCTGAAAACAAGAAGTTTGCAGGCAGACCCACAACTTGCCAAGGCTCCAAAAGTTGGAGTGACGAGGCCCGGTGCAAGAACAAATTGAAATGAAACGAGTTGCCTAATTCAATGCAAGTCAACTAGTAACAGATTTTAGGGTGTGGAGCCTTTTGCTTCTACGCTGGCTTCAGAGCTAGCACTGAGACTGAAGTGAGTTATTTGGGTCTCAATCCAGCCTCATGCAAGCAGATATAAGGAAAACTCCACAGTGACAATGCTTCACAGCCTGGCTGGCAGCCCCAGCAGGTGCAAAGGAAACAAGAGTCCACTCTAGGGGGTAGCTTCCATTGCTACTGTAGGTGGCACACCTGTTCTGCCCAAGGGAATGAGGCGTGGTACTCAATCAACATCAATCCTCGGCCTTAATTTGCATTCAATTCAGTTTGAAGAATTCTGCCATCACTGCGCCCCTCCAGAATTCTTTAAGCTCAATTTCATGCTTCAGAATTTCTGCTGTGACCAGCCCCAGACCACAGGACGGCAGCCATCTGCAGGACAGAGGCGACTTCGCTTCAGGACGGATGACGAGTAATTACCAGTTACTTTGAGAGACTTAACAAGGCTCCCCAGCACTAACAAGCCTATGCTGTGGTCCACGCTTTCAATTCAATGCAGTTTGGAAGGAGATCCAGTGACAGGGACAGTTTCCATGGGCGCGGCCATTTCCAGGGAGGGAGGGCAACGGGGGAGAAAACAATAGGTGATCTCACTTCAGGTTGTCAGTGCCTTGAGAAACAGGATAATGATGGGCACCGAGACTCTGTTGGGAAGCAGCCCACTGCACCAACACGGACGGGGCACTCTGGATAGGGGGGCAAAGCATCTCGGGAGAGGAAGGAACGCTGAGAATCAGAGAGGAAAGGGAGGAATGAAAATATGCATGTACAAGAGTAAAAAATAATATATCCATCTCCTGACACAGCTCATGGGCCTTGTTCTGCCATGGCAGGCTTCAGGGCTCACGGAGCTGCAGGCTTGCTGCTCTGGCAGAACTCAGCCCGCTGCTTCCAAAGCTGCTTATCATTTTCCCTCGCTCATGACAGGCGGGGAAGATGGGTGACCTGTCTATGTTTTCTCACCTAATGATTCTGTCCCCTACTCTAGCGCTTTTTCTGATTATTCTAAGAGATAAGGCTCTAGCCTCAGGAGTGCCCCCATTTCAGATGTGATCTCTGTAATGCAGCTTGTGGCCACCCTCTCCCTGGCCCTGCAGGGTGAGGACAAGGCGGAACCCGCTGCAGGTTTCTCACTGCTGGTGAACTCAACCAACAAGTCATTTCCTATGCCTGCAGGTACAAGCTGATGGCTACCTTCTGATTTCCACATGTAGGTCTCATGTGCCAGGTAGGGCTGGCCCACTGGGTCCCAGAAAGCTGCTGGTGCAGCCCCTTGGAGTCCCACAGTTTGAGAGCCCCCGTTCTATCAGAAACACACCCTGCTACTTCCACTGAACTCTCTCTGACACCAGCTTCAAACAAGCAAGACCCCTCCCCCCTGCACCATCCCCAGCTACCTGGCTCACCTGTCACCGTTGGCAGAAATGGCATCGAACTTGGGTTTCTTCTTTGGAATTTCATTCTGAATAGAAGATGTGGATAAGGTTTTCTGGCTGGGAAGGTGGGAAAAAAAGACACATCACAACTGAGAACGCCTGCAAATGCAACATCACCCTGCCCCATAAGAAAGAGACGCAATTAAACACCATCCCACACTTCCAAGCCCAGCATGGGAGATCTCCAAACAATAGTCAGAGTACAAGGGTGAGTAATCAGAAGTCCCTGGTTTTTAACCCTGGCTCTGCCACTGACTGGCTGTGTCACGTAGAACAAATCACTTTTACCTCTCGGTACCTGTTTTCAGCCAGCCAGAACAGCAAACTTACCCCCTTGGTTTAAGGCACACTCCTCATTAGTTGTATAAATACAGTTTACTTTTAATTTTTCTATGAGAAAACTCACTAACTAGACAGGGGACATTTTGTAAATAGGTGGCTTTGCTCCAGAGCTGAGTCTGCTGTGAAAACCCTGAGAAGCATTGGTTATTATAAGGAGTTTGCAGCAAAACTGGGTTTGCATACGAATGAGAATCAGGGTGTTTAGAAAGATGAATAGTTAGATAAAAAATATTACCCTGCACTGAGGTCTAAGACATGCTTCCCACTGGTATTCAGAAGGGTGGCAAAGGAAGCATGCAGTTCCCCTGCTCTGCTGCTCAGAAATGTGTCTCTAGTACAGCAACATTTAGTCCTGTGTTGAAGACGCACAGCAAAATACATGCCCCGACACATACCAAATGCACTCCAGTTCAGGTACTTTAAAAGCCACAAGCCTCTTTAGCCCCAGTGACGACTGATAGTGATAGATAATGATGAGTGGTAGTGATAGCGCATATATTGCTTTATTTGTGACTGCAAGAAAGACATCCCACTGCATCCAGCAAAAAAGGATTTGCTAACATCTTCTGCTAAGAGTCATATGTGGCTTGGGAGTGTCACAGGTTTAGCCCAAAGATGCAAGTGCTGGGAGGAAGCACCTGCAGCAGCAGTTTCATACAAGTTACCTGTTGTAATGGCTGCCACCGCTGATCCTGCTGTACTGCTCCTTCTCTTGGAGGCTCGTCCGGGAAGAGCTGCTGAGATGTTTGCGTTGCTCTTTAGTCTTCTGTAGGACCCGTTTGTATGACAACGTGCACAGCCAGCACAGCAGCTTCCCATCCACCTGCGAGGGAAGGCAAAGAGGCAACAAGGAGAGGATTTCCCTCATATCTTGCCTACAACTTGAGCCTACATTGCATTAGCAATATCCTCACGGTTTATGGGCCCCAAGATGATCACACAAACAATGATTTGAGGCAACCCTGAAGTGTCTTGGAAGCATGATGACTGCATTTAGCACCGCCATGAGCAGCACCATGAACAACGACAAAAGCTCAGCATGACTACAGTCTATCCTATGCTGAGATTTTTGGACGTTCTATAATCAAAGTCACATCCTGCACAAACCGGGGTGTTTACGAAGTCAAAGCCCCACAGCTGTACCTAGATGGGCACCCTGGGAAACCCAAGCACTGCTGCTGCACGTAGAAATGGCAAGAACAAGTAGAAAGTTTGAATGATGCAACACAAGGCCTCAGTCCTGCAAAAACCTGTACGAGCACTTCACTTCGGGACTGCTCGCAGGGCATCAAGAACACATGCAAGTCGTTACAGGATCAGGGCTATGAAACATGTTTGTGGGCAGGACACATCACTTTTGCACAAAGTTGAGGACCCTTGGTCCCATTTCATAGCGAGGTCCCCTTCTCATTTGTGCCCCCTCCTATCCTCAGCCCAAATTCAAGAGGAGTTTCAGCATGAAGTCTGATGAAGGAGCTAAGATGCTAAAAGAGCAAACAGTTTCACCATACATCTCACATCTCTCTCAGGTAGCCCAGGAAATATTTTACAGCCAGTACAAGTTATTACAGCCAAAACTCTCACTCCATGCAAAAGAACCCGTTGTGGCAATCAGTCCTTCCATCACTCCAGCTCCTAGTTACACAGTGCTTAGGGTCAGAAGGGACCTAAACAGATCATCAGGTCAGACCTCCTGCCCCAAGCAGGAATGAGTGCTGGGGTCATAACACCCCAGCCAAATATCAGTATCATTCTATACACGTGTACTCACCTTCTTCCTGTCATCCTTTCTGTCAAACGCGCACTGCTGCTTGCACTGTTCGCATGAATGTGGTGGCCCATACTTCTTTTCAGAGTTCGTACAGCGCTGGCACTTGTTGCCAATAAACGCTGCTATTATGTTGCAGTACTGGCACGGTTTTGGCTTTAAAAAGAAAGAGCAATAAAGTACAGTACAGTAATGTTTTAAGATTGGAGAACATATGTGCAGCTTTCTAAATATAGAAGATACGTGCAAGGCTCTTTTCTCTCATTCCAAATGCTGCCATCTTTGCTTATTTTCCTACATTAAACTAATACTGCAACACCGACTCAGAAGTTGCACGTGTACCTAGTCAGGCCCAGGAGCAGAGTCTGGAACTAAAACCCCACGTGATTAGCCAGGACACCTGAATCACCCTGATTCTGCGCAAAGCGCCATGAAACCTTTCACAAAAAGTCAGGACCTCTGCTTTGCATCTAGTCCAGAGGGGAAGAAAGGTTTGTCTCTGTTTCTTGGGTGACTTCTAATTTAGATATATAACTGCATTCTGGCTTCCTTTAATCCCCCTCATAGCTCCGTCGGGCATGTGAAAGTTTATACTGACCTAACCTGAGACAAGGAACTGCTTGCTATACACTACAACAAACAGTTTCCACATTTCACCCCAGCACGTGTCACAGTTCATGTGTCACCTTCCACAGACAGCCTGAAACCAGCCTTGGGATCCTCTGGGATGACACGCAATAGGAGAAACACTATGTTAAGTCACAGGATTGAAAGGGAAAGGTCCTAGCACTTACCGTCCCATATAGCTTCACGTTCTGAGCACATTTCTTGCATATTGTGTTGGTTTTGCTGTTAAAACAAAATACATATTACAAAAAAAATCATTATTTTGCTGGGACAATTTATGTGCAAAATTAAGCCTCCTGCAGTTAGGTCCTGAATTTCCCCTAACACACAAGTCCGTTTGCAGGAGTTTTATATTCACCTTGCTCCCAGCATTGATATCAAAGCCAATTTTTGTCATTCCCGCCTAGCTGACAATAATCTTCCAGGTTACCAAAAGGGATCTTTTTATTTTTAGGCCTCCTCAGAAGATATCAGGCTTTCAACTCTGCAGGTGTGATCTCAGTTGGATTTGGATCAAAGCAAGTTATTTGGTCACCAACTAACCAGTCATGGACATGACAAATACCAGCGACCATCTCATTTCAGCACTGGAATTGCACCATGAACACAAGCTAGGATGGAAGTTTGTTTGGGCCATTCATGCAGGGGGGGAAACGGGACCATTGCACAGCACCTCCAGTCCCCTACCCTCAACTGCAGCTGGAAAGGCTCGCGTCTTTTCTTCAAAGATTATCTGACTCACAGAAAAGGGTTTTAAAACTAAGCGGAGTACCAGACATTGATGGTTTTAAGTGCAGGGCCTGGGAATGGTACATACTTTACAGAGGAGTCACTTGTGCGCATCAAGCGATCTATATGAGGAACACCTGATAGCTACAGCATCCAGGCATTGCCCTGAAGGATGGATGTCATCCAGCACCAACCAGGAAAAATGCCAAAAAGCAAGGACCCTGCCAGCTTCTTCTGTGGATGAAACCACACTGTCACGGCCAACTAGCCTGCTGGAGTGGACACCCGCAGGTCCCACGTTGAGCACTGTGGTGGGACAAATGGGGAGGGAGCCCCCATCTTAGCCTGCCAGTGTTGTATGAGCTCGAGGGGAGACAGCAGCCTCAGAGCTGTCAACAAGCATCGCCTTGACGCGGACACGGGGCCGAGCGGTCCCCGTGGCGGAGGGGAGCTGCCGACATGGGAACGCTGTGGAGGTGCGTGAAAGACCCCCGAACCACCCATTCCTCAGCATCCCGCGCTTACACCAGGCAGGCGTTTACCTCTCCTGCTGGAACTCGGTCCTGCAGTAGGTACATTTGACGATGGGGTGTGCAATGCGGCACTC
>NW_017729015.1:19150576-19151038 GCF_001723915.1 Gavialis gangeticus | reverse complement strand
GCGCTGGCGGGCGTCGGCGAGCAGGGCGGCGCTGACGTCACTGGGAAGGTCTCCCAGCCGGACTGCTCGCGGCGCGAAGGGGGGAATTGGCCCCGCCGGCAGGTCTCGCGAGACCACGGCGAAGCGGAAGTGTCCCGGCGGCGCGCGCGCGGCAACCCGGAAGTGGTCTTTGATGGGGCGGGGGGTTGGGCCTGTAGAACAGCTGTGACATGTGACGCCGTCGTGTCACACACGTTCTAACAGGCACAAACATTCCGGTGTCACCCCCGTGTCACACCCCTCCTATCACAGATCCTGGTGTCACACCCCCCTCCCCGTGTCATACCCCCAATGTAACAGACCCGGTGTCACACACGTCCTAGTGTCACACACACACATCCATGTCACGCACACTCCTGTCATGCATATTCCAGTGTCACACACCCCTTCCTGTCACACACACCCCATGTCACGTCTAGTGTC
>NW_017729015.1:19134795-19145576 GCF_001723915.1 Gavialis gangeticus | reverse complement strand
ATCCATGTCACGCACACTCCTGTCATGCATATTCCAGTGTCACACACCCCTTCCTGTCACACACACACCCCATGTCACGTCTAGTGTCACACACCTCCCAGTGTCATGCACCCACACCTGTCACCCCCAGTGTCGCACATCCTAGTGTCACACCCCCTCCCCGTGTCACATGCATCCTAGTGTCACACCCCCCTCCCCGTGTCACACCCCCAGTGTCACATGCATCCTAGTGTCTCTCACCCTCCCCATGTCACCCCCCAATGGCATACCTCCCCAGTGTCACGCACACTGGTGTGTCGCCCAGCCCCGCTGTGTGTGTGGTTCTGGTGCTGTACGGGGCTGTGTCACTCCAGCTTTCCCCTCCCGCGCAGGAGACCTGACACCTGGGACACGGCCCTTCAGCCGTGCGTGAACAGCCTGGTTTTTCTGTGTGTTCGAGGGACGAGCGAGCGCGGCTGCGCCACGGCCCTTTTCCGGGCGGCGGAGGGGGTGGGTGCTGTTCTGAGCTCCGGTCCTGACGGACAAAGGCCACGCTGCATTGGAAATCATTTTTCCCTGGGGAGCAGAGGAGCACGGAGGCCGATCGGGATTGCTCCTCCTAGAAAAGCCACATCGCGGCACGCAGCAGGGCTTCCAAGTGTCTTGAGTTCCCGAGGAAAAGAGGTGTCTCACTCCATGCCAAACTTGAGCTCCCAGCTTGTCACGGCAATTAAAATCCCTAAAGAAAAAAGACTAATCAATCAAACAGCGGGGTTTTAAAAAAGGCTGCTACTGCAGAGAATTCAGTAAGCAAGCGTTTTGATTGCTCCGGCTTCACATTGGTCCCCGCTGAAGTGGACTATTCAAAGTTGTTCACGGTCTTGCAAACAGTATTCACGGGGTGCTGGTAGTGGGGGGTCAAGACGCTATAGCCAAATACCTTGCACTTTGAAGGAAGGAATAATTTGGGACCTTATTGGACCAAAAACAGCGGATGGTTCGGCGTGAATTGGTAACAAGTCTGATGGATTGTACGGCGGGCCGGGGAGCACGGGCTGACAAAGAAAGCTTGTCTCACCTTTCATTCTCCTTCATGTTCCAAGATTTGCCAGCGTGTTATGAACAGAGCTTTCCACTTCAGACTCTTTATAGCCCATGCTTTCTGAAGAATTACATGGCTTTTGCCAACTTGTGAGAAAGTTTTGTCGAGGTCATTCATCATGTGCCAAAATGCAGCTGCCTCTGGGTTGGAGCATGGGAGCTGTGTAACAGGCTCAGCAGTGGCTGCACAGAGATCACCCAGCACTCGTGTGCAGTGGTCTGGGGGGCGAAGCACAGCATAATATATTGTCTCTTCCCCAACCCCACAGGAAAAAACACATTAAAACTCTGGATCAAGAGGGTTTTTTTAAGTGACTAATGACTTCCAGGTGTCTGGCTGGGTCCGAAAGTACAAAACCACCTTGTTCTCACGTGAGGTTTTGATCTCTATTACGTTCCTCTCCGGGTGCAGTTTAGGAACCGAGCTTGGGCTTAACAGGAGGGATCAAGTCTCCCATCATCATCGCTGCTGCCTCCCAGGGTGGTGAGGTTGCTACGTTCAACAGAAGACCCTTGCATGGTAAAACAAATAGAGCCATGATTGGCTGCAGGCTCCCATTCCTGTTGTGACATCTGTTGTGAAGTCACTGCAGCACATGCAACAGCCATCAATGGCATTGATCGAGAGAGGCAGCCAAGAAGAAGGGCGTCTAGCCCAGGTGAGAAGGCAGGGTCCTGGGGACAGGGCTACCAGCAGCCCTGCAGAGGAGAAACCTCATGCACTGGACAGCTTACCAGCCCTCTTGAGGGAAATCAGACCTTCGTTAGGAACTTATGAAGTTCCTAACCTGTAGCCGACAAAGAGAATCCCTCTTGCCATCATGCAGAAGCGGTCACCCACACCTGCATTGAAACGACCTGCAATTGGCATCGACTTGGGTACCACGAAATCCTGCGTGGCGCTCTTTCGGGACAGCAAGGTAGAAATAATCCGCGATGACCAGGGCGCCCGCGTCGTGCCCAGCTGCGTGGCTTTCACCAAGACCGGGAGGATGATGGGAGAGGAGGCTAAGAGCCGGGCAGCCCTCAACGCGCCGAACACCGTATTCAGCACCAAGCGCTTGATTGGCCGCAGCTCCAAGGATCCAGCTGTGCAGGCAGAGGTGGCGTTCTGGCCTTTCCAGGTCGTGAGAGCGAACGAGAAGCCCCGGGTGCAAGTGTCTTACCAGGGCAAGGAGAAGGCTTTTTTCCCAGAGGAGATCTCTGCCATGGTGCTGGGCCACCTAAAGGAGATGGCGGAGGCTTACGTGGGACATCCCGTCACCCACGCCGTTATCACGGTGCCGGCGCACTTCAACGACTCCCAGCGCCAGGCCACCAAAGACGCCGCGACCATTGCTGGCCTCAATACAGTGAGGATCCTCAACGAGACAACAGCAGCTGCCCTGGCCTACGGCTTAGACAACCCTAGCAGCAAAGAACGCAACGGGCTCATCTTCGACTTGGGTGGAGGATCCTTCAGCATCTCCGTTTTCACCATGGATGGGGGCATCATTGAGGTGAGGGCCACGGCGGGGGACACCTGCCTTGGCGGAGATGATTTCGATAACTGCCTGGTGAGCTTCTTCATAGAAGAATTCTTTAAAAAGCATCAGGAGAACATCAGCCAGGACAGGAGAGCTGTATGGAGGCTCAGGATGGCCTGCGAGACAGCCAAGCGCCTGCTGTCCTCCAATGGGAAAGCCAGTGTCCGCCTGGACGACCTGTACAA
Source organism: Gavialis gangeticus (assembly GCF_001723915.1). Lineage (NCBI taxonomy): Eukaryota > Metazoa > Chordata > Crocodylia > Gavialidae > Gavialis > Gavialis gangeticus. The sequence continues at coordinate 19,142,785 of NW_017729015.1, read as the reverse complement.
AGGGATCGACTTCCATGCAGACATCACCCGGGCCCAGTTTGAGGAGCTGTGTGCCGGCCTCTTCCAGAGGACTCTGGAGCTTGTAGACAGGGTGCTGCAGGATGCAGGTCTAAGCCAAGCCCAGATCCACGATGTGATCCTGGTCGGCGCCTCCACCCGCATTCCCAAGATCCAGGAGCTGCTCCAGGATTTCTTTGCAGGCCGGCAGCTGAACAGAAGCCTTAATCCCGAGGAAGCCGTGGTCTCTGGGGCAGCTGTCCAGGCTGCCATCCTCGTGGAGGACAAGTCACAGGTCACCCGGAGCTTGCTTGCCTTGGATATAGCATCCCTGTCCCTGGGGATCGAGGCAGGCATAGGGAAGATGCACACCCTGATCAAACGCTGCTCGGCCATCCCCGTTGTGGTCACCCGGACCTTCACTACTTTTGACGACCACCAGCCTGACCTCGTCATCCGAGCCTACCAAGGGGAGGGGGCGACCACCGAGGAAAACCACCTCCTTGGCTCTTTCCTCTTGAAGGGCCTTTGCCCTGTCCCTCGTGGCATGCTGTTGGTGGAGGTGACCTTCTACATCAACGCGGATGGCATCCTGACAGTGTTCGCCCACGACAAGGCTTCTAGCAATGCTAGCCCGATCACTGTCGATGCCCATAAGGGGCGGCTGAGCAGAGACAAGCTGCAGAAGCTAGCAGCGGACCATGAGAAATACCAAGCAGAAGACAGGGTGCAGAAGTGGAAGCTGGTCACCAAGAATTACCTCCAGTCCTGCGCTTTCAGCGTGAAGCGGACCTCGGAAGACATCCTGTGCTACCTCACCTTGCAAGCCAAGAAGAAGATGGTGGAGAAGTGCCAGCAGGCTCTCTCCTGGCTGAGTCCAGCCAGATGGCTGAAAAAGAGGAGGTCGGGGCCAATGAAGATGCTCTCGGGACCATCAGTGTCGGGACCAAAGTCCCTCGGTAGTAGCACAGCAGGGATCAACAGGAAAAGGCCGAATAAGTTTGTGGTCACCACTTGCAGCTGGACCGTCCAGTTTACCCAAACCACCACTGTGATCTACCCTTAGGAAGTCCTAGCTGGGCTTGCTGGATGCTATTTGGGCCCTGGATTTACCACCCAAGATAGCCAATTAATAAAGGGCCCCTTCCATGAATTAACAACCATCAGCCTCAATAAATTCTGCCTCTCACACTTGTCCATACGGGTGTAATTATTGATTAATGGGCAAATAGTAAGCCTCAGGGCACAAGGGCTGGGATTTTCAAAGGAACCTAAGAGAAGGTTGAGCAGGATCCTGTTGCCTTTCATCCAAAGGCGGACTTTTGAATCCTGGTCTTGGTTCATGTTTCTGAGCTTATTGTCTACTGGAGGGACCAGGCGGTGAGCTCTTGATGTCAAACCTATGGAGCAGGAGTGGCCAAACTTCCTAGCTCTTTTAGCTGCAGACCAAAATCTTGACCCAACCAAGAGCCACAGGACACAAACATTTTGAGAGATGCATGCCCCAGAGGCTGTGATCTGTGCACAGCATCAGACTGCTTCTCTTTCTCCAGGGCCCACATTTAAAGTCTCAGGGAGTGAAATGCTGCTCATGAACCATGGTTCGTCCACCACTGCAATAAGAAATCTGTCCTTTTCCAAGGACAGCTTAGCATGATCTCACCCATCAGAACACTTTAGCTGCAAATGCAGGAGGCACATCCCGGTTTTAGTTGCACTTGGATAAAGCTATAGTGACTCGTTGAAGCTCACAGAATAAGGATCAGTGTTTGATCTCAGTTACGCTAGCATGCATCTAGAGTAATTCCACAACCACCCATTCCAGATTATGGCCCGTCATGCAGGTGTGGCTCTACAGGTCTGGAAACATTAGTCCTTTCACACGAGTCCTTTCTAGTTTGCCTTCTTGCTCCACTAAACAGTCCTGATCTCTTTAACCCTCCCAAAATGATGTTTTACCTCTGTGGTTTTCAACCTGTGATCCGCAGACCCCTGGAGGTCTGCAGCCTTGCCTAAGGGGTCTGCAAAAGTTGATCCATCACAAGTATGTGAATACCCACGCTAACAAAAAGAGTTCCACACCTCCATTCAACAGTTTTTAGGGGTCTGCAAATGAAAAAAGATTGAAAAACACTGCTTTAGCTGCTCTGCCTCCTTCCTCTTCTGCTGCATCTCCATGCATCAAATTATTAGACCCATGAAAAATGTTTGAGGCAACCACACTTCCCACGCCCCCCCAAAAAAAACCAAACCCACAATACTGCACAACCCAATCTCCATGCTCTGTGATAAGTTCAAACTATAACGTGCAAGTTCAAAGTATAACATGTCGCATTTCGATGTGCAATCTGGGGACAGCCAAAATTGTGTTTCACTATCTTCATCAAAAATCAAACGCCTGGAAATCTGAGCTCCAGATAATTTCTCCTCGGTGCTCTTCTCCCTCTGCAGAACATAAATTCAAGCGCGCATCCTACTGCGACTACTTAAAGACCTCCTTCCAACATCAACCCAGCCAATCGCAAAAGAAAGTGGACCAAGAGGAGAAAGAAAACAAGAAAACATTGTGAAATGCTGCCCTCTCATGGGGGGAATCCTCCTACCTGTGGATGATCTTCCTGCATCTCAAGTACTGAAGACCAGTTCTTCTTAGTGCAACAGGTACCCTGCTGAGGCATGAACTGTTGGTCCTCCCTGGAGCTGGGACCTCGTGCTGCTATTCCAGGATACTTGCATATCTTCCCATTCCTAACCTAATGTTCATATTCTCTGTACCTGTTGTGGGTGCTTACAGAGCTCCTGTTGGGGAGAGGTTGCTGGGGTCCTGCATACAACCCCTTGTTGCAGTGAGGGGCATTTGAAAAGCCTTGTTGGTTATAGTCGTGTTGGTCTGAGGACACAGGCAGACAAGGTTCTTTGGGTAAATGTGAGATCTTTTATTAGACCAGCTAAATAGCTGGGGAAAATTGTTCTTTGCAAGCTTTTGGGTACAAACACCTTTCTTCAGGGAGTTTAGCAAGACTTTTCATCACTTGTCTTCCAACTGGCTGGAGCAAAGGGCAGAGGGCTTGGAGGCGCGGAACAGGACCTGTGCCTCTGGAGTCAACAGCAAGCGCTCGAGTGAGTGATCAAAAAAAAAGCATCATATGGAAACTTGTTCTAAACACGGCAGAACTTTATTTGCAAGAGAGAGAAGTGAGAAACCCAGCCCCGATCACCAGCCTCAGTGAGCCGGGCCAGCCCGCATGGCCTCACACCCACAGCTGGGACCAGACTGTTTAGGTCTCAGCTGCTCTCGGGGGAATCCATGCCTGGGCTTGTGCTGAGATCTCTTGAAAAACATCAGTCCCTCCGCTGTGGGTGTTGGGCCTGCTGGAAACTGTGCCCAGTCCGCACTGAGCAGGCTATCACTCACGATGGCAGAGCCCCAGGCAGAGGTCAGCAAGACGACCTTAACTGCAGTAGCTTGGCACAGAGACAGAGGATTGCTTCCACCTTAAGTCTGCAGCACTGAACTATTAGCTGTGGGCATGCGGGATAAGGAGGGGGGCTGCACTCAGGGAAAGGATAGGAGCTGGAGAGGAAAACAACTCAGCCCCTGGTCTGCTCATTAATGGCAAGAGCAGCTCTTCTGCTTCGTGGAGAGGGGGCAGGGGAAAGCGTGGGGAGAAGGGAGACTGCAGCAGGTTAGCAGCAGTGGGAGCATCTTTAATAGAAGTGCAGGGCTTGCATTCAAAGCCACTGCCATGCACACAGACTGCCAGGAGCCCCCAGAGTACCAGAGGGAGAAGAGAGCAAGGGGGAACCCACTTGGGGGAAAGACAGAGCACCTCTGCCCAGGCCCCTCCAAGCAGCCTGGTGCTGCCTGGGTCCAGCTGGGCTGGACCCGGCCACTTGTTAGGCATTTGTTAGCACAGTCAGACTTTGCATTTCCATAGCCTCTTCTTGGACTCTAGTCAGGTCTGACCCAGGATGGTATCACCTGCACATTACAGCTGGGGAGACTGAGGCACGGAGAAGGGGGTCACTGAGCAAGTTGGTGGGAACAGACCCCAGGAGTTGCAACTCCGAGCCCTACAGCAGGGGAGCCAGGGCTAAGGAGACTGCAATGGGAGCTAGGGGGGCTTTTGCTGCACCAGGTAGGGTGCTGGATGTGGGCAGGGGAGACTCCCAACTTGGGAGTGGAGGGGGAGAGATGCATCAGTCTGCACCAGGATCTGGGGACAAGACCAAAGTGCAGGCTGCTGCCTAGCTGGCCTCTCCTAATAGCAGAGGGGGCGTTTGCCAGCCGGGCGTCCACCCTGCCATTGGGAGAGAGGCAGCTCCCAACCCAGAGGCTCTGCCTACTGGGGCCTGATTTTCATGTCCACGTACTTGTAGGAGTAGTGGTAGCCCTTCCCCGCGGACCAATTGATCCCATTGGCAAAGGTGCTGTGCTGCCCCTTGAGATAGAGCCCATTGAGGTTGGAGGAGTGGCACTTCCCGTACCACCAGGCGCCTTTGTAGAGGATGGAGCAGCTGTTCTCAAAGTTGTCGTTGTCTTTGTCCATCGTGGAGAACGGCAGCTTGTTGTGTCCGCTCAAGGAGTCTCCTGCGGAGGGGAGAAGACGCGTGCCACGTGGTTTGGCCTGGCTGGACTTTCTCTTGCGCACAAGCTCATGATGCTCTTGCCATCCCTGGCTGCAGTGAGAGCAGAGCCTTGCCTCTACATTGCTGGTTGCTCTTGATACGCAGAGCAGCTGCTTCTCTTGCACTCTTTTCTGGGGTGGTGCCCACCGGGCTTTCTCCTCTGTGGCTTCTGTCCGTAGCTACATGCCCTGCTACCCTTGTCTTTAACAGCCCTAATGCCTGAGACTGCAGATGCAACAGACCCTCCCACCTGCCCTAACCAGATGGCACAGGCACCAGGCCAGGCTGGCACACCGGGGCCCAGCTGCTCACCCCTGCCACAGCCAACCGTGCCTGGCAGCTGGTGCCAGGTCACCCACGGAGCGGCCCTCGCTCGTGACTCACCCATGTTGCCGTCGAGGAAGGAGCCCAGGGCGAGGGCGTACTTTTCCTGCTCGCTCAGGATTTTGAAGCTGGTATATGTGGCAAACGTGGCGCTGTCGTTGAAGTCCCTGGCGTCAATGCGCAGGTGGTGCGTGTCTGGTGCCCGAGGGAGAACAAGGCATCAGTCCCCAACAGAGCGGCGTGGGGGTGACGCCACGTCTCCCTGCCACCACGGGGACTGCAGACCCGCCTGCAATGCCATTAGCCTGCTTGGTGGGTCGGGGGGAGGAAAAGCCCCAAGCCCACCCCCCTAGCCTGCTGGACACTTATTTTTCACCATGCGCAGAAAACAACTTCACAGCCCTTAAAGTGCTGGGTTGCCAAGACAACAGCCTGCCTTACTGGCCAAGTCGGCCTCATTACCCCCTCCCCTTTCCCTGCCTGCTTGTACACACGGTCTCTGGCCGGAGGGGATGCTTGCAAGCCGATTAGGGCAGAGGCCACGTTTTCATTCTGCCTTTGCACAGCGCCCAGGCAGCAGGCACTGATTTGCAGGCAGGACTCCTAGCTGCTGTTGTTACCCAGGTAATAGCAATCCCCAGTGCTGGAGGCTGCAAGTGGGAGAGGAATTGGAGGTGGGGAAACCTTGTCAGAGCCAGCCCATTCCCTTCCAGCATCTGGTGCGACACAGGAGACTGGGCACCATGGACCCGTGGCGTGACCCAGGACAGGGCCGTTCCTGCTTCTCAGCATCGCAAGGGAATAGCAAGGATGGAGCTGCCCCACAAATGCAACAGGCTCCAGCCCAGCTCGTACGGATCCTCAGACTGCCTAGAAACTGCCCTTGCTAGCCAACCGCAAAACCCATTTGGGACTCTTTTCAGCACGTTCGGCGCCCAGCCGGCTCTGCCGGTAGCTGGCCCTTGGCTTTGGCAGAGGCAGCTGCAGGTGGCTTCTACAACAGTCCTTTTGTCCCTGCCCGTTGCAGCTTGGCACCGGCCTTTTCTGCCGGGGGGGGTCCGGCCCCTGCTGCTTCTTGCTCAGTGGAGGAGATGCTGAGGCCCAGAGCACGCCCCGGTGCCACCTCGCTTTCCTGGATCTTCCCAGCACGGTCCATCTCCAGGCAGAGGGAGCAGGAGGGAGCTGGCAGCTCCATCGAGTGCAGCCTCTGGCCTCGGCCCTGAGCTCCCCCAGCTTCCCTGGGGGCTGGTGCAGCCCCTCCATCTCCTTACCGGTGCTAGTGAGGAAATGGATGTTGTCGTTGCCCAGCCAGAACTCGGATGCGTGGTTCCCAAAGCCCCTCTTGTAGGACTGCCAGCCCCGGTAGAAGTCCACTGACCCATCCTGGCGCCTCTGGAAGACCTGGGAGAGCGCAGGGAGAGCTGCAAAGGCCGCGTGCGGGGAAGGGAGCTGAGTGCCATACGGCCGGCTGCAATGCTCGTGGCCAGGGGACCTTCCGGTGATCCCAGCAAGCTCTGCAGATCCCCTTCCCCAGCTCAGGTGCTGACCCCAGGCCTCTTGCACCCAAGGCATGACATGCTCTGAGGGTACCTGGTGCCACCAGCACCCAGGTGCTCTCGCTGAGACCGGGTGGGTTCAGTTCGAAAGCCTAACAGACCAGAGTTGGCTGCCTGTTCTTGGACCCTAATGAGCCCCCCTGGAAGCCAAGCCCTTGCCCCGCTGCCACCCCGGCATCCTCCCTCCCCCCTGCCAGCTCACACCGGGGCAGCAGCCGGACTCACCAGCCAGCCTCCGCCATCGGTTTCCATGTCACAGAAGACGGTCAGCCTTCTCCCCGGCTGGGGCTGGATGGTGTACCACCCGCTCAGCGCATCCCCCTGCTCCAGCAGCTCCTTGCAGTTCCTGGCTGCTGGCCGGGGAAGCGTTGCGCATGGAGAAGGGAGGCAAGGGAGGGGGTCACTGGTTCTCCGCCGCCCTCAAGTCTAGCCAGGCCCTGCTCCTGCACCCGGCTCCCGGGAAGGGATGCTGGCTGGGACGCCGGGCACGCACACCGTGGCTGGGGCTGACCCTGCTCCAGCTGTGACCCAGAGCCCTGAGCTGCAGCCGTAGGGGAGGTGCCCAGGGCAGGCACCCTATGGCACAGCCCTGCTGCTCTCCAGCCTAGCTGTACCCAGGCACAGCTGCAATCCCACCTCCAGATGCCTGGAGAGGGCACAGGGGAGGGTCAGATGAGTTGTTTCGGGGCTGCTCTCTGCATATGCCAGAGGCAGCCCCTCGGGGAAGCCTTAGCTGGTGTTCTGTGTTGCTCTGGGTCTGCAAACCAGGAACGATCCCACCTGCCCGGAGCTCGTGGGAAGCAGAGGGTGGATGCATGTGGCAGAGCTTGGGGCAACGGGGGTGTGCAAGGGGTAGGACACCTTGGTCATATCGAGCCTTGCTCTTCCATCCTCCCAGCTACTGGAGCTGGTCCCTTAGCTAGTCTGTAGCATCCCCGGCCTTCGGCACGTGGCTCTGGGGCTGATGGTCCTGGCAACCCCTGGGGTCCATCCGGGAGCTGAGCGAGCAGAGAAGGAAGGCACCTACCTGTCTGGGAACAGCTGTCAGGGGCCGGCAGACTGCATGCATCCCCTGCGGAGAGAGTGAGCAGAGGTGTGACGGGGCAAGGGGGGCAACGCACGCATCGCCCCGGGGTGAGGACAGCCTCGTTCCTCTCCTTGCAGGGGATGGTCGGCTCTGATGAGGCTACTGATGCCGACTGGGGCTGGGGGGATGGGGGCTGCGTCCTTCTCACCACGAGCAGCACACAGGTGAGACCCCAGACCCCGGAGGGGATGTGCGGGGAGCACCGCGGTGTCACCAGGACCCCTCCCTGCCTCCCCTTCCCTCCTTCCAGTTACCTTTATCTCCTTTCGGGCCAGCCTTCCCTGGGGGGCCCATGGGGCCTGGCTCACCTGAGACAACAAGAGGCCAGAGAAGGGCATGCTCACCTTTCGACCCGGCTGTCTTGAGACCCCGTGCGGGGGCGGGCGGGGATAGAGCA
>NW_017729015.1:19129970-19134595 GCF_001723915.1 Gavialis gangeticus | reverse complement strand
GAGCAGGGTGGGTGGGTGGGTGGCAGAGGTGTTTGCTCCTAGGTCCCGGGTTCGGATTCAGCACAGGGCGGGTGGGCCGTGACCGCGTGCTGACAAAGGTCAGACGAGCGAGCGGGCCCCAGGCCGGCGGCCTGTGAACGGGGGTCCCGGCTGCACTGAGATGGGGGGGAAGCCAACGCAAACCGTGCGGTCGCAGGGGGCTCGGTGAAACTGCCCGTTCTCCTGCATGCGGGGAATGCAGCTCCCCAGACTTGCTTTGCCCTCAGTTTGGCACCGAACCTCTGTCCCTGCGTCTCATCGGTGTCTGTCTGTCCATCCCAGAGGCAGCCAGACCAAGAACCCCAGACTTCCCCTGGCCCCGCCCGGCTAGCGACCCCTTACCTGCGGGCCCCTGGGACCCGGGTTCTCCTCTGGTCCCTGGCACACCGTTGGTGCCCGGCACGCCTGGTATCCCCGGCTGGCCCTGGAAGAAGATGGCCTTGTCCTTCAGCTCTGCAAGAGGCCGAGAAGCTGGTCAGGGGGAGGCCAGCGCGTGCAAAGCCTGGCACTGTCCTGCTGATCTCTGGGGCCTGGGAATCGCCCTCGCCACTCCCACCCTGGGCTGAGACACCCCGGCTCCCAGCTCGCTCCACCTCCGATAGCCCTGGCAGCCCCTCCAGTCCCCGCCACCACTCACGGATACAGCTGCTGGACTCTGCATCCTGTCCAGAGACGCCCTGTGGAGCACCAGCCACCAGCCCCAGCACCAGGGCCAACAGCAGCCCTGTCCCCAGCGCCATCCTGCCCTGCCTCAGCCGCCTCTGATGTGAGCAGCTCTGCCCTGAGCCCTTAAGTAGCGACGGTGAAAGGGGCAGCACGGGGATGGGGCGGGGGGATGCCCTGCGGCCAGCCCCGTGCGTTGGGCAATGCCCAGAGCCGCGCGCGGGTGGTGCAAGAGCGGAGTTTTCCGAACCTCCGGGTTCACAGCGGTCATGCGGAAAAAGCAAACACCTGAGTTGTGCAACCTGCGCGCGGCCTCCCTCGGACCTGCCTCCAACCCCAGCCCCCACCGCCTGGCCCTTTCCCTTCCCCGGCCTCGGTTACGTGGTGGTGTTCCGGGCAGTGGGCACGCTCTGCCCCAGAGGTGGCTGCACTGCAGCGGTGGGTCCTGGTGTGGTGGGCAGGGGGAAGCCAGGGCTGCAGCTGTTCCCAAGCCTGCCCAGTTACCATCCCCAGCTCTAGGGCATCCCGCTCTGGGCCCGAGTCTGCCCTGCAGCTGGTTGCAAGGATGTCACCCACCCTCGTCCCATGTTCCCAGGGCCTGGGGGGAGCTCCGGAGACCAGGCTTTGTCCGCAGGCCCGGCCCTGCCGCAACCCCTGCCAGGACGGCGGAGCTGGGCTGAGCACTGGGAGGAACTCGTCACGCCGACTCGCCGCGCAGCCTGCTGCGGCTCCCGGCGCAGCGCTGGCTGCAGCCTCTGTGCTCCCGCAGCTGATGGTAAATGGGGGTGAGCTCCCCAGAAAGCCCAGCACCAGTGCAGACCCCCCAGCTGCCTGCCCCCATTATAGCTCAGCAGAAGGTCCTCTGATCCCAGCTCCCAGATGGTATCCGCTCCACCGCCCCATGAAGCCGTCTCCCCCAGCAAGACAGGGCTTCCTCCCAGCCTGTGCTCTTGCCAGCACCCTTCTCTGGAGGGCAAGGCAATGCCCACGGCCAGGGCCAGACTCTGCCGACCCGCGGGGCCATGCCGGCTGGAGATAACCCCGAGTCCCTTCCAACTATGAGACCCCCTGGGAGGAAGGGGGACGGGGTAGGGTGGCTCCCAGGACTTGCTGACCCCTGCTCCAGACACGCCCCAACAAACCGGGTGTTTTTTCCCATTACATTTATTGCTAGATCAGTCACATGCATGACCCCGAGACTCAGCACCTTGTGCTTCTTGGTAGGAAGCAGAGGTCCTGGCACTGCAGCCCTCCCATCAGCACCCTGGGGCCCTGATTCGGAGTCTGGGGCTTGCCACCCCGGTGCCGCTTCACGCACTATTGGCTTCATCCCTTGGCATTAGGCTTTGGTACATGACCCACATGGTCCCCAGCCCAGAGGGCTCTTCCTCTTCAGTTGCTTGTGGCTGCAGGGGACTAGATGCCGTGAACCCAGGAATAGCCACTACGTGGGGCAGACACAGGCCACGCCGGCGGGCAGCATGTCAGGCACAGCTGATCAAGCCAGGAAGGGGTAGGTGGCCGCAGTGGCCACGCCACAGTTGTTGTCCCTCATGGCCATGAGGATGTAGCCATCGTTGCCCCAGTACGTGGACCAGGAGTTCTTGATGAGCCAGTAGCTTTCCCCCTGCAGCACCCCGTAGCCCACAGCCAGCACGGCGTGGTCCAGCTCATTGAGCTCATTGCCTAGGGAAAAGGAAGGGAGAGAAAGTCTTATTCTAGTAGAAGGGACGTCTGCTTGGCCTGCGTCAACGCTGGCCACTGCTGCAGGTGCCGGCTGGGGTCTCTGCTTGGAGGGGAAGCCGCCAGCCACCTCCCGTGTCAAGCCCCAGCCCTAGGATCTGCATTACTGTACAGACCGGCATGTTTGCAACAAACAGCCTCCTGCCCCCGACCGGGAAGAGCCCCTGCCCCGCTGGTCTGCAGAGCCGCGACCAGGCTCATCCCCAGCAAGCATCAGCCGAGCTGCCGTGGCACGTCCCCGGGGCCTGTGGCCCCCCGCCCCGGCAGACCCAGGCTCACCGCAGGCAGGCTCGTAGTAGACGCCGCTGGAGTAGAAGGCAAAGGACTTGTGGGAGGCATCGATGTTCACGGCCACGGGGCCGTGCTTGTAGAGAGCAGCTTTCAGGGCCGTGGCATTGCCGGCGGCCACGTTGAGGTAGCCGGCTACTTTGGCGACGGGCTCAGACTGATTGGAGTGGCAGTACCCGTTCTGGGAGGGAAACGGGTGGGAGATCCAGGGGACGGATCTGAGCTCCCCCAATTTGCCTGGTTGCTGGTGCAGCGCTAAGTCCCGCCGCAGAGCTGCGGACGGGCGGCTCCCTTGCATAGGCGTTATCCCTGCGCATTAGTGCACAGCAGCATTCGCGTCCCACGTGCATCCTGGAGCCATCGGAGCGCCCCCACGCCTCCCCTGAGCTAGTGGCCAGGCCCCTTTCACAGCCCCGCTCCCAGCAGCATTGCAGCACGCGACAGGGCTCTGCAGAGGAATGGCTGGCTCTCTCCCCCGGCCCCAGACTCACCTGGCCCAGGTATGGCCCGTAGGACTCGGTGCTGGCGATGCCGTGCTTCATGATCCACTCGTAGGCCTGCCACTCCTCGCCCCCGTCGCAGGCGTGGTTCCCAAAGCCCCAGGAGCAGTCGATCAGCGCTTGCTGGGACAGCGGGGTCAGCTCGCCGGTCTGGGGAGGGGCAGGGAGAAGGCGATGGTGGGCTCCCAGGCGAGAAGCCCAGCTCAGCCTGGACAGTGGGTGGCTCTGGGCGCCGTGCCCTGCCCACCCCACTCCCCTCTGCCCCCAGGTGCCCGTCTCACCTGGAGGAAGAGGGCCCCCTCCAAGGCCCCCGTGGTTGCAAAGCTCCAGCAAGAGCCGCACACAGCCTGGTCCTTCACGGGGGTCACGGCGCCTGGGCAGCGAGGGGTGAGACCAGCATGAGCTTGCTTTGGAGATGCACTCAATGCTTCTGGCATCGGATCGGGAGGGGATGGCTCTGCGGAGACCCCCCTCCTCCGGCGGGTCACCAGCCCTGCCCGGGCTGGCACCTGCAACCCAGAGCCGATGCTGGTCCCGCCCGAGGCGAGGGGAGGTAGCAGGAGACTCGACCCTGTCTAGGGACCGGTTGTTCCAGGGAGATGGACGTCTTAGCCCCTTTTCAAAATGCTGGATCCGCCCGCGGCTAGGGCCAAGCCAGGCTCACTCACCGTACAGCCGCCAGTCCAAGCTCTCGGGCAGGATGAGGCGCCGATACCTGTGCGCCGGGAAGGGATGCCCGTTGTTGCGCGCCCCGCTCTTCAGCCGCCCCCGCAGCACGGCCATCTCCTCCGGCGTGCGGTCGGCCAGGTGGTTCAGCGCCAGCTTGTAGGGCAGGTTGGCCCGGTTCTTGGAGTGCACGTACCTGGGGGCGGCGAGAGGAGGGAGAGGGGCCCATGGGACCACCCGCCTGACTGCTAGTAGCCCTGCGAAGACCCCAGGCTCCCAGATGGGCAAGGAGAAGGGAAGCTCTGGATTTGCACCTGCTGAGGTTTCAGCTTCTCAAAGCTCAGCCCAGCAAAGAGCCCAGGACAGGATCTGGGTCAGGGCCCGTGGGCTGCTAGGGGACACGCCGAGGGCAGTCAGCCCTAGCCCCTGCGCATGTTGAGCAGCCACCCTGCATCCCTTCAAGATGAAGGGGATGCCTTCGTCTTGCAGCCCGACAGCCCCCGCGGCCCCCAGCCCGTGCCTCATGTTGTGGATGAAGGCATGCTTCCGGTGCTCCAGCTCCCTCTCGCCGCTGTAGCGCTTCCCAAACTTCTCCTGGTAGTGGTGGAAGAGGTGGTGATGGGCTCGGTCTGCATCGCCGCTGCGCCCAACAAACTCCTGCATGGGGTTAGCCATGATCCAATGCTCCGGCCCAGCCCCCGGCCAGTGCTCGCACGTGATCCCTAA
>NW_017729015.1:19120412-19124970 GCF_001723915.1 Gavialis gangeticus | reverse complement strand
AGCCACCCTGCATCCCTTCAAGATGAAGGGGATGCCTTCGTCTTGCAGCCCGACAGCCCCCGCGGCCCCCAGCCCGTGCCTCATGTTGTGGATGAAGGCATGCTTCCGGTGCTCCAGCTCCCTCTCGCCGCTGTAGCGCTTCCCAAACTTCTCCTGGTAGTGGTGGAAGAGGTGGTGATGGGCTCGGTCTGCATCGCCGCTGCGCCCAACAAACTCCTGCATGGGGTTAGCCATGATCCAATGCTCCGGCCCAGCCCCCGGCCAGTGCTCGCATGTGATCCCTAAGACACGGGTGCAAGGGACCATCAGGGGGTGGATTCGGGTACAGATGAGACACCAGCCATGGGCAGAATCAGTCAGAGGGGGAAAATCCCAAGCCAAACATCATCGTGCACCGCTGTGCCTCTCCTGACAGCAGAGCGGATCCCAACCAGCCGCTGCTGTTGTCTCCGTTCGGCAGCTAGCCTTCCCCCCATCTCATGCCAGGCTCAGCACTAAGGGCTGGGAAAAGCTTCTTGTACCTTGTCCGGTGCAGGTTCATGCCCCCAGGGTTTGGAGGCTGGACTGGAAGCAGCATCGCTGTCATGCAGGACATGTCAAGGGGCTTCTTAGCGTGCCCCCAAAGGCAGCCGTCGCAGATGCACGTGCTAATAATGCCCCCGTCTCCCCAGGAGTGGCCCCACGGATCAGTCAGGGCGTCTGGCATTGGCGTTCAGCTCAGTCAAACTGAGGCACAGGGAACGTGGCATCGGCGCGGAGGGTAGCCAGCCCGGGTGCCGCTGGCACACGCAGACTGCAGTAGAGCCGGCCGAAGAAGAGGAGACCCCTCATCTGAGGACACGTGTCTTGCTAGGAGGGGCAAGCTCACCATGAGCTTGCAATAAGAGACTATACTGCTCAAGGACACGGGCCCCTCTGTGCAAGGGGACACTCGGGCACCAGGGGATGAACTACTGCTTTGCTTGCCATTTGGGTGGGATCTGGCCAGGCGTGACCATGATTTTCACGGGGGGTCCTTTGGAGGAGAAAGACTTTGCAAATAACATGCCTGGCAGCTCTGACAAGTTGAAAGAAACATAATTTAGGTTCTAAACCATGTTTCCCTCCAGGCCTTTTTAAAAAAAAAAATCAAAAACATAGCAACTTTCTATAGTGACACAGGGTGAAGGAGAAGCAATTTGGCCAGGCAATATCAACAGGGTGAGGCTGAGAAATTCAGAACTCAGGGCTCTCCCGCTCTCTTTCCACTAAAGCAACACCCTGAAGTGGAGATGTTCAGAGAACATCTATTTCCACCCCCTCCCAGGCGACATTGGACTCGGCGTGGTCCCGGTCTCGCGTGTGCGGTCACAACCGATGCTGCGCTCCAAGGCGTGGGATGAGCAGGACTGTAGAGCACTCACCCTGGGGGAGGCTGAAGACCCCGGCTGGGAACTTGCGGGAGAAGCTGGTGTAGTGGATCTCGTACTTGTCGTAGTGGGAGCCCAGCAGTGTGTTGAAGCCACGCATCTCGTAGTGCACGGGCGCGGGGCCCTCGGCCGAGCTGGCCACCCGCAGCGTGTACAGGTTCTTCTTCCGGCCCCAGTAGGACACGTTCTGCCAGACGCGGCACAGCTGCCCCTGGTAGTACTCCTCTCGCACAGGCTGGGGAGACAGTGTGGGGGGGCTGAGCAAGGGGGAGGACTGTAGGCATGACCAAGAGAGGTTGAACTGCAGGAAGTCTCCAGCTAGCCCATGCTCACACGTTCCTCCAGGCAGAGGGGCTGTGAACTTCCCTAGCCCATGGGGGTGTGTGCACGGGGGACGGGGAAGGACTGGCTGGAGCCCCTTCTCTTGAGCACTCATGCACAAACTCCCTGGACTTGCTGCTACTCCAGGACAGGGCTGGATTTAGCTTGCAAGTTCAGGGTAGGGGTGCAGGTGGCCGATGTCCCCCCCATGCCTGTCCCCAGCTGGGGTGGAGCAGGGCGAGAGCCAGCCACGGAGCCCGTTCTCCAAGCTGCCGGCCTGATTGCCTGGCGCCCTGAGATGGGGGCTCACCTTGAAGCCGTCCAGGCTGGGAAAGATGCTCTGCGGGGTGATGAGGTACTGGTCGGTGCCATTGACTCGAAAGCACTTCCGCACGTTCACCTCCGTCTCAGTGGTTTCTGGGGTCACCTTAAAGCTGGCCCCGAAGGGCCCCACGGCCCCAAACTGGTACGTGATCACCTGCCCTGGAAGAGGAGATGCCCAAGGAGGGCAAGGCGTTACCAGAGCTCCCCTGCCTCGGACGCCCCATCAGGGAACGGTGCCCAGGGGTCCTGAGCTCCCCTGGAAAGCGAGGGGGAGATGAACGGAGGCAGCCGCTGCTCTGCGCCGAGGGGTCCTGCCTGGTGCTCACGCTCACGAGGACACACCAAGCCTCTCTATAGGGTGTGCAGCAGTGGAAAGGAGCTTAATACCCCAGGGGGGCACTTTTGAGCCCAGCTCCAGCCTCGGGCCCAAAGCTGCCCTCCAGCTGCTGTAGGCGGATGCCTGGTCATTTCAGTTGGGGCAGGTCCAAGGGGGCTGCCCACGGTGCCGGCCACGTTGGTCCCTGATGGGCCAGACGTGGGTTCCCCTGGTCCCCCCAGCACTATCCTGCCTAGGCTGACGACCAAACCCCGCAGGCACCTGCTTGGAGGTCACCCTGCAGATGGGGGCACAGGTCTGAGCAAGGACTTCACCCCAAACCTGCACGCTGTAGCCTCAGAGAGGACTCTGCCATGGACCCCCCTGCAGAGACCTACCCGCGGAGCTGGATGCCCCGGGGGTGCCCCGCAGTGCAGCCGGACCCAGAGGCCCGGGGACGATGCTGCTTCCCTGCCCAGGTCACGCACCATTGTAGTACTGGATCCGGCTCTGTTTCCCGCTCAGGTTGTACCAGGCTTCGAAGGGCTCCTTGATTTCAGCGTAGGGCAGGTGAAGGACCCCTGCCAGACACAAACGGGCAGGAGGTAGGTCAGCCGGAGCGGGCGAGCACCTCTTTGCAGAGAAGGGTGCCTTGGAGAGGGTCTTCCCAAGCGGGCAGCACCAGCCTGGGAGGTGGGGCAGGGCTTCCCCTCGGCTGGGGGAACGCAGAGCCTTCCTCTGGCCCCGAGCCTGGGACTGTGCTCTTCAAGGCAGAGCATTTTACCGGCTGGGCTTGACCCAGCAGCTCGGAAGGGCGAAGTTTGTCTCCATCACGAATCCCACTGAGGATACCGCAGGGGAGAAGGGCAGGAAAGTCCATTAAAAGGGGCAGATAATTTGGCACCGGGGAGCAGAGGCCTCCGCCTTCCAACTCAAGCCCTTTGCAAGGGTGAATGAAGCCTCCCAGGTGTGGCTCTAGCCCAGACACGGGGTCACACCAAGCCAAGCCCACGGCTGGAGCATCACCTGTCACGTGATAGACCTCTCCAAACGCGGGGGCCTTCTCCTGCAGCCTGCACTCTGCTCCTGGAAGGGAAAGGACCTCTGTATTGCAAGCCCAGCTCCCCGCTCCCCGCAACGACAGGCGGTCGGAGCAGCCCAGCACCGAGCGACTCCGGCGGAAGAGCTGGAGGGCACCCCACCGCTGCGGGGCTCCGGCACCCTGGGGGACGCCAGGGTGTGTGCATGACCCCTAGCGAAGGGACTCCCAGGCTCGCTGCGTTGAGGGCTCCCCTTCTAGCACACGCTCATGCCTGGCCCCATAACCCCCCGTCCAGCTGAGCCAGAACACCAGGCACCCCACAGCTGCATTTGCTCTGCTTGAGGCCAGGCTGGATTTTGAGGGCATGAGGCACCCCAGTGTCCCAATGAGAGCCTGGGGGTGTGCGAGGAGCCCTTGGCCATGCATGGGGCAGGTCCCCCCTGGCACTGGGCACCCTTGCCAGTTGAGCAGCCCTCCTGATCCCATTGGCTTCGGATGGGAGAAGGGGCAGAGCAGGGAGCTCCACTCACCTAGCAAAGTGCTCCATAGCAAGAGCATCAGCAGCCCCATCCTTGCAGCCAGCCACAGCTCGCCTCCCCAGGGCCACCGTTAATAAGAGCCTGGATGCAAATCCATGGTGCTCGGCTGACCAATGGAGCAGGCCAGTCCCTTGCTATGGGTGGGGCAATACATGTTAATTAATTCGGGGGGGCAGGGCTTGGTCTTCCCTGCCCCATTGGCTCTGGTGGGGCTTCCGGGGGGCAGCATGTGTGCACTGCAGCTTGCACCCCCGGCTGCAGAAGTGGGCTGGGCTGCGCTGGTTTTGCTCAGCTCTGTGCCATGAAGCCCCCCCAGACACACCCGGTTAAACTCTGCAGCGATGGGCACCGGTGGCAAAGAGATGCTGGGGTCTCCCCATCGCATTGCCCCTCCAAGATCCTGCCTCGCATGTCTCCCGGCAGAATCGTTGCTCTGAAGGCTGGACAGCAGAGGCCAACGGGCAGCATCGCCCCAGGGCCTCCATCTTCCTAAGCAGGGACAGGAAAAGCTGGGCCCCCCTCGGGCCCCAGGGGAGGTGCAGCTAGGCCAAGGGTTAGTGAGGAACTACTTAGTTAGGGAGCTTCTGGAGGGGCTGGACGTATTCAA
>NW_017729015.1:19118706-19119113 GCF_001723915.1 Gavialis gangeticus | reverse complement strand
AGATGCCAAGGCTTCCTGCCGAGATGGACACCAAACACCTGCTCCCTTTTGGGAACGGAGCTGCCTGAGCTCCAACCCCGGACGCCTGGACTCTGCCCAACCCCCTTTCTGAAGGGAGAGGCAGGGGCTGGCTGTCCAAGTCCAAGACCTCCCAGTGCTTTACTTCATCAGGCCAGTTCTTTGGGTTGAGGGTTTGGTGGAGGAAAGGGAAGGGTTGATAAGCTGAATAAATAAGTCTAATGAAACCCAGGGAAGGAACACCATTTGCAAATGAGCTCGCTCACCCCCTTTGCCTCATCTCTGGGCAGGTTCAAGGCTAAAAGCAAGCGCCTCGCGTGCCAGCTGAGTCAGTGCATTCCTCCAGAGTCCATAGTTTCATAGCTGGTCGGGTCGGAAGGGACCTGAGC
>NW_017729015.1:19118288-19118695 GCF_001723915.1 Gavialis gangeticus | reverse complement strand
CCCCCGCCTCCCAGGGAGGTCCTTTACAATGCAAGCCTGCCTTGGCAGAAGCTGGTTTTGGGACCAGGGAGATAATTTCATAGTTTCATAGTTTCTAGGGTCGGAAGGGACCTGAGTAGATCATCTAGTCCGACCCCCTGCCACGGCAGGAAGAGCACTGGGGTCAAACGACCCCGGCAAGGTGTTCATCTAACCTCCTCTTAAAGCCCCCAGGGTGGGAGCCTGCACCACTTCTCTTGGAAGTTGGTTCCAGACCCTAGCCACCCTGACAGTAAAGTCGCGCCTCCTGATGTCTAACCTAAACCTACCCTCTGCCAGCTTGTGACCATTATTCCTGGTCACTCCTGGCAGTGCTCGGGGGAACAGGGACTCCCCCAATGCCTGCTGATCCCCCCTGACCAGTTTGT
>NW_017729015.1:19104583-19117681 GCF_001723915.1 Gavialis gangeticus | reverse complement strand
AGAGACAGTGTTGAAGGCCCTCCGAAAGTCCAGGAAGATGACGTCCACTGCTACCCCTGCGTCTAGGGATTTGGTGACCTGGTCGTAGAAGGCCACCAGGTTGGTCTGACCGTCCAAAGCAGCCCAGGCGGTTGCTGTACCCCGTTCTTTGGCCGAAGCTCTCGTTACATACCTTTGGGCCCGATTCTGCGCCATTCCCCGGGCGTAGGGCTGGAAGAAGTCCACAGATACCAGTGGATTTTGACTGGACGCCTGAGCACTGCCGGAAAGAGCACCCCAGCAACTGATGCTCCTTCATTCATACCACCCGAGCACAAGAAAATGGAGTGTCTCTGTGCTAGGAGCTGTACACCCCATACTGCAAGGAGCTGACAGGCTAATGCCGAGACAGGAGACGGTAGGTGCAGCTGTGGGAAGGGGACCAGACACCCAGATCCTCCACTAACTTATTCGACACCAGGAAAGCTCATGCCTAGCCTGCACCAGGATCCAGCTCGGTGAGGGATCTGGATCCCGGTCTCACTCCATCTGTCCCTGGCAGCCAGGAGGCTACGGGGATTACATGCAGCAGCAAGCACTGGGCTGGTTGTCCTGAAGATATTTATTACAGTTTCTCGAGGCAGAGACAGACGGGCTCTTCCGTTACAGCCGTGGGAGGACTGAGCCCTCCGAGTCCCTCTTCAGCTGCTGAACGGCGGGAGCTGCAGAGCTTTGCAAAGTCGGGTCTGAGGAGCAGCCCAGGGCCTGCAGATCACAGCAGCCCAGGGACAACGGGGGCGAAGGTGAAACCAACCTCAGGGAGACGCGGCCTTCATCTACGCAGGGGCTGCTCCCGCCCCATCCCGTAGCCACAACACCCTCCGGCATCCCACAGCCGCGGGCAAGGCAGGCGCTCGGGATGTGGAGCAGAGGTCGGGTCCGGCCTTCTCCACCATAGTGACTTTTGGCCTATCCATCTCACTGCCAACAGATGTAAAAGGGCAATCTGCCTTTCTTAGCCCCCAGACCTTCCCCCTACAGATCTCCGTCTAGGCCATTCATTCATTCAGCCGAGTGTCAAACACTTCCACCGGCCAAAGATTTCCCTGGGGCGTGCAGCACAACGGTATCCTTTTAAAGCCGATTCCGTGCTAGCACTGGACCTCACCGCAGGATCGAGCATCTCGGTGTAAACCGATGCGGTTTCGCGGGGCTGCAGGGGAGCAAGAGAAGGTCAAGTCTAGTCTGGCTCCTTTGTGTCGCAGTCACAGGAACACCCCGCGTCAAGTGCCAAGACTTTGCTCGAAAGAGCGAGCGAGGGGCAAGCCTCCCTAGGTCCCTGCCGAGCAGGGGGAGACTCCTTCCCAAGCCCAGACCTCGTTACTGGTGTGTCCCTGGCTCACAGACAGGTCCGTGGCTCGAGGACTGGCCTCTCGAGACCCGTCAGTGAGCCGTGGCAGAGATGATCCTGCAGCCAAGGGCTTGCTGACACCACAGCCCCGGGTTTGTCAGCGTGACAGACCAGCCAGGCGTGCCGGAGAGACACCTCCCCAGAGCAGCTGTGAGCACCGGGCTGCCCCAGCAAGGGGCTGGTGTCCAGCGGCACCCCATTTGGCGGGCTTCAGAAGATGCAGCCTCCGCCGCACCCCTGCAAGCCAGCTAGCCAAGCCTGGGTTGTTAACCCAGGTTCACGCGGGTGGGTTTATCTCCACGTACCCCCAGGCTTGCTTCTGGAGCCGTGCCCCACAAACCGATTTCTGCTGATGGGCACACGCTGCGCCGAGCTAAAGCCTCAGGAAAAGGCCCTCGAGGCAGCCCCGCCATCTCAGCACCCGCCAGCAGCGAGCTGCCAGGTGCACACAAAACCAGCCCAGGCTCAGCGGGGTCTCTCCCTGCGTGTCAGGGCTTCTTCATTCACCCGCTTGCAGGATGCACCCGGCTCCCCTGCATCCTCCCCTTGTCTCTGATGGAGAGGAGCAGGGCTCCGGAGACAAGCTCGAGCTCTGCCTCGGAGCAGTTACCGAGAAGGAAACGTACAGGAGCTCCCCGAGCAAACGCTTCATTTCTTTGCAGGTGGCATCTGGCTTCCTCTGCTCTGAAGGTTCACGTGGCCTGATACAGCGCATTGCTCAGGGGACTCGGTCACAAAAACAACACCCTCCTTCGATGACAAACTGCTCCTTTCCTGAGCTCTCTGCTACATCCTCTAGCTCAGCGGCTCCCAAACGCCGACACTTGAAAATAGGTACCACCAGTACATTTTTCAGGTCAACCTTAACTCCCACCAGCAATTTGGTGTCATTTAAAGTCATTATAATCAATCTGTTTGTGTGTACCGCGGGTGGTACCCGCACCAGATTGGTCTAGCTGACCCCCTGACCACTCTGATCTCTCCATATCTTAAGCCCCACAGGGTGCTTCTACCATTGACTAATTGCCCTGGCTAATTATATCCCAAGGATATATGGGGTGATTAGCAGGCTGGACAGAGACCTGGTGTGGGGTCTGGGGCTGCCTTAAAAGAGACGCAGCAGCAGCTGCTGAGTGCCCCCCAGGTTGCTTGCTCAGCAGAGAGGCCTTGTCTAGCAGCCTCCTCTATCCTGGGTAAGCTTCAAATGCCCTGAGAAGAAGCACCACGTAAGGGCCCAGACACCTTGAAACCCCGAGCCCACCCCAGGACTTCCCTTCCGCCCCTGCTTGCTGCTGCACCCAGGCGCTGGCTGGCCCAGGCAGGTGAGGTGCATCAGAGACGGGGCTTGTCCAGTGCCTGGAGCTGGTCTGAGCTCCCCCGCCTTCGTGGAGGGGAGCTGAGCCCAGCAGAGGTTACCTGCCGCTCTAGGGAGAGGGGATGGGGCTGAGCAGGGGACTGCTGGATGGATAGGCCAGGGAGAGATGGGTCCATCTCCCAGGAGCGAGGCAGCGTGCAAACGGAGCAGTGGGAGTCTGAGGACGTCTGAGCTGGGGGGTCAAGGGAGACCCCAAGCCGCGGCCGTCCCCAGGGGAACAGACAGGAGACCAGTGCCTGCCCGCGCACAGGGGAGCCGTCCTGGTCCTGCTGCAGGCGCTGGGTGCTAGGGATGGGGAGAGAGATGCACTGGTCCTTGTTTCAAGCCCAAACATCTGGTGCCTCTCTCGAGCCTCGGGGGAGCAGGCTGGCACTGCCGCAGCTGAGGCCGTGTCACAGCGAGGCCTTGCTCCTACCAGCAGAAGGGACGGAGCGGTGGATGTGTTGGATTACCCTGGTTTAGTGCCTCTGAGCCAGAGGTTACAGGGCGCTTTAGGAGCCTTAACGAGATAAACTACATAGCGGCCTGGTCACTGGAGATCTGGCCTTCTCCCCCTTTCACAGATGGGAAAGCTGAGGCCCCTGGCTTCTCCTTGGTGTAATGCCAGGAAAATGCAGACCCTGGGGCTTTGTGAGCCTGACACATGGCACGTCCTCATTTTGTACCTGCCCTAGCTCCTTTCCCCCTGGCACCTGCGGCCCCCGGGCTGTGAGCAGACCCCGGGAGAGCTCTCGCCACCCAACCGCCCTCTTCCCAAGGGACAGGGAGGCACTTAGCTTGGGTTATAATTAGCGCACTTTGCTTCATTTAGAGCGGGTCCCAGGGGCACTCGCCTACTTACACCCAGCCCAGAGCCCAGGGGCAGCGCCAAGCCGGGGGGTTTTGCAAGAAGGAAAAATAACGGGAGTCCAAAGAAGAAGCAGGAACTTGGTGGGGGGGGCACAGGGAGCATGCATCAGGGGCAGGAGAGAGAACGACGGTCCCTAAAAACACCGGACTCATCACTGGGAAGAGCGCGAGTTCAAGGTGAGCGCAGGCTTGTTTGCCATCCCCTTGTTCCAAAACACGGCCCCGCTCACGGCCAGGCAGGGCAGCGCTTTATCTCCCCTCTCGCCTACAGAGCGCGGCTGGGCACTGGAGCTGACTTGGCTGCTGGTCACGGCTTTCCCGGATGCCTTGTTTCCTGCCACGTCCCAATGGTACCAGGACGCCCCCTTCCCCGCTGCCGTCCACCCTCGAGAGGGCCCCGTCCTTGGCGTCCCCGAGCTCGCCCGAGGTGTGGCTGGAGGGGGAGCTACAAAGGAGACTTCCAGCTAAGGGCAAATTTGGCCCTGGGTGCAAACTAGAGCAGCCCCAGGGCTGCTGTGCGGCTCGCTGCTCTGGTGCCTCAGCTTTCCTGCCCCCTTCTGCAAGCTGTGACCTGCCCCCATGGGGCTGAGGCCTCCTGCTGATGCCCCCCGTCCCATTGACCGCACCAGGAAGGGGTTGTATTCATGCACGGGGGAAGAGCTGGACACTGAACGAGCCAAGGCCCTGCAGCCTCGCAGAGCTTTGCCCGGTACTAGGCACCCTCTCTCTGCAGGTGCCCCCCGAGCTGCCGGGTGCTGCATTTAAGCGCAGGGCGGTGTGGGTGACCGGATCCAGGCTGCACGGAGGGATGCATGCGCCCGGCTGCAGCTCTGCCAGGCCGGCAACGCCCTCGCCTGCCCTGGGAAAACCTGTTTCCTCCCTGCGGGAGAGGAGAGGCAGCAGGGGAGCCCGTGGGTGGGAGCTCCTCCAGCGCTAATGCTGGCTGCGGTCTGGCCCTGGCTGTGCCAGGAGACACCCTGTACCTGCAGGGGCTGGGTGCAGCCTCCTTCAAAGCAGCAGGGTCCTCCAAACGCCCCTGCACATGTTCCCATGGGAGGATGGTCCCCCTCCCCTTCCCTTCAGGGGAGCAGTCGGAGCCACCCCCGCGCTGCAGCGCGTCTGCCCCTAGGCTGGGGGTGTGACCCCCCAGCGGGAAGCAGGGACATTGCCTCCTCTCTCGAGACCCTGCTGTGCCTTGCACACGGCTGCACCCTGCCCCCAGGCCTCGGCCCTTTTAGCCTGGCATCAGATGCACAAAGCGAGCCCGGGAGCTGGCCGAGGAGCCTGTTGCAGCGCAGCCCCAGACCAAGGCCAGGGCATGGAGGGCCTTATTCTTCCCCGCCTGTTTGGTCTCCCCTGTGGGCTGGGGAAGAGATGAAGATCAGGGGCTCACTGGAGCCGGCTGGATCCCCAGCCTCGAGGCACCGCTGCACGGCAGAGCCCCGGACCGGAGGTACGGGCTGTGCAGGCGTTCCTCTGGGGAGCACGATCCCGGCTTGCCTGCTCACCGGGGAGGCGCGGGGGCTGTCCTGCACAGGAGCTGAGCCGCGCCGGGAGGAAGGGGCTTCTCAGTCCACTTTCGAAGGGAGCAGCCCCTTTCCAGGCTCTTTATTGGAGCTGCAGGCCTGTCCCCAATGCAGCCCACGGGCAGCACAGACCTCCGGGGCCTGCTTCGCACACCACCCACCCGGCTGGGCAGGGGCTGCTCCCGTTTCGACACCTACCCTCCACCCCCCCGGGTCACAGCAGTGCGTTCCCTCCGCGACCGGCTGGAGGGTCACGACGGGGCTCGGGGCCAGGAGGCGATGGGATGCCCATGCAGCTCATCCAGGGGCTGCCACGTGGTCTTTGGAGCAGCGGGGCTTTGCCTCCCCGGCCTGGGAAGACGCAGTGGGCTGGGCTGGGCAAGCCCCGAGGGGTCTCACGGGCGCAGGATCAGGACAGGATGGGGTACGTCGCGTCGGTGGCCACGCCGCAGTTGTTGTCCTTCATGGACATGAGGATGTAGCCGTCGTTGCCCCAGTACGTGGACCAGGAGTTCTTGACGATCCAGTAGAGCTCCCCTTGCAGGACGCCGTAGCCCACGGCCAGCACCGCGTGGTCCAGCTGCCCGGGCTTGTTCCCTGCAGGGAGACGTGGCATCAGCACAGGCCTCAGCTCTTGATGCATCACCTTATCCCCCGGGGAAACTGAGGCACTGGGGGGGTTAGTCCTACAGCCGGCGAATGGCAACCTGCTGCAGGGGTGGACCGTGACCTGCCGATGCCAGGACAAGCCTCCTCCTCTCCACGGCTCCGTGACGAGAGCCACCGGGGCACCCCCGCCCCGAAGAAAAGCCCTGAGCCGTGCTCAGCCGGCATGAGGGATGGGTGTGAATGGGGCAAGGCACGGCTGCAGTGGTGGCATTTGGGAGGGTCTCACCAGCCAGGAACTGCATGCCCGGGGTCCGGGCTGTGCCCGGCACGGGGCTGGACTCACCGCACTTGGGTTCGTAGTAGACACCGTTGGAGTAGAAGGAGAAGGAGCGGTGGGAGGCGTCGATGCTGATGGCCACGGGGCCGTGCTTGTAGATGGCGGCTTTCACGGCCGTGATGTTGCCCGAGGTGATGTTGACGTAGCCCGTCATCTTGGCCAGCAGCTCGGACTGGTTATAGTGGCACAAGCCGTTCTGCAACACAGCGGGACCTGGCAATGGCTCCCCCGGCCGGGTCTCATCAGGCCCCCCCAGCATGGCCGGGGACAGGGGCATCTCTGGTGGCTGCATCTCCCAGCCCTGGAGATCAGCCGTGCCCCTGAGAGCCAGTCTCTGCCCAGCTTTGCAGTGGGGGAAACTGAGGCAGGGACCCAGTTTGAACGGAGTCCCTGTCTCCCACGGGTCACCGCAAGAGGAGCGTGTTCCCGTGCACGCCTGTGAGCTGTGGGACGGGGGCGGACACACGAGGCTGTGGGCAGGGTCACGCTAACGTAGCTGAGACCGGCAGCCCTGGGAATCCCAGCTGCTGCTCCCAGGTGACTGCGAGGGGCAACACGGCCACCCGGCCCCTGCCCCTGGGTGAGGACAGGGCCCCACACCAGAGGCCACTGGCCCTGGACTCACCTGGCCGCGGTAGGCACCGTAGGACTCGGTGCTGGCAATACCGCCATGCCTCATGATCCACTCGTAGGCCTGCCACTCCTCGCCCCCGTCGCAGGCGTAGTTGCCGAAGCCCCAGGAGCAGTCGATCAGCACTTGCTGGGACAGCGGGGTCAGCTCGCCGGTCTGCAGTGGGGCAGGGAGCACGGGGCTGAGCGCCCGGGCCCAGGAAGGGGGCCCGGGAAGATGCCTGCGGGAGAACTGCTGGGTCCCAGGAGCTCCCCCACCCACCCTGCCCTCTCCCCCATGCCGGGGGACACAGTCTCTGCTCCGTCTCTGCAGCTCTCACCTTGAGGAAGAGGGCCCCCTCCATGGCCCCGGTGGTGGCGAAGCTCCAACAAGAGCCGCACACGGCCTGGTCCTTCACGGGGGTCACGGCGCCTGGGCAGCGAGGGGCGAGACACTCAGGACGCTGTATCTGGAGAGCTGGGAGTGGGGGGCCAGCCCCCATCTCCCTCCCTGCCCAGCCCTCCGCCAAGCAGGGCATGGGGAGAATCAGGGGTGCCACATTCCCAGGGTGCTGGCAGGGGCTGCCTTGCAGGGGGACCCGTGGCCCGGCTCCAAGGTCTCCCATGGGGGACATGGTTAGATATGGTGACACATGATGGTGGGTGCCGTGGGATCCCTGGGGGCAATGCCTACCATACAACCGCCAGTCCAAGCTCTCAGGCAGGATGAGGCCTGTATACATCTCCGAGGGGAAGGGCTGCCCGTTGTTGGGCTTCCCGCTCCTCAGCCGCCCCCGCAGCACGGCCACCTCCTCCAGCGTGCGGTCGGCCAGGTGGTTCAGCGCCAGCTTGTAGGGCAGGTTGGCCCGGTTCTTGGAGTGGACATACCTGGGGAGGAAGGGGTGGTGGTGGGCATGGAGAGCACTCGCTGGGGCATCCCCAGTGGCCGAGGGGAAAGCAGGGCATCTAGTGCCCAGGGGTCTGCAACAGATCCGAGCCGGCCCCCGCAGAGACAGACATGCCAGGAACCAGCCGCCCGGCCCCCGGGATCCCCTACCGCATGTTGTGGGTGAAGACGTGCTTGCGGTGCTCCAGCTCCCACTCGCCACCGTAGCTCTTCCCGAACCTCGTCTTGTAGTGGTGGAAGAGCTGATGGGTCCGGGCAGCCTCGCGCCCCACCAGGTCTGCCATGGGGTTGGCCAGGATGCGGTGCTCGCCCGTGGTGTCGGAGAGGTACCTGCACCGTCTCGTCTCTGGGGCGGCAACACGGAGCGAGCTCAGACGGACACCCCCGGCTGCTGCTTCTGGCCGTGCCCGGCACCCCCAGCTGACAGGAGATGCCAAGATGCTGCCCGGCCTCCACCCCAGAAAACCACCCAGCCCCCAGTGGGTCTCCAAGAGCAGGACTGCAGGGTCCCAGCCTGGCCCTAGGGCTGCTCCTGTCTACCCAGCCTCCAGGTTGGCCCCTAGCAAGGTCTCCCGGGATTGACCTCCTCCATCCAGGCTGTCTTTCCCCTCCCCAACCTTCTCCATGAGAATCAGGGGCTTTGTACAGCACCTAGCATGAGGGGCTAGGACCTGCTGCAGAGGGTCCCTTGCAATGGAAACAACTGGGGGTTGCGGCGTGGCATGCGGGGGGTCTCGGCAGGGCCCTTACTGTTGACGGGGAGGTCGAAGACGGAGGCGGGGAAGCTGTTGGAGTAGTGGCTGTACTGGATCTCGTACTTGTCGTAGTGGGAGCCCAGCAGGGAGTTGAAGCCGCGCATCTCGTAGTGCACGGGCGCCACGCCGCAGCTGTTGTTGGTCACCCACAGCGTGTACACGTTCTTCTTGTGGCCCACGTGCGTGACGTTCTGCCACACAGCGCAGTACTGCCCGCTGTGGTACTCTTCCCGCAGGAACTGGGGGGCAGGGGGTGAGTGTCAGAGTCACCCATCTGCCCAGAGGCTCCCTCCGCCCCAGGCTAGGCAGCTACCTGGCACCCGGCAGCAGCATCTGTCGAGCGCGCCCGAGCCGAGCGGAGCAGAGCCCAGTCTCTCCTTTCGCAGCTGGGCCGTGCAAACGGGGGGCAAGAGAAGAGGGGATGGGGGACACGGCAGCGAATGCATCTGCCTCCGAAGGCAGATAAAATGCTTTGGGTAGATGTGGTCTCTTTTATTAGATCAGCCAAATAGTTGGAAAAATGGTTCTTTGCAAGCTTTCAGGCACAAACGCTGTTCTTCAGGCATGCGTGCAGCAGAGACGCAGGAGACCGCAGGCCTGGCCCCGGCGCGTGACGTGCTGAGCGTGCACGTAGCCCAGAGAGGGTCTGCGCTCCAGGGCGAAGCAGAGCCTGAGGTCCCCCGTGCCCCTTCCCTGCAGAGCTGTGCCCAGCACGGGAACAGCCTGGCCCTACGTGCAGGAGTGTTAGCTACCATCTGGGCCGTGCCAAGTCCTGCGGCTGAGTCACCCGGCAGGGGTTTGCCCCTCACGTTGCAACAAGCCTCTGATGGGGAAAGGAGCAGAGCTCCTCCGCCACCTTCCCACGCTCCATCTCCAGCGGCTCGGGCTGGCAGCGCCTGCTCCTGTGCAGATTCTCCACCTGCTTTGGGGCACCTGCTCTTCCGCCACCAAGAAAGGGTGAACCAGCCAGCCGGTGCTAGAGCAGCCTCGCCGTGGCTCTTGATTTTTATGTATACCGTCGGGCCCCTTTGCAAGGGGAAGGGAAACAGCAAGGTGCTCGCTGCCAAAAGCAGGGCAGGTGGCATGGGGAGAAGGGCAGGGCAGTGTCCGCTGTCTGCCCTGCTCCCCTCAGCCCTGGGAGGGGAGGCCGGCATGGATCTCTGTAGCAGCTGATGCTTGCATTGAACCAGCCGGGCCCCCTGCGCTTGCGGGGATGTCGGCAGAGCTATGCCAAGCACACGTGCCCTCGGGGAGCCCAGCTGTGCTCCCTGCCCTTTGCTCCCCTGGCCACGGGCACCTCACCTTGAAGCCATCCATGTTGGGGAAGACGGTCTGCGGCTCGATCGGCCCCTCCTTGGTGCCGTTGATCAGGAAGCACTTCAAGACGTTGGTCTCGGACTCCGTCGTCTCTGGTGTGATCTTGTAGCTGGCGCCGTAGGGCTTCACCGCCCCGAACTGGAAGGTGATCACCTGCCCTGCAAACGGGAGGGCGGCGTGACGGTGGGGCACTTCCCTGCCCCCACCCCACTGCGGGGTACAGCCAGGCCCGGTGGGTCCTCTCGGGGTAGCAGCCCAAGGGTTGCCTCCAGCCCGGTGCCCAGAGCAGGCGGCCAAACGCAAGGGGATGCAGGCCAGGTGCAGCAAGGGGATCCTGCCGCTCTGGATTCAGGTAGGGCACCATCACCGAGCTCCGGTAGGCAGGAGAGCTTAGCAGGGGCCTCCCCTGCAGAGAAGGGCACCGCGAGGGTCTGGGCACCCGTGTCCTGGCCCCCTGTGCCCTCAGCTGCTTTCTAGCGAGGTCCCTAGGGTGTCAGGGGTCTCTGCGACACGGGTCCTTAACGCATGCCTTGCTGCAGCCAGCGAACGCGTGGTGCTGCTGAGATGCAACGGCTCCTCGTGCCTCCGTGGGAAGCCAGTGGTCCAAACCGCTCGCGGCAGGGGATGTCAGCGGAGACCTGGCGTCTCTCACCACCCTCCTCCTCCATCGCTCGGCACCGAGCTCCCCTGCGGGCACACAGGCCACTTACCACCGTAGTACTGGATACGGCTCTGCTTTCCGCTCAGGTTGTACCAGGCCTCGAAGGGCTCCTCGATTTCAGCGTAGGGCAGGTTGATGACGCCTGCAGGAGACAAGGCGGCAGCTCAGCCAGAGCCGGGGTGAGGGGCAACGGGGGAGCAGGCAGGGGCGCCAGACAAGCCCTGAGGGCCTCACTGGTGAGACTGGGACATGATGGGGGTCACACACACACACACGTGCACATGCCAATGCTCACACACATACAGCTAAGCCCTGGCTATGGGGCAGGGGTCCACCAGACCCATTCTAGCTGGAAGACTTTTTTATTGAGGGTCCCCATCCACCCTGCGCGCTGGTGCTACAGCTGGCCTGATTTCCCAGGGCAAGCGTCCTCTGGAAGGAGTTTGGATGCCCTGCCATTAACACTGTAACAGGCCCCCTTATTAGGGACTGTGATTAGTGCCCTGTAATTAGCACCATTACCCCCGCCATTAGGAGCTGTGACTTGTATGAGGCTGGGATGGACAGACCATGCCTCCCCATCCACCCTCCCAAGGCTCCACCTTTGTTTCCTAATTCCTGTAATTGGTGCTGGAGTTTCCTGGCAGCCGCCGCTCCGTTTGAAGTGGAGCCGGGGGCAATTCTCGCTGCATTTCGAAAGAATTACAAGGCCGGGCTGCTGCCAGGGGGAGGGCGAAGCATTAGACAGCAGCGTTATTGCAGAGGCGTGGGGGAAAGTTGAGCTCCCAGATCCCACCAGCTGCATTGCAGCGGGGACCCCCCGACGCCCTGTCCCCCGGCCCAGCAGCAGGCCGAGGGGAGGGGTACTCGCAGCCTAGACGGTCTGGAAGGTAACTTGGGGCACAAGAGGCTGCAAGCAGGGGCATCAGCCCCGCTGCCACCTGCACACCGGGCAGCCTTACCTTTGACGTGGTAGATGTTTCCAAAGGAAGGGGTCATGAGCGATGGCTTGCAGTCATGCCCTAAAGAAGGGAACACAACCGCCCGTCAGACCTGGGCAAGGCGGGGAGGCCGGAGCAGCAGGGGGGCGGGTGGGCCATACTCCGAGGTCTGGGTGCCTGCGCGTCACGGGCCTCGTCATCGGGGCCAGGCTGCTAGTGCAAAGTCAATGTGCGAGACGAGCATGTGGCTGGGATGTTCCTGCCTTGAGCAGCGGGGACGAGCCCTGCTGTTCTGGGGATGCCTGCGGCTAGCGCTCGTGTTTCCGACTCGCTCTGAACTGGTTTAACTGGTGCTGGGGCGGAAGCCCCCACCTCGCTGACGCACCTTCCGCCTCTTGCAATCACAGGGTGCGTGAGGTTCGGGGCATGCTCAGGCCCGGCGTGAGCGGCTGCAGCGTCACGGCCCATGTACTGTCCAGGCCCGTGACCCGCCACCCAGTCGCATGCAGCCCCCTGGCGTGGGGGGGGGCTTGGGGGGCTGCATCCTGTAAGACCAGGGAGCAAAGCAGGTGTCAGGCTGGCCCCAGGCCACAGTGGGGTCCTCTGTCTGCCCTGCGTGGCAAATGGTCTTCCGGAGGCAGCGGGCGCAGCCCGGTGGGGGTCTCAGGGCTCCCCGCCTTGCCCCTTCTCTTGCCGGCCTGCGTGGAGGAGCAGGGAGGGATGCTAAGGCTGGAACCAGCCCCCTGCAAGCCCCAGCCATGCTCCGCGGCTCCCAGGCCGCAGGTCCTGCTGGGTGGCACCGGCGGCCAGCAAAGATTTGGCCAATGGTTTCATCCGAGAGCATCGGAGGCCGCAGGCGTGGCTGGCGCCCAGCGTCTGCCCCGGGGCTGCTTGGCTCCAGACTCTGGGCTCCACCACGGAGCCGCCTCCTCTGTCCCGGGACCCGGGCTCCGTGTTTCTCAAGACTGCAGCTGTGGCTCAATCCTGTGCAAACCCAAGCCAACACGCCCTGGGCTCGACTCGCCTCTCCCTGCACAGCACCGGGAGGGGACAGTGCCTCCTGTCCGCTTTAACCCTCCATAGCCCCCTGCCCCAACACGCCGGGGCAAGCCATCTCCGTCTCCAGCACCGGAGCAGAGGCGGGGGCAACCCTCCTCTCCAAACGCCCCTGGCCCGGGCAGTCAGCGGTGGGGGAGCCCCAGTACGTCGCCCCATGCCAGTGGGCTGGAGGCTGGGCCCATTCTCTTCCAGCCAGGGGAAACTGAGGCACAGCATGAGCCCCGGCACCTGCCCACTCAAAGCTGGGGGACCCCACCCCACGCAAGCAACGGGGGGCCCTCAGGGACCCACACCGCCCCTCCAGGGGGGAACATCTCAAGGGCCTCCCCACCCCGAGCAGGGGAGAGACTCACCGGCCACGCAGCCCCAGGCCACGCAGAGCAGAGCCCAGTGCAGAGCGCCCATCCTGGCAGCCGTGGCAGAGCGAGCTCCCAGCACCCCTTGACAGTGCAGCCAGCGGCAAGAGGAACCGGGGAGCCAGAGCGGGCTGGGGAGGAGGGAGCTCAGGCTTGTGTCTACAGGAAGATCAGCACGGGGCAGGGTGGAGCCAGCACGGGAAGGGGGCGTGGGGTGGGGAGGGCAGCGAATGGGGCAGGAAGAGGAGCTGGGGCTTGGCAGGGGCTCCAGGGGGTCCCCAGGGCTGGAGGATAGGGAGGAAGGACTGAGGGGAGCTGTGCTCAGGGCTGGAGCAGCCTTGCAAGCCCTGCAGAGCTCCCCCATCGGGGCTTCAGACCCCTCCACGGGCCCAGGCAGGTCACTGCCT
>NW_017729015.1:19096745-19099583 GCF_001723915.1 Gavialis gangeticus | reverse complement strand
ATGGGGAGGAAGGACCGAGGGGAGCTGTGCTCAGGGCTGGAGCAGCCTTGCAAGCCCTGCAGAGCTCCCCCATCGGGGCTTCAGACCCCTCCACGGGCCCAGGCAGGTCACTGCCTCCCCCACGGACCTCGTGCCCTGGGCAGCACCGGCACCCTGCACCCCTGGAGAGGCCGAGGCAGCCCCGCACAAGGCGCAGCTGCTTCCGGCTGAGCTCGCAGAGACCTCGCTCCCTTCTCACCCTCCCCACGCACCGCAGTCAGGCTGGGACCGAGCTGGGGGGACATGCTAGGACACTTCCCGTGGGGGTGGATATCGGCCCCTTCAGATTTGCTACGTGGGCGCATGCTGGGGCACCTCCAGAACGGGGCCACGCGTCCCTGGCCGCGCCTCGGCTGGAGGCAGCCGAAGGAGGACCCTGCCCCAGCCCCAGCTGCAGCCCTGGGTGCTGAGAGCTGCCACGAGGCCACACAGGCCCTTTCTCCTCCACGTGCATTCGCAGCCCTGGGGGTCCTGCTGGCGTCCAGAGCTCAGCAGCCATCACCCAGGGAGGCCAGCCGTGCATCAGAGGGCTGCAAGGAGCCTCCCTCGGCACCCGCCTGCTTCCCCTGGCTTCGACGGGGCAGGCAGCCGCTACCAAAACGCCGTCCCTTTCTGCAGCGGAGCTGCGCCCCGTGGCCGTCCTGGACACCAGTCCACGCTGGGCCACCTCCCTTGCCCTTGGCTCTGTTGGGTGCCTCCAGCGCGGCTGTCACAGGCCTCCAGAAGCCTCCCTCTCCCGCCCTTTCGGGTGATTTCCAAACAGGAAGCCCGGCTTTGTGGGCTGCAATTAGGAGAACTGGCACAGCCCAGGCTGCTGTAAGGCCTGGGGCTGCTCGCCCACGCGGGAGGCTGTAGATAGCAGCCAGTGGCATGCACCGTGGCGCGAGGAGGGGGTGCTAGACAAGTGCAACCTCAAGGTTTCCCAGCACCCATTCAGCCCGGAGCTGGCAGCAAAGCAGCCCCATTCCCCAGCTTCCCTGTGCCAGCAATGGGGAAGCCTGTGTTGCAGGGAAGCAAGTTGCACCAGAGCTTTCCCATATGAAGCAAAGCCCAAGTCAAGGTCTCTTTGCTCCAGGGCAGCCGCAGGCCCAGGGAGCTGGGAGGCCCAGCCCGGTAGATACCACTGCAGCCACCCTGACACCACCTCTGCCTTGCAGCCCGTCCTGCCCGGGGCCACGGGGATGCCACTGCTGTGCTGAAAGCCACGTGGCACCCCTGCCATGTAGCTGTGCCTTCCCGGCCAGGAGATGCCAGCTTCCATCGGTGGAGCTCCCCGCCAGCTTGCAGCCTCTCCCGGCCTCGGGCGCTTGATACCTGGAGCGCTGCTCGGGCGTCTCCAGGAAAGGTCACCCCGGCCCCGAAGTTCAGACCTGACTGACGCTTCCAGACGCTGCAGCTGTGGGGTGCCCAGCTGGAGACTGCAATGCCCCCCCTCCAGCCAGGTGACTTTGCTGGGATCACTACCCCCACCAAAAACCAGCCCCAAGCCCCAGCACCCTTTGCAAGTCTGCAGGTCCCCTGCAGTGCAGCCAGCTCTGGGGTGGAGAGCGGTCGCTGGAGAAGAGCGCGGCAGAGCGCCGAGGAAGGGGGTTTCAGAGGGAGGCTGATCCTCCGCGCGTGCTGCCTGCTGTTCTGGACCTTCCCCGACTGCCCGGGCAGGGCGAGCAAGCTGCCCCGTGCCACGTACGGCTTGCAGCCCCGATCCCGTCTGCAGGGGCTGCAGCATCACGCAGAGGGTGCAGGTGTCTTTTACATGCCCCTGTGGTGTACCACGAGGCTGCAAATATCCCCTGGGGATGTCAACCCCCCGCCCCGCTGCCGAGCCTCGCGCTGTCCTCCCAGAGCGCGGGGGGCTATATTTAGTGACGGGGGCAATGCTAAGGCTGGGGCTGTGGTAAGCGCACGTCGGGGCGCCGCGCTGCTCGGAGCAGCGCCCCACACGCTCCCTGGGACAGAGGCTGGGCTGTGCAGCAGCTCTGCAGAGGTTTCCTCCGCCGAGCTGGGCTGGCGGTTTGCAAAGTCAGCCCGGCGGTGCCGTGGAACAGGCCCCGATTCTCCACCTGGCCTGTCCCAAGACCCCGGGCACTGCCTGGGGAGCAAAGGGTCTCCCCGGCCAAGCTTGGCCCTATCTCGGCGCAGGCTGCCGACAGCTGCCAGAGGCCGCAGAAGCCTGATAAGCTTCCTCCCGGGGTGCGGGGCCAGGTGCCGTAGGCCCGGTTCTGGGTTTTGCTGCTCCGAGTTCCCCTCTCAGGTTCTGCTTTCTAGCAGGGCGGGCTCCACCCTCCCGTGCCGGGAAGCAGACGAGGCTTCACCAGCCTGCCCGGCTCAGGCGCAGAGCTGAGCTCTGTCTGCCAGCGCCACCGGATTGTGCCCACCACTGCCAGCCTGGCCCCGCTCCCCTCCCCTTGCCATCCCAGTG
Organism: Gavialis gangeticus; assembly: GCF_001723915.1. NCBI lineage: Eukaryota > Metazoa > Chordata > Crocodylia > Gavialidae > Gavialis > Gavialis gangeticus. The sequence continues at coordinate 19,097,125 of NW_017729015.1, read as the reverse complement.
GGCCCCGCAAAGCAGCACAACTTCCCCCTGGACCCCAGGAGCGAGGGCGCTGTCAACGCCCTGCTCGGCCACAGACTCCCGACCTTGGTCAAGTCCCTTGACGCCCCTGTAAGAGAGCGCTGCTCCTGGCAGGAGCTCAGCCTCGCTGTTTCCAGGCGTGGGCTGCTGGACCACACAGACCTGGCTGCTGCCCAGGCCCAGGCCCAGGCCCAGGCAAGCAGCTGTGAAGTCCCCCAGCTTCCGAGGCTAGAAGGGCCCCCGTTCCCCCCCGCGTGGCCGCTTGCCGCCTGGCCTGCGACCCGAGGAGCGGTGAGGACGGGTTTGGAGCCATTCCAGGGGCTTCCAGGTAAGGGACCCCCCACTCTCGCTGCTGCTGGCCC
>NW_017729015.1:19090737-19091745 GCF_001723915.1 Gavialis gangeticus | reverse complement strand
GCTAGAAGGGCCCCCGTTCCCCCCCGCGTGGCCGCTTGCCGCCTGGCCTGCGACCCGAGGAGCGGTGAGGACGGGTTTGGAGCCATTCCAGGGGCTTCCAGGTAAGGGACCCCCCACTCTCGCTGCTGCTGGCCCAGCTGAGCCGCCTCGGAGGCGAACCGCTCCCCGCTGCGCAACCGCCGGCCTGGGGCTCTGCCCGGGGCCATGGGGCGAGGCAGGGGGAGCGCAGCGGAGGCGACCCTCCTTCCCCCTGCACGGCCCGTGCACCTCCCTGGGGCTCCGGGCTATCGCCACAGGACGGGAATTTGGAAGACCGCCCGACCGGCTCCCACCACGCAGCGACGCAGCCTCGGGCACGCCAGCGCTATTACAAACAAATGGCATTTATGCCCGCTCCCGGGCGCTTTCCAGCGACAGCGCTGCCTACACGTAGGATAAAAATGGAGTCGGGAGCCTGACTGATTCCTGTGATTGTTATTAATGATGATGATGATGACTGGAGTTGCCTGGGAAATAGCCCGGCTTCCCTGCGAAACACTTGGAACAAAGGGAAAAGCAATTTTTGGTGAAACGAGGAAAAAAAATCCCGCTTTTCTTCCCTTACAGATCCCAGCCCTTTGGGGGTCGGTTTTGTCTTTTCCTTCGGGGGCTGTTTGCTGTTGTGCTTTCAATCAAGGAACCCGGAAAATTTCCAGCAACGGGGGAACAAACAGTCCCAGGAGCAGGGCCCTGGCGAGCGACACGTTTCCGCGGGAAGCGTCGGAGGGATTGATGCTGAGAAGCAGGGGAGAAATACTCCAGGCCGCCCCTTCCCTGGTCCCCAGGGGGAGAACGCAACACCCCTGGGTGCGCCGGCACCGCTCATCAGGCCGCCTGGAAACAAAAAGTGCATTAAAGAAAGGCAAAGCCCCCGGAGCAGGAGCAGGAGCAGGAGCAGGAGCAGGAGCTGAAGCGTGGGCGCACGGAAGGCGGGGCAGGCACGGGCGCTTTGCCACGGGTGCCCCTGGG
>NW_017729015.1:19074947-19090726 GCF_001723915.1 Gavialis gangeticus | reverse complement strand
GGGAGCCTGGTTTCTGTGCTGTTTGATTAGAAACCAGGCAAGATCAGACGGTTTCTCTGCGGGCCCCGGCTTCGTGCGGGGCGCAGGTCACCGGGGCCTGGCGAGGCTGGGGCTGGGGGCTCCGTCGCCCGCCCGCCAAGCTCCGGCTCCAGCGCGGCTCTGCGCTGCCAGCCTCCGGCGCTCCTGGAAGTCCTGGGGCTGTCCCCTTGCCTCTGGCCGTGCTGGCCCGCGGCTTCAGCTCGTCCCCTGGGGCGCCGGCCTGTCCTGCGCCGCCGGCGTGGGGGCAGCGAGCGAGGCGCTCGTGGGGCACCGCGGGCCCTCGGACGAGGGCAGCTCCTCCAGGCAAGCGGGGCTGCGCGATGTTGACTCGCGCCCCCCGGTCCCCTCGTTTGATGCTGCACCGCAGAGAGCAGGACCCGCTACCCAGGCACCATGAGCAAGGTCCCTGCCCAGCGCGCGGGTCTGAAGTAGCCGGCACACGGGAGAAAGGGGTCATTTTGCTGCACGGCAGAGAAGGGGAGCTCAGCTGGAGCATCCCAGCTCCAGGCCTTGCCACGAGGTGCCAGGACGGTGGGTCAGGGCGACGGCAGGGGCGAGCTGTGGGAGGGGGACGGCAGCAGGGGAGCGGGCTGGCTGTACGGCCTCGGTGGCCGTTGCGTCCCTTGCTGTGCGGTCGGGGGCTGCCGCGGGCCGGCGGGATCTGTGGCCACGTGAGACGTGCCCGGGCCTGGTGGCGCGGCCCGCCGGGCTTCCCACACGTGCGACGGGTGACTGCCGGGAGGGGGGCGGCTGGCGGCGCGAAGCTGCTCCCTGCCACGGGGGACGTGTTTGTCCGCTGAGGCAAGCGCCGGCCGGGATCTAGCAGTGATGTCGGGCACATGAGCCTCAGCAGGACTGGGGGGCGTGTGGCTGCCCGCGCCCGGGCTGTGGCGGCAGAGCCCCCTCATTGCGCCAGCCCTGTCGTGCTCCGCCACGGATGCAGCGGGTCTCTCGCCGCCGCGGCCTCCCCCTGTGAGCTCTTGGAGCTCTTTCCCCCAGTCTCGCTGCAAGGGGCACGTTCCCCGCTCCCAGCCCGGTGGCGTTGGTGGCAGGGGGCAAAGCCGGGTCCGCATGAGCAGAGCCCCTGCTCTGCACCCAGTTGGCCCCTCACGCTCCAGGTTTCTCTCTTTCGGCCCAGTTTCTCCTCCCTCCCGTGCGCGGCTGGTGGTGGGAGCTGGCTTCTGCCCTCCCCACGATGCTCAGAGCCCCCCGGCCCGCCTCAGCCTCCCATGGGGGTCTTCGCAAGGCTTTTGTGCCAGGCCAGGTGGGAGAGGATGTGGGGCCTGGGGAGGTGTCATCGCAGCTCGCTGAGGTGCCGGAGCAGAGGAAGCCACCGCGGCCTCGGTTCACGGCTGCAGGGTCTGGAGGCCCAGGGGATGACCTGAAGCGCTGTCCCATCTCCCCTGTCTCTGCCCACCGGTACCCGCACGCCCCGTGGCACCGGGAGGGTGAATTTGTCAGCTTCTGCCCCTGAGCTCCTGCCTGTGCTGGGAGGGGGGGCTTTTCCCACCCCGTGCCTCAGTTTCCCCAGATGTTAGAAGGGGGCACTGATGCTGACCTACCCCGGGAGAGGGGCACCACGGTGGCATGTGCCCTGGTAAGCCCCGTGGCCTCTCGCCCGCTGCCCCGCTCCCTGGCTCTGGAGCCGGCCGTGGGATCCCCCTGTCCCGGGCCCTGCAGCCAGGCTCACCAGGGCCCACACCGCTTCCCCCCACCACCGGAAGGACACGGCTTCCTCTTCCCCCTGCAGGTACCATGCACTCGGCTTCCCATGGTTGGGGGCTGCCCCTGTGCTCGGGGTATAGGTTTGCCTCTGCGCACCTTGACCCGTCCTTTGACACCGAGGGGGGGAAACTGAGGCACAGGAGCTTGCCTGGCCTCCTCCAGCACATCCCTGTAAGAGCCAGGGTGGGAGCTCAGCCCTGTTCGCAGGCTTGGGTCTCGAATGCCCCCAGGTGCCGGAGCTGCATCTTCCTGTCTTGCCGGTGCAAAGCTGGAGCCCGGTCCGGATGCTGGCTTGGTGGTGTGAATCTTACACCAGCGCGACCGTGAGCGGGGTTTGTTCTAGCGAGCAGACGGTTGGCTCAAAGCCCCTTCTGTCCAGTCGTCTGCTGGCGGGGTGCTGGGAGTTTGGAGGGGAAGGTGTCAAGTGTTGGGCTGTCGCCTTTGGCAATTCGGGGTGCTCTGGGGGCCCCGAACCGCAGGGCCTGAGCCCCCTTTTGGCCTCGCAACATGGGGCTCCACTGCGGGTCCTTCTGCCTCCTGCAACCGCAGAGGGGGCGATTCTCCTCCATGCTCCCGGGTCCCGCTGACCCCTGGTATTTAAGCTCGCTCCGAGAGCCCCTTAGCGCTCGGGTCCGAGCCTGGGAGCGGAAAAGGAAGCTGACTAGACGCCAGCCCTGCCGCAAGCTGCAAGCGCCTGGGCTATTTTCACTGCTCAAGGCTTGTTGCACTTGGTTGCGCGGCTGGAGGAAGGGGAGCCTTTCCAACCCCGCCGGGCCATTGGTGCCCACGTTCAGGACTCGTCCCCCTATGCCGCGGGGGCACCGTTCATCCCGGGGTGTCTCGGGAGACCCCCCCTTCTGCTTCCCTGAGCCGTGCAAGGCGATGGGTGGAGGGAAACGGAAGGCAGATAAGATGGGTGGTTTTCAGGCGTTGTGCGGACCTTGCCTTCAGGTGGCAAAGGACTTGCTTTGGGGGGGGGGTGCAGGGAGACGGGGGCTGCTTTGCAGGCAGCTCATGACAGGGAGGAGAGGGGCTTTTTGCAGCCGCTCAGCCAGCTTCCTGATTCAGCCGCGTGCCCTGCGTCAGCACGGGGCAGGTCTCGGAAACGCTTTAAAACCAAGCAGAGGGAACAGGGTGGCCGGATGGCTCCAGCCTGGGAAGGGGCTGGCGGGGGCGGTGGCCTGGCATAGGTGACACGAGCGTGCTGAGTCTTGGCGAAGGCCCTGCTGGGCAAACGTCCCAGCGTACGGGCTGCAGAGACCCGCCGGCGGTGGGGGGAGAGCGCTGCTCAGGCCCCTTCCCTAGGCCGGGGCCGTGGGGCATTGGCAGAGCCGTGCCCGGTCGAGGATCCGCCATCTGCTCGGAGCCTGGCTGCGCTCCAGGCCTGGGGGAGACCCGCCGACCCCTTCTCCTGCCGCTGGGCAGGCCTCCAGCAGCAGCCTCGAGGCCGCGGCCGCGCTGCACGGCCCATCTTCCCTGTGCCTGCAGCCTGGCCCGACCTGCAGCGCAGACCCCCCATCACATCTCCTTTGATTTTCAAGCCAGCGCTGGCTTCTCTCCCCTTTTTAACCCCCCAGCCCAGCCCGGCTGGGCCCCAGGTGCTCGGCCACCTGCCCAGCACATCTGTGCACGCACTGGAAGGCCCCAGCTGCCCGGGGAGGGCGGGGGTGGAGCAGCCCGGCTCAGTGACGCTCCCTGGCACCTTCGCCGGGCGAGCGAAGATGCTTCCAGCCTCCCCCTGCCCCGGGCAGGCAGCGGGCGGGGGCAAGCCCGTGCAGGGGCCTCCGCGAGAGCCCTCCCCGCCCCCACCTCTCCGTCTGGAGCCCCGGGGCGGGTGGCCGCGCGCAGAGGAAAGGGTTAAGTGAGAAGCCAGCGCCACAGCAGAGGAAGCTGCGAGGGCTGTGGCGATGGCTGCAGAGAGGGGAAATCTTCCTCTGCACCGAGCTGCTCTGCAGTTCCTCCCCCACCGCTGTCACCTCCCAGCCACGGCTGCTGCTCGCAGCCCCGGTCTGGTCAGGCCAAGGCTGGGAGATCTCCGGGCCCCTCCGGAAGCGGCGGTGACACTTCCCCGCCCTCCCTGTGTCTGTGCAGAGGCAGGCGCGCTCCCTCGCATTGCCGAGAAGCCACGAGGCCCTGATGGCCACGGCAGAGGGGCGCTAGCTGCAGCCACCGGCCGGCGCGGGGGATGCCCCCCGGGAAGTGCTTGGCGTGATGTCCCGGGCGCGGGGGACCTGATGCATCCCATCCGGACAGCTGCAGCGGGGCGAGGGGTGAGCAAACGCGCAGGGCTGGTGCTTCGGTTTGCCGCCGGCGGGTGCCCGCGGGTTTCGTCCCGGGATCTTGCGTGGGGCTCCGGGGGCCGGCTCTTGGACCGAGGGCTTTCAGAGGGGTGAGAGGCCCCCACGTACAGGGGACCCGGTCAGCAGCCGACCCTGGGCTTCCTGCTCCCCTGCCTCAGCCCCTGGGCTGCACCGTGCATCTTGCAGGGGCAAAGCTTTATACAACCCTCCCGGCACCCGGAGAGGTGCCCTGCATTCGCTCCAGACCCTGGGCGGCTGGGGGTGAGAATAAGGGCGTTAATACCGGAGACATGGCCAAAGGGCAGGTTGGGGGGAGGCAGCCCGGCGGCATCGGCAGAGAGTAGGTGCTGTCTGCCGGGGGATGCTCCCCTGAGACCCCGGACCCGCTCCCTTGTTCCTCTGACCGGGGGCTGCCTCTCATCGCAGCTCCTGCCAGCGGGGAAACCCGCTTCCCCTTTCCCCCAGCTAGGGCCGAGCCGGCTGGCGGTGGGCGAGAGGGGGCAGGCCTCAGAGGTGCCCTCCCAGACAATGGGTGCCTGTAGGATGGGCCTGGCCCCGGGCCAGGAAGACTGAGCATCCTTGCAGCTCAATAGCCGCCCTTGTGCCTGTCCGGGGCTGCCGGCGTCCGACAGTGGCCGCAGGGCTGGGGCACTGTGGTGACCGTGCGCTCTGACGCACTCGCGCCGTCAGTGGGCTTCTCCGTGCCCGCGGGCTGGGGACCCGGGGCAGCACCGGGGGCTGGGGATGTGGCCTCTCCCATGGACCTGGACGAGGGGCGTTGCTGTTGTCTCCACCCTCCTGTGCCCTAATGGCTTCTCGCGGGTGCCCCGTCCCTCTGAGCCTGCCCCCACGTCCGCAGGCCTGGGTTTGCTAGGGTCACGGGTTCGAGTTCTGGCCCCAGCGCCTCAGCCCTTGCTCCTGACGCTGGGGGTTGCGGTCAGTGCAGCCGTGCTGCGTGCAGCACCACCGTGTGAAGCCCGGTCTGAAACTCAGACGTCCCGCAGCCCCTCAACAGAGGAGAGCCCGACCCTGGGCACTCCTTGCTTCACCGCAGTGCTGCGGGTCACGTCTGCGGCTGCGGCAGGGCCCCGCAGGCTGGGGGGCAGGCACAAGGCACCGTCACGATGCCGCGGCTCGGGATGAGCCGCGCTCAGGCTTGCCCCTGCCTGGAGGATCCCCCACCCCTGCTGCTGGGAGGTAAACTCTTTATAAATGAGTTTTTCAAGTTGGGGGCCACGCAGCTACCAAAATTCGAGAGCGTCCTTGAGTCCCCCCGCTCCGGGCCGTGAGCCGGGGCAGGGACGGCGCTCACGCCTCGTCCGTACAGGGGCCTGGAGGCACTAACGTGACAGCTCAGAGCCGTGCTCGGGAGCTCGGGCCCTGGATACCAGCAGCCGCGTCCAGTGTGTCGCCGTTCACCGCGTCCCTCTTGTGCCTTGGCCCCAACCTGTCCCTTCTCTCCGGGAGACGCCAGCTCCTGCGACTGGGGCAAGGTCCCGGGGAGAGCGCCGCGGGGGGCCGGGGCCACGACGCTCTGGGTGATGTAGCCAGGCCAATGTTTTCCCCAAAAAGCTTAGGGGAAAGTCTGGCCGTGGCCATTCTGGAGTGGGAGCAGCTGTTTCTTTATCATCCTCCTTCCCGATTTGGTTCTTAAAAGCTAAAAACGCTGGAAATGGGAGCAAAATGCTTCAACCTGGCGGGGGGGGAACGAAGCCTTTGGTGCAACCCCTGTCCTCCTCTCCCCACTCCACCAAATCCCTTCTGGCTTTTCAGCCCACCAGAAAACAGGGATCGCTTTTCCCTTCGGTTTGACCTGCAGCGAAGTCTCGCTCGGTCTCCGGCTCTGCCCGCGGATGCCCAGGCAGCCTCCCCGTAGCCACGGCTGGTCCCCGATTCTCCTCCGCGGGTGGGAAAGGAGCCCCAGGAGCTTGGTTTGAAGCATCCTGTGTTCGACGCCCTTTCGCGCGGCCCGGGCACCCGGTGGACCGGGGAGCTCGCGGGAAGCTGGCACGTTCTGGCCCAGGCGGACCCGACGCGACCGTTTCGGAGACAACGGTTTCCCAGGCCACGAGCCAGCCGTGGTTGGCGCGAGGGAGGGCGCAAGGGCTCGGCCCGCCCCGCGCCGGGGGGAACGGGCTGAGGGAAGAGCCGTTTCGGGCCCTCCCTTCCTGCCGTGCCCGGAGCAGGCGCTGCGAGCGGTGGCGCTGACCCGTGGCCTCGCTCCCCTTCCTCTTCCATTCCGAGAACAGGCAGCGCCCGCGGCCGGCGAGCGGAAGTGGGACTATCACAAGCCGGCCAGCGGCTTCCCGGGGCTGCAGCGCCGGCTCCCGCCGACTGGCCCCGGGGCTGCGAGGGGCTTGCGGGGGTAAGTGCGGGCAGGGCTGAGAAGAGCCGGCGCCTCGGGTTGAAACGCGTCCGTCCCGCCTGCTCCGGGGCCGTGCTGCTGGGAGCCTGGCTGGGCCGGGGAGGCCTCGGTGCGTAGCCGGAGGGGCTGGCACGGAGGCGTGGGTGCAAGCGTGCTGGCAGGGTAGAGCTTGCCAGGCTCCTACCGCCAGGGCAGGTGTCTACGCCCAGCACAGGGCAGGATCAGGATCAGGCCTTGCCTGGTGCCCCGTGTGCCAAGCCACCCTCCGGCTGCCCTTCGGCGTGGCCAAAGCCCCCTCGCCGTGGCTGCAGCCTGCGGGCTGGGAGGGCGGAGGTCAGTGCGCCGTCCGGCCCCCGACTTTCTCTGCGTCAAGTTCACAGCCCGAGGGGAAGTGGGGAGCCGGCTCCCCCGGGCCCCCGCGCCCGCCTGGCCAAGGGGGCACGTCCGCAAGGGGCAGCTCTGCGGGGCCCGCGTCCCCGCTGGGAGAGGGGCCGGCTCCGGGCCCCGCTCTGCCGTGTCCGGTCCCACAGGGTCTCTCTCCATCCTCATTGTTGTCTGGCCGCGGGGGAGCGAGGAAATGGCCGGCCGGGGGGAGGAGGTGGCTGCAGGGGTGTCTGAAGGAAATGCTTCCCGGATCGGATACGCAGACGCCTTCCCCTGCCCTGTGCATCTGCCCCAGAGCCCCCTCTCCCGATCTCTGGCCCAAAGGCCCCTGCTTGGCCCTGCTAGCCAGCTGCCTTTGGGGAGCAGGGGTCTGCACCCCCCCAGCCGCCGCAGGCTGCCCTCGAGAGCAGGGTCGTGACATGAGCATCTCCGGACCCGACTTGGCAGCTCTTCCAGGCCGGCCCAGCCCAGCGCCCGGTCTCTGCTCTCAGGATCGGGGCCCAGGCAGCCTGGATTCAAAGCTGGGGGCTGCCGGGGAGCCAAGACTGACTTCTGGGGGTTGCACCCTCCCCTTGGAGCATCACCCTGAGCAAAGCCAGGCAGCTTCGCGCGGTGCCACAGAGTCCGGCTGCGCCTGAATCCAGCCAGGGCTGGCACGGGGCTGGCACGTGGAGTTGGGGAGAGTTTCTGGAGCGGGGAAGGCACCGGCCAGCAGCAGGGAAGTGAGTTGTCGGCTTCCAGGAACCGGGAGCCGATGGGGTGGGGTGGCATGACGTGCAAGGAGCCCCGGCGCAGGCATGGCCAGAACCATCGGCTGAAATGCGACCAGCTCTGCGGGGGAGCCGCTTTGCAGCTACGACGCACAGCGGTGTGGGCTGGTGCCCCCGGGGACGTGGGCGTGAGATCTTCATGACCCCCCGTGGGTGTTGCAAGCCCTGACTTCCCTGGGGCACTTCCCCAAATGCTTCTGAGTCACTGCCAGGTGGGGGAAGTGGGCTCAGGGGACAGGGAGGGTCCGGTGGGGGCGGCCCTGCCCTTTGCCGCTGTGCGCTGGCGCCTCTCATCATCTCCGTGTGCTTCCAGGTGCTTGTTCTCCTGCCGCGGGGACCATGGAGCAGCTGAACTGACCGCAGGAGGCATCCCAGTGAGTGCCGTGGTGTGGGGGTCCCGGTGATGGCAGGTGGGGGGGGATCTAAGGCTGTCAGACCCCACAGCAGAGCAGGGGCATCCAGAGGGAGCTTCCTCTCCCCCCCGCCCGCACCCGGGCGGTGCCTTGGAGCCTGCGCAGCTGCCCCGGGGACCCCACAAGCCAGCAAGGGGGGCTGCAAGGCCAGGACCTGAGGCTCAGCTGCTCCTCGGCCCCGTCCCGTGTCCCCGGGCGGCCGTGGGCAGGTGTCTGCGATGGCTGTCACTTTGCATTAGGAGCCCTGGCTTCGCGTGCCGTCCCCCACCCCCTGCATCCAGCAGGCTCCCACGTGCTCTGCCCTGGGGGTGGGGGGGCCTGGCCACATCTGCCTGGAGAAGGGGAATCTGACAGCTGGAAAGGACGAGGCGGTCAGCAGGCACCCCCGGCCCCTCCCCTGCTTGCACAGCACACGCGTGTGATCGGCATGTCACACCCGTGCCGTCCCATGCGGCCACGTGCTCTCTGGTGCCGGGCTCCCAGCTGTCTGCTGGGTTGGGGAGGGGCCTGCAGGCTCAGGCACTGGGGTCAGTGGGGTGGAGCGGTGGTGGGAGGCAGGCCGTAGCAGGGGCTGGACCGTCGGGGCGGGGAGTGCACGGACCCACGCCTGCGCGCTCTCTCCCCTGCTGCAGCTGTCCCCAGGATGGGCTGCGTGCAGTGCAAAAAGAAGGGGTCCGGCAAAGCCGAGGGCGAGGGCTGCGATGGCAAGATCAACCTGGTCCCCAGCACCCACTATGACCCGGACCCCACCCAGTCTGCTGCCAGCTTCAGCTGCATCCCCGACTTCAACAACTTCCACGGCTCCCCCACGCCCGCCGGCACCGCCTTCCTGGGGCCCGGCCTCTACCCCAGCAGCACCCTGCACGGCCGTGGGGGTGGCATCACGGGTCAGTGTCCCCCGGGAGCCCCCACCCCCAGCACGTCCTCACTAGGGGCGAGCCCCAGGCTCCGCTGGGAGCAGCATGGGTGCCTAGGGCAGGGCTCTTGGCGGGGGTAGGGGCTGCCTCGTGTGTCCTGTGTGTCAGGCAGGTCAAACCCCAGGGCTGGGGGGTGAGACAGGGCTTGGGGTCCCCTTCCTAGCAGACCCCATAAGTGCCTGGAGGGCACCCCACGGGCTGCCACATAGCGCCCTGAGCTCTGTTCCCTGGTCTGCTTCTGACGGGCTGGCAAGCCTCGCCCCGTCCCGTGCCTCAGTTTCCCCCGCCGCACCCACATCCAGACTGAGCACCGGGGCAGCCCCCACTGTGACAGGGCTTGCTGCCACGTCGGCTCCGCCCGGGGTGCTGACCGGCTGCCTCGTGCCCTACAGGTGGGGGCGTGACGCTGTTCATCGCCCTGTACGACTACGAGGCCCGGACGGAGGACGACCTGACGTTTCTGAAGGGGGAGAAGTTCCACATCATCAACAACACGTGAGTCCCCCCGGTGACAGGGTGCCCCACGCCCCCCGTGCACCGCGTCCAGCTCAGAGGGGCACCAGGCTGGCGGGCATCATCAGCGGGGTGCGAGGGGCTGCATGCATCCCAGCCAGCGTTGCCGCTTCAGTCGCTTGTGACACAAGCTGCAGATCCCAAGCTGCTGTTGTGCGGAGGCTGAGCTCGCCGAGCACGGGGCCGGCAGCACAGCGGTGGCTAGAGGGGAGCAGAGCCCATGTCCTCCACTCCCGGCTGGCAAGCCTGCGGGGACGGGGTGGGGCATCCAGCCAAGCCGAGGGTCCCTTTGCCTCTGTCTCCTCCGTCCCTGACTCCGTGCCGCTCTCTTGTTCCCCAGCGAGGGTGACTGGTGGGAAGCGAGGTCCCTGAGCACGGGGGCCACGGGCTACGTCCCCAGCAACTACGTGGCGCCGGTGGACTCCATCCAGGCAGAAGAGTGAGTACGAGAGCCCGCAGGGCAGCAGGTCCCGACCTCCTAGGTGCAGCCCGGGTTAGCCCTGTCCCCTCCGTGAGCTGCCAGTCGAGGCAATAGGACCCGGGCGTCCTGATTCCCAGAGGCTGGGTTAGCCGCAAGCTGCCCAGCCCTAAGTCACAGCCCCAGGGCCTGTCTATGCCCACCCCAACCGGGATCTGTGCCACGTGGCGCCAGGCTCTGCACGGACATGTGCAGTGAGATGCGGTCCCACGGCGCACGGGAAGCCAGGAGCAAAGCCCCAGTTGTCCCAAATCGCAGCTCAGAGCCCGCCAAAGGCACAGTGCCCAGTGCCGGGGGTGGCATGCCCGCCGGGTGCTGCTGAGCTGCCCCCGCATCCCCCCGCACAGGTGGTACTTCGGGAAGATCGGGCGGAAGGACGCGGAGCGGCAGATCCTGTGCCCTGGAAACCCCCGCGGCACTTTCCTCATCCGGGAGAGCGAGACCACCAAAGGTACCAGCCCCGGGAGGGTCTGCGGGCTGTGCCTGGGCCCCACGAGAGCGGTGCCCGCTGGTGCCCTGGGGTGTGGGTCAGCTCCCGGCCTGACCTGGAGGCTGTGTCCGCAGGTGCCTACTCCTTGTCCATCCGGGACTGGGACGAGGCGAAAGGCGACCACGTGAAGCACTATAAGATCCGGAAGCTGGACAACGGCGGCTACTACATCACCACCCGGGCCCAGTTCGAGACGGTGCAGCAGCTGGTCCAGCATTACATCGGTGAGGGGGTCTGGGTCGCAGGCCAGGAGCCCCCAGGGGGGGTAGGGCTTTGGGGCAGTGCCGTGGTGCCTCCACCTTCCAGCTCCCCACTGGGACGGAAGAGACCAGACAGCAGCCCCCAGACGCAGGGACCCCGCTCCCACCCCGGGTGCAGGAGCTGGGGGCATGGGAGTGTCACTTGGTCGTGGCTCCCCAGCACAGAGGGGTCCCAGGGTGCAGCCCCTGGGCTGGAAGCCATGGGCAACCCCGCAGCCCAGATCCCGCGTGACCTCCGTGGCTCTGCACCCGCCGGGAAAACCTCCCTGGGCTCGGGGCACAGAGGTGCAGGTGCGTGGCCCCAGTCCTGTGTCGGGGCTCCCCACAGCATCCTTGCTGCCTGGCAGGATTGCCCCGCTAGGATTTGACCCACCTGTGAAGGTGCTGCCCCCTGGGGGTTGCCCCCCGTCAGGCGTTTTACTGCCCAGGACCCACGACTCTAACCTGCTCTCCGTCCGTGCTCTCGCCTCTCTCTCCATGCCCGGCTCGTGCCCCAAGAGCGAGCCGCGGGGTTGTGCTGCCGCCTGGTCGTGCCGTGCCACAGGGGGATGCCCAAGCTGGCGGACCTGTCCGTCAAAACCAAAGACGTGTGGGAGATCCCCCGCGAGTCGCTGCAGCTCCTCAAGAAGCTGGGCAATGGGCAGTTTGGGGAAGTCTGGATGGGTAGGCCCTGGGCCGCTGGGGCCCGGGCTGGGAGAGGCGGGGGAGAGCCCCCAGCCCCGTGGGGCAGCACGGCAGAGACTGGACCGGGCCCGGGCAGCTCCGGGACACGGCTGCGGGCGCGCCACAGGCTCTGCAGAGACTGTCTGCAGTGAGTTTGCTGGAGCTCAGCGCCTTCCCAGGGGGTGCAGGGGGGTCTCCGGTGTGTGGGCCACGGGGCAGTCCCATCCCCGCCGTTTGGCAGGGGCTTGGCCCTCGGATCCAGTGTCTGCTTCAGTGCTGCCCCAGGCGCAAGCCCCATCACCTGCTCCAAGCCGCGCGCTCCAGGCCAGGCCAGAGAGTCCAGGGTCAGGGCCACGGGTCTCGAACCCCAGGATCACCCTGGCTTCCACAGCAGCCGCCGGTGGCGAGGGGCTCTGGGTACTCCCTGTGCCCCCATCCCTATCCCCTACCCCACGCTAAGCCGGCATCCCAGTGCAAGCCGGCATCCCCACCTGGTGCCCGAACCCGAGACTGCAGCCCGGTGGCCCCTGGCCGAGCATCCGTGAGCAGGTGATGGGGGACCAGCCGGGGCCGAGGGGCCTTCCTCCTCCTCCTCTCCCTCGCCCGGGTGCCTGCTGGCCGCGCGCGTGCATGCTGCGTCCATTCCATTTCCAGCCCCTGTCCCTCCATCGTCCCCCCCCTCCAGAGCACAATGACGGTCTCTGCCATCTACTAACCCGGGCATGCCCCAATATGCGGCCCCAGACCCTGGGCCTAGCTAAGGACGCCTGGGAGATTGTGCGGGATTCCATCACCCTGGACAAGAAGCTCGGCATGGGCTGTTTCGGAGACGTGTGGATAGGTAAGGCGGGCGCTGGGGATACCCGGAGACCCCCGTTAGCTAGGGCTCTCCCTGCTTGTACGCCCTCCATTTCATCCGGGGCGGAGAGGGTGGGCGCGCGTGTGCCGGGAGCCCCCGCCTGACCCAGCCCTACCGGCTCCAGGCACCTGGAACGGGACCACCAAGGTGGCGGTGAAGACGCTGAAGCCGGGCACCATGTCGCCCGAGGCCTTCCTGGAGGAGGCGCAGATCATGAAGCGGCTGCGGCACGACAAGCTGGTGCAGCTCTACGCCGTGGTGTCAGAAGAGCCCATCTACATCGTCACCGAGTTCATGAGCCAGGGTGAGCGTGGGCATGGCCTCGGGGGCCAGGCAGCACCACTGAAGGGATGCCCGTGGCATCCAGCATCCTGGATGCCTTGTTTCTGGAGCGGGCAGGAGCAGGGCACTGTGGGGAGGAGGCTCGCAACACCATCCCTGCTCCGCGGGGCTCTCGCAGTCAATGACCAGGAGAGAGGGCTGGCAAGGGAAGGGGGCGAGGGGTCTTGAGGGACCAGGGGCTGAAGCCGGGCTGTCACCCTGCAGGGAGCTTGCTGGACTTCCTGAAGGACAGAGACGGCCGGTTCCTGAAGCTGCCGCAGCTGGTGGACATGTCCGCGCAGGTAGCCGGGGCAGGGGCACGAGGATGACCCGGGGGCTCAGCCTGGGAGCTGCCCTCCTCTTCCTCCTCCCCAGTCCAGGGCCAGGCAGGTCCTGCTAGCCCCAGGCACGGCGAGGGTCTCACTCTCCTCCCCCCGCCGCCCCAGATCGCGGCCGGCATGGCCTACATCGAGCGGATGAACTACATCCACCGGGACCTGCGCGCCGCCAACATCCTGGTGGGGGACAACCTGGTGTGTAAGATCGCCGACTTCGGCCTGGCCCGCCTCATCGAGGACGACGAGTACACGGCACGCCAGGGTGAGCCCCCGGTCCCTTCCACCCCCAGCTGCAAGGCCGGGTGAGGCTTGCCCCCCCACCCCAGCATGGTGCCCTCCCCAGCTCAGCCCTGTCGCTGCCTGCAGGCGCCAAGTTCCCCATCAAGTGGACGGCCCCAGAGGCCGCGCTTTTCGGCCGGTTCACCATCAAGTCGGACGTGTGGTCCTTTGGCATCCTCCTCACCGAGCTCGTCACCAAGGGCCGCGTGCCCTACCCAGGTACAGCTCTCAGCATCCTCCTCGGGGAGACCTGGGAGAGAGCGGGGGTAACTGGCTAGAGCATGGCCTGGGCATCAGGCTACCTGGGGTCCATTAGTGGCATGGGGGTGGATGGACTGGGCTCCCAAAACCCTGGGCTCTTTTCTCCGTTGCTGCTCCGCCTGTGCCTCAGTTTTTCCACCTGTAAAATGGGGGCGGTGCTATTGCATAGGAAGACGATGAGCACAAGACAAGACGACAGCGGGCAGGCTGGTTGTCAGGACTCCTGGGTTCCCTTCCCAGCATGGGGGGAGATAGCAGGGCGGGGAGCCATCCATGCCCCAACCCCTGTGCCTCACCCAGCATGTGTGACACAGGCATGAACAACCGGGAGGTGCTGGAGCAGGTGGAGCGAGGATACCGCATGCAGTGCCCGGGCAGCTGCCCATCCTCGCTGCACGAGCTGATGGTGCAGTGCTGGAAGAAGGAACCCGAGGAGCGCCCCACCTTCGAGTACCTCCAGTCCTTCCTCGAGGACTACTTCACCGCCACCGAGCCCCAATATCAGCCTGGGGATGACCAGTGAGGCCGTGCCAGGACCCTCCACGGGGCCAGGACACCCCCCTGGTTTGCTGGGGATTTTTTTATACCCCATCTTCGGGGATTTTGTTACTCCCCCCTGCCACCGTGCTCCCCTCCCCCACGGCCACAGCGGTGGGGGGCACCAATGCACCCTATTTCAAAGGGGTACCCCCAGAGCTGTTCCTATGGAGGGGGAGCTGTGCCCCTCCTCTCTCCCTCAGTGCCCTCCGCTGCCTCGCTGGGCTGGGGAAGTCATCCCCACCGGGCCCAGCAGCCATGGGGGGAGGCACGTGGCAGCCCCGCTGTCTCCCCAGGCTGGCAGACGTGCTGCGCCCGCAGCTAGTGCCCGCGTTGCCCGGGCTGGGTGGGCTGGGGAGAAGCAGGCCTGCCTCGTGCTGTGGGGAAAGGCCACAGGTGGATGGAGCATCCCCCAGGCGAAGGCAGAAGCTCGCCAACCTCCAAGCTGTGATAGCCCAGGGGGACGTGGCCCCTCCAACCCTGCCCTGGAGGTGCTGGGGGTCCCGGGGGTGGCAGGACCTGGGGTGGGGGCGAAAGGCTCCTTCCCCAGCTCCCTCCCCCGCAACAGCAGTGCCGCTGGGGAGACACTGGCAGGGACCCCCCTCCCCCTCTGCCGCTTGCACACTTTTTGTACATAACTTTTTTATGATGATGGTGATTATTTATAAGACTCAAGCCCTATCCCCACCCCCACAGCTTGTCCTGGCTGGTAGAAAGGCCAGTGTGGGGGGGTGCAACTTATGTCTGTCCTCCTCTCCCCCCACCCCCAACTCATCACTGGCTTCAGTTGCTTTTCCTTTGACCAGAGCCAAATCGATAAAGCCATATGCTGCTGCTCGGGGCGGGGGGAGCAGTCAGCACCACCCCCTGGGACCAGGGATGTGCCGGAGCCTGGCCAGGCGGGTGCAGGAGGGGGCAGGAATTACCTTATCCTGGGGGAAAGATCCCAGATTTAAGCCTTCGTAGCTGGTCGCCTTCTCCCCCATCATTGCCTTATGCATTGTGGTCCAGAGGCCGGAGCGATGGGGGTGCAAGTCGGCCTCAGCCATGTGCCCCCCAGGGGAGTCCTGAGCCCTATCCCCTTCAGACCCCCCCGGGCTGGAGTGGTCCATGCCCCCCGAGAGCCCAGCCCCTCTGCCTGGCACGGAGGTTGCTGCCAGCAGCCATGGGTCCAGGGCAGTGCACCCGTGGGGCTGGGGGGCCCTGTCCCTCCCTGCATGGAGGAGTGGGGCTGGGGGCTGCGCCTCTGGGGTTGGGGTTTTTCCATATGGGTTCTGTAAATACAAAAAAATAAACCTTTCTACCAAGAGCCCTGTGGGTGCTCAGCCGTGCCCAGGCCAGGGGGAGACGCAGACCAGCTCTCAGGTGGTCTCCAGGGAGCCCCCCGGGCAAGTGGGCATCTCCCCGGGCAGGGGGTGCCGCTGGGCTGGATGGAGGGATGCCGCCACCCCCCACCCCAGTGCCTGGCGGCCTTCTCCGTGCCCAAGGACGGGGCAGCGTGACCTTCCCCGCCAGGCCCAGGACATCACCGCTCGTCACATGAATGAGAGCGCAGCCGGGCTGGGGGGCCCTGCCGCCCCTGCCCTTTCCCCCCTCCCAGCTGGCACTCATGCCGCGGCCGCCGCCTCCTCTGGCAGCGGGCGCCGCTTGACAGCCAGTGACTCATGCGCCTCTCGCCTCCCCCAGCTGCCAGGGTGTTAAAAATCATCCCTGCGAGCCATCTGCAGAGGCCATGTGGTCCCGCGCCGCCCCCCGGCCCTGGCTGCACGCGGGGCCTGCCTGCCCTGACAGCTGGGCTCTGCAGCTCCGGCCAGCGGGCGCGTGGGGGGCAGGGGGTGCTGCGGTGGGGGGCGGCTTTCTTACGCTT
>NW_017729015.1:19067762-19069947 GCF_001723915.1 Gavialis gangeticus | reverse complement strand
ATCCCTGCGAGCCATCTGCAGAGGCCATGTGGTCCCGCGCCGCCCCCCGGCCCTGGCTGCACGCGGGGCCTGCCTGCCCTGACAGCTGGGCTCTGCAGCTCCGGCCAGCGGGCGCGTGGGGGGCAGGGGGTGCTGCGGTGGGGGGCGGCTTTCTTACGCTTGGCGACACAGGCGCTGGAATACAAACGTGTCCGAGCAAAGGGGGCTGGCACGGGGCGGGGGGACTGGCGGCACGGATGTGGCGCGGCGTGTTTGGGGCGCCGGGCTAACACAGAGTCACATGCAGGCATGCAGTGAGCTGCGTACGCATGCATGCGTACACACACAAATGCACGCGTGCATGCAGGCAGACGTGCGTGCACATGCATGCATGCAGTCCCACATACACACACAGTCATGCACACTGTCTCACTCACATATACACACACAGTCACGTGCACGCACGGGCAGGCACACGCAGGTGCATACACACACTTGTACATCCACAACACGCACGTTCACACTCCACCCCAACACGCACTGTCCTGCAAGCCAGGGGGTTCCCCTCCGTGCCTCCCAACAGGCTCCCTTGCTCCCAGGCCCTCCCTGCCCCGAGCTCAGCCCCCAGCCCAGGAGCCGGTGCTGACCCAGGGCTGCGGCAGGAAGGGCTACAGGAGCAGGCGTTGGGTGGAAGCATCTTCCAAGGCCGTGGCCCCGGCTTGCACCTGCTGAGACCTGGGCCCAGTGCCTTCAAGATGCATGCAAATGCCCATTGGCTTTCCCTCCCAGAGCTCAACCCTGCCATGCTACACGTCTCCCTGTCCATGTCCATGTCTGTGAGAGCTGGACATGGGAGGGCACCAGCCATGTGGCTGCCCCCTCAATTGGCCACAGTCCCAAGTGCTTAGCACCTGCTTGGCATCTTCCATAAGGATCAGAGCACAGGTTGGGATCAGCCTGGGTCCCCTCCGGGCTGCTGGGGCCATGAGGTTCCCAGGCCAGGCCCAAGGCTCTCCGGATGCTAAAAGGCCTTTGCAAAAAGGGCTCCGGGGCCTCCCTTCAGCTGCGTGGATTAGCGAGCGCAGAAGGACCGAATGCTGCAATCCGAGAGCCGCAGCCTGGGGCATGCGACCCTGGGGACCTGGCTGATTGCAGGTCCACCTGCCCCCACCTACCCTGGCTGGGGTCGGATGAGGTCTAGCACATGGCGGGTATGCAGTGCTGTGAAGCCAGTCGGCCCCTCACCAGGGCAGGGGGGCATTGTGGACATGGCTGGGTCCATGGGGGGAGCTTGCAGAGGGGAGTGGGGTGAGGCTGAGCCAGGAGGCTGGTACCTGGGGTGGGGGTGCTGAGCACAGCCTGGGTGTCAGGCCCCTCTCTGCAGATCCTGAGCACTAAGCCCCAAGAGAGGCACCTGGTGCCCTGCCTTGAGGCTGGTGGGGAAAGGCTTACCCCACTTTGCAGCCAGGGCTCCCAGCAGGGCAGCATCGGGCCCAGCTGTGGCCCCATTCATTGATTCCCAAGCATGGGGAAGTCGGGGGTCACCAGCTGTGGGGGGCAGGAGGGCCTAGCTATGGGAAGCAACCCAACACGGTCAGTCCGGTCTGGAAGTGGATCCAGGCTGCAGCAGGAGCTGCTGGAAGAGCTGGCTGTGGGAGGGAGGGGGCCTTGCACACACCTCTGTCTCTCTGAGTCCTCAGGCAGGGGCGTGTGATGTGTATGCGTACACACACACACACACACACACACACACACACAGAGATCCCTGCTGTGGGCAAATGTAGATCCAGGTCCTGCCAAACCCAGGGCTTTTGGTGGTGACAGGCGCACCCAAGCCAGCGCACTCCTGCTGACTTGTGCACGTGCACACGTGCCAAGAGGCTGCATACATGGCAGTTGCACGGGTCTGTGTGCACACTGGCGCTGGTACACCGTGCCGCTGCACAGAAGCATGTGTGCACCGTCTATGCCTGCTGGGGTGCTGCTCATGCACATGTGGTCTGCCTGTACACAGGCGTGCGTGTGTGCACATCCACGCCCTGCTCTTTGCTGGGCATGCACGGTACCCGGCACGCGGCATGCGTCCCCAGGCTGCCCGGGTGCCCAGCAGAGGAGGTTGCCCACCGCAGTCAGCGCCCAAGGGCAGCTCCCGGGCACCCTGCCTTCTCCCTGCCTCCCTCCCTGCCCCAGCCCCCCCTCGCCCCCC
>NW_017729015.1:19067082-19067751 GCF_001723915.1 Gavialis gangeticus | reverse complement strand
CCTGCCCCAGCCCCCCCTCGCCCCCCCAGCCCTGCCAAGCTCGGCAGACCCAAGCCCCTCGCCTCTCATCACCTCCTGGAGGAACAAAGAGGACCTCTGACCCCGCTGCCCCCCCAGTGCCCAGAGGCCTCGGCCAGGAATCCATTTGTGGCTCGGCCCTGCCGTTTGAAGTCTCCGGCCGGCTGGGAGGTTTTAATTGCAGCTGGTGGTTTCCTGTTGCACCGAGGAATTTATAGAGCCGGGGCGGCTTCCAGGGTGCGGGGCACCGCAGTCCTGGGGCTCAGACAAGGTATGCGGGGGGGCCACCCAGACCGGCTGGGCCTTGGAGAGCAAACTGACCGAGGGGCAATGCAGGGTGACAGGGAGCTCGCGGCTCCTGCCTCCGAGCCCAGGCGATGCTGAGCGGCCGTGGGGAGACTCTGTGCGTGGCTGTTCGCATGGGCTCACGGTGAGGGCTCACCTGGGCCCACTTGAGCCGGGCTGGGGGGAGCACCGTGCACTGGTGCCTGGTGCAGAATGGGGTGCAGGGTGGGGGTAGCTGCCACGTTGCCAGTGTTGTATCCACGCGGCATCCGGCACTGCCGTCCTCCCTCCCGGCACAGGACACTCGCTGGCCAGGCTCTGGAGTGAGGCCTTCGGGGTGTCCAGGCAGCCAGCTGGGCCGGGGAG
>NW_017729015.1:19060422-19067066 GCF_001723915.1 Gavialis gangeticus | reverse complement strand
GGTGTCCAGGCAGCCAGCTGGGCCGGGGAGGGAGCTGGCTGGTGAAACCCCCCTGGAGTCACAGCTGCACAACCCCCAGGGGTGCCCAGTACAGGGCTGGGGTGCCGGAGAGCTGGGCTCTGCCACAGACCGCCTGGGTGACCTTGGGCAAGTCCCTTCGTTCCAGCTGTGCAAGGGGTGCCGGGACCAAGCCAGGCTTTATTTTGGGAGCAGGGTGACGTGGCAGGCGGCATGGCTGCGTGCAGCCCCTCGCAGAGAGCCTCACCTCGCCGCCGCTGTCCTCGCGGCTGCTTTCTAATTAATGCTCCCCTGGTTCCTATCCGGGTTCTCGCACGCTCGGCCTCAGCCTCTCCATGCAGAAGCAGGAGATATGACTTGCACAGGCACGCACACGTGCAGATACTCACCCGCCTTGCACATGCATGCACACCCACCTTGCACACACTCATGCACATATTTTGTGCATGCATACACACTCATGCACACATCTTGCACACTCCTTGCAGTAATATGCACACACACACTCACATGCGCCCACTCGCACACACCTTGCGCACATGCACACCCATACCTTGTACACACCTGCCCACCCACTCAGGTGTATCTTGCATGCACATGCTTGCACACACGTCTTGCACGCATGCACACTAGTTGGGGGCAGTTACTGGGCTGGACTTGCTTCCAGCCTGGCGGACGTGACCGAGAGGGTCCTGCAATGGTCCCAGGAGCTGCCCGGAGTGGCACAGCTGGGGCATGGGCAGCCTGGCACTGGCCTCTGCATATGCCTTATGGGTGTCACGTGCCTCCCTGACCACAGTGGCAAATTGCAGCTCCCTGCCAGCAGCTTTGACCTCTCCAGGACGCCCTCGCCGAGAGCTGGGGTGGCCCCTGGCTTGTGGGAGGGCAGCTGTGTGGGAACAAGATGAGATGAGAAAGCTGCTTGTCTTCAGGAAGGGGGAGGGAGGGAGGGGAAAATGGTGGCAGGGCGTCAGGCGAGGAGAGGAACCAGAGCGGGGGGCGGATGGAGAGACTCCTGCGCCTGGCAGCCAGAGCTGGGCTGCAGCCAGGCCGAGCCGGGGGGAGCCCGGCTGCTTTCTCTCCGGAGGCAGGCTGCGCTGGCGACAGACTGAGCTCACCAGCCCCCTCCGTCCCTGTGCTCAGCCCCTGGCGCAAGGGGGAAGGGGCCAGAGGCTATTTTTGGCCCGTTGCTTCCTGGGGTCTGAGCAGCCTCGGCCCTGCCCAGGCGGTCAGCCAGCTCAAGCTGGCTCCTGCCAGGGGTTTGAGCCCCACTTGTCCCCCCAGTGCAGGCAGTCTCTGCCGGGCGCCCCGGCCTGGCAGCAAGGGTGGTGAGCGGCTCCCCATGCACGAGCCAAGACCCATGCCCCTCACTGCTCATCCAGCTCCTATTCCCGGTGGAGCCCAGCAGCTTTGGCTGGGCTTAAGGCTCGCCCGCTGGAGCTCCCAAAGCCTCTCCAAGGCAAAAGACGTCTCCCAGCTGCTGGCACCGTCTTGCAGTTTTTCCACCCCTCCAGGTTTGCAAGCCCTCGGGGCTAACTTGGGTGCCAGGGCCCCATCACAGCCCAGGGGCACCGGCCCCTCCAGAGACTAGAGCAAGGGTCGGTGTCAGACAGCAGCCGGCGGACCCCACACTCGGGCTCCCGGTTTCATGGCCTGTCCCAGCAGGGAGCAAGTGCCTGAGGCTGGATCATGAGGCGCTGGAACTGGGTCCTGGGTCTGGCTCTTTCTTCCTCTGTCTGCGGCGGTGCCACGCTGGGGATTAGTCACTCAGCGCTGCCAGGGCGGGGGCCTGCTCACCTCCTTGCCACTAGCAGCCAGCTGGCTCCCCGCACTAGCACGGGGTCCATTGCATGACCCCCAGCCACGTACAGGGGGAAACAAGGCTGCTGCATCCCAGGGATCCCAACGCTCAGCAGGGCACCCACTCTCTCCGTGCCCCGTGATCACCGAAGCTCAGGCGTGAGGG
Organism: Gavialis gangeticus; assembly: GCF_001723915.1. Taxonomy (NCBI): domain Eukaryota; kingdom Metazoa; phylum Chordata; order Crocodylia; family Gavialidae; genus Gavialis; species Gavialis gangeticus. The sequence goes on along the minus strand of NW_017729015.1, from coordinate 19,065,082 downwards.
GCCAGAGCTGAACTTGCCAAACAAGGGGGCAGGAGGAGGCCTGACTGGGAGTGAAGGACCTGGATAACGCCCTGACCAGCACGGCCAGAGGAAGCCGCTCCCATGCTTCAGGGCATCCACAAGCGGTCAGGAAGGAACCCCTGGGCTGGGACTTCCCCTTCCCTTGCAAAGCCTGCCCGGCTCTGGATTGAAGTCTGGATGGGCAGGGACGGGGCAGGGGCCTTGTTTAATTGCGGGGAGGTGGGCAAGGCAGGGCCTGGGATTCTCCAGAAAGGCGGTCGAAGCAGCCGCAGGAGCAGAGCTTGCTCCGCAGCTGCTGGGTGGGGGGTCTTGTGTGCACCCCCAAGGGCTGGGGGAACGGGGCAGCTAGGGCTAGGAACAGGGATGCGGGGGTCTGAGACCCTTCTGAATGCCCGGAGACCAGAACATCATGCCAGGATGCACCAGCCCGGGAGCTGCCCGACACCACAGGTAGGGATGCAAGCTGTCCTCGCTGGGGGGCACGTACTTTCACACCCGAGCCGTGCATTCGGTCCGTCCCCTCCCAGCACTGCTGTGGGGCTGGGACGTGGCAGGGCAGGGTAGACCATGGACAGCTTCATCCCCTTGGAGACCAGCCTTCATGAGGAGCAGCTGATGCTGTGTTGCAGCTGGGAGCAGGGCTGGCAGCTCTGGAGTCCTCCAGCCAGGAGCAGAGCCCCCCCAAGGCCTCCCCTGCCTGCAGAGACAAAAAGGGGGGTGATTTCCTTTTTGCAGAGGCCTCATTGCCCGCGTGACTCTACCCATAGCACAGCTGGGCACTGACCCCCTGCCTGGACGCTGATGCTGTGGGTGCAGCAGCCTCCACCGTTCTCCGCAGCCGCAAGCCCTGCCGTGAGCCTGAGCTAGTCGAGGCAGACGTGGGCCCTGAGCACGGGCACGTGAAGGAGCAGGTGAATTATTGAAGAGCCACAGTCATGCTCTGCTCCCTGTTTCTTCCAAGCTGCACAACGCTGTGTGCATGTGTTTGCATGCATGAGTGCGTGTGTGTGCACATCCATGGGCTCTGCATGCGCTGGTCATGCGTGGGGAGGGTGCCCTTTGCTTTTGCTTCCCTTTTTGGCCCTCTGGGAAGGGCGGCTTCCTTGCTGCCCAGGCTGCGCCCCAGGGCCTGGGTCCAGGGGAGACAGCCAAGCAGGCTGCGGCAGTGACACGTGCTAGCAGGGGGCACCAGCAGTGACACTCGTGTCTGGCATGTCATCAAACAGGCCTGTGCAGGGTTTGTTTTCCCAGTGAAACTCTCAGGCTCGTGGCCCCACTGAACTGACAGCTTCATAGTCCCACCAGGTTCACCCTTCCCCCCTGTGGGCTGTCAGATGCCCCCCTTTCAGGGCACAGGCTCTGCAGAAGACATCTGCCAGAAGCAGGCCATCCATTGCAGGCACTTTCCTTCGCAGCAGCTGGGCCGGGAGACCAGGCGCGCGTCCTTCCTGCCGGGGGCACAGCGCTGACCTGGCTCTTCCCCCCCCTCTGTCCCCATTGCATGCAGGCAGACGTGGCCTCAGAGCATCCTGGGCAAGCCCATGCCCCTCCAGGACTTCCAGAGCCCTGGTCCACATCGGCACGTTCCCCTGACTCGGTGGCCACGACCCTGGGCAGGGATCGGATGCGGACGTGCCCCAGCTTCTCTGGCACCTGTTCCCTCGCAGAGGCCCGCGGGCAGCTCCAGTTAAAACACTGCCGTGACTCGCACTATAAAACCCTGCCTGCGTGCCGACCACGGCTCCAGCCTCTCATCACCAGATGCAGCAGGGGAGCCCGCGTGGGGTAGGAAGACATTACATATACAGCCCTGTGGCTGCAGCTGAGGTGTTCATCTCCTGGGACCGCTCCGGCAGGCCTGTCTTGAAATTCAAGGACGTAAATGCAGCGCACGCACTGTCGCCCTAGCGCACGCTCTCTCCACGGCACCTGCAGGCATGCGGCCTCTCCTGTCTCCCTGCTGCAGGTGTGTCTTGGTTCTTGCTCCTTCCTCTTCCCTGCGGTGAACCTGGACCCGGCTGGGGTGGATGCTGCTGGGACCTGGGCAGCGCTGCCGGAGCCGGGTGGGTGCAGACTGCGCTCCTGGGAGTCCGGCAGCATCGGCCGGCCCCGGCAGCCACTAGATGGTGGCCTTACCTCGTGCAAAGGCTGCTGACGAGGCACTTGTCGGGGAGAGAAACCCCACGTGGAGAAGGGTTGGGAGGCAGAAGCCAGGTGCCCGTGGTGCTGGAAAGGTCCCGGCCGGGTTGCAGGTGGCAGGAGATGTGCAGAGTGTCCTGGGGCTGAGGCTGTGCGGACCCCGGGCATCATCACCATGTTCCTTCTCCGACCCTGTGGCTTGGATCCTGGGGGTGCAAGAGCATTGCTGCGTTCCCTGCTTCCTGCCAGGAGCCTGGAGCAGGGACGGGCCTGTGCTGGGCCCAATGCGCCATGCTCTGCACCTCTAGTGCAGCCTCAGCCGCTCGCTGCAGTGGGAGGGAAATTTGGGTCTGGCGGCTTCAGAGCCTCTCTGGGGAGGAGGGGGCGGGTCAGCAGGGTGGAAGGAGACCCAGGCAGCACCTGCGTGGGGGCCACAGGCCTTGGTGCAAGTGGGAAGATGCAAAGCAGGTGATTATTGGACCTCTCGGGACCCAGGCAGCCCCTCCTGTTGGGGGGGTTGGAGTAGCTCAAACCCCTTTGCCATTTAATTGTAGGCAAATACCCAGGTCTCTAGCACCACAGCCATCCCCAGTCCCTTGCCCGCTCGCCACGCATCGAACCCTCATCCACCAAGGGGATGTTCATCATAGGGTAAAGTGACTTGGCCTAGGTCACCGAGCAAGTCAGTGGCAGAGCTGGGCAGAGCCTCCCTCCCCGGGAGTTGCGACGTACTCGGAGCCGCGGCCATCTCCTTCATGGCACGCATGTCTGGAGCTGCACGTGTGTCCCTCTATGGCTAGGCCGCCATGACAAGGTGAAATTCAAGCCGGGGGCTTCAGGGATGAAATCAGCTCGAGCGGTTTATGTAGATTCTCCGGCCACTGCTATTGAGTTACGGCCCGAGGAATGGCTCAGGGCCCGCGCATTGTTATTCACAATCTGTGAGGCACACATCCACGCCATATAAATATTCAGCTCGGGCTAATTGCTTATGGAACGGAGACCCGTGTCGGTGACACAGCAGGACCAGGCGCGCCAGGGCCAGGGACGGCAGGGACTCAATCACAGCGCCGGCTGCCAGGAGGGAGGCCGCAGACGTGCCCACACCTTTGGGAGAGCGCTGGGGAGAAGGGAGACTGCCCGCTCGCTCACCCGCCCGCCTCGTGGGAGCTCTGCACCCCAGTGTGAGGAGCCCCGAGACGGGGCCCCGGCCTGCAGCGTGCCCAGCTTCGCTCCATCTCATCCCAGCCCTGTGCCAGGCTGATATATATATTTCATGATAACTTTCGAGACGCGCTTCAAACCCGACAAAGGACTTTGACAGTTTTAAGCATCTCTTTGATTAATACATGACCTTTTAATGCTTTTAGATTAAATTAATAAATCTTTTAAAATTTAAACCTCTTCCTCTTGCAATGTAAGGTTTTCTGCACGCCTTTTCTTTTTTTTCCCCCCACCCCCCTTCTTTTCTCTCCGGACACGGCGCCCCTATCGCAGGCATCCCGCTCGGGCAGGGGGTTCCTCCAGGTATAGGCGTGCCATATTCAGATGGGGTGAAGCCCTCGAGGGGGGAATAGGTGAATCCTTATTGATTCAGATGAGGTCCCCAAAATAGCAAGAGCATTCGAAGCCGATGCCAGGGGCCAGGCAGTTTGTGAGAGCACCCGTGTGCGTGCGTGTGCAAGTAGGATTTGGTCCTGCTTGTGTGCTGATGGCTCGGTGTGAATTAAACTCCCGTGACCCTAGGTAGGCGGGGAGGGGGCTGATATTTCCAGGTGCAAAGTTTTCCTCTCCATCTCGCACCCCTGCCTTATTTCAGGGATGACTCACGTGCAATTAGCATGCCAGGATCTCCGCAATCCCCTGGAGTTAACCCTTCACTCATCACTCGTGGAAATGAAATGTCACAACAAACCTCAGTCAAATTACGCGTTTTAATTGGATCGTCTCGGCGAGCCTCTGGGAAGCCAACGGCGCTTGGAGATCCATGGAGGGGAAGTCTTGGAGAGGCGGAGGCAACGTGGTGCGCAGGGCAGGCTGCGGGGTAAGTGTCAGGATGCCTGGGGTCTATTCCAGGCTCTGCCACTGACTTACCACGTGAGCTTGGGCAAGTCACTTGTCTTCTCTGAGCATGTTTCCCTCCCATCTCATGCCTGCCTTTCTTGCTTAGGGGAGGGGGTCGGCCTTTATTATGTGTATGTACAGCACCTAGCGCCAAGGCCGGGAGACCCAGGCAGGTGTCTCCAACTCTGCCAGACCGCCGGAGGTCCCAGGACACGCTGCTTTCCCCGGGTTACGGAGACACGGCCGGGGAGCGCGACAGAGGCGGCCCAAAGCTCGGTCTGGGCGCCGGGGAGACGAGGACGTGACCCAGCGATGGGAAGGACCCTGCCCCAGGCTGGGCCGCAGCAGGGCGTGGGCTGCCCGCGCGGCCAGGCCACGTTCACACCTGCCGGCCTTTCAGCTCCCCCTGGCCCCCGGCACCCGCCGGCACCCCCAG
>NW_017729015.1:19050704-19054818 GCF_001723915.1 Gavialis gangeticus | reverse complement strand
AAAAAATCACAAAAAAAGGCACCCTCCTTCCTGGCTCCCTCCCCCCGGACACCCCCGCGACAGCCCCGGGCAGAGTGGGGGGTCCCTGCTTGCTTCCCTCCTCCCTCCCTGTCGCCTGCGGCACCGGAGCGGGATGGCGCTCGCCGGGGTGCCGCGGGACGCTCGCTCGCTGGCTCGGGGCACGGCCGGTCCCCGGGGGAGTGACAGCTGTCAGGCCGCCCTCCTCGCCTGCCGCGCCTGCCTCGCGCGCACCTTCCCCCGCGGGCGGTTTTCGGGGCGATGCTCGGGTCCAGTGGACCTTTGTCGCGGGGGTGCCTCGAAGGTGTCACGGGGGCCAGCGGGACGTGGTGCCCATTCCCGCCAACCCGGGCGCTCGCCTTGGGCACGACGGGGTGGGGGTCTTCCCATCCTCCTCCCTCCCTGCTCCACCCCGGGGTGTCTGCTCACCGCGGTCTTTCCTGCTGATCTCTGGAATTTGTTCGGGGGGGGTGGAAAGAGCTGGAGGCCGAATTCTGCTCTGCGTAGGCCCGAGCCTTCATGGGTGTAGCTTTGTGGGCGCCACCGGCGGCCACGGGACCCGATCTCGGAGCACCCCCGCTCCATTGATTTTTTTTTTTTGATTATTATTTTTTGTTAATTTTCCCAGCAGAGCAGCCACCGCCTGCCCCTGGCGTCCGTGACCGGATCAGCCCCAGTCGACGCCAGGGCGGCGCTGGCACTGGGTTGCCGGGGAGAGGTGGCCCGAAGGGGCGCTTGGGCAGCGCGTGCACCCTGGCCGTCTCCTCCTCCTCCTCGGAAGCAGAGGGGCCTGGGGCAAGCTATTTCTGTTGAGATCCCGAGGAAAGCTCTGGGAGAATTGTAGGCTTCTATAAATAGTGTGTCAGCCGAGTGGAAACAGAGCCTTGCAATGCTCCTGCTAGTCTCCCGAGTGCTAGAAACCAGCGCTTGGCAAACAGGGCAGCTGTGGAGGGGCTGCTTCCCGCCTCTGGGCCTGCGGCTTGGTCGTGCTGCGGGAAGGGGGACCCTGTCTGATGCACCCCCTGCACCGGAGACCTGGCCCCGTTCCCTAGTCTGCGGTCTGATGTGGGCTCCCCCGTGCAGCCGAGCGGTAATGTGGGTGCTTCCATCTTGGGGGCAACAGGAGACCCTATAAAGGGACCTCGGTCTTCACGAAGCGCCGTGCGTCCGCTCTCGGGCAATCGGGGCCGGTCGCGGCGCGCCAGGTTCAGCATCCCGGTTGCGTTGGCCCCTCACGCCAACTCTTACGGGCCACGTCTCTGGGAGGCAGGGCACGGTCCTGATTTACACCCGGGGTAAGGCAGAGGGGACTGGGGCCTGCTCTGTGCCGCCGTGCGGGCGACGGAGGTTGTGCACGTGGTTAGGCCCAGTGAAGGTTCGTGTAGCGTGTATATTATATCTATATATCTTCCCCTGGTGGGAATAAGTGCCAGGCAGAGATCCCACCATGCTGACAGGCCTGCTAATAACTTGGGCTTCTGGAGGGATAAGAGCATTTCTCTTGTGGCCAGCATGGCGTGAAGGGGCCCAAACCCCTGCTTCTGCGGGCATGCTCCGGACCTGGGCTTTGGGACGTGTGAGTGACCAGCCACGTGAGGGGCAGTTGAGAGCGTGTCGTCCTGGTGCCCATGGGGGCACGTTCCCTCATGTGATCGCATCCACAGCAGAGGGGCCACAAATTGCGCCCGTGAGGCGTTCTCTGGTCACGCATGGCGCAGGCTGGCGTGACCCCCTGCTCTCTCTGATGCCCCATCTCCCCTCCCTAGATGTGAACGCCGGCGTTGCTCACTAGAACACCTGTGCACAGTGTGGTGGGGGCACACGGCCTGGCGTGGCACACGTGGTCTTCCTGGTGTGTATGTAGAAATGCCTTGTGCTGCATGCCACGGCACCTTCGCTGCACGTGCATGTGGGCATGTTACTAGTGTGTAGACTGGTGTGCCATGGCCTGCCACGCCACGTCCTTGTGCATGCTGGCATGGGCCAAGGCAACGCCTTCATTTCTTCACACGATGGCGCGGCACCGTTGCCTCTTCCTCCTTGTGCATTGAGCTAACCCCCATGCCCTTTCTACCCCAAGACGCTAGGGCATTGCGTTGCCCACAGGGACATCTCTTCCCTGGCATGGGGGCATCGGTGGAGGTGTTTATTTTCGCAGTAAAAGATGGCTCGAGCGCCGTGGCCGGGTTTTATTTACTTTTTGCAAATACCAGAGGGAAGCCAACGTGTTCTCCCTCAGGTGCCCTCTGAGTTTTTAATGTGATGTCTCACGGTTGCAAGGGACCATAGTGGGGCGAGGGCATTATTTGGCGCTGTGACGTGAAATGGCCTGGAGTTTATTGTGCTGCCTTCAGGGCCCGGCTGGGGCAGAGGGGAGCATACCCTTGCCACCCTTGGGGAGCAGAAAACGTGGCCTGTGTGCAAGGAGGGGGGTGCTGCCTTGAGCAAGGTACGCAGAGCATGCGGGCTGAGCCTGGAGCTGGGGGTGGGGAGGGGAGAGCCCTGTCTCTGTGAGGGAAGTCTGAACCACAGACTCCTCCATGGGAACCACTGCCCCGCCTGGGCACGGGGTCCTGGGTGCACGGGGAGCAGACGGTTTGTGGGGAGAATGCGCCCCTTGCTGCTACAGAGTCATCAAGGCCCCGAGGCACTGGGCACAAGAAGGGTCCCTGGGTGCTGAGCAATTCCTCAGGGAGCCAATTAAATGGCTCATCCCCCCCTCCCCAGCTGCGGGGAAGCTGGATTTCGGGGGGGGGGGCCAGACGTGCTTTCAAACAGGCTGCCCGTTGGGGCCTGTTACCTGCCCGGGCAGGAAGGCTGCCCCCGGGGAGCACCTGTTAGAGCTTGCAGGATGCGTGCATGCCAGCTGGCCACGACAAAAGCGCGTCCCCCTCGGCCGGGGAGACGAGGGTAGGGTGGTGTCTCCCTCCTGCCCGTTCCTAGCCCCCAGCTGCCCGCGGTCATGCCGCTGGTGCTGGGAGGGGGGCGAGACGTGGCCAGGTGCGTGGGATGCGCTCAGAGAGGGAAAGCAGCCCGGCTTCAAGGGCAGGGCCAAGCCCTCTCCCAGGCAGCTGGGGCTGCCAGCCCAGGTGGGCAGCGTAGGTGCCGCACAGGGCAGGCCAGGGTGGCGAGGAGACGTTAGCAAGAACTGGCAGGCGCGAAGCTCTCTGGGGAGGGAGAGGGAGAGAAGTCCCAGCCCACCCTGCAGAGAGGGGGGCAGGCTGCAACGCAGGAGCCGGAGCCGGGATTCGCGCGTTGTCATGCACATGGAGAGGAGGTGGGGGATCCTCTGCAAGCATGTGCATGGGTGCTCCAGAGACACCCACCCTCCCGGAAGATAACGGAGGGGCAAGGCAAGCCTGGCGGCTCCTCTGCTCTAGGCGCGGGCTTAACTCCCAGCTGACTGCAGCATCTGGATCCGCCTGAGCCTTTGCAGAGTCAGGGCCTCAAAACCTCTGGGCGAACACAGCCTGCGCCCGAATCTTCGCCCACGGGAGCCGGAGGGGTCAGCTCAGCAAGGGTGGGGAAATCATCCGGAGCGACCAGAGGGTAAGGCACGGAGACGGGGCTCAGAGGAGGGTCGGGAGCCGGACCGAAACCCCGGGCGGAGGGAAGCTCCCCGTGGCGCTGGCTGGTTCCTGCTTTCCGGCCAGTCCTAGGTAGGAAGGCAGCCGGTCAGGACCTGTGGGAAAACAATGCGAGCGGGGCGCTTGGCAGGAGGGCAGGAATGCAGGGCCGGAGCCCTGGAGGTGACAGTGGACGGCGCTGAGCAGAGAGGTGTTTGCGAGGCAGGCCAGCGGCACGGGAAGTCCGTGGGCTTGGGGCCTGTGGCCTTAGAGACTGGAACAGAGGAGCCATTGTCTTCCTTCCCAGCCCCCCTCTGAGGGATGGGGCTGGGCTTCCCTGCCCCTCCGGACGGGCTGCGTCCGTCTTCCAGGAGAGGCGCAGCCCTCTCTCCGGGTGGTGGTCCTGCTACTCTGAGTGGGGGCATTTCCCCGCGGGCTCCCTCCCCTTGGCGGTGGATCTGAGAGGCTCTTGGCACGTGTAGGCCAGAACATTCAGCATGTATGTAAGACCTGCCTATTATGAAAGTGTT
>NW_017729015.1:19045293-19045704 GCF_001723915.1 Gavialis gangeticus | reverse complement strand
AGGAGGATCCTCCGGCTCCATAAGCAGCAGCAAACCGTGAGTCACTGGAGGGTCCCAGTGCCCCCAGTACAGGAGCTGGGCACTGGACTGTGGGTGCCAAAGGAGGCAGGGGAGCCTGGCACACGGAGAGGGCTGGGAAGGAGTGAGCGGGGCTGGGCTACGTCTGGGCACAGGAGTGAGATGCGGAGCCAAGAATCCAGATGGCACCGGTGGAGGACAGGCGGAGGCCCGGGGGACAGCTGGCTGTGCTCTGGGGGCATCAGGGTGCTAGCAGGGAGACTCCAAAAAGAGGGGCCAAACCCTGGCAACAGGTCGTGCTGAGGCAGGAGAGCTGGGCACCCATGGGCTGCGATGCATTTGTCCCTACAGTGGCCCTGGGCACAGCCACCCTGATGGACAGGGAGCTGGGAC
>NW_017729015.1:19035724-19040293 GCF_001723915.1 Gavialis gangeticus | reverse complement strand
GGCATCAGGGTGCTAGCAGGGAGACTCCAAAAAGAGGGGCCAAACCCTGGCAACAGGTCGTGCTGAGGCAGGAGAGCTGGGCACCCATGGGCTGCGATGCATTTGTCCCTACAGTGGCCCTGGGCACAGCCACCCTGATGGACAGGGAGCTGGGACGCAGGGAGGTAGAGGGTCTTGTCCGGGGGTCTCCCAAGAGCCAGGGCAGTGCCCTAACCCCTGGGCCACCATTTCACCCTGCTTATCCACAGACTCAAAGGGTTTTGTCCCTTGCTCCGATGGCAGGCCAGCGACTGCAGGGGGAGGGGAGACCTGGGGGCTTTCCACAGCAGGGCAGAGGCCTGCATTTGCAGATGGATGGCAGCATGCCCGGGCTGTAATGTGACCCCAGCCTGCTGCTCCCAGCCCCAAGGTCAGTGCCTGGGCCTCAGTCTCCTAGCTACTTACCTCTCAAACCCACCCTGTCTCCGCCCCCCCTGCGGCCAGCACGGTGCCCCCATCACCCGTTTTGCCCCTGGCCGGCAGCGGTGCACGCGTGGGGTGTTCGTGCTGGCTCTGTCCTGTGAGTGCTCCGGCTCCGCGTGGCTCCAGGGATGCAGGGGGGGCTGTGGGGACCTGAACCCCCATCCTGCCCGAGCTCTGGGCAGCTCGGGGAGGGGTATCTCTGGGCTCCCAGAGGAGGGGAAGGTGCCTGCCCTGGATGATGGTGGGGCAGTGGGGCTTTGTCCGTGCTTTCTTGCCCGTGCGTAGCAGGAGTAGGGGCAGAGAGCAGGGCCTGCATGGCATATGCAAGTGTGGGCAGGGCAAGCGCCAGAGACCAGCTGGAGCTGGCTAGATCCTGGGGGTGCTGGAGGAGGCACTGGCATGGAAAGGCCTGGCTCTGGGGGCCTCTTGGCGCTGGCTGTCCCCTGGGCCCGGTATGCGCATGTGTGCACCACAGCTGATGGAGAGGAGAGCCAAGGGGAGGCAGGCAGGGAGGGGTCAGCTCTTAGCCTGCTCCACGGGGGCATCGCCGGGTCCCTGCGGCCTGGCATGAGCTGCAAAGGAGCCGCCTCCCACCTGTCTTGGGGACACTGCCTCGCCTTGGTCCTCCTCCCTCCTGGGATGAAGGGCATCCACTTGGTATCCAGGCCTGCGCCTGGGTGGGTGAAGGGGCCAGGGCATGGCTGGCACATGACAAGTGAGGGGCTGAATCCCTGATCCCTGGGGACAGGAGCTGTGCTCTGCAGCCTCCATGCCCCGCCCCAGCCATATTCCCAGCCCCAGCCATTCGGGAGGAGAGGAGAGCAGCCTGCAAAGCTCACTCTCGTCCTGCCCTCCTTCCTCCTGCCTCTGCTGCTTCAAAAGCAGGGATGCCCGACAGGCAACGCACTCAGGATCTGAACATGGACATGGGGGTTGGGATTTCAGTGCTGCTCCTTCCTCTCCTGCCCCCCAGGCTAGCAACTTTGCACCCCTGTGCCCAGCCACTTACAGGGGCAGGGACCCCTCTGCCCTCCTTGCCAGGCCTCTCCCAGATGCAGGAGAGGAGAAGCAAGCCACCCTGGGGCCGCTCTCTTGCCAAACAGGCGCAGGGGGGTGAAATGCTCTTGCACACACAGTGCTCCAGGGACTGCCAGCACATGGGCCTGCATGCGTGTGCGTGGTCACACCTCTGGGGTATGCACATGTGTGCCTGCGCGCACACACAAACCCAGCCCCCGCAGGCACATGCAAGCTCCCTGGGCTCCCCTTCCCGCAGCCACCCCTGCCAGATGCAGGCTGGCTGCCAGGGCGCGCAGGCAGCTCCCCTCCAAGACGGGCAAGCATCCCGCGTGCTCAGACCCCTTCCCCCCGCCCGGCATTCCAGGGGAGTGAAACACAAGCGCTGGCAGGGGCCGTCTGCTCGCTTCGGCCTGCTCTGCTCTCCGGTTCCTGAACAAAGCCTCCTGGCTCTCCTGGGAGCGGGGCTGAAACAGGAGAGGCGGCTGCTGCTGCCGCTGGCCGGCCATGCCTCACGTGAACGGTCCCGAGTCCCGGCGTGGGGCCCTGGAGCGCTGGGGCGGAGGGGAGCTGCCCACCAATGCAGCTGCCTCTGCTCTCCCCAGGCTGTCCCGGGTCTGTCCGAGCCGCCGCAGGGCCTCCAGATGGCTTTTTATCTGTGCGCTGGGGCTGGAGGTGCTGCCAGGTGGGGCGTTACCTGCACCTGGGGCCTTTGTGAGAGGGGAGCAGCATGGCGAGTGTTGGACCAAGTCCTGTGGGAAGAGGTGGGAGAGGGTGAATCTGGAGTCACTCCTGATTGCTGCCAGCAAGCATCCAGATGCTTCAGGACCCAGAGCCCAGCCCTGCTACCCACCGCCCGGTTGTCTCTTGGAGTGCGTGCCCGGCTGGCTCCGGGGCTGGACTGGGGTCCCCTGGGGATCCTTTCCCCTTGGCACCTTGCACCCCAGGGTCTCGCCGCACGTGGGGACCACGATCTACAGTCGCCCTGTGCCGGGCTGGCTCAGGACCTTTGTCCCCAGGCTGGTGTTGGGGAAGCCGTGGGTGCGGGCACTCCCGGGACCTCGGGGTGGGCCCGGGCAGCTCGGGGGGCACGGTGGGCTGGATCGTAGCATCCACCCAGGGCTGACTTCCATACCCGCAGAACAAAGCCAGGCCGCCTGCCCCCGAGCGACGCCAGCCTCCGTCAGCATGCTCCCCGACAGTGAAGGTTATTTTAATGGATGCACTACTTTAAACGAACCCTCTGCCATCTGTTCCACCCCCTAATTACGAATGCAGGGGGTGGGGGGAAGAAAAGTCCCATCTCACAGCCAGCGCAGGAGAAAGTAAAGATATAAGTGATTTAAATGCACGGAGCTGCAGCTCCACTCTTGCCTGCCAGCGAATGGGGGCAAGTGGCGGAGGGGGCTGTCCCTTGGGCAGGCGTGCGGGGGCTTTTTCTTGTGTGCTGGCTGTGCTGGAGAGTGGGCTGTGGCTGGGAGGAAGAGGAGGAGGAAGAGGGGGGCATCTTCTCCCTGCCCCCTCCCGGAAGGTTAGCTTTGCCCCAAGGCTAGACTCCTCCTCGCGCTGGATTCAGAGCCTTCAAAGTGCGAGGAAATGTTCCCTTCCTCAGCTACTGCAGTGCACGCTGGGAATTCCAGCAGGGTGGGGGCGAGCGCGTGCGCGCGGGTGTGCACCACGGAGAGAGAGTGAGCGAGCGAGCGAGCACACACACGCAGCTGCCTCCTCTTTCCTCCCAGCCCTGGCTCTCAGCAGCCCTGCCACAGTAGAAGGACGAGTGGTGGAGGCGGCTCAGCTCACATCCGCGCTGCTGGGACCTCATGTGCAAAGCCCCCCCCCCCGCCCGCCCCCTCTTGCACACTCCGTGCAAGCTGTTGGGGGACCGCGGTCTGTGCCGGACGTGAGCTGCAAAGGTGAAGGGGTTTGCCCAGGGCCGGGCAGGGAGATGGGAGTCCAGAGTCCTCAGGTTGCTCACTGGACTAGGGGCAAGCCAGGCTTGAACTTGGGGCTGTGGCGGTCGCTTGCGTGACACCCCGGTCACCTCGGTGCCAGAGGAACCGGGAGGCCCCAGGCCATGGAGCTCCTGGGTGGAGGTGCAGTGGACACAGGTGCTGGGGGCCACTGTTGAGCCGAGATGGGGGCAGAGCCGGGAGCCCGAGTGGGCTTAAACCCACTGGTCGGGGGCACAGACCGGCGTGGCACCGTGTCCTGCTCTGTTCACGTTCACAAGTGTTTCATGTGATGCCTGGCCCCAGGGCTGCTAGCTCTTCCAGCAAAGCCGTGTCTTAATGGGGACCTGTCCTCTGGGCTGACGTGGCCTGGGGACACCCGAGTTGGTGAAGGGCACCCCAGCACTTCTGCTCCCCCTGAGGCAGCCTGGGGTGCCCCCAACTCCTCACACTGTGCTTCGAATGTCTATGGTGTCAGCACTCACCCAGCAAAAAGCCGGCCCGGCTCCCACCTCCCAGGGCAGGACAGTGCCAGCCGAGAGCAACAGGGCAGCATTCGACCCCATAGCACCCTCATTCCTGTCGTTTGGAGCAATCCTGGCCCTGGTTTCTTGGCTGCTTTGAGTGGCAGGACCACCTCGCACACCTGCAGGGTTGTGGCCCGCCAGCAGAACGTGGCACAGTCTGCCCCGACCAGTGGCAGGCGTCCCTCTGAGTCGTGAGCTTCGGCCTCGGCCCAGCCTGGCTCTGCCTTCACAACCTTTTCCCCCTGCCCCATTTCCTGTAAAGCCCCAGCTCTGGGAGTCATGCCATTTGGGAATCAAGCTCTACTTGCAAAGTTCCCCCTCTTCCGCTGGCAACGCCCAAACCCCACGGGTGGGATGCCCCAAAGTGGTTGACTTTAGAAACAAGGCTATTATTATTATTATTATTATTATTATTATTATTATTAATTTATTTAAATGTCATGCTTTGGCCAGGACAGGGTCTGACGGGGTTTTCTTGCAGGCTGGGCTGGGCGTGCACGTTGTGCCGCATTCCCACGTACCTACATGCACATCTGGAGTCAGGACCCCATACCCCTGGGGGCAGCTCCTGCCTGGCAGGGGGGCCCGATGTGACTGGGACACCCCCCCCCCCC
>NW_017729015.1:19027260-19035603 GCF_001723915.1 Gavialis gangeticus | reverse complement strand
CCCCCCCCCCCCCAGGTGCAGGGGTGCAGGCTGGGACCTGCCCTTCCTCTGGGTGCTCCTGGCTCTCCGTGTCTGACTGCAGCAGATGCGCCAGCGCTGCAGGAAGAGGGAATTAAGTTGGGCTGGAGGAATTTTAAAGATTGCTGCAGGCCGGAGGGTCTTAGACACCCCTGTGGAGATGGGCAGTCATGCAGAATTAATCCTATCGGCAGCCCGGCGCGGCTTCAGCCGGTACGGATCTTCAGTAGAACAAGGGGGGAGTGGGGGCAGGGGCCGAGCCAGGGAAGCGAAGGCAGCGCTCGAGGTGGATGTGAAATTAATAATAAAAAATTAAAGCCCAAGCACGGCCTTCCCCAGCGGTGGGGCTGCTGGAGGGGGGTGTGTTGGGGGGAGGAGGCAGCCCATCCTGCCAGGCCTTCAAGGCAGACCTGTTTGCAATAGCAAGCAGCCTCCCCCCCACCAGCCCTGCTCCTACAGAGCACCGCAGCGAGCTCCTGGGCTGGGCTGGTTTTGCGCCGGCGTGTCCGCCGGAGAGAGGGAACTCCCTGCTTCCCACCCCGGTGCCTGGGTGGGAATCTCCCTGAGCTCTTCCCAAGTGATCTCTGCTTGCAAAGAGGTTTCTGGGCTTCCAGGGGAAGGCCTCTCCTATGGCACGGTCCCCCCACTCCCCACGCATGCCCCGGACGTGGGGCACCGTGGCCGGGTGATTGGCACGACGGGAGAGAGGGAGGCGTGTCCTGGAAGCCTCCACACGCCGGGCCCCAGCTCATGTGAGCCGCACAATAACCGATGATCTCATGGAGCCACAGGACCTGTGGCCCGTGGCGGTGCCGACCCACGGGGGGCTCCGGGGGAGCCGGGCGCCTGGCCGGACACAGGCGTGCCCTCGAGGCAGTGGGCGCTGGGCAGCCCTTCCCCCCGCGCAGGCAGTGACACGTGCCCGTGGCGGCGTGGCTCTGGGGAGCAGGGCAGGGCTGCCCTCCATGGAGTGCTCTGCAGCTGTTGCCTAGCCCTCTGCTCCTCTGTTTTATAAATAATGCAGCAGAGAGGCGTGTTGGCAGGGAGCTGCACAGACAGTTGGATCGAAGGAGCCTGCAGGCCGGGGAGGGGGGAGCGGCGGGCAGAGCCGTGCAACTCAAACCGGGGGGCTAGGGTGGCCGGCGCGCTGGTGGGGGGGAGGGCAGGGGCCGTGTAGCTCGGGGCAGCTGGGTGCCTCTCACCCCAGCCGCTGCGAGTCTCACGGCCGCGGTGGAGGCAGCGACGTGGCTAGTGGGGACACGGGGCTGGAGCCCCAGCAGTGGGGTCGAGAAGGTTTAGGAACCCAGGAGTCCTCGGTGGCAGCCTCTAGATGCCACCCACCCCTGGCTGGGCTTGAAGCCCGGCACCCCTCCCCGATGCAGGACCCAGGAGTCTGGTGCCCTGCCTGCGGCCGCCCCCCAAGCCGGCGCGCGGTGGGGAGGGCGCTGATCAAACTATTCCTGGCACAGCCCGCGGAGTCTCCAAGGTGACACCCACGCACCGCGGGGGCCATCGCGCCGTCCCTGCTCCTCCTCGTGGCTGAGTCGCCGGTGGTGGATCACAGCGTGAAAGGTTGCCATGGCAACTCTGCCGGCTCGCTCAACTAACCTGAGTAAACATTAACGAGCGCTGGGGCCCGCCTGGGCCAGGGTCGGAGGTTGGGGCGCCGGGCGGGAGGGCCGTGGCTCCGTGGGCACCGGCCAGGCCCACGTGGCCCTGGTGCCCCCGGCAGGAAGGGCCAGGGCTTGTGCATGCAGGCATGTAAGTGTGTATGCCTGCATGGAGGGGGTGTTTCTTTCCTGAGTAGGGTGGAAATATCCGTGGGGTGCAACGTGGCTTGTGGTCCGCCTGTCAGAGCAGGACTCCTGGGTTTTCTTTCTTTCCCGGGAAGGAGGTGCCGTCAGCTAGCCATGGAGCCGGGCACCAGAACACCTGGGTCCTAGGCCCAGTGCCACGGTGCAGTGCAGGGCAACCCTGGGCAAGCCCTCTTGCCAGAGCCACCCTGAAATCTAGCACCTGGGGGACCGGCAGCTGCACCCACACCTTGCGGGGAGCAGAAAGAGCATGGCTGGGTTTCCAGGGGTGAGGGCAGCAAGAAAGCCACCCAGGGCTCACCTGAGAGCCTGAGGATTTGGGGTGACCCCCCTGAGGGCTATCGGCATGGGAAAGAGCTTCCTGGACACAGCCGCAGGCCGCGTGCTCCCAGCCACTTCCGGACATTGCAGCGAGCCCCCTGCGTCCCGGCCTTGCCCACGGGTCACAGGCGCAAGACCCTGTGTCACACGTGTGTCCCCACCCACCGTCGACGGCCGCAGTCGGCGACGTGCCCCGCAGCTCCGCTGAGCCGGCGTCCGGCCACTGGCACTGGAGCAGTCCAGGACCTGGCTTGGCACCTTTCCGTCTGCCCCGATGCCCTGGCCAGCGTGCCCGGATAGGCTTGTGGCTGGGCGTGCCGTGCTGCTTGCAAGGGGGATAGACCCCCGAGCTGGGGCGAGGGGTTCAGAATCAGGCCCGTCCTGTGCCCCGCGGGTCCCGGGGCCGGCCGGTGCGGGCACCGGGCCGAGGTGCGGGGGCGTGGGCTGCCTTTGCGGTGAGGCAAGGGCGTTCCTCCAGCAGCAGCTGCCTCCCCACCTCCCTGCAGTTGCCACGATGAGTCAATTCACAGGGGCCCTCCCTTTCCTGAGAGCTTTTCCCTCACTGCCTTGACCCAGGCCCTCTGGTAGAGCCCCTTGCCCCCAAAGGAGGGGCTGGGCACTGCGGAGGGCCTGGGGGGCACTTGTTTCCCAGCCTGCCCGTGTCTCGCCCCTGGTTCCCGCTGCCCCCCCGTGGGCTCATGGCGCTCCGGCATCAGTGGCGGAGAGGACCCTCTGCCCCCTCGTTTGTGTCTCGGGGCGACAGGACCGTAATGGAGCTCATTAGAGGCGGAGGTGCAGGTGCCCCGGGTACCTTCCTCGTCCTGGAGGGCGCTTAATGAGCGGCCGCTAACGAGCAGCTCAGCCCCACACGGCAAGAGGCTTGATTGGAAAGCAGAAATCCCAGAGCTGTGCTTGGAATTGCAGAGCTGCCTTCCTGCGGGAGGGGGTCGCGCCTGGACTTGGCAGGAAGGGGTTAATGAAGGGGCCAGCCCACCCCTTCCACCCCACCAGGGTCCCGGGTCACCAAGGTCCCTTCGGGGTGATGGTTCTTCGGGGTCAGAGCTGCCTCTGCTCTGGTGCACGAGGGTGCAGGCGTGGCCCCCGTGCAAGGCTGCTTGTGCCCCAGAGGGGTCTTGTGCATGACTGCTCTGGTGCACGCGGGGCATTGGCAGCCCCCAGGCATCTCTGCACCTGGCCCTCTCCATCCCGGGGGTGCCTGGCTGCCCCGTGGCTGCGACCCCAGCCTCTGTCCCCGCCGGCGGCCGCGGCAGCACTGTGCTGATTGCTCTCAGGCCTTCTGGCCCAGTTGTCTAACAGCCTGAAACCTGCGGGAAGATGGAGCAGAGACTCCCTGCCAGCAGCTCTCCTGCAGTCACCTGATTTCCTCTCTTGCGCACGCACCTGATGAGGCTCCAGAGCCTCTTCCCTTCTGCCTGCCTGGCTGCAAAATGCACCCCCCTCCCCACAAGCCCCTTCTCTCCACACCTGCTGGGGTGCACGGGGGCGTGGGGAAGAGGGCATCCCGCACGGAGCCGTGCTTGAGTCATCCCCACTCGATGCCTTAGTTTCCCCCACCCCCTGCAATTCCTCTGTTACTCAGTGGAAGGGGGTTGAACCCCGGTCCAGTCTGTAGGAAGCCACCTCCCTCAGGAGTCCCCAGGGAAGGAAGGTGGCTCTGCCTGGGAAGCCCTGGGCTATTGGGAAGGGTTGGAGACTCCTTGCTGGTACCCGCCGAGGTGCTGGGAGGTCCTGTCCGTGTTCGCTCTGGTCCGTGCATGAAGCTTTGGCCCATCCAGGTGTCGCCCACCTGGGGGGCCGGGTGCTCGGTGCCCAGCAGTGAGAACGGTTGTTCCAATACAACTGCTTCCTCCAAGGGCTTGGGCCAGCTGCCAAGTGCCTACAGGCACCAGGGCCACTCCAGGCTAGGGCTAGGTCCCCGTCATGCCCACCGGGGTGGGAGGCAGCAGCGTCCCTGCCACGGTGTTAATGGAAACCAGCCCCATTGCCTTGGGTGAGGGCTCCGGCTATGCCATGTGCAAGAAGGCTGGCCTGGAGCACCGTGCCTCAGTTTCCCCACCTCCCAAGGGGAAGATGAGTGACGTCTGTGTGCCTGCACGTGGGTGCTGGAGGGGTCGGGGGACACTGGGTGGGGGATCGCAGCACTGTTAAGGGGAAGGGGGTTGTCAAGGAGGACCTGGGGGCTCAGATCAGATCACCCTCCCCCCTCCCACCCGCTTCCTTCCTCCCTCTGTGCCCCCCCATCCATCTGTCTCTCCCACTCCCATCAGATGCTGCTCTGGAGGGAGCGGAAGGATATCGGACTCCTTCACCCCCCTGCCGGCAATGCTAACGAATGGCGACAAGCTGCACCACACTCGGCTGGGGTCCCTCGGCCCCGCGGGCGACCCCGGGCCCAGCTCCCTGGCAGCACATGCCCTGGTCTCACAAGGTGCCTCCAGGCTTGGTCTGCCTCATGGCTTCCCTCCCAAACCACCTGGGCATGCCTCCCATGGTGTTACATGTCCAGGGAGAAGCCTCCTCCTTGCAGCTGTGCCTCTGCACCTTGGTGTTAGCTTGCCTGGCGCTCATGGCCCTTTGCATGCGAGCACATCCCTGCTGCTTGCTGAGGAGCCAGCGGGTTTGCTTTGCAGCGGGGCTGGCAGTGCCCCCCCAGCCTCGGCTGTCCTTGGAGGGCAGGGGTGTACAGGGAGGCTGGCTGGTAGGAGAGGGGCTCCGGCAGGGTCTGGGGGGTCTGTATTCAGCACACAGGCCCTGACACCAAAAACCCCTCGGGCAGTGAGCTTGCTCTGTGCAGCCCCCTTGCTAGCACCCTCTTCTCCCCACCAGCCGGGGGGGTTCAGATGTGGTCGGCCTAGCATAGTGTGGGGACCCTGGTGCATCTCTGGACTCGTGGCACACATTGCCACCCGCCATGCCCACATTGGCCCCAGGAAAGCGGGGTTGTAGCTTCAGGTTCCTCCCAACCCCCCTGGATGGACTCGCCCGCTCAGCCCCAGCCCTGGTCCTGTCTCCCAGGCAGGCGGGAGGCCGCCCCCCCCAGCAGGCGGGCAGCGCCAGGAGCAATCAGCTGCGCCTCTGCACTGCCACCTGCTACTCTGCCTCTGACTCATTGCCTGCATCCGGTCCTCCCTCCCCCTCCGGGCACACGGGGCTTTGGCCCGGAGGTGGGGGGGGTCTCTGCCTGCGCCCCGCTGCTGGAGCCGGCTTGGCCCAAAGGAGCTCTCCCCCACTTGCTAGCAGTGGCCCCGTCCCTTTGGGATGCGGAGTGGGGAGCTGGCTCCGGGCGCTGCCAGCCGCTCTGGGTTGTGCAGCTCTCCGGTCCCCCTTGGAGCCAGGCGCAGGTCCTTTTTAGTGTGCAGACAAAGGCGCGGAGGAGGCTCGCGGCCAAGAGCGCGAGGGTCTGGAGACAGTCAGGAGATGCCGGCGTGTCTCGGCAGCCAAGCAGACCGGAGCAGGCGCGCGCTGGGGCTTGCAGCCCCTGCCAGGCCTGTGGCTGTGGCATTGCTCTGCACAGCTAGGCCATGCCAGGCGTGCTAGGGTACCCTAGCCTGGAGGGCATGGGTTAATGCCCCCCTCCCTGCCCCGCACACAGGTGTATCCGGTGCATTTTCCCCGGGGGGCTGGGCTGGGAGCAGGCCGGGGCAGTGGGAGTAGTGCGTGTCTCCCCACCCATCGTTAGCCAGCAGAGGAGAGACTGATGGGTGCAAGGGGTGCAGTGGCTGATGGGTGCAAGGGGAAGGCAGGATTGTGCTGGTGCATGTGCCCAGCCTGGCCCCAGGTGTTTCAGAGAAGCCTCCCCGCCCCCTGCCCCTGCTGTACCTTTAATCTCCCACCAAACCTGCTTTTCCTGCAGGCTGGTGTCCAGCCCCTCTCCCCTTCCCCCTCCCCACAGAGGAGCTCCAGGAAACTGGTCCTGCTCCCGCCAGGACCCTCCCTGCCCTTGCCCTGCTTCTTCCTTCCTGCCCCAGGCTGCTGGGCACAGCCCAGGCCATGGGGCCACGCAGCCCTGAGTGCTTGGGCAGGATGCGTGAGCACGGCTCAGGCTGGCCCGGCCCCTAAGCGTGGCTAATGCAAGCCTGGGGAGGTGGGGGCTGAGTCCCAGTGCCTCAGCACCCTCCAAAGCGGAGGAGAAGCCGCGGGCACAGAGGAGCTCTGAAGCCCCCCAGCGCCTGTTCTCGTGCGAGTGACTTGTAGCGTTTGTAGAGTTGAGAGCCGGCGGGAGGGGAGGCGCAGGAAGCCACAGGCCACGGTGCTGTGCTGTGCTGTCCAAGCACGGGAGAGGCATCGAAGTTTCCCGTGGGTTGGGGAGCGACTGTATTTCCGGCCATCCTGCTTACCTAGGACCCAGGAGTCCTGGACCCCTCTCCCCTGTTCTGTCCATTAGGCGACGCTCCCTCCCAGGGCTGGGAAGAGAACCCAGGCATCCTGTCCGCCCAGCTCATGCACTAGCCATGATCTCTCTCTCTTCTGCCGTGGTTGTTTGGCCCTGGGTTTTCCCTTGGGGGTGTCTCTGAGACGCATGTACGTGCATTGTCCCCATTTTAGAGATGGGGAAACTGAGACATGACTCACTGGAGTCTGTGGCAGACCCACGATGTGAACTCAGGTGTCTTCCCCCCCTCCCATGCACACATGTGCACACACTCCTCCAAAAGGCCACTGGCTCCCTGCTCCCTCATCCCAGGACCCCCCGCCTGTGCCAGTAGCGCAGTCAGGTCCCTCTCCGCGGCAGTGCACATCTGAGCCCAGCCCTTATGAAAGGGGCTTTGTGTGCTCGGGGCAGCCACCGGCCTCTCCCCCTCCTCCCCCGGCCCAGCTCTCAGGCTGGCCCTCTGCGCCTGTGCATCAAGGATACCATTTATTCCCGCCTGCTGGGGAAAGCTGGATGGGCAGCGGCTGCCTCTGCTCAGATTTTGGGGAGGGGGGTGTCTTTTTCTTTCCCAGCTGAGCAGCGAGGCAAGACCGCGCGTAGGCACTGGACAGGGCACGGGTTGTTGGCATCTTGGATGCCAGGCTCGTCCTGCGCTAGGCACGTGAGAGCGGGGCTGGGCACCAGACAGAGTGGGAGCGGAGCTGCAGTGACCTGCAGCCCCCAGGCTGTGTCTTCGGGGCACCTTGCAGTGGCTCGTGGTTGGTAAAGCCGTGCCATTTCCCCCTTAGCACAGAAGGAGGCTGGGGAACAGGGTGGATGTGTGAGCTCATGGGGTTACGGCTATGCCAGAGCACGAACTTGCAGTGTGCCTGCACTGACCCGTGGTACTTGCCACCTGCCTTGTATTTCCAGCAAGGAGAGAGCGGGCACCCTGGAGGGGCCGACCTGCCCTCGCCTCTCCCCCAGGCTTCCCCTGCCGCGAGCTGTTGGTGCAGCGGCATGCCAAGGCAGGCCTCGCACCCGAGGAGCTCTCCCCAGCTCCAGTCCAGTGCCCTTGCCCCCTGGAGCCCAGACCCGGGGCAGTTCCCTGGCTGTCAGCCTGGCATCTGGGGGTTGCTGGCTTGAAATAAACCCGCTTGTTTTCTGGAAGGCGCTGAAAAGCCATCAGGGCAGAGGCGGGGGGATGTCCTTCAGTGACTACCCCCAGCTGGCAGGGCATGGGTGGGTGCATAAGGCACTAGCTGGAGGTATAGGAGCCTGGCCAGGTATAGGTGCCGTCCCCTGCATACCTGGTCTGTTGGGGTCTCTCTGTACTTGTCCCTCTTCCCCCACCCCCCTCTGCCCATTTGATCACACGTACTTAGGGGCATCTCGCACCGTGGGAAGTCAGAGTGGGGGCTGAAGCTGAAAACAGTGCCACCGCCTCTCTCTGCCAGCCTCGGGGCTGCGAGCGGCAGGGACCAAGCCCACGGGCTGTGGCACAGGTACTGTCCTGCCCCTGGAGGGCAGGGGGGTACAGGGAGTCAGGTCAGCAGGTTTCGGCTCCGTGCATCCCTCACCTGCTCAGGGCAGGTGGGTCAAGCCCCGGAAGTGTGGGCAGAGCCCAGCAATGCCTCCCTGCCCACTGCAAGTGTCTTAGGATGAAGCTGCCAGTCTAGGCCTGGACAGGCCAGCCAGCCTATGCACCAAGGTGGACCATGCCCCTGTCGTACCACCCGCGTACCCACTCTCTGGGAGCAGGCGGGGAACTTCCTCACAGCCCCCCCTGCCCTGACGTCGGAGGCCAGCCCTGGTTTG
>NW_017729015.1:19019457-19022260 GCF_001723915.1 Gavialis gangeticus | reverse complement strand
CCTATGCACCAAGGTGGACCATGCCCCTGTCGTACCACCCGCGTACCCACTCTCTGGGAGCAGGCGGGGAACTTCCTCACAGCCCCCCCTGCCCTGACGTCGGAGGCCAGCCCTGGTTTGGGGTCTGTCCTAAAGAAGTTCATTATTTTTAGGCTTTCGAGCCCTGCCAGCGGTGTTCGTCACCTCTCCCTCCTTAATGGACTGCAAATTAGCGCAGCCCCCAGCAGGGGCTGGTCCCCTGGCTTGGGACAAGGGCAGAGGAAGGGGTCAGGTTCCCCACCACGCACACCTTCAGCCTCCTGCCTCTGCCCCCCTGCCCCCTGGCACTGAGCCGCTGGCCGGAGGCTCGCTCCCGCTTGGCTCTGGCGCGCGGCGCCGGGGCAGCTCTCGGCCTGGACAGGAAGACGAATGAATTCCATTACGGGATCGTGATTTTATTCCACGTGTCAGGGAGTCGGAGATTAACTTGCTCACCAGTCTGTGACAAACCCAGGCGCACACGCATGCCCCTCGCGCACACACGCACACACACATGCACGGAGGAGTTTGTGTGCTGGCTGCAGGTGCCCCCTGGGCGCATCTCTGCAGCAGGGCCGGGCAGGGAGCGTGGGCCTGCGCCCCCCAGCCGTGTGGGGCACGCAGGCCCCTCTGACTGCTGGAGCTGTTGCTGCTGTATGTGCACGGAGGCCCTTGTGCATCATTCCTCGGCTCCTCTGTCTCCCACCCTCTGTTTATCCCATAACGCTGTCCCCGTATGCAGAGTTATCCTCGGGGCAAGCTGGAAGGTAGGTAGCATTCACTGCCGGCCCCTCCGTGCAGGAGCTACTCCATGCCCTTCGTTTGCACCTCTCCAAGCCTGTCACCCTCAGGCCCCAATCCTGCCAGAGGCCGAGCCCCTGCAGCTCCTCGTTGTCCATGGCTTCAGCCCTCGCTCTAGACCAGCAGCAGCTGGGACATTTGGCCGTGGGCCTGGGCGTGCTTTTGGCCCCTTTGTGGGCAGACGTGATTGCCCCCGGGAGATGGGATGTTTCTGAGCGTGCCGGGCAGCACCTCGCCTTTCAGCTCGTCCCCCCCACGTCGGATCCTCGGCAAATCTGACCCGCGTCGCCGTTTCCAGGAGAGCAGAGTCCCAGGCGGGTGCGCTGACAGCGGGTGGGCTCGGTGGCTCGCCACACGCCCCTCTCTGGGCCGGGGTAGGTCAGAGGGAGCCCGGGTGCCCTGAAGGCTGGAGTGCCAAGCCCCTGCCCAGGCTGGAATGGCGGCGCGCGGCTCCCCAGTACCTGGCTAAATGGCAGCTGGGCGTCGGGGCCATGCATCTGTGCCACATCACTGCAGCGCTGGGGAGGGCTCGGCGCGGCTCAGCTCAGCTGGCTGTGTCTTTAACAGCCAGGAAAGAGGAGAGAGAGGCGCGCACACACATGCACACGCAGGCAGTAATGAGCAGGGGAAGAATAGCAGGGCTGGGTGGTTGCAGTTGACCTTCCCAGTGCAGCTGGCTCCCTCCTTTCCTCTCCCGCCCCTCCCCGAGTCGATTTGGGTGCAGGCAGCTGGAGGCTCTCGCATTCCACTTCTTGGGTCACTCGCCTTCGAAGCCTCTCGGGAACGCGGGCCGGCAGGAGCTGGAACAAACAGGCAGCGGGCTCCGGCTGCAAGGAGGCCCAGGATTGAAGCCCCCAAGGTGGAGCAATGGGGTGCAGGGTTCTCCGGTTCCATGGGACATGCACGGGCCTGGGGGGTGGCAGTGTCTGGGGCCCTGTGTGCTGGCCTGGGCTCACCCTTATGGAGGTATTGGGTGCGGGGAGATGGGAGCTAAGACCTGCTCTGGGCTGGTAGGTGGAAGAGGCAGGGACCCCAGGGGCTGGTCCAGGCTGGTGAATGTGCCCAGGAAGGCAGGGGCATGCGGGGATTCTCCCCGGGTGGGTCCGGGAGAAGCGAGGCAGGCTGCAGCAGGGAAGGTCAGGCCTGGGCAGCTGCAGCCACTCCACCCTCCTCCAGATTTGCCCATTAATGCAAATGCAGAGGCCTGAGTGGTTCGTTAGCAGCGTGTGGAATGGAATAATGCATCCGCATCCCATTAGCCTAATGAAAAAAGGGAACGGGCACCTGGAACAAAGCTGCCGACTCTTGGCCAGTCTCCTGGAGCCTCTGGCGCAGGCGGCACCCGGGCCTGGCCCCTGCTCGCCTCGGCTGCCTCCCTGCCGTGGACTCCAAGTGCCTCGGGGTCCCGGGGCTCTGGCAGGGGGTGTGGGGTGACGGGAGGGGGCTGCAACGTGCCCCACTGCCCCGGACATCCAGCCGTGCCCAGGCGGCCGTGTTGGCAGCTGGGGGCCTGGACCAGGCTGGGCTGTTTTGGGGAGGGCAGGTGCATGGCACTGGTGCCTGTGCTTGTCCCGGAGCTCAGCGCCCAGGTGCGGGGCAGGAGCAGGGCGTGCTCCAGTGCAACTGCTACCCGGTTGCCCTTGGGCGCAGCCATCACCTCCTGCCTGTATCACCCCGCTTCGGTGCCCGAACCAGAAGGGCAACACCAGGCAGCAGCTCCAGCCTGGGCAGGGCCACGTCCTCTTGCTCCCAGCTCCAGGCCTGGATGCGCCAGCGCCTGGCCAAGCCGAGCCGACTGGCTTCCAGCAGGCCGGGCTTCAGATGCTGTTATTTCTGCCTCTTGCCTTCCTCTCTGTGTGTCTCCGCGGCCCTCCCCTTCCCCTCATCCCCGCCCCCAGCCTCTCGGCTGTCTCCATTCCTCTCCGTGTTGGAGCTTGTTTTGGGCATCTCTGGGTTGCAGTGAGTCACGCCGCGCGTAGGGGAT
>NW_017729015.1:19013968-19014457 GCF_001723915.1 Gavialis gangeticus | reverse complement strand
TCCCCTTCCCCTCATCCCCGCCCCCAGCCTCTCGGCTGTCTCCATTCCTCTCCGTGTTGGAGCTTGTTTTGGGCATCTCTGGGTTGCAGTGAGTCACGCCGCGCGTAGGGGATTTTAAAAGCCTTCTGCTGTCGCTGGGAGCCAGCTCGGGCTGCTCTGGCTCTGGGGGTGGTGTGCCGGCCGGGGCTTTGCAGACAGGCGCGCTCAGGGGTGGGCGGCGTGAAATTCCCCCACCCCCTGCTTCCCCCCATGACTCCCGCATGCACCGTCCCCCCCCGGCACGCGGGGCCAAGGGGTCTCTCTCTTTCTCTCTCGCTGGAGCCGGCTGCGCTTGGCCACCGCTGCCAGCGGCTGAGTCACAGATGAAACTTTAGAGCCGTTGGAACTTCCTTCGCAGGGCCCCGCGCGGAGGGATGTGGTCGATCGGGGCGACTGGGCTGGGCGTGCGGTTACCCAGTTTCCAGTCTGGGCCCCTGAGACCTGGGCGCT
>NW_017729015.1:18995155-19013773 GCF_001723915.1 Gavialis gangeticus | reverse complement strand
GAGATTTAGGTCAACGGGAGTGAGGAGAAGCAGCCGTCTGCAAGGCGGAGGAGAGAGGCCAGCGGCCCCCGGGGCGGATGGAGCAGGGTGAGGGCGGGCGCCGGGGAAGACCCCGCCAGCGCTGGGGAGTGGGGGAGTCTCAGCGTGGTCTGCAAAACCCCCCGAGCTGCACTCTGCCATCCCGCCCCCACCCCTGCCAGGGCCATGTCAAGTGCGGGGGGAAGCTGTGCCGGGCAGAGAGCCAAGGTCAGCCTGACATCCAGCACCGAGCTGGGGCCGGGGGTGATCCACGGCGGGGGGACAGGGGGCTGCTCAATGTCAGCTGGCTCCCAGGGTCCCGGCAAGAAGGGCCCCAACAAGCCACGGGGCCGGGCCCGTGGAGCAGGGTGCAGCCCTGGGGCTCCCATGCAGCGGGCAGACTTGGGGTCTCTCTAGGTGCTGCCCAATCCCATCCCAGCAAAGGCCTGGTGCAAGCGTCCTGCGTGCCGAGCCCAAAGAAGATCGTGCCTTGTATGCCCTAGCAAGGCTGGAGGCATGGGCATCCCCCCCGGGCGGTGGCGTAGTGCCCGCATTGCTTTCTGTGCTGTGGTCATGCCTCCCTCCCCGGCCCCCGGAGACCTTCTGGGTCCGTTCACACGCACAGAAAGGAGAAGCGCTGGTGGTGCTGGGGCCAGCTCCTTCCTGCCGTGGGCCTCCCCACGGCCGCTGACTCAGCTCTGCCAGGCCGGAGACGGGCAGGAGTCTCTTCCAGGGGAATCCCGAAAACAGGAGGGCAAAACCCTGTCGTGACCTCCAGCCACCCGCCTCGGTGGGCTAGAGCTGGAGGTGACCCCCGGCCCCAGGGAGGCTGCACCCCCTTGTGCTGGGTAGTCCGCAGGGATCCCCCTTGCCCGACCAGGAGAAATGGCCCTAAAACCTGGGCTCCCGGTACCTGCCTGGGCCTTTTCCTTTCAGTTTCCTTTTGTTATTTCCAGTGCAGCTTTGCAGGATCTCTGCTAGGAGGGATTTTCTTCCAGGAGCCCTCACACGTAGGCCCAGCCCCGGCACTGCATCAGCTGTGCACCCACCATGGCAGCAGCACCCCGGGGTGGGGGCGCAGGCAGCTGACTGGAAGGGGCTCCCCTCGCTGAGCTCCCTGCATCTCGGGGTCCCCTGGGGAACCCACGGCCGGGGCAGGGTGGGAGGACAGGGCGGGGAGTGTCGGTGCCTTTCAGGAGCCGCCTGCGCGGCGTGGTCTCGGCGGGCTCCGCTCATTCTTTAAATATCCAGCCTTTCCAGGTGGGGCTGGCTGGAAATTAATTTCCGGAGCTATTTTCATTTTGCTGTGTTTAATTTGCTGTTTGTTTTAATTAATTAGCGCCGGGTGAGTCTCCTACCGAGCATCCTGCAGCCGGCGGTGGCAGCTGAACCCACGCGGGGAGGCCGGCCGGGGGTCCCGGGATGCCAAGGGGGCTGGGGCAGAGGCGGAGGGGATGCCTACCCCTTGCCTTCCCCTGGGCTCCCGTCCTGCGCACATGTCCATCAGTGCTGTGGACTTGGCGCCCTGGGCTGGGGGAAGCGATGGTCTGATTCAGGGCATGCTCAGGCTGGAAGGGCCCTGGGCTCTGTGGTGCAGTAGAGGGAAGGGGGTCTGCTGCGAGTCCTGGGGGCAGAGGTCTAGAGGCATCTTCAAGGGGATCACGGGCTCCTCCTGCACCCCTAGATCGGGCAGTCGCTCCCCAGGGGCTGCGGGGTCCAGCAGGACCTGCTGGCATCATTAAGCCTGTGCCATGGAGGGGCGGGAAACCAAGAGGAACGGGGACTGTGAGCAGGGCCTGGCGCATGAATCGGAGCAGCCTGGGAGTGCCCGTGTTGCTCGTTGGTGGCCACACGAGCCCATCTGAGCCAGGCCACCCCCTTTGCAGTCTCCCCAGGAGGCTCTGCTGGGAGCTGGGGACCTGGGGGCCCTGCCTTGCCTGGGACTGGGTGTGACCGAGTGCCTCCTTCAGTGGGTCCAGGCATGCAGGAATGGGCCAGCGGACACATCTTCCCCCATGCAGCTGGGGGAGGGAGGAGCTGCCAGCACCGGGGGCCAAGTGGGGCTCTCTGCACTGCCCTTCCAGCCTGCCTCCGGCTCTTGGCAAGGCGGCTGGGCCTGATAAGGGGCAGCGGATGGGGGGAGGCCTTGTCCATGCAGCATGTCTGGATCCAGCTGCCCGGAGGGGAGCAAGAGGGAGAAGAGCAGGGCCCTCTCCTCCAGGGCACACCAGCAAGCCCAGCCTGCCGGGCTAGAAGGCAGGTGATAAGGAGGCTATTCCTAGCTCTGTCGCAGGCTGCTGATGGAGGAGGCTCGGCTTCCCAGGATGCTAAGCCCCCACATGGGTGTTTGGGCCCTGTGAAGATTAGCCCCGTGCCTCAGTTTCCCCAGCTGTGGCGGGGCAATGGTGCTAAGCTGTGTGCCCAGGGGGAAGGGGCCTTGCATGGGAAAGACACCAGAATCCGTTCAGCGGTAAAAGGAACCGCCTGAATCGGGCCCAGCGTTGCTAGCCCTTGTGCCCTGGAAGAGAGGGCACTTTTCAGGGGGAAACTGGGCGGGGGCAGAGATTGCAGGTGTGGTTGTGATCCAGCAGGTCCATGGCACTGCCATCAGCCGGGTCTGCAGGCTGCGCGGTCTGGTGGCCCTGTGCTCGCTGTGCCTCAGTCTCCCCTTCTGTAAAATGGACATGGTGGCTCCCACCTCCTGTAACGTGACTTGAGATCCGTGGCTGATCCGCTCTAGAGAAAAGGCAGGCGGCAGTGGCTTTATTTATGGACTCGGGGCAGGTGACGTGACTTGGCCGGGGTAGCAAATCGGTGGCAGGGCCTGAAACATCCCTGACTCAGCAGCTCCCCATTGGCTTCTCTAGTCATGTGACTGCGATGCTGTTAACCCCATGTGCACGCTCCAACTCGGGTGCAAACTCCAGGCTCGGGGCCCAGGCTCCCTGGAGGCACCCCTGCCCCAAAACCCACGTCTCTGCGGGCGTAAGGACTGGAGAGGAAGGTCCCTTTTTTGTGCAGTTGGGCTTCTCAACCCTCTAACAGCCAAGCTCTCTCCTTTCCAGCAGCCAACATATTTTGGGCGAATGCCTCTTTCCCCCCCTTGCAAACACAGAGCTGCTGGCGACCAAGAACAGCAGCTGCTTGCAGGGGGAAAACCAGGGACCGTGCAGACTTGCATTTCTGCATGCCAGGAAGCTCGTCCCGCCCCGTCCTGCTCCCAGACCGTGCGAGCCAACCTGGGCTGCATCGCCAGCGCCAGGAGGGGAGGGGGATCCGCGTGGTGTTCGGGGGCTTGAATTCCAGTTTGGCTGCCGGAGAGCTTTGCAGGGGGAGCGAGTGCACCCCCCCCGGGGGGGATCCAGCCCCTCCCCACAGCTCTGCACGGCTCCATTTAATCTGCAGTGCGTGCTCCTCGCCTCTTCTTTATCTCTAGAGGACATTGCCATGAGAACAGGATCTTTGTTTCCACAGGGCGCATCTCCAGGAAGCGAGCGAGCGAGCGAGCACACGGAGGCAAGGCCAGGCCGCGGCTGGCACGCCGTGCTCACTTCCCCGCTCGGCCTTGCCTTGGGTCAGCGCTCATGACCCGGTGGGTCTCGGTGCATTGTGGGATGCCCGCCCGCCCGGCCCCGTGCTGGGAGTGGAGGCTTTTGGGTAACTTCCAAAGGTGCCGCGATGCATTGTGGGATGGCGTTGGGAGGACCAGCTGAACAGCGGCAGCTGCAGTGCTGGTGGGTGGGATTTTCCCATCCGCACTGGGAAGGGATCCACTATCCATCAGCTCAGGCGGAGCGGAGATAAAGAGCTTGTCCCTGCCTTTGCAGCCGCGCCAGCGCAGCCAACACCTGTATGCCGGCGGCCAGGGGGGTCTAAACCACAGCCTGGTGTGAGCAGGGCTGTGCCCCATCCCGGGGGTCTGCGCCCCCTGCTCAGCTGCCTTCAGGGAGCAGAGAGGCAGCAGGACCGAGTGGAGGGGGATGGGGTATGCACTACCCCCAGCCCCAGGCTTCGGGGTGGGCAAAGGGGTTGGGGGGCCGCCGTGGGACTTGCACTAGACAGCACAGAGCTCATCTCATGCAAATCTCTGCTGTTAGGACCTGGATGAGAGGGGATGCATGGCAGCTTCAGAGCACGGGCCTTTCGCCTCTGGGAGGGCAGTGCACAGGGGGTTCAGCCCCTTGTGTGCCCGGTGCTGCTCCTGTTGTAGCAGGGCGAGGGTAGTCTGTGGTCGGGGCAGAGGCAGGCCCCAGGGCTGCAGAGAGGCTGGGCAATGAACCCTGCACCGGCATACCTGGATGCCCATGCTTCACGTCCCCACTGTCAGCAGTGCTGGGACCCCCTCGATTGACGATGCTCAGAGCAGCAGGTCCCTCCTGCTCACAGGTCCAATCTGTGCCCTGCTGCTCTGAGACCCCCACGCCATGAGCTGTGGGGGAGCTCGGGCATATGGGCCTGGCCTTGGGCCCAACCTGAGTTATCATGGGCCGGAGGGTCCAAGGGGCTCTTCCCCCTCCTCTCCTGTTTCCCAGGCCCCGGGAAAGAACAGGGTTATCAGACCCCGAGCAGGCTGCCCCCGTGGCATCGCTGGCACTCCCTCTCATCAGCTGTAGGACGGCGTTTCAGGGCACAGGTGTTGGGGCTGTGAAATACCACTCGGTCCTGCCGGCCTGGCCTGTCTGCAGGCCGCGGGCTTCTTGGGGCAGAGGTGAAGCTCCGGTGTGCAGCGCAAATAATGTGGCACAGACCTGTTTGCACATGGAAAATAGGTTTGCCCAGGTTTTGCCCCTCCAGCCCAGGGCAGCCAACTGTCCAGCTCCATGCCCAGCACCCAGCAGTGGCCTCGAGCTGGCCTTGAGGGGACGGTCATGATGCACCCCGCCGGCTGCAAGCCCCTGGAGAAGGGACTGCAGGGAGAATGCCTTCCTGACCCCAGGCCAGCTTGGGACCTGAAGCATGGCGCTGCGTTCCCCCCCCCAGCCAGTCCTCCCGAGGAAGGGTCCTTCACATTCCCCTTCTCCCCCGAATGCTCTCGACCTTCCCAGCCAGGCCCTCTAGGCCTTTCTTCAGCCTCCCCTGTGCCTTTGAAGTGAGACGGCCCCGCTAGAGCATCGGTGTGAGCCGTGCACCGCTGAATGGTCCCGGGCCAGTCTGGCCTGGCTATACCACCCGCGAGCAAGCGCAGTTTAACCCTGAGAGGCTGGTGCACTTGGGAATCCCCGAGCAGAGCCCAGCCCTGCTGCGCCAGGAGCTGTACAGGAAGGGAGGTGCAGAAAGCCAGTGATAGGAATAGATGAGAGAGACCCACAGACAGCAGCCCAGGGCACAGCTGTGAGCGACTCTCCTTCCCCACTTTCCTCCTCTGGAGACAGGTTTCCCTGCTATTGGGCGGCCGCAGCCAACCCTTCCGCGCAGGCTAATCTGCTCTGCATTATTTCCTATCTCGGTGTTAAGGCACCCAGGCCTCCCGTGCGCCGTCAGAGTAGCAGTAACCACAGGAGGGAAGTTTAAGTGCTGTATGATCCTGTCTTAACCAGAGAGAGACCTCCGCTGGGTGCCTGGGGCTGGGGCCCACCATGGTGGGAGTTGGCATTGGCTACCATCAGGGCTGAGGGTCTGTGCTGTAACTGGGATTGGGATTTTCATGGCAACCAAAGGGAATTAGGCACTTGCTTCCCACCCACTTGCGACTCGGCCTTTGGCTAATCCCCACCTGGACCACTCTGAGCCAGCATCAGAGGGAAGGGGTCTGCTCAGCACCCAGTGAGCTGTGCTGCCATTCCCAGCCATAGTGTAGACAGGACCCAGGGGTGCTTCGCTGCTGCCTTCTAGCCCTCCTCCGAGCCGCTCCTCGCATGTCCCAGGGCTAGCGCTGGCGGAGCTGAATCAGCAGGTTGGGTAGGCGCAGCCTCGTGTGCTGCTGCCCACGCTGGATGGGTTTGCAAGCAGAGGAGGTGTGGTCGCAGCCCTGCTTCCAGCTGTGCCAAGGTGTGGCTGGGGCCGGACACGGCTACCTGCAATCTCCCGTGGATGGAAACTGGCCCCTGGCACCGGAGTCAGGGCTTCGCCCCTCCACAGCCTGACCCGTGGGCTGCATCAGGGCTGAGTGAGCCTGCGTCCGCCTGGATTACATGTCAGCAACGCCACCCCCACCCCGCTTTGTGCTCCAGGCAGGAGCCACAAGGCGTGCAGGCGAGAGCCAAGGGCCAAGGGGAGGTTTGGTGGAGGGGCCCTGCTCCAGCCTCTGGACTCCCCCTGCTGCAAAATAGCTGGGGTTTAATTGCAGGTTATTAATAACACTAGAAAAAAACGTTCCCCCAAGTGACCCATGCTGAACAGAGGATCCCAGAGCTGCTGGCGTGGCAGGGGGGAATATATACATTGCCAGCCCAGCACTATAGAAATAGAGCAGAGCCGTGCTGGTGGACCAGGCAGCGGCTGTGGGGACGCTGGGGGTTGTGGGGGTCAGCATTTCTGGGTGGCGGAGTTTGGGTTTCCTTGGGATCCCTGTAGAGCCCCAAAACAGAGACCTCCCCCCCCACCACCCACGCTGCTCTTTCTGACCAGAGGAGCCGTCGCTGCCACGCAGTTGTGTATTTTTGGGTGACAGCATGTGTGTGTGTGCATTTGTGCCTGCACATGTGAGTGCGTGTGGGTATGCACATGCGTGTGCATATGTCTGCGTGTCCTTGCAGCAAGAATAATGAGAACTTCCCGTGCCGCTTTTCATTCAAGGCTCTGCAAGCTCTTTCCAGCAAGTGCGCCTTCGGCATCCTCCCAGCTCCCCTCCCTCCCCTCTGGCCAGGTCTCTGTTCTCTTCTGACCCGGAGTGAACCTGTGGGGAAACTGAGGCAGGCAGCGAAGAGGTGACCCGCTTGCATGAGGTGGCAGCTGGTTGTAGAACTGGGAGGCGATGGAGTCGCTGTCCCCCGGGGGCAAGGAGTCCCCAGTCTCCAGGCCGGGCCCATCTCGTAGCATGTGCGCGCAGCACGTGTGGCAGGGAGCGGGCCCCGCTGTGCTGGGAGACGAGGGCACGGTGCCCGGGGCTGCCCCTGCCCTTTGGATCGAGTCGCGTGGGCGCGCGAAGGACTGCATGCTCATGGGTTTTGCTTTGCAAAGTTCTCTTCAAGTTGCAGGCGATTCTCCGCGGCGGCTGGGGCAGGGGGAGGCGGCGAGAGCCGGGACGCCTGGGTCCTGCTCCAGCTGGCAGAGCAGAGGCATCGGTGGGTGCTCACCGCAGGGGTGGCAGAGCTGGGGCCGCGAGGTGCCCTTCCTGCTGGGCCTCCACCTACATCGCGTCCTGCTTAGGGGGGCACTTCCAAACGGCAGGGTCCCTGCACGAAGGAACCGTGGGTCGTCGGCAGCGCCCGTGGCCGCGGCTCTGCAGAGCCTCTCTGCCACCTCTCAGCAGGCAGCTGGGATCTACAAGGGAGATTGTGTCCTTGCGCTGGCAGCATTTCCCTACCCCGCCTCTCGCCGGGAAGGGGGGAGGAGGCGGGAGCACTGGAAACCAGGGCCGAGGGAGTGAGAAGAGAAGCCTGCCTTTGAAAACCCTAACCTTATTTTCCCAGGTCCGATGCCAGTTTCCATGGAAACAGCCGGGAGCAGAAACCGGGAACCAGAATCCAGAAACGCGAAGCCTCGCGCTCCTGTTCATTGCGCTCCCTGGATTCCAGCTCCCGTTCCCCCAGGGAAACTGGCTTCGCACGCAGGAGCCGAGAGGCAGGCGCGGGCTGCAGCCGCAGCGTGGCAGCTCCCCGGGACGGCCCTGCCGCGGCAGAGCTTTTGTGCAGGCCGCTCCGGCCCCCGGTTCTGGAAACAGTCAGGAAAGCAGCCGGCAGCTGGGGCCGAGGCCGCTCCTGGGGAGATTTCAGCTGCTGGCTTCCTGCGGGGGGATGTGAGTGTCAGGTTCCAACGCCAGCCCAGCTCTGGACCCGCGCGAGCCGGGCGGTGGCTGGGCTGAGGGCTGCGAAGCTAACGCCTTCCAGAAATTCAGCGTGCCGCGGTCCCGCCAGCCCGTCGGCTCCTCTCGGGGTCCGAGACGATGCGGCTTCGGTCAACCCATGTGGTTGGTGGTGGGGGCGGGGAGGAGAAGGGCCTCGCCAAGGCCCCCGGACCTGCAGCTCGTATGGGCAGGATGTGCACGGGACATGTCTGTGGTGCAAGGGACTAGCGGGTCTCCGGTGCATCCAGCCCCCATGGGTGAGGCTCTGTCCGGTCCTGCCCCTATTCCAAAACTCAGCTGCCCCGTGACAGGAGACAACAGGTGGGGAGAGCACGTGGCCGGGGGGGCTGGTGAGACGCACAACCAGCCCTGCCCCGCATAACCAGCCAGGGGCACACGTGCTTCGTGGTGTCACCGAGGAGCCTCCGTTGTGCCCCTCCAGAGCCTGGTGCTGTACAAGTCCAGAGCAAGGAGAGCCCATAGCATTGCGTGCAGCTAATGGCAGCGCCGTGATCACCCAGGGTACGCGAGGGGCATGTTCTGCACACCCAGGCAACCACGGGAGCAAGGTGGATGGGAGCTGCCCTGCACTCGGGGTGTTTGGCTGCCGTTGCAAGCTGCCCAGGGCCCAGCTGCGTCCCGGCCCCAATGGCCCCCGGGGGCCTGGCATGAGCAGTGCAGCAAGGCCAGAGATCATGAGCAGAGCTCCCTGCTCCCCAGCGCTCTGCAGAGGGTCTCGGGCAGCTTCTTGGGGTCCGTCTCCCCATCTGCGCGCTCGGCAGCAGGGGGAGGGGGCTCGCCGCTTTAGAAGCAGAGACACGTGTTGCACTGGAGGCAAGAGCAGAGCGGAGATGTTCAGGGTAGTGGGGGGGCCAGGCTGCCGCACGGTGCCTGTGTGCATATATCCTAGCTGTCAGGCCGTCCTAGCGCGCGCAACGACGCAGGCCCCATTCCCTGCCTGTCGCAGCCGGCTCGCTCAGCCTGGCCTTCACCAGCTCGGCGGAGGCTGATAAAGGAGCCACCTCGGCTTCGGGGCTGCATCTGCTTTCGCCTTCGAAGCACGAGCCCTGGGCGCCAGGGATCCAGGCTCGCCTCCGGCCCAGGTGTCCCGTGCGATGGTGGGCAAACCATTCCCTTTCTTGGGGCTGTGGTTTGCTCCTTTGCACCCTGCCTTTCCCTTCCTTTGCTCCCTGGGGGGCGGCGTAGCTTCACCGGGCACCTGTCCCCTGTGTCAAGCATGGGGGGGCTCTCCCCAGCCCTGTGTCAAGCCCTGTGCATCACAGAAGCGGAGGTATATTTGGCTTTATAGTGGTGTGTGTGTACGCTGGTGTTGGGTGAGAGGCAGAGAGGCTTGCCAGGAGCCGTGGAGGCATGGGTGGGCTGGGCACCGTCACGCACGTCCCCTTCAGCCCGAGCCGTCAATGCCCGCTGGGTGCCCTGCATCTGGCCCTCTCCAGCGCTGCCCTGGGGATGGATGCCCAGGTATCGTGTGCCGGGCTGGCCGTCCCCTCTCCTCTGCCTCTCCCGCGCTGTGCACGGAGGTTGTGGGTCCCGGCTCAGGCAGGCATTGTGTGCACACACCGTTATACATCATCTCCAGACGGACAGGTATTAAGATACATTATGGATAACTCACAGAGAGAGACGCTATTAATAATACAGACACATACAGAGGGAAGAAAGTGCACACTCGCTTCTCCTGCCGCTACCAGGAGTTCTGAAGCTGGCGCCGGCTGCCTCTTTCCACACGTGACTGCAACACAGTGGGTAGCTGACAGCCCAGAGAGACTGGCTCCGGGCCAGGAAAAAAGCAGAAAACACAATGTCTGTGCATATCCTCTGCCTTAAAATAACACTCCGACACCGTCTGAGACGAATTAAAATAAGATCAGGAGCGATCGCGCCGACCGAGACGCGGGGAAAGGCAGGCCGGGGAGCGTCCGGGGCTGGGGACCCCGTGCCGCGGCCACCGGCCGCTCTCCCTGGGGAAAAGGGGGGCTTGGGAGGGTGGAGGAGCAATGAGGCTGGGGGGCCAGAGGTGGGGAGTGCCCAGCACATGTGTCTCCTTTAGGGGAGACTTGGCAGGGCCGGGGCCTGTGAGCAGGAACGGCGTGATGGAGAGCATTAGGAATTTCCTGCAGCTGGAGAACACACCAAATACCAGAGCGCGGGAGAGAGCGCCGAGTGAGCAGGAGCCGGAGCCGGCGGGCGGGGGAGGAGGCCATGTCCAATAATCGTTAATGAAAGCAGAGCGAGCAGCAGGGTCCTGGCTGGGGAGGGGGGGGCGCAAGGCAGGCAGGGCTCCTTTCTTTCCCGGTCCGGGCATGTGCTTGCTGGGGCCAGGAGCTCTCGCCAGGCCTGGGGAGGGGGCATCCCTGCTGGGCAGGGACGGGCTTTGGGTGGGACCTCGTGGCTACATTGACATCAAAGCCGTGGGCCCCGCGTGCCCATGCCAAGCCTGCTCCCTGGTGCCTCCTCTGCCACAGCTCGCTTGCAAACCCTTTTGGCTGGACTTGCCCCTGCCTTTCTGCTGCTTGTCCCCTCCGTGGTGGCTGTGCAGGGTGGGGCGTGGATGGGCAGGTGCCAAAGGGTGATGGGATAGCCTGCCCCGGGGATCCTGGCATGGCTGCTCTCCCCAGCCCTGGGATGGGTTCTTTTATTTCATTTGATTTTTTTTTGAAACACAACCCGAACCGTTTCTGGAGCCAATGCGTCCAGGTGCAGCGTGACCCCTTGGCCTCCCCTCCCGCCGCCCTGGCCAGCTCCTCGGCAGCTCCCCCTTGGATTGAGCGCCCGGCTGCAGATGCTCACTCGGCTCCCTGGGGACCCGGGTGGGAGGAGAGGAGAGCAGAGAGCAGGATGGGGCATCCTGCCGCGCCAGAGCCAGGTAGCAGGAAGGTCACGTGGAAAATCTGGAAGCGGAGTTTGGAGCACGGCGGATGAGAGCGCCTGTAGCACGTCCCTGGGGTTAAGAAAGGGTGGGATGTCCTGGCACTGAGCTGGATGGGGGGCATGTGTCGGAGGCTATCTCCCTGCTGCTCCTTCCCACCTCTGTCTCCCATAGACAGCACGGCCCAGACCCATCACCTTCTGTCCCCGGCTCGGTTTCTGAGTGGGGGACATGCCCAGGGTCACACAGCAACCCAGTGGCAGAGACTGGGAGCAGGGGGCACCTCTCAACCTCCAGCCAGGCTTTCCCCCCACCTTGGCACTGTGCACCTAGCCAGGCACGGGGTGCTGCAAGAGGGCAAGGGGCAGATGCAGGCTAGGCCACGGCTCGGGGCAGGAGGCCGAGTGGTTCTGGGGAAGGGGAGATGGGGGGAGGGCAAGGCATGCGGGGCTAACGCCAGAGCCCTGCCCCCGGCATCAGGGCGCCCGGCCCACAGGGGTGAAGCCAGTGCCTGCTGGATCCGTGTGTGACGGGAATCTCTCCTGCCCCTGCTCGCCCATCCGTGCTGCGGCCCTTTGATCCGAGGGGCCGCGTTCCTGCGCCTAATTGCAGAGGGAAGGAGGAGCAGGCAGGGGCAGAGGGATCCTCACTCATAAGCTTGATTCCGTCCAGAGGAGAGCGGGGGGAGGTGGCCCTTTGGTCAGCCCCTGGGGGCAAAGTCCGGGTCTCACCCTGCCAAGCTGCCCCAAGCCTACCCTGGAGCTCGAACCTGGGTGGGTGCCCGCCGTGCTCAGAACCGGCTCCGGGGGGAGCTCCCTGGAGCAGAGGTGTTGGCCCCCATGGCCTGACTCCCTCCTGGGTCTTGGTGGATAAGCTGAGTTAGGTTAAGGGCTCACGGGCAGGGGGCTTCGGGGTCCCTCCTCTGCTGAAACTGACCCCCTCCCACTCAGACCTTGGTCCGGCATCAAACCCTGCCCCGAACTGTGGCCGCCCTGAGTCCAGGCAAACCTCCCGCTGCCTTGCCTGGGACCACGCGGGCCCCGGGGAGCGGTGAGAACCGTGCCTGGACGCAGCACCTGGCCCAGCAAACAGCCGCAGCCGCTACCGGGGTGCATGGGTCCCCGCTCGGCCCCCCCCGCCTCCATTTTCCCAGCGCCGCGTTGCAATCATGGGTAAGGTTTGCTCAGGTGCTGTCCACGGGAAAGGTCACGGGTCCGGCACGGCCCGCGGGGCTTCTGGCAGAGGGGCCTGGGGTTCGGGCAGGCCGAGCCAGCCCCTTCCCCCCCTGCCTTGCTCTCCCGCCCGCCGGGGCTGCAGGATTCAGCAAGTCTGAGCCTGGCATCTGTCGAATGTCACCTTACACAGACAGCCCATGCTTCCCTCTGTCTCCATATCAACCGTTCTGCTCGAGCCACCTGCGGGGGGGTGCGGTATTTAGTGGCTGGAACACAAGAGCTATTAGGCAAGAAGTATTAGCGATCTGTCTTCTCCCTGCAGCCCGTTGCACACCTACCGCCCATCCCTTCCCCCCCCCGGGATGCAGGGCTGAGGCCCATAAATCACAGCGCGGGAGCCTATTCCCTGGGTAACCAAAAGGCTGACTCAAACTCTCCTAGTCCCACGTAGGAAAGAAACCAGCCGAGAGATCTTCTCCCCGCCGGTGCCTCTCTGCCCAGGCCCCGGTTGTGCGTCGTGGCGCGTGGCGGGCTTGTGCGATGTGGAGATCGAGCGCCGGAAGGGCACGGGTGCCCCTGGCCTGGGAGTGTGGGTTCGAGTCCTTGCCGCGGCCTGAGTTCAATGCGCGGACGTGGTGACGTGTCTTCCTGCCACCCCCGGTGTGTGGATCGGATGGCAGGATGCATGCACGCCTACTGCCCCCCAGGCTGCTCCCACCTGGAGGTGCTCCCCAGCCCCAGCCGCCCACAGCAGCAGGTTTGGCGGTGCTGGCTGTCTCGTGGCCACGTGGCAGGGCCCGGAGGCAGGTGCTGGCTCTTTGTTCTGAGCTCATCCTCCCCGCCAGCCCTGGCACTTGTGGAAACTGCAGGGGCCTTGGGGCGATACTCTCCTCCCAGGCTGGGCAGGGGTGGGCAGCCCCCTTCGTGCACGGGATCCCAGGCCTCCGGCTCTGCAGCTGGGTTTGTGTCTGCACCCTGCGATCCTCCCCACTCTGGACCGTGGTTCAGGATGCATGGACGTGCGCTCAGAAACCATGCATCTGTGCACAGGCGTGAGCACCTGGTTCTGTCTACGTGTGCCCCGTGCATCTGTGTGCATGCTCACATGGGGGTGGGTGCCCATGTGTGTACCTGTGTGCCTGCCTTTGTGTGTGCGTGTGCCTCTCGGTGTATGATGTGAGCACCTATGCAGGAGTGTGCATGCCTGTGTATGTGTGTGCATGCCCATGGGTGTGTGGGATGTGAGCGGAGCAGGGCAGCACGAGTTCCCCACGCCAGCTGCGCACACGGCCCGGGCCGGGCCTGGCCCGTTGCATCCTACTCTGTGCCCGGGGCCGTTTGAACACGCTCCAGCGGGAACACCTCTCCCGCGCCCAACCCAGCGCAGACATGGGGCACGGGGGGGCATGAGCACCTTTCCACCAGCTTCTCCAGCGCACGGGTAATTTTACCACAGTGCCTAAGCCAGGGACAGCAGCAAATTGACCTCTTCACCCTTTTTCCTACCCAGGGATTAGAGCCTGTTTCCTGTTAAATCTCCTCAAGAACTGGCTTCATCCTGCTTGGGGAGGGGGGGAGACCTTGTGCATATGCGCATGTGTGCATCTGCGAGTGTGTGTATGTGTGTGTGCACGTGCGTATGTGTGCGTGCATGTGCATTTGTGTGCATGCATGGCGGGGGTGCTGCATTTCTCCCCCCTGCAATCCCAGTTTGGCTTTTCCAGTAACCCAGCCCGGATGGTGGTGGCTCTCCCCACTCCTCTCCCCAGCCTGGGGACCAGGGAGGCAGCGTGGAAAATTGCTAACAGGAAGGCTCTCGGAGGCGGGGAGTGATAAATATTGAAAGGGTGGGATTTAGATCCGGGCTCAAGCAGCTGCGGTGGTTACAGTGTCACACTATCTCTCCACAGGTTTACTGACCCATTTCCATTCACACGGCTGCCAGTATCTTAGCAACTGCAACAGTCCCCCAAGAACAGGCATATTGCCTGCTATTAGTGACTGCTGCAACTATGTCAAGGTTAGCTTGCTCCCTGAAAGCCCTGCAGTGTTTGTTTTTCACCGGGAGCTGCTTTCCCCCCCCACGCCGCGCCTGCGTGGGCACCAGAGGGGGTGGCCCGCCTCCCTGCCAGCCCCGCGTGCCCCCCACGCCGTGTCCTCTGTGCCGGTGGCACCCCTGTGACCACCGCGGGACGTGGCGTGGTAGCTGTTTTGGAAGGGCATCGAGTTCGGCAGGGTCCACTGCATTCATTCGTGCCAGCTCCCACCCCCTTTGGGATCCACATGCTGCCCTGCTGTCTGGATCCAGCACTGATCCAGCACCGAAATATCAGAGCAGGATGCTGCACAGTACCCAGCCCCCATGCCCTTGCCAGTGGCAGTGCCCGGCAGCGATGGTGCGGGGTTGTTAACCCTTGTCCCTAATGAGCTCGCTGCGGCGTGCTTGGAGCATGC
The DNA here is from genome assembly GCF_001723915.1 of Gavialis gangeticus. Lineage (NCBI taxonomy): Eukaryota > Metazoa > Chordata > Crocodylia > Gavialidae > Gavialis > Gavialis gangeticus. The sequence continues at coordinate 18,999,291 of NW_017729015.1, read as the reverse complement.
ACAGCTCCGCGCTGCGTTTTGCCGCAGGGGTGGGTGAAGCCGGGCTGGTTGGTGATTTATCCCCAAGCGTGCCTGATCGGGCTGGGGGCACCTTTATTTTCCTTTGCCTCTTTGTGTAGGAGAGGTGTGAACACGCTGGGCAGCGGGGAGAGAGATTTCACTCTGCAAAGTGGCTGCTGGGAAGAGAAGCAGCAGGGATTTTATTGTCAGAGCCTTGTTTGGAGAGGGGAGGTGCCGCTACCGGGTCCAAATCACACGTGCGTGTGGGTGGGTGTGCATTGGGCGTGGGCTTGGATGTCCTGCTGCCCTCTGTTGGAGAGGACCAGCACCACACCGCTGTGTGTCATGAGCCCCGTAGCGCCGCTAACTGCTGACTAGCGATGGGCAAGCGGTGACGTGTCTTATCCAGAGGTGCCCGAAGCCCGTGACAGTGAGAGCCTCCCCGGTCCCACGCCTGGAGCCCATGGGGCAGGGAAAAGTTGCAGCAAGATCTCCGTGCAGATGCAGCACAGCCCCTTTCCGGCCGGGGGCTGCCTTTATCCCTCCAGCAGCCCTGCGAGGACAGTCCTGTCCCCCCCCACACTGCACCTTTGCCTCTCTGATGACCACAGCTCTGAGCTGGTGCAGGTCAGCAGGGACCGGAGCAGGTTCCTGCGATGGGGCAGTTTGTGGCTCTCCCCCACCAGAGATAAGACAGAGCATGGGAGGGGAAAGAGTGGGCATGGGGCTTTCCGGGTCCGGGGCAGCGCCAGGGATAGACCTTGCCCTTGCCGCCACCCCCAGCCAGCGTCGCATCCACTACATGAATAATAGATGTACCTGGCCGGCTTGTGGGGAGCAGGGCCAACGTGGAGCCGGAGCGGGGTGCACCGGGGGTGGGGGGGCTGTACCTCTCTGCTGAGCCCCTCCAGCCCCAAGCCACGTCTGGCCGTGGGCTCTCAGCCTGGCGGGCGCTTAGAGGGGAGCAGCCCCGCTGATTTACGGGGCTGGCGGGATTGATTTATTAAGCACAATTAAAAGAGCTCGATGTGCTTCGCTCAGCCAGGCGGCGCCTGGGTGGGAGGGAGGAAGGGAGCCCGACCTGACGGCTGTACCAGCAGGGTGGGGCTGTGCCCGGGAAAATGGTGAAACTGGAGCCCGGCAGAAGGGAGGTTGCCCTGCGGGTGCCGTGTACCCCTGAGTGGGCTGGAGCACGGCGGAGGACGGGCACCCCTGCCTCTGTGTCTTCCCTGAGCCTCAATCCAACCTGTGCCCAGACTCCTCTGCGGGGGCCCTTCCCGTTGGCGTAGGCAGGGCTTGGCCCCGTTCCCCTGCTGGCCTGGACAGAGGGCAGCGAGGTGGGGCGGTGGCACTGTGCTCCAGCTGCCAAGGGGGGCGCGGGGTGCCCTGGTTGGCCCCTGGAGCGACCCCAAAGGGCTGGCATTGCCTGAGTGCCCCCAAGACCACCCTGCATCCCCGGCCCTGGCTGCTAGGAGAGACCCCAGTCCTTATGGTGCCTGGGTCCTTTCCTTTGGGCCACTCCAGTGCACCTGGATAGGCTGGGGAGATGCCCCGCCAGGCACTAGGGGAGGCTTTGGGCACCCGCCGGTGCAGAGGGACCCTCTTGTTTGCTCATCAGCAAGCCCCCTTGGAGCTGGGAGCCTGGGCAGGACATAACTCCCCTCCACCCGCGTGGAGAGCCCAGGGCCGGAGGAAGAAAACCCCAAACCCATGCGAGACAGAGGAGGGAGCATGCAGAGAAGACGCCTTTCCAAGGAGATCAGCTGGGCCAGGCCCCCTCCCTGCCCCTGGGCACTGCCCCCCATCGGGTCAGCCCCCCCTGGCCTGGCACTCGAGAGAAATGTGATGAATAGGAACAAAAGGCGAACGAGGCCATCGGACGGGGCCAGCGGAGCCAGGAGGTTTTCTGCTGATCTCGCGCCGGCCTGCTCCCCGCCCCCACGGCCCCTTCTGCTGCCATGTCAGCGCTGGCTGCAGCCGGCCTTCCTCCCGCGAGCGCCACGAGGGACCGGAGCCCGCCGTGCCAGGCTGGAGGCCAGTGCCATGGGGGCACCGCCACCCCGAGATCCCGCGTCACCATCCCAGGAGCACGGGGGGCATTGCTCCTGCTTTACTGCGGGGAAAACTGAGGCACGGGGCAGTTCGGTGGTCCATGTCACCCCTTGGGTGGGTGGCGGGCCCGAGTCCCAGCCTGGTGCTCTGCCCATTAGGCAGCCTGGCCTCCCATTCCTTGCAGCCATCCACGGTCCTTCCCAGAGGCGTGTTTGCTGCAGCTCTGCGCCGAGTGCTGTACAAATGCAGCGAGGCATGTTGTGTCCCAGGGGGCACGGCCTCGCTAGGGATGGGGGTCAGGAGAGCTTTGCTTGACCCACATCAGCCCCTACCCAGCTGGCTGGAGATCCCACGGGCCGTCTAGTCATTGCCAGCCCAACTGGGTCACAACCAGCGTGGCGGAGGGGCCTGGCACCCGCCTCCATAACCAGTCTGGGGTGGAAGTTGGGGGACGAGGAGAGGGGTAGGGCCGTGCGCTGCTCCCAGCCGTGCCCATCTAAATCTGGAGTGACTGCGCCGGGTTGACACGGGTGCTCGGCCCGCCCGTGTCATCAGGGCTGAGCCCAACACCATGGAGGCCTGACCTGGCCTGGCTCTGATGTTGCCGTGCGCCCATCTGCTCCGTCACTGCTTGGCCTGGGGCAGCATAAGCCCAGGGGCTGCTCCCAAGGTCTGCCCAGCACATGATGGCACGAGCCTTCTGCACCCGCCATTGGACAGCACCCCCTTCTCCCTTTGCCCCACCAATTCAGGTGCTCCTGTCCACCCCTGTGCCCCCCAGCCCTGCCCGCATGCTCGCAGCTGCCCCTGTCCCCCTCGAGCAGCTGGCTGAGAAGCCACGGGGTGCCACCGCCCCACAGGGTGCCACCCAGACCCTTGCTCCTGCAGCATACCCCTTCTCCAGGTACGGGGTCTCCCCCAAAGAGGCCACGTACTGCCGTCCAAGCCCGGAGCCTGGCGAGGAGGGACGGCGAGGCGGAGGGATGCGGACAGCTGGCGTGGCAGGGCAGGGGTGGCACGGCGGCTGCCAAGCACAGGCAGCGGCGGCGCGGGAAGGGTTAATGCGGAGTTTGCCGCTTCTGCAGACAATTAGTGACATCTCGCTGACAACGCCACACTGAGCCCAGCCGCTCCCGGCCCCCCCGGCTCCCCCACCCCCTGCCCGGCCATCCATCGCCGCGCGGCTGTTTATTCTGAACCGGCACAATTGGAATTCTGACGGCAGGATCCGGCTCCCCTCGCTGCCCTTTGACCCGCCGTTGCTGTGGCAACTGGATCCAATGTAGGACTCTGATGTCAGGATGACTGAGCCTGAATTCACAATCTCCCCACTCCCCGCCGGCACCGCGGAGCACCCGGCCCCCGGCGCCTCCGCCCGACCCCCTGCACCGCCGGCCGGCCGCAGCTGGGCGATCTGCAGAGGCACGGGGCCTGGCGGGGCAAGGCCAGGGACGCCTGGGTTCCCTCCGGTCGAGGCACGGGTGCAAGGGTCTGCCGCAGGGAACGGGCGCCTGGGTTCTGCCACCGCCGGCTGCGTGGCCCTGGCCCAAGCCTTGCCCTGCTTCTTGCCTGGTTTCCCCTGCCATCGAAGGCGGCTGCAAGGCTCCAGGTGTGCCGGGAGGGCTGGGACAAGTCCCTGGCTAGCGAAGGGCTGCAGAGAGAGCTAGACCACGCGTGGCCGCTGGGAGAGAAGCGCTGAGCTGTGCCCGTCACGGGAGATGAGGGCCATACCCAGCTGATCCTGATGCCTCCTGTCCTCCACCTCCCTCTGTCCCCCTGGCATCCCCAGCTCTCTTCTCCCCCAACCCTTGCTTCGCTCCCAAACCTCATGTGCGCCTTAAGCGGTGGGAAGAGGCTGGCAGATGCATAAAGCACATGTGAGCGGAGAGCGCCAGGGCTGGGCTGCCCATTTCCTGGATCAGATCGATCCTCTGCAGAGCCGCAAGGCCCTCCTGCCTTCCCTGCTCCGGTTCACACCCGCTCTGGAGGGCGGCAAGTCCAGGCCAGGAGGTGCCCGGGTGCACCCGGGCACTGCGTGGGGGCTGCCCCCTGTGTCCCCTCTGCTGCAGGCCCCGGCCCCGCAG
>NW_017729015.1:18985549-18990155 GCF_001723915.1 Gavialis gangeticus | reverse complement strand
CGGGCGCTGCGTGGGGGCTGCCCCCTGTGTCCCCTCTGCTGCAGGCCCCGGCCCCGCAGCCTTTCCCGAGCGGCTGGAGAAATCAGACCCCTTTCCCACAGTCGGCTCCCAGCAACTGCCCCCAGCTGAAACCTGAGCCCGAAGCATCTGCAAGCCTCCTGCCCCGGCCGACATTCCAGCTGGGAGCGAAGGCCTCCCCCTCCTTTCACTCCTTCTCCTTCCTCTCTTCCATCGCTCCCCTCCCATCTCCCCCCCCACCTGCTCTCCATGGATTTTCTGCAGGGCTGATTTGGCTTCTGATTTCTCCGTTCCCTCCCGCAGGCGCCTTTCTCTCGCCTGAAGCCTATCTGGACCTCCTCCATCCTCCTGCTGCCCGCGCCTTGGGGGGGCACACAGCATCCCAGAGATGTTGTGGGGTGGGGGGGTGGACACAGGCTCTGGGAAGCTTTGGAGAGCAGGCATCTTCCTCCTCCCCAGTTGCAGAGGCCTCCTTGTCCAGCTCCCAGACAGGAGCAGGCTGTGCCAGCGTCCGGAGGTATCTGAGCGTCGTGCTCAGGGCCGCACATGGCAGCCGGGAGCTGGTTTGTGCATTGCCTGTGCCTGTCCGTGTCCCGTGCTGTTGCTCTGAGGGCCCCTTTGGGATGCGGGTGCCCTCTACCCCCGAGTGAGGCTGGGAGCGCACATGCAGCAGGGCCAGGCCACAGCTGTCCCATGCACCGGGTCTCGTCCCGCCTGCCGGCTTTGCCTGGCTGAGTCCCGCGCTCCCCAGCAGCCACGTCCTGCATCGTGCTGCCCTGGGCGAGAGCTCCTCTGCTGCGCGCTGGGCTGCAGCCAGCATGAGCTGCAGCACAGTAAATCGTGCTGCAGTCGCCTGCACGAGGACAGCGCCGGGCTGCAGCCAGACGTTGCATGGCCCCCCGGCCCTGGGTATCATCTCGGGGGGGGGGCATGGAAACTGGAGTAGGGAGAGGCTGCTTCTGCCACAAGACTGGCCCCACGTGGCAGGGAGGCATCCATTCTCCAGCAGGCGCCTCATTCCCCAACAGCTGGACTCGTGGCCAGATGTCACCTGCCCTCCTCGTGCTCCCCTGCTTGTGCTGCATTGCAGTCCTGTTGCAGTGTCCTCTCCCTGCCACCCTCCCAGCGCTTCTGGGTGCCATCGGGGCCACATGACCCAGGGGGCCACCACCCAGGTGTGGGGAGGTTGGCCACGGCCTGCACAGGGGAGTCTGGGCAGTTGTCGCTCCTACATCCCTCCAGAGCATGGTGACCCGGGAGCGCACAGCCTCTCTGCCCAGGCAGCCTGGATCCCAGCAGCTTCATCTCTGGGGCTCAGCATGGCAAGCCAGACTGGGCCCCTCATCCCCTGGGGGGGCCACGGAGGTCTCCACAGGGCACACGCAGCTCCAGAGGCAGGTGCCCGGCTGCCACGGGGAGCCCGGGGAGCAGAGCTGGCTCCTGCCCTTATGGGCATAGCCTGGTCCACTAGCCCAGTCCAGGCCTACAGGGGCTGCATGAGCAGCTCCCCCTCAGCAAGAGGCAGAGACAGGTGGGCAGTCAGGACACCCGGGTCTGTTCCTGACCCCGGGCACACAGGAGGGGTCAGGACTGGATCTGGAGTCCGCATCCCACCTGCGAGGCTTTCCCACCCCCCCGGGCCAGGCGCTGGGGTGCGTGGTGGCTGGAGCGGGGGCTCCCCGGCGGCCCGGCGCCCACGGGCTGCGTGCGAGGCATCCTTCAGAAGGAGCCTGCTCTGCCACCGCCCCTCGGCAGCTGCGTTCTCCTCAATTAGAAGAGGTAATGGAGCAATTTATGGGCATCTACAAAGTGATGCCTGACTGACAGGCGGGAGGCAATCAGCACGGGCTCCGCCGGCGACGGGCGCTTTTCCCGTTGCAACGGAGAGTGGTCTGGCAAGAATAATAACCGGTGTCCCCTGCCCAGAGCCCTCTCCCCTGCCCCCCAGTTGGGTCCTGCCTCTCCTTGCACCAGGGCTGTGGGGGGAATGCAGGCACCCGTCCCCAAAACCAGGGTGCTCTGGGAAGGCGGGTCCCAGAGCTGGGGTACGTGGCACCCAGCAGTGCCTCCTGCTGCACTGCAGCCCTTTGTGGCCCTGAGACGTGGAGTAAATGGGAACCCCAAGCCAGGCGCAGCATGCAGACATGGGCACGGAGCACCGTGGGCTCACGTGGCCCACCTCCGCCCGTCCCGGTGTCTCCTAGTCCAGGAGTGTTCTCGCCACGTCGGGGTGGAGGGCAGCTGGGACCACGCTCGCCGCTCTCAGTGCTGGGGAGCATCCCACGACCCCAGCTGAGGGGATTCGGCCCTCCCTGCCCCGTTGTGTGAACACAGCGATGCCGCTTCACTGCTTGAAGCATCAGTCCCCCCCACCCCTTTCCGGTAAGAGCGGCCCGTGACACGACTGCCCCCCATGTGTGCCAGCCACGAGGTGCGATGGCTTGCAAAGTGCTTCGAGGTCCCTGGGCACGGGGCCGTGGATGGGGAAGTGCAAAGTGGTGCTTTCCTCCCCTTCGCACCTCTCCGCCTGGCTGCCGCCTGTCAGACGCCCCGGGCGGCTTTTAGGGGGGACAGGCGGGTCGGCTGCAAGTCCTCCAACAGCCGGGAGGACGGTGGAAGGGCCTCTTGGGGTCACCTGCCCAGATCCTGACACCCCTTCTTGGCATAAGGGAGGCACAGAGGTTTGCCGGCACCCTGCTTTGTGGCCGTGGCACTGATCCGGGCAGAGCCAGTGGATGTGGTGGTGGTACCTGTCCTCGGTGGCAGTAGCCAGGGAGATGGCACAGCGTAGAGATGTAGGGGAATGTCTGGGACCTTGGTTTGATTGGGGGGTGTGGATGGAGGAGGCCCCATCCACACCACCCTGGAACGTAGCCCAGGGATCTGGCTCAATCCTTGCCACGGGGCCCAGCCCACACCGTTGTGGCCAGGACCTGCTGCCCTGTGTGTCTGCACCACACCTCGTCTGCTGGCGTGGGCAAGGGTAGGGCTGCAGGTGGGAACACCGAGGTGGGTGGCCTGGTTGGGGCCTGTGAGCTCACCTCTCCCTTGCAGCGTGGGAGCTGGGGGGCCGGAGCCCAGGCGAGGAGAGCCGGCCATCCTGAGCCTCTCCGTGGCAGATGGGGCACTGTAGCTTGTGTGTGCGTGTGTGTGTTTCACACGCCTGACTGGCATGCTCACTTGGGCGTTATGCTCTCCCTGGGTGTTCACCTCGGCCCCCCACCCCCGTGCCGGATCCAGCGCTGCAGCACACCTGGGTTGGCAGCTGCCCCGTCGCCCCTCCGAGCCCCCCGCCGTGGCCCAGGTCTCCCAGGAAACTGGATCCGGGGCCAGGAGTTTCCGCTCGCCCCGCTCCCTTCCCGCGGGTCCCGCCCCGCCAGGCCCGTCTAGCCGGTTTCTAAAATTGGACCAGGGAGGGGACGGGCTCTCGCCGTCCCCCCGCTTCCCCGCCTTGTCTCTGCCCTCCCCAGATGGCGCGTGAGTCACCAGCGCCGTAGGAGAGGGGCCCCCGGGTGCCTTGAAACCCTACCTGGGTTCCGGCCGGCTGCACCCGGGCCTTAAAATAAGGCGGCCCAGCGGGGCCAGGTGCTGGGAGCTTGCACCCGGGGTGGGCTTGGCAGGGCCGGCGCGTCGCCCTGCTCCCCGCGGAGCAGCCCAGGTGCCCCCGCGGGGGGCAGCATCCTTGCTCCTGGGGACATCCGCGCGCCTCCACCTTCCCCACCCCTCCCCACTGCAGCCCCCCTGCCCAGGCCAGCGCCGGGGAGCATCGCCTGCCGAGCTCTAGACCTCGGGACGGGCACGTTTCCAGCTGGCGCCTTCCAAATGTTACTAGCCTCGAAGCCTCCAGCCTGCCTGGCGTTAACCCGCACCGCGCCGGCCAGAGGCCTGTGCCGTGCCCGAGATGGGGGTGGGGGTGGGGGTGGGAAGCCCAGGCGGGTCCGTGCGACGACCCAGTGTGCGGCAGGCGCCGTGCAGGGTGCAGCACGGCTCTGACTCACGGGGTGTCTGCCGGGCAGAGAGCAGACCCGGCTGCTATGGGCACCAGGGTGCCTTGCACGGTCCAGCCCTGGACCGGGTGCTGCCGTGGGCACCGTCGTGTCAGGGACCCAGCGGAGGCAGCGAGCGGGCCAGGAGCTGCCGGCAGAGACGAGGGGCGGGGGAACAAAGCTGGCACGGATGCCGGCGGCTAAATTTAGCCCGTTTCCCCACTCGCTCTCCCTGAACTGCAGCGCGCGGCCGCCGTGCCACTGCTCCGGCAGCCCATCTGTCGGCTCCTTTCGCGAGCCCCCTCCCCACTTGTCCCCCCGCCGCAAGGTGAATGGGGTGGAGTTGGGGGGGAGAGGCGCAGTGGCTGGAAGGCAGCCCTGGCGGGGGTTGCAAATCCTGCCCCTCTGCACCGGGAAGGATCCGGCCTGGTGCGCCCCGCGTGTCTGCCCCTCCCGCCCCGGCAGGGAAAGCCCCGGGCAGCTGGGCTGAAGGTCAGAGGCGGCCCCCGGCGGGGAAGGAGCCGCTGGCTGGGGCTCGGAGCCGGGCGCGCCTGGACAGCGTCAGGAGGCCGGGCTGGACGGGGGCCGGCGGGCGGCTCGGG
>NW_017729015.1:18977250-18985339 GCF_001723915.1 Gavialis gangeticus | reverse complement strand
CCCGGCGCTGCAGATGTCTCGGGGTCGGACCAGCTGCCTAATCCTCCCCCACAAGGCAGCGCTCGGCGCTTGGAAATTACCCGGCAGCCCTCGCTCCCGCCATCTGTGCCGGGCACCCTGCAGGCTTCCCAGAAAGCACCGGGGCGAGCCACGCTCGAGAGGCAGAGGGAGAAGCCAAAATGTCTCCCTCGGCCGCGGGGGCTGGCGCGGGAAGGGGAAGCCGCTCGCCCGTGCCGGGACAAGCCGTGCAGAGGCAGCCGGGTGCCGCGTGGCCGGGGTCTTGGCACAGCCTGCCACCCCGTCGGGTGACGCTCCACAGATGGAAAACCCTACCCCGCGAGAGCTGCCACGTCTCCCGCCCGGGGTGTGGGTGTTTCGTGGCTGTGCCATCTGCCTCGCAGCGTTGCATGGTGCCGTCCCACCGGAGGTTTCCTTCCAGGCGCCCGTCCCGTGGTGCTCAGTGCTGGGGGGGCTCCAGGCAGCGGGGTCTGGCCAAATCCATCGGACCTTCCCCCCCACCCCGTGACCTCAGGCGTCAGCTCCGGCGATGGGCACCCAGGAGCCGAGGTCACTGCTGGCCCCATAGCTGACTGTGAAACTCTCCCGCCATCTGTTCTGTCTCTGGATGAAGGCGAAAGAAACACCCCCCTGCGGGGTGATGGGAGCATGCGTGTGCACGCACGCGCGTGTGTGTATGCCCATGTGTGTTTGCATGGGGGGGGAGGTCTTATACAGGCCAATGCGTGGTGGAAAGCAGTGGGGAGTGTGGACACCTTGCACAGGTGTGTAGATGCACATCTCATCCCGGACGGGGCTTTACAGCTGGCATGGGCTCATTGCAGAACTGATGCTCGCTTTCCCAGCTTTGCCCCTGGCCAGTCTGTGTCCTGCTCCATCTAACCACGGGGCTCTCCATAGCTGGTGCAGTTCCCAAAGCCACAGCTCCCAGAGTCCTGGGGTTCGTGGCTGACTCCTAAACGTTCCCCAGCAAACGGAGCTGGCTCTGATGTTGGGGCTCTCCCAAAGCTTGTTATGAATGGAGCTGACCTGGTTGATTTAGGGGGCCCACCATGCGGCTTTGCCCTGGCCAGGGTTAGTCGTGCCGTCGCCATCACTGCTTTTCTGTGCCAGCCGCCTCTCCTGCTGCAGAGGAAGGCAGGCAGGGGGACAACTCAGGCTGGGGGAGGTATCAGGCGGTACCCACAGGCGCTGGCAGCACTGAGGGCAGCGAGGAGACGGACTCGGGGCCCAGGGGACTGTCTTTGCCAGAGGGGCCGAGCAAGGAGTAATGGAGCCTGGTCCCCTCCCCGTGTGACCTGTGAAACCCGACAGCTCCTGGCCTGGGCCCAGGGGGCTCGGACGGGGAGGGGGTGGGTCTCAGCAACGTGGCCCCAGTGCCCAGTGACATGAGCAGGAGGTGCCAGCAGAATGCGGGTGGCTTGAGCTGCTCCAAACCCACCTCTCCCAGCCCGGCCAGGGCCAGCCTTGTATCCACCCCATCCGGCCAGGCCCAGCCCGAGGTGCTCTGCAGAGACACCGTCCACGTCCCGCCAGCATTCGCTCTGACTCCGTCCGCCATGCCATTTGCTGGTCGCCAGTGGTGCTCCAATGTGCCCTCCAAGCCTGTGGGTCTCCCCGCAGAGCACCGAGCTGCTTGCTCTACGCCTTTTGTAGAGCGGCCTTGTGGTGCCGGGAGGCCTCACAGCACGTGCAGGACACAGGACTGTGCCCATTTCACAGAGATGAACTGAGGCCAGGCTCCTTCCCCAAGGCAGTCGGTAGCAGAGTGATGAGTCGAGCACCTCTCCTGGCTTCCAGCCCCATGCCCATCCCATACATCGCAGCCTCCTTTCATTGCCTGGCACCCCATTGCCTTCCCGAGCAGGCCGTGCCATGTGGAGGTGGGGGCGGCCTGGGGAGGGACTGGACCGCAGGGCAGTGGGGACCAGGGCTAAGGACTGGCGATGGGCAGAGCCCCTGTGAGGCACAGAGAGCTGGTGGCACCGGAGAGGAGAGGCCGGGAGGGACGTGGGGGTGAGCTGGGCACAGATGGGTGAACAGGGGCCCGGCCCTTCCCCAGCACCAGCGGGTGAGCATGCACCTGGCTCCGAGAACGTCTCGACTAGACTCGGCCTTTGTTCCTCTTGGCTTTGAAGCCTCTGCGTCACTCCAACTATGTGCATGTGCTTCCCTTCACACCCTTGCAACCCGGGACCGGGGCCGGGCCTAGCTAGAGCCAGTGTTTTTCACGGGCTCCTTGCACAGAGCAAACAGAAACCCCAACTGGCAGGGGACGTGGGGTGGGGGGAGCTCTCCTACCTCCCCATGGCCTGACGCACAGCTGGGGCAGACACGGGGCTTCCTGGGGGCTGAGGAACGGGCCGGGGCGTCCAGGGCTCTGGGGACGTCGTGCCTGCCTCACTGTTCGGCTTGGCACTCAACCCCCCCCATCTGGGACTCCTGAACAGCCCCCACGTGTGCTGACTCTCACCCCTCACTGCAGCTGCAAGCCCTGCGGCGTTGCCGGGCTCTGCCTGTGGGGTGCCAGGCTGCAGGGCTAGCACGGGCTGATAACCACTGGGGCAGGAGAGACCCCAGAATCACATGCTCCTTCTCCGGGTGTGCAGCACCTAGCGCGGCCAGGCCCCGATCCCCAGCTGGGCCCAGTCTGTGCCACCACTGTGCAGCGGATCAGTGTTGCAAGGAGGGGGCTCAGTGGAGGAGGTCTGGGAGGCCTGGGGAGAGGGCAAGGGGGCCTTCCCCTTGCATCAGGGGCGAGGTGGCCAGAGCTGGGCTGGGGGGGCGCAGACCAGGCTGGGGCAGGAAAAGGTGCCTGCAGCCTGTCTGTGCCACCTGCCTGCCGCTGGACCTGTGCAGCCGCCGTGCCTGTCCCTGTGGTATCAGGGCAGCCCCGGAGGGTGAGGCACTGCCCCCATGCCCTGCAGCAGTGGGTTTGGGGGGGCAGCCCATCCCATGCGAGGCTGGTGGAGGGTGCCCCCCCACATGCACACCCTGCCATCCTGGCTGCATCCTAGCTCCCTCCCTCCACCGGCTCCCAGCTGCCTCCCTCCCACCCACGCCGCCCTGGGGACCCCCAATGCTGCCTCCGGAGGAGCCATGTCCTTCCCAGCATCGCCTCCCTCCATGGGGGAGAGCGGGGCAGCCCCCCCGCAGCCCCAGGCCCAGGCAGCACCGCCTCCCCTCAGGTCCCGGGGGGGGACCGGGGTGTCTGTGTCTCTGCTTCCTGCCTCCGCCAAGCCTGAAACTGTTAAACTAATTAAAGATTTTCAGTGGCAGGATTAATCCCGCGCTGGGGGGGGAAGGGGGGAGCTCAGGTAGTCGATTAGTTCGCCAGGCGAGGATATTGGATTTCTGAAAGGCAAGTCAGCACTCTTCGGGGGCTGTTATCTTGCCAAGGCTCCAGGGGTCAGGAGGTGGAAAACGAGGTGACTGCAATCTCGCTGGCGCTCACACTCGCTCACACTCGCGCACGCACACCCGGCATTTCTCCTTCGGTGTCTGTCTCTGCTGACGCCCCCCCCCTTCCTTTCTCTCCTTCCCCATGCATCTCTCTCTGTCTCTCTCCGTGCCTTCATCTCTCGCTCTCTCTCTTGTGTGGTCTCTGCTGGTGTTTTGTAACCAGCAAAAAAAAAAAGAGGGGGGGGGTGGATAAAAAAGCCCTACCCCTGGCTAACAACCCAGGAATGGCGAAGTCCAGAGCTCCTAATGTAAAACATGTGGCCGCTGCCTGGGGCTGAGCAGAGGAGGTGAAAGTGAACATTGTGTGGAGAGCATCTGTCTCCTCCGTGCCCCCACCCCTCTCTCCGGGCCCTGCAAACCCGGGGCCCCCGGGCTTTGCCGGGGCGGGAGTGTGCCGGGCCCCCCTCCCCACGCCTGGCGGGCAAGACGGCGTGCCAGGGGACCGGTGTGGCGATGGGGGGTGGCGGGGTGCATCCTCAGGGTTGAATCCCAGCCACCGCTCTCCAATTCCAAGCAGGTCCCGTGCCCCAGGGGGCAGATCCGGGTCTGGAGCTGCTCCCCCCCTCGCACACATACGTGCACATGTGTGCGCACAGGCTGAATGGGGCGCGGTGACTGAGCCTTCTAGCAGGCTGCTTCTGCCACGGTGCCAGGTGGGTGCCCCACTGGTGCGGCCTCCCCCCATGTTCCCAAGCCCCTCTGTGCCCCCAAGCATCCTTCTCCAGGGCAGGGAGTGCCTCCTGCTCCGCTCCTCCCCGGCCACGGGCTGAGCCTCCTGGGGAAAGGGCTGGAATAGCCGCCAGGCAGCCACGGCGCAGGACCCCACGCCTGCCTGCGTGGTCTGGGAGCTGGCTGGAGTGGGGGTGTGCACGTGGGTGTGTGCACCTTTGAGAGTCTGCATGCTTCCCTCCCTCTGTGTCCATGCGTGACACGGTATGTGCTGCTCTCCGTGGGTGCCTGTATTTCTGCGGGTGTGTTTGCACTTCTCTATAACCCTGTGGCCGTCTGTGTTGTGTCCCTGCGTATGCCTGGCTGGGACTTCATGTGTGTGCCCCCGTGCACAGGGGTGTCGGTGAGCCAGTGTGTGCACATGTGGGTGTTACTCTGCGTGTGCCTTGCAGTTGCTGCATGTATGTCTCCAGAAGCCCGTGTGTTTGTGTGTGTGTTAATGTGTGTGCCCCGTTGTGAGTGTGTGTCTGGGTGCCTGCATGTTTGTGCATGTGTTACTATGTGTGTGCTCTGCTGTGGCTGTGTTGGTGTCTCCAGAAGCCTGCGTGTTTGTGCATATATGTGTGTTCCTGTGTACCCTGCTGTGATTGTGTGAATGTGTGTGTCTCTAGGAAACCACATCTGTGTGCCTGTATGTGTGTTATTGTGTGTCTCCAAGAACCCACATGTTTGTGCACATGTGTGTTACTGTGTGCCCAGCTGTGACTGCATGTATGTGTGTGCCTGCAGGAGCCTGTGTGTTTGTGCACATGTGTGCGTGTTTCTGTGTGCCCTGCTGTGACTGTGTGTGTCTCTGTGTGTCTGCATGTTTGTACACACGGGCGCGTGTTACTGTGCATTTCCTGTTGTGACTGTGTGCATGTCACTGTATGTGTGTCTGCGTGTTTGCACACGTGTGCATGTTTGTGTGCCCTGCTGTGACTCTGTGTGTGTCTCCAGGAGTGCGTGTGTTTGTGCACACGTGTGCGTTGCTGTGTGCACTACACTCCCTGTGCACCCCAGGGCTCCGTCCATCTCCGCGTGTCTCCTGCACGCACAGCATGAGTGCCACGAGCTCGCCTCCCCCGGGCCAGCCCCTCTCCTCCTGCCTGTCGGTGTAAATCCCGAGCGAGTGCCCTGAACCTGAAGCAGCTGCTCTGGATTGCTGCTGATATAACACAGGCCAGGCCCTGGCCCCCCTCCACAGCCCCAGCCAGGGCTCCCAGTGCCTGCACTGGTTTTCAGTCTCTCCACGTTTCAGCCAAGTGAAAAGGCAGAGCAGTGCCTGTGAGTGTGCCTGGGTGTGTGTGTGCATGTGTGTGAGTGCGGCAGGGGGGACTGGGACCCAGAGGCGGTTCTGGAAAGCCTTCTGTGCACTTCCTGCCTGCTTCGCTCTCCTCTCCAGCAGCTCTCAGCTCCGGGCGCATTAGCAGATGCATCAGAGACTAGACCGGTCTTTCTAGTGCATATTTTCCTGTTCCTCGTTGCCCTTCGGTGTAACCCAACACCAGGCAGGCAGCACAGCAGCGCAGCTCTCCGCTGGGCTGGGGGGGAGCTGCCTGCATTTCCGTGCCAGCTCCGAGACCAAAGGCTTGGAGCAGGGGAAGGGAGAGGGGGTGGCGATGGGGGGAACATGGACTGAAGAACTGACAGGTTTGAATTCTCCTTCCCTGCCTCCTTGATAAGTTGTCACGCTAATCCTGGCACCAGGAACCGGGATCACGCAGAGAATATGTGTGCGTCTGTGTGCTGGGGGGGGAGGACACATTTGCACAAGCTCAGGGTGGTGGGGGGGAACACGTACACTCACAGACACACACCCTGATGAGCGACAACAAAGATCCAGAGCCGGGGACATGCTGTTTCTCTCTCCCGCGCTCGCTCGCACACGGCGGTTGGGGAAAGACACACGCACACACCAGGCGACGGAGTAGGAGGCACAATCGGCGAGGCACACAGGCAGGCAAGCCAGCCAGGAGAAGCTGGCAGAGACACACAATCACACGCACAAAGAGAGGCAGCGCGGCACAAAGAGAGAGAGAGAGAGAGGGAGGAAACGGGGGCCAGGACAGCCCAAAACCGGGCTCGCACGGGCACACGGAGACCCGCACACGCGTGTGCATGCATGAACAGGGCACAGACCCAGCCAGGCACACAAAGGAAGCAAAAACCACAATCCAGCTCAGGCAGGCAGACACACGCTGCCCGCCTCCAGGCAGAGAGAGCCCTGGGTGCAAGGTCTTGCTAACGCAGGGCTCAGAGCCAGGCTGAGCTCTTCCGGGGCCAGAGAAACCCGGAGTCAGACAGACAGGCACTGGACACACGCAGGAGACAGGGCTGGCGAGGGATGTGGCTGGGGGCTGGCTGGGCGGGCACGGAGAGGAGCAGGAGGGCACGCGGGGAGCACCCTTCCCCTTGCAAGGACCCTACAGCCAGAGCCACAGCCGCGCTCGGGGCCAAGCCACCCCCAGCTGACACTCAGGGAAGGGGACGCCATCGCCCCCGGAGCCTCACCTGTCAGTCCTCTCCTGCAAAGGCGGCTTAGAGGGGGAAAGAGAAGCTTAGACAACCCGACAGTTGCCGACAGCTGGGTAGGCGTGAAAGCCGGCGCTGCTCTCGGTGCCCGTGCGCACACCGCCAGGCTGAATAACCCTGTGGGAGCCCGCGCTGACGACACCGGAGCCGAGCACGACTTGGTGCCGTGCCGGGCGCTGGGCTGTGGGGGGCATGCAGCCCCTTGCCAATGCCCCCCAATGCCCGCCACCGCCCCAAGCCCCTGGCACATGCCAATTCCCCCCAACATGGCATGCCTCGCCCCTGCCCCTGCCTCTGGCCTGACGCGCCCGGCTCAGTGTGCTTCCATTTTGCAGATGGGAGCTCGGTCACCTGCCAGCCCATTGGCCTGGAGAATGGAGCCAGCCCGCCCGCCGAATGGTTCCAGCGCGCCCAGGGCTCCGGACCGCGCCAGCCCGGCAGCGAGGCGGAGGGTGGCGAGAGGAGCTTCAAAGTGAACCTGTATTGCAAGCACTCGAGGCCAAGGTAATGGCTGCTGGGCCTATCCACCCCCACCCCCTCCCTCCACGCCGTGCTGGGCACCGGGGAATTGCAGAGGCTGATGCCATCTGCAGAGGGCCCGGTGGGGGGTCGACTTGCCTCCTGGCATCCCTGGGAAAGCTGGCGGGTCTTGCTTCCTCCTCTGTATTTCTGGCCTGGCTGGACCCCTGTCTCTGTGCCTGCCCGGCCTCTCCTTGGCCAGCCGGGCCACGGCGTACGGTGGGTGGTGCCCACAGGATGCCAGGACTGAATGGGCCCCTTGTGTTTCTCCTCCCAGCTCTCCCCTCCGGCAGCTGAAGCCAGGCTGGGCCTGCCAGGCCGGCCTCCCCCGGGGCACCTGCCTTCGCCCTGCCTCAGGCATTTTGGTCTTCGCTGCAGCTGGCTGGGGGGGCGTAGGAGGCATCTTGCCCTAGGGGATGGCTCCCGGGGCCGAGGGGGAAGGCAGGGGTCACAGGCAGGTTGGGGGCCGGCACAGCACCCAGAGTGGCTCAGGTCGGGGCCAGCTCCGGACCCTCCTGGTTCTGGGAGTGTCCAGGGGACTTCTGTCCATGTGGCAAGGCGTGGGGCACAGAGCTGGGCTCGGGGGCATGCCAAGCCTGGCGTGGGTAGCCCAGGGTTGGAAGAGCAGCAGAGACCGGCTTGCAGCTGCTCAGACCAAGCCAGTGTCGCCCCTTGCAAAACCCCCGGGCACGTCTCCTAGGGCGTGATGAAGTGCCCCTTCACGGGGCACGGGGACTGGCACGGGGACTGCCGGGGAGGCTCCTGCAGCACCCCACACCCCAGGGGCACCCCAGCATGCCCCCCAGCCCTTCCTGTGTGCAGTACCATGTGCTACAGGGGGGGAAAT
>NW_017729015.1:18973701-18977205 GCF_001723915.1 Gavialis gangeticus | reverse complement strand
CTCCATGCCCCTCCACACAGTGACAGCCAGGCTCAGCGTTTGATCCCTGCGGGCGCCCGTGCTTTTCCCTGGGATCCTGACCCTTCTCACTCCACATCTGGCCAAGCGTTGCCTGGGAACTGCAGCCATCAGCACCGGGTGTCCTGGGGGAGGGAGGAGGGGAGCCCAAGCGCCTGCCCGTGAAGACGAGGGGCCAGGCCGGGGTGGGGCGGGGGGCTTCTGTGCCAGCCCCAGGGCAGAGGGGCCAGGGGCCGCGGCACACGGCCGGGGACCTGCCAAAGAGCTGAGCTCACTTCCGGCAGCAATTTTCCAGGACTGGCGCCTTCAGACAGTGGCCAGCTGGGAGCAGGGCTGGTAGCTGAGCCTGGGCTGGGCATGGGCAGCGGGGCTGAGGCCTGGCAAGCCATGCCCGTGCTCTGTGCCAGGCCAGAGCCCCCCCACCTCTGCACACCCCTCCGTGGGGCTCTCTGCAAAGGGCTGCACAGCCCCCCCGGCTCCCCGTGCCAATGCCTCCTGCACCAAACCAGCTTGAAGCCGCAAGCCCAGAAACAGCTGGGCCTCATGGGTCGAAGTGGGGGCCGGGGGGTGTCGCTGCTGCCAGTTCAATCGCTCGGGCCCCATGGGAGCAGCTCGCACCTCTCCAGGTGGCAGCGGCTGTGGGAGGTGATGAAGGGATGGTGGGCTGGGGGGGTGCAGGCAGGGGGGGAGAGGCTGGAAATCCCCGTGGTCTTGCTCTGAGCTTTGTCTCGCAGCAAATGGTGTGATTCCCCCTCCAGAGCTGCGTCGACTCCAGCCAGTGAGGAAGGCGAGGTCCAGGGCTGGGATGGACACACTTCCCTTCCCATACCATGGATCTGGGGGCAGTGGTGAGATGGGGGGTCCTCTCTGCCAGCCTGGGCTGCTGGGAGACGCCAGCACCGACCCCTGGCTGTGAGCACAGGAGGGTGGCATGGAGGCTGGGGCATGGGAGGAAGGAGCAGGGCAGGCTCCCGTGCACCCCGGGGTCTGGTGGGGGGTCTCTGCTCTCATCCGTCCTGGGGAACAAAGAACTTCCTTCCTTCCTTCCTTCCTCCCTTCCTTCGACGCCACCTCCCAGGTGCTCCCAAGCCAGGTGCTCCATACGGGAGAAGGGTGCTGCCCGGCTGTCCACTTGGAGGGCAGTGCACAGGGGCTCTGCCATCCGCCGCCAGAGCCACTCGCAAACTTGGGCAGGGTGGGCACGGGGGCATGGGCTCGGCAGCCGGGACTTGGCACAAGCTAAACACTGGGAGGTGGATCGGCGGCTCGCAGGGGACACCTAGTGGCGATGGCCCCGCAAAGCCCTCCGCCGGCGGTGGCGGGGCTCCCCACGCCTCCTCCATCCCGCGGCGTGGGCGGCGGGGGGCAGATGCCAAGGGCAGAGGCATCCGGCTTGGGGCCGGCTGTGAGGCCTCAGGCCAGACTCCGGCTGTGGTGCCCGTGTGCAAAGCCCAGCCCAGCAAAGCACGGGACACCCCCAGCTCAGAGCACAGCTCAGAACAGATCGGTGCAGCGGGAGTCGTGAGTGCGGGCTCAGGAGCAGGGGCTGCGGGCGCTCTGATGGCATGCCCAGGAGGCAGCTTTCCTCTCCCAAGTCATGGCAAACCCTCACACATCTCTTGTTCCCATGCGTGCCAGCCGGGGCTTAGTCCAGGGGTCAGAGTGCCTCAGCACTGGAGACAAACTCAAACCCATGCCCACAGCTCCCGGGGTGCACCAGGGGGCATTGCTCTGGGAGGGCTCATCCCCTCCTCTGTTTCCTTTGCAGGGAGCTCAAGTGCAACAGCCGCAGCGGCAAAGCCGAGGGTAAGTACTGTGCCCCCTCCCAGCGGGGTCAGGGAGGTTGGGGCTGGGACATGGGCGCTCAGCTGGCAGGAGGGGGCTTTACTGCCGCGTTGGGGCCGCAGCAGGCGTGGGCAGTGCTGAGCACGGCAGCTGCCACCAATCTGGGAGGTCTGGACCCACATTCACAGTCCATTTAGGGCACAAAGGGAGCAGGGGCCTGGGAGGGGGGGCTGTTATCTCTGTTCCCCCCAGGTCCCTCCAGCCTGCTTGACTGTGCCTCTTGCCCTTTCCAGGTCCCTGCATCGGCTTCCCCGACTCCCATGTCAGCAACTGCTCGGCTAAGCGGCACCCGGGGGAGGAGGAGTTCAGGATGCGCGTGAAGCCCCCGGGCCCGGTGGTCACATCCAGCGCTGCCCGCAGCTCGCCTGACTACGTCCGAGAGCCCAAGTTCTACTCAGCCGGGCACCCGGGCCAGAGGCCGGCCGCCTGCCCAGCGGAGAAAGCCTTGTCCTGCAGCCTGCTAAGCTTCCCCGAGGGCTCGTGCCCGGTGCTGGGCCGGGAGCACCAATCCGGACCGCTGCTCCATGGGGACCCGGCTGACCGGTGCCAGAGCCTCCACGCCAAGGGAGAGGACTTCTCGCCCCCCGGCCTGCTGAGCGACGCCAGGGTGGTGGTGGGGACCGTGGACGAGACTGCCACACACGACCGAGCCCCCAAGACCTTCTCCAATGCCACGCTGGCCTCTGGCCGCTGCAACGTGGACAGCATCGTCTCGCTGCTGAAGAGCAAGTGCGGCAACGGGCGCATCAACCTCCACCCCGTGGTGCAGCTCATCGACATTATGAAGGACATCACCCGGCTGTCCGAGGACCTCAGGAACAGCGGCCTCCACCTGGACTGCGGCAGCCTGCGGCTCAGCGGCCCCGCAGCGCCCGGTGACGAGGTCCGTCTGCCGGCCGGCGACCGGGACCTGCAGTACAGCTTCTTCTCCTCGCCTACCCTGGCCAACAGCATCCGCAGCCCGGAGGAGAGGGTGGCACTGTGGACCGCCAAGGCCGAGGCATCGCTGCCAGGGCGCTCCATGCTGCACGAGATGGAGGGGGGCAGGGGGAGTGCCCACCACAGCAGCTCCCCTGCTGCCTCCAAGCTGCCTGGTGAGCCAGGCGAAGCCGGCAGTCCCCCGCCGGACGCCGGCAATTACTCAGAGCTGGCCGATGCAGATATACTAAATGAACTGGCCTCTTTGGCCTGCCCGGGCACCCAGCTGCTAGAGCCCCAGTCAATGGAGCCCCAGTCCCAGTTGCTGCCGGCCCAGGAGCTGGATTCCCAGTCCCACTTGCTGGACTCCCAGTCTCTGGAATCGCAGCCGCAGCTCATCGATTCCCAGGCTCTGGAGCCCCTGCCAGAGCCCCTGGAGCTGCAGAACCTGGAGCCGTTGCCTGAGCCGCTGGGGCTGCAGTCCCTGGAGCCCTTGTCTGCATCCCTGGAGCTGCAGTCCCTGGAGCCCCTGTCCGAGTCGCTGGAACTCCAGTCCCTGGAGCCCCTCTCGGAGCCGTTAGGACTCTCGTCCCTCGAGGCGCTGCCCGAGTCCCTGGAGCCACAGCTGCTGGACTCCCAGGCACAGCTCCTGGATGCCGAGCCGCCCTTGCTAGGCTCCCCGCCGCCGGCTCTGGGGCCCGTCCCCAAGCTGCTGGATCCCAT
>NW_017729015.1:18968482-18973579 GCF_001723915.1 Gavialis gangeticus | reverse complement strand
CGGCCGAGCCCCTGGGCTCACCCGCCTTCCCGCCCCACCTCGGGAGGTGCCCCCTGGGCGCGGTGGGCCGGCGGGGCGGCTGCTCGGGGCGGGGTGCGGGGCGCTGCGGGGACGACCACCGCAAGTACGCGCTGCGCAGAACAGACAAACCAAAGATCCTCTGTCGCCGCCGGCGGGCTGGGCGGGGGCGGCGCCTGGACATCTCTGCTGAGACCCGTGTGCTGCCCCTGGCCGTGCCGGTGGAGGTGGCGGCCGGGCTGGCTGAGCCCAGCCTGCCCCCGCTGCCCGCGGCCCCCGTCCCCACCGTGCCGGAGCCAGACGACAGCCAGAAGGCACCTCTGCCCTCCAAGAAGGGCAAGTGCCGCGGGGTGCGCAAGATGGTGGTGAAGATGGCCAAGATCCCTGTGTCCCTGGGGCGGAGGAACAAGACCACCTACAAGGTATCGTCGCTCAGCAGCAACTTGAACCTGGAGGGCAAGGAGATGGCGGCCAGCAGCTCGTTAGAGCCGACACCACTGCTGAAGATGAAGAATAACGGGCGCAACGTGGTGGTGGTCTTCCCGCCAGGCGAGATGCCTATCATCCTGAAGCGCAAGAGGGGCCGGCCACCCAAGAACCTGATGCTGGGCCAGGGCAAGCCCAAGGAGCCTGCGCCAGAGGTGAAGAAGAGGAGGAGGAGGAAGCAGAAGCTGGCCTCGCCACAGCCCTCCTACATCGCAGACACCAACGACAGCAAGGCCGACTACTCGGACGTCCTGGCCAAGCTGGCCTTCCTGAACCGGCAGAGCCAGTGTGCTGGGCGCTGCTCCCCACCACGCTGCTGGACCCCCAGCGAGCCCGAGTCCATCCACCAGGCACCCGACACCCAGAGCATCTCCCAGTTCCTGCACCGGGTGCAGGGCTTCCGCCGGCGCGGGGGCAAAGGGGGTGGGTGCGGCGGGCGAGGAGGGGGCCACGGTGCCCGCACCTCCCGCTGCTCCTTCAGCGACTTCTTCGAGGGAATCGGGAAGAAGAAGAAGCCGGCCGCGGCCCTGCACGCCGACGTCGTCCACCCCCGCAAGAGGGGCCGGCCCGAGCCTGACCCCGTGGGCAAGCCCAAGCGCAAGAGGCGCTCCCGCAAGAACGGGGCACTCTTCCCGGAGCAGAACCCCGGGCAGAGCTTCAGCGACAGCACCTCCGAGTGGGCCGGGGACAAGGGCAGCCCCTGGGCCCCTCACCACGGCCACCCTGCCAGCCAGGCCAGCCGCAACTGCAGCTTCCAGGGCGCAGAGCCCAGGGCTTTCGCCTCCTCGGCGCTGGAGTCCGGCTCCTCCAGCCGGGCCGGCTTCTACGGCGGGAGCACGACATCCTCCCAGGCTGAGGTCAGCCAGGAGCGGCACAACCTCTTCACCGGCTACTTCCGCTCCCTGCTGGACTCGGACGACTCCTCGGACCTGCTGGACTTCGCCCTGTCAGCCTCGCGCTCAGAGTCCCGCAAGTCCTCGGCGGCCTACACCGCGCCCCCCAACACCATGCCCAGCCAGCGCGGGCTGGCATCCTACGCAGGCCGCGGCGGCAAGGTAGCGGCCGCCCCCACCACGGAGGCGCCCTTCCACTCGGTGATGCAGAGCCGCCCGGCTTTCTCCCACGGGCGAGCGGCCGCCTACGCGGTGTCTCAGGCCGCCTCCGAGTGCCGCGGTGCCGACGCCTTCCAGAAGCTGGTGCCGCCCTCCACTGTCTCGCGGTCGCCCACCGCGCACCCCGCCGCCGGCGCGGCACCCAGCTACGCGCAGTACGGCAGCTTCGGCTCCGGGCAGAGCGTGACGCCCTCCAGCGTGTTCCAGCCGGCCAAGCCATACGCCGCCACCCAGGACTGCCCCAACAACAAGGACTGCAGCTTCGCCTACGGCAGCGGCAGCAGCCTGCCGTCCTCCCCCAGCAGCGCCCACAGCGCCGGCTACACCCAGCAGACGGCGGGGCCCAACCTGCCCCTCAACAAAGCCGCCTTCTTCAACAGCTCCGAGGGGGGCCAGTTCTCCAGCTCCGCGCACACGCCGCTGCGGTGCGACAGCCGGGCCAGCACCGTGTCCCCCGGCGGCTACATGGTGCCCAAAGGCTCCATCTCCTTCCAGCCGTCGCCCGAGAACTGCCGGCAGTTCCCCGGCGCGTCCCAGTGGAACTTCCGGCAGGGCTACGGCGCGCTGGACTGGAACGCCGAGGCCTTCAGCCAGCTCTACAACCCGGGCTTCGACTGCCACATCAACGAGCCCAACGTCATCCTGGACATCTCCAACTACACGCCCCAGAAGGCCAAGCAGCAGACGGTCTCGGAGACCTTTTCCGAGTCCTCCTCCGACAGCACCCAGTTCAACCAGCCGGCCGGCTACCGGCGGGCCAACAGCGAGGCCTCGTCCAGCGAGGGCCAGTCCAGCCTGTCCAGCCTGGAGAAGCTCATGATGGACTGGAACGAGGCCTCGTCGGCCCCGGGTTACAACTGGAACCAGAGCGTCCTGTTCCAGAGCAGCTCCAAGCCCGGCCGGGGGAGGCGGAAGAAAGTGGACATGTTCGACACCTCTCACCTGAACTTCTCCTCCTCTTCCTCCTCCTCCTCCGTGTACCCCTCCAAGAGGAACACGGGACCCCGGCAGCCCCGCGGGTCCCGAGGGGCCTGCGCCTCCAAGAAGGAGAGGGGGACAGGGAAGGCCAAGTTCCCCTCCAAATCCCAGGCGGTGAACCCGCTCTTCCAGGACAGCACGGACCTGGGGCTGGACTACTACAGCGGCGACAGCAGCATGTCCCCCCTCCCCTCCCAGTCCCGGGGCTTCAGCGTCAGCGAGAGAGACCCGTGCGACTTTGCCGGGCCCTACTCCATGAACCCCTCCACCCCGTCCGACGGGACCTTTGTGCAAGGCTTCCAGAGCGACTCGCCTGGCCTCGGCCAGACGGACCTGGAGAGCAAACACTTCCCCACCCTGCCGCACCAGCTGGCGGCCCCGGCCCCGCAGACGGTATTCGACGCCAGCTTGCAGAAAGCCTTCTCGCCCAACTGCTCCCCGACCCTGGCCTTCAAGGACGACCTGCGGCCGGGTGACCTCCGCAAGCTGCCGGCCTGCGACTCCCTCAAGCACGGCATGGCGGGCAGCGGCCTGCCTCATGCCGCCGCGCACATGGCTTGCCGGGACCTACCCATGCCTCAGCCCCACTATGATTCCCCCAGCTGCAAAAATCCCAGCTACTGGTACTCTCCCAACTCCAGCACCCGCAGCCCGCCCTACGACAACAAGACAGGGGCCAGCATGCTGGTGGACTTCATGGGGAGAACGGACCCCTCCTGCCTCAACCCCCACCTGACCAGCTCCAGCACCGCCGCCGCCTCCAAGGGCGAGAAGGAGACCCTCGAGATGGCCAGGGCCCACCACCGAGGGGCCTACGCCTGCCCCTTGATGAATGACTTGAATATCTCCCCAGTCCCAAGAGACTCTATGCTGCAGCTGCAGGACAACTACAGGTACCCCAGCTTTCCGCCCCAGGGCCACCCAGGCATGGCCTCCGCCCAGAAGAGCGGGTTTCTGGGGCCTATGGTCGAGCAGCACCCCGAGGACACTTTTACGGTCACCTCCTTGTAGTGTCATCTGAAGTGCCAACCGGACAACGAGGTTTTGTTACAGGGTAGGTGCCGCGGGCGGCATGGGAGACCCGGGGCTCAGGGCAGGCCCAGGGAGGTGGGTAGCTGTGCCCATGCTGGCAGCTGTCACTGCTGTTTCCAGCCTCACGTCTGAGCGCAGGGGTCGGAGCCAGGCTGGTCCCCTCTTGCCCTGCCCCTGGGCGCATCAGCTCTTTGGGGCAGCTCCAAGCCTATCTGCGGTGGGGGTATCAACCGTGAGAAATCCCAGCCCCCGGGCTGTTGGGAAGGACACCAGTCTCACGGGCCGTTGCTAGCTCTGGGGTCTTGTGCAGCTGCTTCTAGGTTGGGCAACGTCAGACCTGCATCTTCTAATGGGACAGGTCCCCGCAGGCGCAGGGGAACTGGGGTTGAGGCTCCCTGCCCAGCTGGGTTCAGTTCTCAGCTCTGCCGTGGGCTCCTGGCCTGGGGGAGGCATGCAGGGTCCGCTCCGGGCATGCGAGCGGGCAGGATCGGGGGAGCTTGTCCTTCTCCCAGGTGCAGAAGGCGGTGAAGACATCTGTACAGCAAAAGTGGGAGCTTTTCGTGTCACCCGCCTGGTCACGCGAAGGCCCCGTGACGCAGCTCTGATCACAAGGCTTCCCATGCACCCCAGCGGGGGGGAGAGAGCTTCATGCCAGTGATCCCTGATCCTCCGAGGCAGGGACCGGCTCCCTCCAAGTCTCCGTGGGTCAGTGGGACCCTGGCACGTGGGAACCGGTGGTCGTTGCGGCGCAGACCACATGTTAGCGCCCGCTGGGCCCCTTCTCACCCTGGCCTTTTCTGTCCTTCTCTTCTAGAGCTAATTTAGCCAGCACTTTTTCTGGAACACTTTTCAAGTTCTGTATTTAAAGGAGACCGAGAACTCTTTGTTTGTTTTCTAAAAAAAAAGAGGAAAAAAAAATTTTAAAAATTAAAAATAAATAAAAAAAATTTTAAAAAATCAAAGAAGAGCAAAGGAAGCGAGAGGAAACCCGGAGTTTTTTTGCTTTTTTTTTTTTTTTTTAAATAATAATAAAAATACAAACTCGTGCTACGATCGACATGGCTGTGATTTTCGGAGCAGGCCGTGTCTTCCCTCCTCACCCCACCCACCTTCCACCCCACGGACTCCAGCAGAAAGACAATCGGACAGCCACCTCCGCCCGCCAGCGCCAGGGGGCACGGGACGCCGGCGCGCGGCGGGGGACAGCGGTGGGGGGGGCCGGGCTCTTTGGGGGGCATGGTTGCTTTTCCCCCGTGAATCAATCGACTCTGAGAACTCAACCGAAGACCTTGCGGAGGCCGAGGAGGACTTGGCCCCGTCCCTCTGCCCGCGCCTTGGAGGTACCAGAGCCCTGCTGTCTCCGCTTCGCCGTTTGTTTGAGGGGGATTTTTGTTGCTTGGGGGTTTTTTCCCTTCTTTTTTTGGTTTGTTTTTCCTCTACCTACTGTACTTAGGTTTTTCATCTTTGTTTT
>NW_017729015.1:18960583-18963482 GCF_001723915.1 Gavialis gangeticus | reverse complement strand
GTTTTTTTTTTTGTTTATTTTTTTGTTTTTGTTTTTTTTGTTTGTTCGGTTTTTTTGGAGAGCCCAAAAGTCATGGAACAGTCCCCCGGCGGATCTCACCGACACGGCTGCTGCCCGGTAAGTCCCTGCAGTCTCTTCCTCCCCGTTCCCCAATCCTGTTTCTCCCTGCACGGGCGCGTGGGACAGTGGCACAGAAGGTGGCAGTGCCTTGGGACGTGCCAGCCGACAGCCTGGACCCCCTCTCCACACCCTGGCACCCCGCGGGCCTGAGGCCGAGCCTTGTGAGCGTAGCTGGGGGAGAATCGATGCCGCGGGGAGCTAGAAGCCAGCGTGCTGCACGGACCTGCGCCTGTGCCACTCTGTTAGTGTGGCATGGCGGGCGGGTTCATGAGCTCTGCTAAGAGGCTGGGTGAATTAGCCTGTGTGGTGCCCCCCTGTAGCCCCCTGGTTGGGAGTCCCAGGGGATCCAGGCTGAGCAGCAGGCCCTGGGGGGATTTCCATCCCCTCTGCTTGCTGGCCAGTGTACGGGAGGTGCTGGCAGCAGTTCCCTGGAGCGTCGGACACGTCGGACACGGCTCAGTGCTGGCGGCTGAGCTGCAAGGCCAGATCCTGCCTCGGGCAGCTCCCAGGGGCTGGATGGGGCAAGAGGAAGGGAAGGGATTTTGGCCGTAGGTCTGCCTCCCCTGCCCTCGGCATCTGTGTCAGGGGAGCGGGTCCTCATCTGAGCCAGAGCTGAGCCCCCTCTGGCTGCCCCGTGGGTGCCCATTGTCTCCGTTTGGAGCTGGGTCGAGCTGTCGGAGGGGAGCTTTAGGGTCTATGCAGGGTTGGGTCCAGTCTGTGTGTCCATGGGCAGCGCTCCCAGTCCTGTCCTCCAGATCACAGCTCCCACCCTTTCCAGACAGCTCCCCCCACCTCTAGCTTGTGCCCCTCCCCATCTAGCCTGGCGCCCGGGCGGTTGTTGCCAACCCCCCACCCCTGCTGCAGCCCTGGCCTTGGCTCTCTGCAGTGTGGCCAGCCTGGGCTGCGTAGATAAAGCCCTGCAGCCATCTGCTAATCCTCCCACAGCGCCTAATTGATGGGGCCAGGTGTGCGCAGACACCCAGCACCCAGCCCCCCCTGCTCCCTTCCCCCAGCCCCCTGCCATGAAAGGGACCCCCATGCCCGGGAATCCCAGAGCCCAGGGGCACCAAAGGGCACGTCCTTTCTAATCAGGATGTGGTTAGTGCCATCAGGGCCCAGGTAATCAGGTGCTAATTGTGTGCCAGGTTTATTTCTCCCCGGCTTGTTGGGTTTTGGGAAGGGGCTCTCCTTTAACAATCAATCGATATTGAATTAGCATACCAGAACGGCCTTATTAGAGGCATGTTAAGTGCTGTTTGAGGCTGGTGATCGTAAATGGGGGGGTGGGGGTTATATCTTTTTAACCCTTTCTCGGGCAGGCAAGGTGCTCCGAAGGGCTCCCATAGGCCAGGGGTTAGTAGCCCGGAGGGACAGCTTCGCGGGGAGGAGGAGGGCACAGCCAGCTGAGTTCAACCCAGGGCAGTACACCGGGCTTCCCAGCCAGGTTGGCTCCTGCCGACACTTCGAGGGTTGCAAAGACCTTGGCAAGACTTGTCCCTCGAGCGCCTTCGCGCTAGGCGCTGTACAAGAGCAGAACCAAAAGGGTGATTGGAGGGCACTGGCTCAGCCCCACAGGCCTCCATGCCCGAGGTAGCACGTGGCCCTTGGTGGAGGGGGTGCATCTACAGTGCTAATTTCCTCTCTCATTTCTCTCCCCCAGCTTTCACAAACAAAAGAGAAGACCCCCCAGCCCGTCCCAGCCCGGCCACCACCGCAGGACGCTCTCACGGCTCCCGGCTCCCTTTGGCAACCGGAATTTTTTGGCTAGGGGCTTGGGGAGAAGGAGGTCTTTCTCCCCGAACACCCAAGTCCAGACCCCGCAACGGCGAGAAGAGCGTGCGCCTCGCCTCCCGCGCCTCCATCCGCCCTCCCGCCCCAACCCCTTCTTCATCAGAAGCAGAGCTGCCCCGGGTCTTTCCTCCCTACGGAAGCAGAGGGACTCTGTTATTATTAATATTATTATTATTATTTTTCCTGCACAAAACCAGCAATTGTAAATACTTTTGAAGAAAAGGAAAAAAAAATGTAAAAAAAAAAAAAACCGCAGAAAAAAGAGAACCACACACACACACGCGCGGAGAACAGACAAAACCAACAAATAAAGAATGAATTTCAAAATAAAATAAAAAAATAAAATAAACCCAAGAGAGGCAAATATGCAGGAAAGCAAAGCAAAAACCCGTCAGTATGCACTGAGAAAATTTATTTACAGATCGATTGACAAAAGAGAAAAAAAAAGTAACAATAACCTATTTATTGTATATACTGTTTTATTATAAATCGTGTCTTGTATATTGCATTCTGTACATCTGCTGTGGTTTTGTGATGTGCAAATTCAGCATGGGTTCATTGGGTTTCCGTTGCCTTTTTTTAAACGACAATGACGATGATTTTAGTTTTATTTTTCTTATCCGGACGAAGAATCCTTGTTTTTGGCAGTTCGCACCCAAAGATCCAGATTTGTATTAAAAAAAAAAAAAAAAAAAAAGGAAAAAAAAAAAAAGACCCCCACAAAAAAAGAAAGGAGAAAAAAAAAAGATTAAAGCAAACAACAACAAAAAACAGTGAGAAAAAGAGGGGGAGAAAAATGAATAACATGGCCTCTTGGAGGGGCGGGGGGTGCTCGTGGAAGGGGGTCCGGGGGGTCGAGGTGAAGGAGATGTCTGCGTTTTGTTTGCTACAACAGTATTCCTTCCTCCGTGCGTCCCCAGCTGCGCCTGTGATGAGCTCAGGGTGTGCGTGCCTGTGTGTGCGTGTGCGTGCGCGGGTGACACTAGTT
>NW_017729015.1:18957927-18960558 GCF_001723915.1 Gavialis gangeticus | reverse complement strand
AAAAAAAAAAAAAAAGAAAAAAAAAAAAAGACCCCCACAAAAAAAGAAAGGAGAAAAAAAAAAGATTAAAGCAAACAACAACAAAAAACAGTGAGAAAAAGAGGGGGAGAAAAATGAATAACATGGCCTCTTGGAGGGGCGGGGGGTGCTCGTGGAAGGGGGTCCGGGGGGTCGAGGTGAAGGAGATGTCTGCGTTTTGTTTGCTACAACAGTATTCCTTCCTCCGTGCGTCCCCAGCTGCGCCTGTGATGAGCTCAGGGTGTGCGTGCCTGTGTGTGCGTGTGCGTGTGCGGGTGACACTAGTTCAGCCCCTGCCCTGTCTCCCCACGCCCCCTCCCCACCCCCGTGCCCTTCCCGTCTCCAGGATTTGGAAACTGTACAGCTTTTGTGGATTGTGCAAAAAACAAAAAAAAACCATACAAAAACCCCCCCAAAAAAGGGGGAAAAAAAAAGAAAAAAAGAACAAAAAAACCCCAAACCCAACGGCCCGACACCCCTCCTTGTGTTGTCTGTTACTGATCCGACGGCAGTGCTGGTCGTGAACCCCGCGCCGGGCCGAGCGCGCCCGCTCTGAGCATCCATCGGTCCAGAACATGAGCTCCTCGTGCTTTGGGATGTCTTTGGCCGAGGCCGCCCCGATCCCGCTCCCGTGCCCAAGATCCTTTCACTTTCCCCCTTGACTGGTCTTTTTGTGTATTTAGGAAGGAATTTTTAATAGGCACTTTTTTTATATTAAAAGAAACCTATATATTGAGTGACGAGGCTGCTTTTGCTTCTGTTCAGGGTCGGATGGTTGGCGGGGTGGGGGGGGGGGCCAGGGGGGGGGTCCCCTGCCGCCCCCCCCGCCTGCCCCGGTGTGCGAGGGGGCATGGAGCGCGCTGCAGTGGCTTGGCTGAGGTGTGAGGGTGCGTTCGCTGGCGCTGGGGAGAGCGAAGGTGGCTGCTCGGGAGGCTAGGCTGGGTTTGGACGCGGCCCCCTGGAAGCGACTGCGGTGAAGTGATTGCGAGGCGCCGTGCCCAGCGCCGCAGCTGTGCCGGCTTCCGAGGGGGCATCTGGTGCATCCTCCTGCCGCAGGGCGGCCGTGCCAATGTGTCGAGCCTGGCGGAGGGCGCTCAGGGTGCCGTGTCTGTGCTAGCGACGAGGCCGCGTGGCGCAAGAGGGGGATGGAGAGGCCTGCCCCGAAGCCTGCACGCTGGCTGGGAAACTGGGCGTGGGCCTGGCCTTTCCCAGCTCGGAGGACTCTCCCTCGCTGCCAGTGCGAAGGGAGGATGGCGCAAGAGGGGGATGGAGAGGCCTGCCCCGAAGCCTGCATGCTGGCTGGGAAACTGGGCGTGGGCCTGGCCTTTCCCAGCTCGGAGGACTCTCCCTCGCTGCCAGTGCGAAGGGAGGAAGGCAAATCCCCGTCCGGCCCTGAAAATCCGAGAGGAGCTGGTAGAAAGCGGAGAGAAGGCTAGTATGTCCCCCTTGCCACCCCTATGCGTGGCCACTCCCCGTGGGCTCGTGGGAGCCAGGGAGGAAATCCTGGTGGGCTCTGAGCTTGAAGTTACCCCCCAGCCCTTTGGGGGTCCTGTTGCAGTGAGCTCCCGTACGTTGGCCCCCACGGGCGACGCTCACCCTAGCAGAAGGCCCAGGCTCTACCCGCCTCCGGTGGCTGCCCGAGACTTGCATCGTGGTCGTGGAGCTCCGTGCAAGTGGCCCCAGGGGTGCAGGGCACAGGTGACAGCCTCGCGTGTTGGCAGAGGCGGTGGCGTCACATCCCGCAGCACTAGGTTTTTCTGAGCCCCCGCACCCGGAGGCAGGAGAGACCGCAGGACCGGCTTGCTTTGGCTCACAGTGAGTTGCAGGGTCCCGCAAACCCAACCCCAAAGGCTTAGAGCCCAGAGGGCAAAGAAGTGGACCTCAAACCCTAGCTGTAAAATGAGACCCGTGAATTTTTGAGTTTTCAAAGCCGGGCTTTGAAGAGGCGAGAGCTTTCAGACCCCCACGGTCTTGGCAGGAGTGAGGGCTACAAGTGGGGGAGCCTCAGAGCGTGGACAGTCAGAGCTGGACTGGACACGGCCTGTTGGTAGTCCTTAGGTTTCAGAGTGAACACGCCAGTCAGAGAAAGGGAAATGGGAGCCCCTTTGGTGCTCTTCCTCCTGCCTGTGCCACGGCAGAGCCCTGCAGGAGTCACCCTGGGAACGGTGTTTCCCTGCAATGTGGGGTTGGTGAAAGGACAAAACCCGCAATCCCAGAGATGGGGGAGACCCAGAAACCGGACCCCTGAGACCAGGACGCTCCCCCCACAACCCCCACAGATGTATTGGGATTAACCATTTCGACCTGCTCCAAGCTTCGGGCTGGAAACAGACAGCGTGGCAAGGATTGCACTGCTAATTCTGCAAGGCCCACGATGAGGGGCCAGAGGAACCGGGGCCGGCGGCCCAAGGATTCGGGCCAGGCTGAAAGCATTGCTGCAGCACAGTTTGCTGGTCTCCCCAGCACGGCTAGGCTATAAAAGGCTGATCCCAGCATCGGGAACAGCGGGGTGCTCCTGACCTGGCAGTGCTGGGCTCCATTTGCAGCAAGGGAGGCGAGGCAGCAAGTAGGTGTTAATCAGACAAGGGATACGGTCTTGGGGGGGGGGGGGGG
>NW_017729015.1:18943424-18957730 GCF_001723915.1 Gavialis gangeticus | reverse complement strand
GGGGGGGGGGGGGGTTGGTACCCCCTATGCTGTAGCTGCTGGGGAGTAGGGCAAGGACAGAAGAGGGTTCAGGGAGTGGGGACATGATAGCCGGGAAGCCAGGGGTGAGTGCTGCTCCCATGCTACTAGCCCCTGGCTTCGAGGAAAGCAACCCGCAGGGCCTGATCCAGCAGCAGGCTGGGTGCTTTGCACTCGCATCCATAGGAGCCCATGCTGGACGCAGCTCTGGAGCCAACCCTAAGGGCAGAGGCCGCTGGGGCCTGGAAGGGGGGAGCCCAGACAAGGGGTCTGCGAGCTGGCAGGAGCCCGGGAGTGTGCAGCACCCCTCCCCGGAGCAGCAGCAGGCACCGGCTGCCCTTGCTCAATGTGACTGTGGCACCTTGAACATGATTGAACAGCACACCACATGCTCCCTCCCAGGCCGCCTCTCGCCCAAGGCCGCCCGAGCGTGAATCATCGCCGGCGCGCGCCCCCTCCCAGCCCCGGTGCCGCGCCCTTTGCTGTCCTTCGGTGTCAGGGACCACGGCCGAGCCCAGCGGGCCACCCAGGGAGCAGGGCTGGGGCCGGCCAAGCTTGCACCCCGCAGCGCCTGGGCGCGTGATGGATAGATTAGATTAGCTTGTCTCCCAGCCAGCACCGGGGGGGGCATTGACTTTGGGCTGCAGACAGGTTAGCAGAGACAAATGGGAGAAGCGCCAGTGCCATAAAGGGAGGCCGGCGAGAAAGTTCCAGGAATCGGAAGATAAAGCCCGCAGCATCCCCCGGCCGGGGGCCTCGGGGGCTGCGGGCAGAGGGGGAGAGGAAAGGCGTGCCAGCTACCTGTGGGTGGGAAGAGGTTAGCCATCTCCACAGGGTCATGGCTACTGCAGCTAAGTGCTTTTTGCATTGTGGGGGGGGAACGAGAGGAAGGAGGTTGCCATGGAGAAAAACACATGATGCATACTGATGGACTGGGGGGTGCGCGGGGGGAGCACGAGCTGCCACAGCAAATATGAGAGGCTTGAAAGACATCTGCACAGTGACAGGAGGGAGCTGGGGGGGGCGCGCACTCGCCAGCACAAGCCCTGGGGTTTGGGGGGAGCCTTTCTGCAGCCCTTGGATAAAAGCAGGGTCCAAGGATGCTTGGTGCCCCCATCTCTGTGTCCCCCAGCCCGGCTCTTGCCACCCCCGGGAAAGCGCTGTCTCCCCGCTTGGCGCTGAAGGCGCAGCCTCCCCTCCGGTGCCATCCTGGCCAAATCAAACAAGAGCCTGGAAACAAATCCGCAAACAGCCCCAGCCACCTGCCAAAGTGCCACTGCAGAGCCGCGACCCCGTGGTTTGCAAATTAAAGGGCCAGCGGGAAGGCGACGGCGGGGAGAAAGGGGGCAGGGGCAGGAGGCAGCACCCCTTGCACCGAGGGGCTTTGCCCTGCCGGTGCCCCCGCTCGCCCCCACAGCACTGCTGCCCCCGGGTGCCAGCTCCAAAGGCCCTGGGTGTTTGCAGCCACGACCGCCCCGTCGGCGGGTGCGGCAGGGCACAGCCGGCAGGGCTGTGGCTGGGCGGCACGGCCAGGGCAGCGATGCCCGGGCTGGGGAGCTGCCCGGGACGTCCACCATAGCCACAGCCACAGCCACAGCCACGAGCGAAAGGGATGCGTGCGCCCAGGCCGTGGCCTGCTCGGCCGTGCCGCGGCATCTGCCCGGGGCCCGGGGAGCCGAGCCGGACCCCGAGGTCCCGGGGCAAGGCCCGGGGGTGCCGCCGCGGGGGCACGCTCTGCTTTAATTGGCCACCTCGTTAGCAGCCCCTCTCCGGAGTGAGGCGCTGTGAGGGGCCTGATGGAGAGGAAGAAGAGCGAAGGCCGTTGCCTGGCAACAACACAGCTGTCTGTTGACCTAGAAGGAGCTGCTCACTCTTGACACAGCTGGTGTTTACACGGAGCTGCGTGTTCGCACGGCGCAAAGCGCGCCTCCCCCAGCCCAGCCCACGCGGGGCGCAGACCAGAGAGGGGCCGCGGAGAAGGGGAGCAGCCCCCTGCCCCAGCCCCGGGGCTGCGGCCCTGCCAAGGCCAAGGGAGTCCAACGCAGTTGCGCTCCGGGCCCCAGCTGGAGCCGGCCGGGGACGCTCGGCCCCTCGGGGAGCGGGCCTGCCCACGCTTGCCGGGGCCCGGATGCGGGTGCCTGAGCCTATTGGGGAAACTGAGGCACAGGGAAGGTGCGGGAGGCGGTCCACGAGACCCTTCGCGCGCCGCAGCCTGCGGACACGCCTCTGCATTACTGCGCATTAAGCGTCACTCCAAAACCGTGCGCTGGCTGCAAGATGGACGCGACGGCGCGTTTAGTTAGCGCTTCATTCGGCAAGCGCTCGACTTACTGCGCCTTAACGAACGCGTGGACGTGCCCTCTTACACGCCCAACTCAGGCTCCGCTTCCAAGTGGATCCCAGTCCACTCGTGCGCCCGCTGCATCGGCCCGAGACGGTCCCGATCCCTGCTCATGGTCAGCTGGCAAGCCACTTCCCTCTCTACCTCCACGCTCGGGTGTCATGTGTAATACGGCCCTTTCTACCCTCCTGCAATATCGATCAATCGCCGCGCTGCACAACGACGCTCCGAAGATCTCATTTCCATTCAAATCTCTGCTTTCCATTGTCATTTCCCTGCATCAATCGCTCCTCTTGGGCGGGAGGTGTCTCTGGTGCGAGCCCCCAAATTCCTGCTTTTATCAGACTGGGGCCAATTTTCAATGACCGGTGATTCTGGTTTTTTTTCTTTTCGTTACTAGAGTTGTAAAAAAACCAACAAAAATAAGCCAGTGGGTCCTTTGCCTTCAGGTATCATGAAACCAGGAACTTCAAAATGGGCTTGTTGTGAAGATCTCGTTAAGATCGGACACTTAAGTCGAGTTGGAAGGAAATTGTGCTTTAACGTTCGGGCGCGTTCAAAAGAGCCCATTTCAAAGACGCCCAGCACAATTTTCTAACTTTAAGCAGTCCAAACTTTGAAACAACTAAACTGATTTTCTTGGAACACAGCGTGATGGATTTGATTTTTTTTAAAGACGCAATTAAATCTACAAAACTGCATGTGCCGTTCGTGCGGCCCAAAAGCTTACCGATTGGTTTGATTGTTATTTTTTTTATCAGAGTAATCCAGCTTCTCCTATCAGCACAGTTCCCGCTGCATCGTAACTGTTTGCTGAAAAAAGAAAGTTCTTCAAAAAAAAAAAGAAAAGTTAAGGGTTTGGTTGCCAAAGTGTTTGCGTTGATTGTAGTGAATTCAGTGTTTGTAGGAAGTGCCCTCACACACTTCACGCGCGGGTTGGCATTATATAGCGATAGAAAACAAGCGTTCATTATACAGGTGCTGCTGCTCACTCCGAAGTCAAGCTCGCCTTCCCGGGGCAAGCGCTGGTTCCCGGGCACTCGGATCCACGGGCCACCAGCGAAGCGCACCGCAGATGATGTCGAGGAAAACCCAGAGCCGGAGCTCCGTGATTCGTCTTCTCCGCGGCTTTGCGGCCCGCATTCAGCCCCTTGTGCTAGGAGCTGTACGAGCGCACGGCACGAGGTGCTGCCTGCCCCAAACAGCTTGCAGTGGAGGGAGGCAGAGCGTACAGAAAGGGGAAAGGACTCTCCCTTTCAACCTCCGCGCTCTGCCACGGCGGGCCCCAGGCCTATGCGATGTGCACTGTACCAATGCTTGCCAAGTGAAGTGGAAACCCCCCTGGATGTGGGGGGCCCGCTAAGTGCTCATCCAGTGATGGCTGGGGATGGGAAAACATGGATGGAAGTGGAGGCCAAGGGTTCAAAATGAGCGCACCGAGGCAGGGCACTGAGCACCCACCGCAGGCCCGCGTGATGCAGATGAGGAACCCACGCCCTATGTCCACCACCCTGCTAATAGAGAGGGGTATTGGGTGTGTGTCAACTGAATTTATGGGACAAATAAGGGACTGAACAGGGGCAGGAGCGAGGTTCATAGGTTTATAACGAATGCACCAACGGGGGATGCCGAGCAGAGCACCCCAGGCAGTGCTCAAACAAGTCCAAGGGGCCAGCGGACATTGCTCAGTGATGCTCTGCATGGAGAGGGCAAGGAAAATGGCCCGGCAGTCCCTGGGACCCTCCTGGCCAGAGCCTCCTTCCACGGCCCGTTTGGCCAGGGCCAGGAGGAGGCTGCCCGGGAGGTCCCGGGGCTTGGCAGGGCCATGGACGGGGCGTGCAGAAGTAAAAAGATGCAGGGACTCGAGCAACCAGCACCTCGGCAAGACGTTCTGGAGGAGGCGGCGCAGGGGCTGCAGCCTGGCCATGCACGGGGGTCTCCCCCTGCTCACAGAAGGGGCAGGCGTCAGGGGTCCCTGAACCACGCCAGATTCACGCCCATGGCGACGGCTTCGTGGAGGAGCCGCCGGTTGAGGCCCCTGGGAGCTTGCAGGATCATGGTGGAGCAAGCACAGATTCCTCTACCGGGGATGCAGGTGTCTTCATCACCTTTTCCTCTTGTGGGCCTAGCCCACCAACGTGTCTTGCTGGCCTCCCTCCGGCGGGGAAGCCGCAGGGAAAGGGGCAAGCGGATTTCGAGGGACGAATCATGAAAAAATCAGGGACGGGAGTGCTGGTCATAGGTCGGGGAGTGTGAACGCCGCGTGCCCCCGGAGGTTGGCGGGGCACGGCGAGCTCCCGCAGGCGGCGGAGGCGGTAAGTGGGGAGCTTCGCTGTCGGCGGCAGGGGGGTGGCAAGCGCCGATCGGTGGTTGGCGACCACCCGCAGACACCGCTGGCAATCGTGCACTGCCCACAGATGCCACCGGCAGCGCAGGCGGTGAGCAAGCAGTGACAGCCTGCCGGTGGCACCTTTTTGCAGGGGTTGCACTGCCACGCTCAGGGGGTGCGCGTGCACTTGTACACATCGCCAGTGGAACAGGGGACACCACACCGCCCAGCGCCCACTGGTCCACCGAGGACCCGGGAGAAGGGGACAAGGCGGGTCCGGCCCCACGTCCATGCTCCCAGGACAGAGCTTGCAGCACCTCTTTCTCTTTCCCGCAGTGTTTTGCTAGTGGGGAAGTTCTCCGTCGCAGCCCCCCCGTGCTCCCCGTGGGCAGGGCGGGGCGGGGCGGGGCGTGCAGCTGGCATGGGGCGCGCGGTGCTGCGTGGGCTGGTGCTGTGCTGCGCGGTGCTGAGCCTGGCGCGGGTCTTGCTGCGTGGCCGCGCCCGCACCCCAGGGCCCTTCACCGTGCGCACCATCCGCGGGGGCCCCGAGCTGGATCCTGGCCCTGATCCCGGCCCCAAGCCGGCCCCACCTGCCTGCCCGCCGCGCTACCAGGATGAGAACGAGAGCCCTGCACGGCCCGTAAGCCTGGAGCCCCCCACCCCAGGACCCACCTGGGTGCTGCCCCTTCCCCTTGCTCCTGGGTGGCTTGCCCCCAGGCTCTTATGCAGAAGGGCTGCTGGCCTCCCCCGCCCTGCCCCGGTGCTGAGATCCTAGCTGGGTGGGGAAGGGAAGGGAAGGGCTGTCCTTTCGGCCTCCTCTTGGGCTACGGGGACCCAGGGGGCTGCTCAGGTTGGCGGGGGAGGGAAGCGTCGGGGCCGCAGGTTTTCCACGGTTAAAACTTTTCTAGTCCCTGGAAAGCACAGGAGGAATTTGCCTCTCCTCCTCCTGCCCCTCTGCTTTGCAAGGCATCCCAGCCGGGCAGACAGATCCGGGAGGCTGAGAAGAAAACCTCGCCAGTTCCCGGAAGGGAAGAAGGGCTCAGAAAGGGTTCCCGCAGGTTATGCAGAGGGGGGACGAGGGTGGCACAGGCCTGCTTCGCACGCACAGCCGCGCACACGCACCCTTACGCCGTGATGCTCATCCGCAATGTCACAGCCCCTTGTTCGAGAAACCCTGGTACATGGACACATTCCCGGCCCCCTCTGTCGCCGCAGACACAGCTCCATCTCCCTCTCACATGTGCACATGCACACGCTCACACGCGCACCGTTCTCCATGGAGGAGACCCATGCAGTCCCTCCCAGAGGCCCCTGCTCTGAAGGGCCCCGGAGACACGCGCGCTCACACGCGTGCACACTTGGCCATTCGTGGCAGAGTGGAGGAGGGAGCAGGGACGTTGTTGCATGGGGGGGGAGCTTTTCGCGTGGTTGTGCGGCTTCTCCGTCTGCCTGTATCATCCAGACATGTCAACCCACCGGCTGTGTCTGTAGCGGTGCGGGCGGAGAGTGTCGGGCGAGCTACCCGCGGGTTCAGACTGGTGCCGAAGCAACAGCCGCAGAAAGGGGGTGGCTGGGTTTCTGCGGCCTCGCCCCACGGCCCCTGCGCTGCACCCGATGCCAGTCGAAGGCTTTTGTTGAAGATTACTGTTAAACGAAACCAGAGAGATTAAAGCTGCGCAAGGGGTCGGCCTTCGGTGCAGGCAAGGAGCTGCACACACGAACGCGGGCCAGCCCCCCGGGATCCACGCCGGGGCGCTCGGGGGGAGCGGTGGAGGATGCGATGCCCCTCATCCTGCTCCCGCGGGCCCCAGTGATTCAAGACTTGGTGAGCAGGGAGCAGTAGGGGGTCTCTGGCATGGGCCAGCGGTTTTACCCCTGCTAGCAGAGGGCGGCGGTGCCCGTGCCCCTTAGCCGGCTTGTCTTGCTCCACACCTCTGATGCGAAGAGGCTGGTGGAGGTTTTCAGAGCAGCCTAGGAGATTGGGGTGCCCCGTTCTCATTCACATGAATAGCCGCACCTCTGAAAATTGCAGCTGTTGTTCTGCGCTGGCATCCTTTGCACCGACTCGCCTCAAGCGCTGTGCACACGAGCCAGGAAGGGGAGGCCATTTGAGGAGGCGGACCTGCAGCCACCGAGCCTGGCGCCTTGGCTCAGAGCCTGGCACGCGTTGCTTCAGGGACTCGGTTTCTGCCCCCACGACCTGGTCTTGCGCAGCAACGTCTGGCAGGTTTCGGTGGGAGCACGGCCGGCAGGAGGGCTGTAGAGAGCAGGGTCACGCTACTGACCCCTAGGGCTGCCCCTCCCCCACCCTAGGGCATTCCTGTTTCTCAGATGGGGAAACTGAGGCACCGAGCGGGACGAGGCCGAGGCCCTGCATCTCGCGGCAGGCCAGCAGCAAGGCTGGGAATAGACGTGGACTTTCCCGATGCCCAGGGCCCTGCTCATAGCCTCAGCACCATCCAGCCCCTAGGCCTGGCCTTCAAGCGGCCTCGTGCAGGGGGGGTGCCCCTCCCAGGGGCTGCGGGAAGCATTTCCCAGTGTTTGTCTTTCAATCTTGCAGGCAGGCTGGCTTGGAAGGGAGACAGGGAGAGGAGGAAATGACTCAGGGGCTGGGAGGGAGGGGGTCTGGAGAGGTGGGGCGATGCAGTGACCCGATCGGCTGGGGGCCAAGTGTGGGGGCAAGGCTGAGCAAACATCCCAGGGACCCAGCGGCGCTTGGCCCGGCTGGGGGCAGAGGTGGGCTGTGGCAAAATTGGGCCCCCCAGGAGCTGGGCTGAGACCTGGCGCACTCGCTGCATGCCAGCAAAGAGCAGGCAGCGACGCTCGGGCGCAGGCACCTCCCGCTGGATTTGAACCGGGCACCTCGAGGACAAAGACAGCCAGGCCCCTGCTCGGGCGCTGGCTCTTTTATTTTGCGGGAAGCCAGCACCGCGTGGACAAAGCCCTGCGTTGAACTGGCGCTCGGTGGCTTCGTCCAAAGTCCAGGCCCCTCGCAGGGGGACGCGGGGCTCTGGAGCGGGTCCAGGGATGGGAGAAGAGGCGTTAGCACCGGGACGCCCGGTTTTCCAGTCCTGCTGCTGGGAGCTGGAGCCCAGCGCGGCTGGCATCCCAGCTCCCCTCCGACCAGGCAGCCTGGCCCATGGCAGCCGGTGCCGCGGTGCCAGCCCAGCCTGTACAAGGACCCCCGCGTGCTGTGTCGGGGCCAGGGCTGGATCCCCCTGCGGCCCCAGCCATGGCTCGTGGGGCTGCGGCCTTGCTCAGCCACCAGCGAATTCCCCTCTGCTCGCCGGGCAGCGAGGGAAGACCCCAGGGCACCGTGCTGGCGCGGTTGGGAGGGAGCGGACCCCCGCCCCAGCTCGCCCCGCCGAAAGCCCGCAGCTTTCCTGCATAGACAGCAATCAGTCTGGGGCTGAACCCCAGGTGAAGCAGGGTGGACGCCAGCTAGGAGCCAGCCTGCTCGATTATGATGAGACCCAGCTGGGGGTGGGAAACAGGTGTTTCCTATAAAGGGCTGAGCCGCAGCGGAGGGGCATGTTGTTTTCTTGTGGCAAGGCCCGCGGCAGCCTCTGGGTCCCTGCCGTCTGCGCTGGGCAAGGGAACAGCTCTGCTCTGCGTGAGGTTTTCGGTTGAATTAATAAGCTGCTCCTCCAGAGAAGGGGCTGGGCGAGGGGTGGCGGGGGCAGCACGCATCCAGCCGGGGCCAGGGAAGAGCCTGTGTCACCCGCGGAGGTGCCCGCGGGGTCCCATGGGTGCGTCGGCTTGCGAGCAGCCTGGGCCAAGCCGGGTGCCAGGGCGAGGCGGCCCCCGGGCTGGAGCCGGGTCTCGGAGCGGGGGGAGCAAAATGCAACCCGAGGCGTTCATTTTCCATGGGTCCAAACAGCGCGAGTTTATCAGCAGCGGCAGAAGCGCCGCGCTTCCTGGCTCGGTGCGGAGTGCAGGCTCCTCGGGGAAGGGATTAAGGGGATTATATTATTATTTGTTATCGCAGCGGGGGGGGCACAGCGAAGAAACCTCGGTGCCTGGGAATTCTGCCTAAGCGGAGCAGAGATTAGCTCCCCCCCCCCCGGCCCTCTTGGCAGCCGGGGCCGGCTCCAGCAGGCAGCCGCGCTCTGTCCACCTCCCGGCTGCCAGGGCAGGGCAGGGCAGGGCTCCAGCGGGCGTGTTGGTGCGGCTCTCGCCCGTCGGGCCGGGCCAAACTTGCCTGCCCGTGCACCACCGACACTTTGATCGCCACTGCAGCTGCTGCCTGGGCCCTTTGTCTGCTGAGATGAGCCAGGTGAATCACAGGATGCCCCCACCCAGCCCCGGAGCCACCCGTGTCCTGTCCTGCTTGCCGGGGCCTGCGGAGCAAGGGCTGGCCGTGCCGGGGTCAGTGGATCTGGCCCAGCCCTCCGCTCCCCCAGAGTTTGCCCAGCCTGGTTAGCGGGGTGCAAACGGGGCGAGTCCTGGAGGGCGCTGGTTTCTGCATGCCCGGTGCCAGGCTTGCCCTGGGGCAGAGGTGCCCATGCTGTCTTGCCTGTGGCCAGAGGGAAGGTGGCCCACTGGTTAGTGCTAGGCTAGCAGCAGCCGCTCCTTGCTTGGGAGCATCCCTCAGACTCAGTTACCCATCTGAGCAATGGGTCTGCGGTGAGGGGAGGCATAGAAGCACCTTTGCTGGTGGCTGAGGTGGGGTGAGGCAGCTCTGGGGGGGGAGGTCTGCAGAAGACCCTGCCCGGCAGCCTCCTGCCTTTGGTCTGGCCCTGCTGCCAGAGGAGGGGCTGGGGCTGGGGGGGAGAGGAGGCCGCACGGAGCCCGTGAGGGCGGCGGGGCTGTTTGTCTCCTTGCGCTCGAGGCCTGCTCTGGCCGTAATTAATGACCTGCCCATCCGGAGCATTTTGGGACGTGTGGCAGGAGGCTCTGGGCTGCTTCCAGGCGCTCTGCTGCTCAGACTGACACGGCAGGGCCGGCTGCTCCCAGCCCTGCTGCTGTCGCAGGCTTTCGCCGCAGGCTGCGGTGCCTCTGACCTGGGCAAGCAGGCCTTTGTTTCCTGCACGGCATCCTCTCCAGCCAGGCTGGGAATTGCCGGGGGTGGGTTTCCTTCTCGTGGTCCGGCTCTGGCCTCTGCCACTGCCTGCCCAAGGGACCTTGGGCAAGTCACTGCCCCTCGCTTCCACCCCTGGAGCGGTCGGTGGTGCCTGCCTGCTATGGAGCCCCAGCTCCAGCTCCAGGGAGCCCTGATGGCAGGGGCTTGCAGACATGGCCTTGCAGAGGTTGCAATACCTCCTCCTCCTCTTTCCCTGGAGCTGGAGAAAGGGGTGGGAGAAGAGTGCGTGTGCGAGTGGTGGTGCCCACGTGGCTGGTAAACCCGTGGGGCTCTTCCCAGTGCACCGGCCCCGCAGAGAAGGGGCTTGCTCAGCCCTGGCTGGGAGGACCAGCCCCGGCTGCCAGGGGAGACCAGTCCCCTTCCCGTCTCCCTGCGGCACAGTCCCCATCCGAGTGCTCGGCAGGAAGCTGCTGGTGCTGGGTCTGGACTCCCCAGCCCTTTGGGGCCTTGTCGGGGTCCGGCAAGGGGCTAGGAGCCGCGGCCGGCTTGTTTCGCCGGCTTCCCCGCTCTCCTGTTCTGCAGCGTGTTTTCTCTCCACCCTCAGCAAACCCATCAGGACGTGGTCCCGCAGCCCTGGGCCGACGGCAGCGAGTCCCTGCAGAGGGAGGCCGAGCGGTTCCTTGCCTACATCAGCACCCCGCAGGTTGGGCGCGTGGCACCGTGGGCCCTCTCCAAACCAGCCAGCTGCCCGGGGGGGCAGGCACCGGGGCTCTCGCCGCCCCCCGCCTGCCTCCAAAGTGCTCTGCTCCCATCCCGGCTGGCCCGTGCTGGCGTCCTGCAGAGCCCTGTGTCCCCTGCGTGGTCCCCGTGATGCTTGGCAGAGGGGGAGGACCGAGGGAATAGGTGGGCTTGGAGGGGGGCAGTGCCACTCAGCCCCCGGGCCCCGCCGGGGCGAGGAGGGCATGGGAAGGTCTCTGGCCCTGCCTTATCCCTGCCATCTGCAGCGCTCGGGAAGCAGCCCAGAGCTTCCTGCTGCAGCTGCGGGAAGGCCGGGGAGGGGCAGGTCAGCAATTACGGCTGGGTCCCGGGGGGCCGCGGCGAGGCCAGGCAGGGGTGGAAGGAAACATCTGGGAGGGGGCCTGGGGAAGCCTCGAGCTGAGATGCGCTCTCCTGGCGGGGGGCGGCGTGGACGTGGAGTGACCGCTGCGGGGCTGGGGCTGGGATGCCCTCCGTCCTCCTGGGCTGGACCCGATCCTGCCTCAGGGGGCTGCTTTTGCCCTTGCTCCCCCGCAGCTGCCTTGCTCCAGGGCTCTGAGCCAAGCAGGGCCCAAGGCCTTAGCGGACAGCACCTGGGGGCCCTGGCGAGTGTGCCTGGATCACCTGCCCGGCCTGGCCCCGAAGCCACAGCAGAAGAGGTGCCTGGCGTACACCTTCAGGTGAGGGGGTCCTGCGAAGGGAGGAAAGTGGGGCTGGGGGAGGCTTCCTCGTGCTGCATCCCACCCCTTCCCTGCCTGCAGCTCTGCGCCTCAGAGGCAGCCGGCGGTTCTGCCCCAGGCTCGGTGCTTTCTGGCAGCCTTCGTCACGGCGTTGTCACCACCTCCCGGCCCCTCTGACGGTGCCTCCGGGCAGGCTTTGTTGGCTGGCTGGGGTGCAACGGCAGAGGGGCCGGGGGCTGCTCTTGCATCCGTCGGCAGCTGCCCCCAGGGGCTGCCGCGGACCCGGGAGATCTCGTCACTGGGGCTTTTGCAACGGAGGTGTCCTGCCCCTAGCAGGAGGCTCCCTCTCCCTGCCCTGGGTAAGAGCCTCCCAGGCTCCGATGTTCCCGGCTTGCCTTTCTCTCTGAGTCTGGGGTCTGCATCTGGCGGGGGGGAGCTCCTACAAGGGCAGGGAGTGTCTGATGGGACACAGGCGGGTTGCACAACACGTGCCCCAGACGCGGGTGTCTCCTCCAAAGCACGGACGGCTAGCCAGCGTGGGAGACGAGCCGCTGGCCCCCCCGGCATGGCGCTGCTCGTGTTCCTAACACTTCTCTCCCTTTCTGCCCGCCGGCAGCATGGTCAAAAGGGGCTCCGAGTTTGCCCGGCGGATGAGTGAAATGGGGTGCCAAGTGCACAGCTTTGGCTTGGCCCCTGACCGGCGCGCAGAGGAGCGCTGGCAGGAGGGACGTGTCCAGCATCACCGCCTGTGGCTGGACTGGCGCGAGCAACCCCCGTCGGCTTCGTCGCGGAGGCAGAAGAGCGCTTCCAAGAGGCTGCGTCGGATCATGGAAGGCCTGGGCCACGAGAAGGTAACGGCACGCAGCAGCGTCTGTCTTCCCCTCTTGCAGAGACCCCCCCTCGTGACCACGTCCGCGTAGTAGAGGGGAGAGCGAGAGGATCTGAGAGAGGTCTTTGCTAATCTGCTGTGGCTCAAAGTGCAGTGCATGGAGTTTGTGTTGCACAGAGACGGGGGGAAAACAGGGCCGGAGAGGTCACCTAGTCCGGCCCCTGCTCCAGGCAGGATCAGCCCTGTCTGAACCAGCTCCGGCAAATGTTTGTCTAACCGGCCCCTAAAGACCTCCAATGACGGAGACCGCCCGGCCCAGCTGGGTAAACCATTCCCAGGCTGAGCCCCCGCCGAGTTAGACGGGGGTTTCGAATATCTGCCCTGCAGCTCCCTGATCGATTAGGCTCTGGGATGCAAAGCACAACCGATCACCATCCTCTCTACTGACCCTTCTCGTATTGGAAGACAGTTGTCGAATCCCCCCTCGGTCTTTAAAGAGTCCCAGTCCTGCCATGCTCTCCCGATCTCTCATAGTCTGCTGGCGTCGCGCTGGAGCAGCGTCCTTCAGTCTCGAGTGGTGAAGCCTCCTGCCTCTTGCAGCGCAGCCCAGGCACTTTTTTAGCATGGGCAGAGCCTATTCACGCATGCAGCACTCCTAAAATGCAGCCCCCTCTGCCTCCCGCACGGCTGTTTCATGCTTGCCTCCCCTGTAGTTTCCGTGGTGTTCGTCAGCCCGTGATCAGGTATGCAGCAGTCGCCCAGCCCGGCAGGTAACGGGGCCTGGGAAGCTGGGCTGGGGCTGCCGAGAGGCTGCTGACCCAACTCTGGTGTACTTGAATGGGCTTTGAGAACCGGCTTCTTGGACAATACCGCTCTAGGACAGGCCGCAGGGAAGGATGCGCACTGAATCGCGGCCACGTGAGCGGGTGAATGGAGGAGAAAAGGGGCATCTATGCCCGGCTGCGGCAGGATATAACGCCCGGCAAAATGCACGGGATGTTGCTAGCAAAGCCGCTGCAGCCCTGCCTCCTTTTCTTCCGGCCCTGCTAAATCCTTGTCCCTTAGAAGCTGTGCATGACCCGAGCAGGGGGGCCGTGCCTGCTGGCAATGCCCTGCCTCCCACCCGGGTGCTGACGAGAGCAGCTGAGTTTGCTTTCCCCTCTCTCCTTGGGGCAGATCGACGTGCTGGAGGCCGACTTGGCCAGCGCGGAGTGGAAGATCCTGGAGAGCATCCTCCTGGACGGCACCGTGGCTGCCGTGCACCAGCTGATCCTCACCCTCCACCTCCACTGGCCCGGGTTCGAGGTGAGTGGGAGCCACGCCGCCGTGGTCCGGCACTGGTACAGCTTGCTGAAGGCGCTGGAGGCCAGGGGCTTCCGGCTCTTCCACAGCTACAAGGACCTGCAGAAGCCGCAGCTGTTCCTGCACCGGGAACTCCTCAACGCCAGCAGCTCCTACACGCTGAGCTGGGTCAACACCAGCTGGATGTACTGAGAGGGGTGGGCTGGGCAGGGGGCCTTGCTTGCACACGGCTCCTGCCCCTGGCTCGCAGGTCCCAGCACATCCCGGAGCGAGCACCCTTGCTCCCCACGCACGGGCGACGCAGGCAGCGGGTTCCCGAGGAACCCACGGAGCTCTCCGAGGCCTGCAGCTCGGACAGCGGGCGGGTGTCGGATTCGGGGGGACGCCTGAACTGGACCGAAACCAGCTCCACGGTGCCGAGACGTGCTGGAGCCCCACGTACCGCGTGCCTGCATCCCCGCCGCGCTGCCCTGGGGTGCGGAGGACAAGTACCCTGCTCGCAGTCGCCCTA
The DNA here is from genome assembly GCF_001723915.1 of Gavialis gangeticus. Classification (NCBI taxonomy): domain Eukaryota; kingdom Metazoa; phylum Chordata; order Crocodylia; family Gavialidae; genus Gavialis; species Gavialis gangeticus. The sequence goes on along the minus strand of NW_017729015.1, from coordinate 18,943,941 downwards.
ATCCACGCGAGTGCCTTGCTGCTGAGCTCCAGCAGCTCGGATAATCAGCCCTGCTGATGCCTTCCCAGAGGAGACGCAGCTTGCATCGGTCCCCCCACCCCTCCAGCCAGCAAGGGCCAAAACGGCCCTGGGGAGTAAGCGCGATGCATTCATTCCCTGCACCCTGCTGCTTGGGAGCCGGTCTAATCGGGATGGTTATCGGGGCCCTGCAGACGGGGTGGCTGGAGGGGGAAATCCCGCAAAGGTTGCTGGAACCAGCAGCAGCCTGGGCTGCTGCAATTAGGTCAGCTGGGCTTCTCCACCAAGCCAAAGGGAGTGACCCAGTAAGAGCCCGCTCACATTTGAGGGGGGAGTTTGGTCTCCCCGCTCCCAGAGACTCCCCTCCAAACCCCAGCAAACACCTGTACCAAATGACAGGGGGTTCAGCGTCCCCCCCGCTGGGAGCCCGCCAGCCCCCAATCCCTCCGCGAAAGCAGGCAGAGATAAAGAACAGAGTAAAGCGGGTGGCTCCTCAAAG
>NW_017729015.1:18935273-18938424 GCF_001723915.1 Gavialis gangeticus | reverse complement strand
AGCAGGCAGAGGCTCTTTGGAGACATGGCTGCAGCACGAGAGCGTCTCTGGCCGGTTGAGTGGGAGCTCGCTGGGGGCCGCTGCTCGTCTGCTTCCAGCCGCAGCAAAGCAGTGCAGCATTTCCAATTTCACGCCAAAAGTGCGGGGGGGTGGGGGGGACCCCTGCACTTTTTTTGAGCAACCAAAGAAAAATTCCAGCTCCAGTTTTGGGTCAGGTCAGGCCCAGCTTGCCCTCGTCTCCGGCCCTAGGTTCAAACGCTAGCGCACAACCATGCTAACGAATGGCATTTAAAGCCAATTCGACTTGCGCTCTTCCCTGGTGGCGAGAGCTGTTTGCTTGAGGGGCTTTTTTTTTTTATTATTATTATTTTTTTTTATTTACACTTTTATTGCTCTTGTTTTTGTGGCTGCTCTCACTGCTGGAGCGCACAACATCCTTCAGATCTCGGCTGGCAGCAGAGATCCGCCTAATCATAGTCATTATCTGGTAGCAGGTAATGGGCATCTTTCCCATGTTAATTTGAAAACAGAATAGCTGAGAGCAGGACACTGGCGCACCGAGCATGCTCCTAGACCCCCCTGCGGCTGGAATTCGCTGCATTTTTTTTTCTTCCTCCCCAGCAAGTTGTGTACGGCGGAGATCCTGCTTGATGGGCTGACGTTGCTCTTGCAGTAGCAGGGCCCTGAGGTCACTGGCGTAGACATAAAGTGCAAGACGATTTTTATTTTTCGGTATAACCTGGCAGAGCCCAGGCGTCTGGGTTGCGAGAGCCTCTCGAGATGCTCTGCCATGATTTTGCCAGCACCGACCCCAGTAACCTGCTGCTAAATAAGCAAGCCCAGGTGACACTGGGGGCTGGATGACTGCGCGGCAGCTGCAGGCAGGGATGAAATGCACCAGTGAGAGCCGTGAACCGCACAAATTGCGCTCTGCCCAGCAGCGCAGAAGCCTGGCAAGGATCCCATTGCAGCCCACAGAGCCAGAGACCCGTTCGGCTGCTGCAATAAAAACTCCCCGAGTTGGTTTCTGGGGTGGACCTTGCAAAATAAGACCATCTCTTTATTGCCCGCTGCATCGGTGCCACCCAAACTTGCTGTGCCAGCCTCCTCCTTGCACTCGGTGGCGGGGGGCCAAATCCTGCCTGCCTCTCGGCACCGCCTGGCCCTTCTCCCTGGCTGTAGATGCAAACTATCTCGGAGGCGACAGCCAGGTTTTGTCTCCTCTGGGCAAGTTCCCCCTTCCCACAGGGGCAGGAGCCGGGAGGAAGGGTGGCGTCGGAGTTTCGTTTTTTCTGCGATACCGTTAACTAGTGAGCAAAGGTTGCAGTGTCTCCATGGAGACAAGACAGTGAGCGAGACGGAGAGTGTGTGGATCTAAGGTTAGCGCTGATTAGTAAATGTCAGCAGCACCGCTGCGTTCCTGCAAGTGCCCTCCACCAGCGCCAGCGCCGGCCTGGGCGCCCGGCGGCACGGGCAACACAGCGAGCCAGGCTGGGGCGAGGGGACCAGCGCCTCCGTACCCTGGGGAACTGGGATCCCGCTGACCCCTGGGCAGTGACAGCGTTATCACCTTGCCATCACGACCGCTGCCAGGCCAGGTCTCCGGCCCCCAAGGTTTCTCGCGGCTCCTGGCTGCGCCCCAGGGCGCTCGTGGTGCTGTGCGAGCATCAGTCGAAGGGGGAGACTGGGGTGCAAGATGCTTGCCCCTTTCCCCTTGGCCTGGCTGCTGTGCTTGGGCTGCCATGCTGATAGGGCTCCAGCAGAAGATCTCAAGGATGACGAACTTGGGCGCTTTGCGAAACAGCAAAGTGCAGCTGTCTCCATCTCGCGGAGCGAGAAACAGCGACTTGGAGAGGTCAGGGGGTTTGCGGTTAGCCCGGGCTGGGATCTGTTGAGCTGAGGATTGATATGATGCCAATCGCTGTCATAGCTCAGCGCCTGGATCAAATCTTGCCGCTCCCAGCCCTGCTCTGTCACCACGAGGCTACCCGGCCTCCCTGCAAAAGAAGTCACGTCGGGATCCTGGAGGCTTCGGTCGCTGAGCTGAGCCCCTTTTGAAGAACGGGCCCGTTTTCGTGTCCGTAAAGTGCTGATGGCGTGATGAGCTAGCGCTTCGCAGACCTCCTTTGCAGCTTATCAGAATGAGAAATGTAAGCAGCGCTCTCCTCCACACGGCACAAGTGAGCAGCTGGCTGGGAAAACCAAGGGACCGCTGAATCCGAGGCAGGATTTCACGTCCGCCCCCAACGCACAGCACTGCACCACTACTCTGTCTTCACAAAGCAGATCAATCAACTCGACAGGCCGGCTTTACTTGATGCTCTTCGGTCCCCGCATCCCTTCAGCTTTGGTCCGGTTCGGAGCCGGCACATGAACAAGTGCTCAGACCCGGAGGCATTGCTCTGAATGGCGAGGCCGAGGCCAGGTGCAAATCCCTGCCCGTTGCCTCTGTTTCCCAAAGCCAGTCGCAATCTGCATGCACATCTCGGTTGGAGGGTGCGCTGCTCCGTGAACCCCTCCTAAGGCAGGGCAACCGTGCAGTCCCGGGTTAGACTGCAGCACGTACCTAGCCTGCCTGGGGATTAGCAATGCAGCAGCACGGGCTCCACTGCAGGCTGGACAAACCTGTCCAAAATTCTGGGTATGTGCTGGGCTGGGATGAGCAAGCCCCCCCATTCCTAGAGACCCTCCATGTTGTTTGGGTAGCAGGGATGTACTCGGGTGTGCTGCAATACCCCCACTGCTGCTAGCACCAAAGCAGTTGCCTATCGACACGCGCTGCCATTATGCTGCAGTGCCGTGAAGAGATCATCCCGTACAGCTCCGAGCACGTGGTCAGCTCTGCACAGAGTTGCAGTTTCATGGCACAGTGAGTCCTCCTGAGTCCAAATGGGCAGTGGCTTGATCTTAGCTCCCCGAGATCAAGCATCTTTGTTCCAGAGGGCATCATTCGGTCCGCAGGCCCCTACTCATCTGCTGGCCCCCTTCAGCGGTTGGCACTAAGATTTTGACAGGCACGACCCACGGGCTTAACGTAATGAGATTGCAGCACTGGGGAAGGATAGAAAAAAGGAGCATAAGCTCAGGGCTGAAGTTCACCGTGAAAGCAGCGTGTCATGGAAAAGCCTCCATCATATCACCCCCCCCCCCC
>NW_017729015.1:18932925-18935174 GCF_001723915.1 Gavialis gangeticus | reverse complement strand
CCCCCCCCCCCCCCCCCAAACGCCAGCTGCTCGGCTAGTCACCTTGGCGGTCTGCAGGGCAGCGCAGCCAGAGGATCATTTACAGGCAGAAAATACAGAAAGGCAATTGGCAGGTGATGAGATCCTTTCCAGGAGAGAAATAAGTGTCAGGGGGCAGCGCGGCTGCCTGGGATACTGCAGCATAGCACATATTCAGGAGGACTAAACTGAGACATGTGTGCGTGCAAGTGCGCACACCCCCTGAGATAAAGGTTGCAGTGCAGACACAGATTAGGTGGCTCCCTCGAGGCTATGACACCTAGAGAGAGAGAAGCAAATCCTCTTCGAGTGAACTGGCAGCGAGGAAAACCTGGAGTCCAAAACCTCCAGCACCTTCCTGTTGGGGCACAGGCTATGCCTTGCAGCTGTGTGAGCTTGTTAGCATCAGAGATAGGTGCAGAGCAGTGGGCAAGGGGCTTCTACACGGGGAGAGCGTAGAGCCGTTGCTCCCAAGCTCGTTAGAGTCGAGGCACCCCTGCATAGACTCGAGGTCCCCTTGGAAAATGCCAGCTCTTAGCTTTCACTCTGGTTTTTTTTTTTTTGGACTACAGAAAAATAACACAAGCATCTTTTTTCCTGTGGCAAAGCGCTCAGAAAGACCCCAGCTGTGGATTCCTATCTGAAACCTCCGGGTTTATCTCCTGAATCAATAACCTGGCAGTGCTCACACTGTGTTGCACCCCAGAGAGGATCTCAGGCACCCTGCTTGAGCATCACTGGTGCTGATGGGAGGAGCATGTGGAGGGGTGGAGCCAAGTAATTAGTCCTGATTATTTCAAGATGAGAGCTAAAGGCAGGCCCCAGGGAAGAGGGAGGGGGAGATGGGATGCGGTCAGGGAGCACCAGCAGATTGGCAGGTGCTGATTAAGACGAGCGTGACCTTCAGCCCAGAAGATGCTCGCTGACCCAGTTGCTGCGGTGTTCAGCTGCCAATCCGTTCCTTGTTGGCCTTTGCTGCGGCAGCCCTGCGAGGCGCTGCATTGCAGGAGGGCAGAAGGAGAGCTGCACGGGCCTTGCATGTGGCTGGTGCGGCAGGTGTCTCGTATGCAGGCGCCGGGGGGTCCAGGAAGGGGTCTCTGCGCTGTTCTCTTTGTGCTGCACACAAAGTGGAGTGAGGATGAGCTGCTTTCCCCACCCTACCCCCCTTCAGCTGGAGCCTGTCTAGTGGGGGGGAGGGGGTCCCCATGTCCCCAGCACAGCCAGCTTCCTGTGGCACATAGAAATGTGAGGGGGAAGTAGGTGGGCTATGGTGCACTCTGGCTAGTGCCTAATCCATCTCCAGCTGGCACAGCTTAGAGCGACCCCCAGGCTGCTCAAACTTCCCCTAGGGCCGGGAGGGAATCAGGGAGTTTGCTCCTACGTGTGTGCCATTGGTGCAAACGGGAGCGCCTGCACCACTCTTGCCTGCCATGCATCCCTGCAGCATTGCAAAGGGCATATACTGGGATCTGGGGGGGACACCACCTGAGCAATGCAGAAGATGTAGCGTGGCACTTAGTGAATTAATTATAATGTATTTGCAATGGCACTCCATCTCTCTTGGACTGAGCAGATGGTGCCTGTGGTCTATGCTGCTGATGTGACTTATGCCCATTTCCTTGTCCTGCTAGTTCTACCCCTTAATCCGGAAGTGGCAGGCAGGTCAGGCTGCGGCACTACAGGGGTTAAACAGGCACAGCCCGCCTCTGCTCCGCCCCCTGCCGGAAGGCCCCAGCTCCACCCCCGCTCTCGTTTCCATTTGGGCCCTTCTCTCTACTAGTATCCCCCTCTCTTTTTTTTTTTCCCGAAGTGGACCCTTCCTCAGAGTTCACGAGCCGTGAGGGTAGGGCAAGACCAATGCCAAATGAGGGGTGGGTCAGCCCTCGAAATGCCCACCGTTCCCTAAAAAAAAGAAAAACGAGGCAGCCCAATGCCATCCAAAGAAGACACATGACCATTTCCGTGAAGTCCTAGCCTTGGGTTCTCCCCCCGAGCAGCCATGCTTCGCTTCCCCTCCCCGCCCCGCGGGTGGTACGTTCCCCCTTGTTTACTCTGTTTGCGTCGCCCGCTTGGGTGCGGCCCCGGCGTTGCGCTAGCGTCGTACGCAAGCGGCGCAGCGCTGCGGCTTTGACAGACGGCGCCCAGCAGCCAATGGCGTGCAGGGAGAGGCAGACGGGGAGCCAATGGGACGGCGCGCCGGTGCTCGGGGAGGCGGGGCGGGGCCGCGCCGG
>NW_017729015.1:18924550-18932864 GCF_001723915.1 Gavialis gangeticus | reverse complement strand
TGGCAGAGGTGCATGAGGGCTGTGCTGTGCCCTGCCCACAGCAGTGCCAGGGGATGGCGAGAGCACATGGGCCCTGTGTCACGAAGCAGGGTGGGGCGGGTCCCTGGGTGTGGGGCGGAGGGCACCTTGCCCTACGCTGACCCCCTATCCCTGCCCCCCCAGTACAGAAGAGGCTGTGCTAGGTGCAGCAGGCCCAGGGCAGCCCCGAGCTGACCTCCACATGGGTTTTTGTCTTTGAGGGGCCGGGGGTCTCTCCCACGTGTCCTTGGGCCTGCCTTAAAGCAGAACTTGGAGGGCACGAGCCCTGAATCCCTTCGGGCTCGGGGAAGTTGCGGCACTTCCTGGTCCTGGCTGGCCGTCCTTGGGCCCTTGGGCCCTGCTCTAACATCAGGGAAGTTTTCTCAAAGTTTGTACTGTTGCCTGGGGTGGAAGTGACTCAGTAACATCCTCAGCCCTCCTCGCCCTTACGTGGAGGGGGGCGGCTAGCAGTTTTTGATGCTACTTCAAAATGCCAAGAGCAGGTTTGTTTCCTGGGGTGTTAAAAGTGTTGGTGACCTGCCAGCTGCAAGGCTCCTGCTATCCCAGGCATCAGAGGAGATGTTAGCAGCAAGGAGGAGCTTTTAGAAAATGTTTCTGCTGTGGACAGGGCTGTAATTTGTCAAGCCCTTTGTGCTCCTTAGGCTTGTATGACATCCTTAAGAGCAGAAAGCCTTGTGAGAGGGGGAAAAAGTTGAAAGTGAAAGATGTTCCCGGGGCCAGCAAAGAACAAAGGCCCTGCCTTGCAGTAGAACTGACACGAGATGTGTTCCTTAATGGGCAGTATTTAAGTGTGCATGCTTGCACAGTATTTGCCAAATGAGGAAGGAAAAGGGCCTAAATGTCTTTCACCAGTTTGAAATGCCTGCAGAGCCGGTGGTTATTAAAAGCTGCTCGAATGAACGTGTTCAGTGTTAGGATTTTTCGGTTCAGCAGAAGTTCTGTATCAGGTACTCTGAATTTTGATTGCACGGGTTTCGTCTTGTATTTAAGTTATCCTTTTCCATTTTGTGTTTAAAAAAAAAATCGAATTTAAACTCTGATATCTTTATAGTATGACTTGGAAAATCTGATAAATTGCAGACTCGCAATCAATGGTAAAGCTTTACCTGGTGAAAGGACTGAGCAGGTCAGATGCTTCTGCAGACTTTATGCTTTTTTTTGTTTTGTTTTTTTGAGAGAGAGAGAGAGAATTTTTATTGAAAATGGTAACACGGTGAGTGGGAAAGCTGGACCTAAGGTGCAGAGGTCAATCTAATCCAAATCCTTCTGTGAGCCACCACTTGGAAGGCAGTACCTGAGTGTGTTGTCAGCAGCAGGGATTGAACCTGGGACCTCTGCATTCAAAAGCATGAGTTTTCTACTATGAGTTGTTTTTGCGTGTTGGGTTGGTTTTGTTTTGTTTTTTAACTCCAAAGCCTTTGTTCTCCCTGCCAGGACTATAGCAGGCTCATCAACTTTAGGGTTTAACCTAGCCAAAAACAAGAGGGTGCGAGTGCCATGCTGAGTGGGTGGAAGCTACGAGAAAATAATCTTCCAGGGTGAATGGACTGCAAATCTTTCTGAGGCCCTGCTTCACTACGGTTGGTTTTTTTATGTACATATGTGCCTCAGAGTAGCCAATGTGCATTACCTATCCTGAAGTGAAGACAGGGCCACCTCAGTTTTACTATGAGGAAATTCAGCAACATGCCTTGTCTTGATCATTTTTTTAAATTTATCGTGCCTGTTATTAATTATGTAGCTAAGACTGGAGCCTGCATACACTGGGTCCAGTACCACTTCTACTGGCCAGGGTCTTTCCAAGCACCCACAAGTGACATGAACAACACGCCGGGCAGTTTCACCACTGCCTTTTCCTTCTGAATCTGGTTAGCGGCAGTGAATGCTTTGGCTGAGATGATGTTGTTGGGGCTGGTCCTGCTTGGAGCAAGGGGGTTGAACTAGATGTGACCCCCTGAGCTCCCTCCCACCCCAAATTTTCTGTGATTCAATGAAACTGGTACAACCTGGGGAAGCTGAATTGTCCTTGAAACATCAAGGTGGACCTCCACTCACCATTCGTTTGCCCCTTGCTGTGATAAGTTTTTGGTGAACTTCCTAAGCTCAGATTTGTACAGGTGTCCAGAACATTCATAATAATGGAAAATGTGCTAGAATAAGAGTTGAAGAAAAAGGCAGGCGGGCTTTGGGTAATAGTACTGATGCAGAGTGCAGTGATATATCTGTAGTGCTGTATTTAAAAAAAATAAAGTCTTAATAAGCAGTAGACAGCCATGAAACTATTGACAAATTTTTGGCAAAAGGCCTGAATTAGTAGTAATGTTCTGTTAAGCCAGATTTTATACCCACATCTCTAGGAAATATATTGTGTGCCAAATACAGAAAGCATATCTTGAAGCTTACAGTTGAGAATACTTTCATGAGTAGTGATTCATTGGTCAGTGAGTCTCATTGAGAAGAAAATCCTTACACGTAATTGCCAACCCAGTTTTCTGGCATATTTTAAGTGTGACTTATTCGTCAGGGCTGGTCTAGGAGGAATTGATTCATTCACAAAGCTTGGGTAATCTTGTGGTGTAGGTAGAGACGTGAAGACTTTTAAAGCTCGTCTTTTTTAATGGCCAGTTTGGTTGATCCCAGGTCTAGTGACTTTTGAGGGTGGAGGAGGAAATTGGAGGAGATGCATAGGTTTAATGTTGCCACAAAAGTCAGGTAAGATTTTTTTGGTTGACAGCTTGTGGTTGGGTAAGTTTACAGCTTAAAAATTCTGTCTTTTAATGATTCTAGCTAGCCTTTTCCACACAGCTTTTTGGAATCATGTTTGGTTCCTGAATTTTTTTTTTTTTTTATCTGAGGATTTCAGTTCATTGTAATTAGGCATAATTTAAACTTTTAGCCCCAAGAACACAGCCGAGCAAACCTCACTGCAAGGAACAGTCCTGCACACATGGAAGGTGGGTAGGTTGGAGGAGTCCAGTAGGTGTTTTCCTATCTCTTGGTTGCCTGTTTCAGGTAAAAGCTTTTAGACTTCCTTGGGCCTCCATTACACAGAGACACTTCAGGATTCAGCAAAGCATATTTTGCTAAAGTATTTTCATGAGAGCCAAGAATGGCAAAGACAGGCTTTGGGCCTTTTTTAAAAATCTTACACAGTGCCTGTACAAATGCCATTAAGTGCAAGGGGGATGCACAATGGAAAAACTAAAACAAAAATCCATTCTGCATTTTGTCTCTCCCAGGAGACTTGATAATTTCTGTTTTTTCTTTAAGGGAGGAAGACAAGAAGTAAGGCAAATGCAGCATGGTATGTTATATGATCAGTTATGCAGTCATGTGTACAAAACTCATAAAATACAGTTTGTGGCTCATTCGGTGTCCTTTATCTCTAGTTACACAAGCAAAATGCAGCTGTTCTCCAGTAGAGAAGGGACTTTTGGCGCTTTCAAACATTAGCCATCTTCTTTCTTTTAATGGAGCTGCTTGTAGCCACAAGCACTGTGCCCATTGATAGCTCTCTGCAGGATCAGGTCATTGGTTATGACCGCATGCATATTAGAAGTGTACATTATAAATCTGTGCTGGAGCTGTTGATGATTAATAAGCAAATTAATGCTCAGAGCAGAGCCACCCTGCTGAAGTTTACTTCCTGTCAGAGTTCTTGCAACTCAGTTTAATAGAGGGAAAAAAATGCTTGGTATATTTAATTTTCCAAAGGGTGAATAGCTGTTTAAATCTGACACTGCTGATCCAGTCTCAGCAGATTGGTAGTGCAAAAAGAGTGTGCTGAGGTGTTTCTCCATGTTACAGGATGGTAGTGTCACCCAGCTTTAGCCAAGATTTTTATTTCTTAGGGAACTCTGTAGTTTTTCCTCTGGAATTAGAAGGGGCAGCACCCCTCCCAGAAAAGCCGAAATACGAGCCCAAGGCACGCAACGTATGGGCAGTGCAGTGTGTTAATCGCATCTAAACGCAGAGCGCTCTATTGATGTTGTGGTCAAGCTTAAAAAATAGTTTCCTAAGATCCCACCCCTAATTCTTGAAATTGTAGCAAAGCTTTCCAGCACGGTACTACTAATAACTGAGCTGCAGAGCACAGACCTTCCTCTTCCCTGCCCCTCACAAGGAGGGGTTCTCCCAGGGGACTTGCTAGTCTTGGGGCTTGCAGCAGAAATGGGTGTTTGCAGATATACAAGGTGACTCTAGGCTTCACTGATGCTTTTTAACTTCCCCTTGACATTTCCATATGTCCAGTCACTAGTCTTTGGCCATAGTGGTTCTGTGCCATGTCTTCCATTTCCAGCGATATTGCTGCCCTTTGAGGTGTGCAGACAGGCCGGGTTTATACACGGTAAGCATTGTTGCTTCGCTATCAAAGAACTATGCCGTTCTGTTGTGGCCCACCCCCGTGCTCTCCCTCCTGTATATGAGGTCTGCCCTGAGCCCATCATTTCGGCTGCGTTTTGCAGGCATCCGTTACCTGCGGTTCTGAAGGTGAGGGCCAGCCACTGTTGCTGGAGACAGCCCACAATACAGAATTGGATGGCAAACGTGTAAAGGAGATTCCCACTAAAATGCATTGATCTATCAAGTTGTTCTAAATCAAATATAAATGGGCTCTGGCTTATTTAGTTTTTGCTGGAAAGCATCCAACTACAGCTGAGCTTTTCCGATAGGCTGTTTGGTATAGCCAGGTAGTCATCATCATGGAAGGTGCTGATTTAGTGCAGGGAAACATGTCATTTCCCTGCTGGATGGCAATACATTTGCTTGAACAATTCCTTTGTGAAATGAAGGACCTTCCTTTTCTCTGCACAGATTGATTTGTGATGGAAATGTCCTTTCTCCAGGGCAGGTGGTTACGGTGCAGGGCTGCAACCAAGATTTAGCTTCTGGGCTTAGCAACTGGCTCTCCACGTGACTTCAGACAAGTCGCTTAACTCTTCTTTGCCTCTACCTCCCTGTCTGTAAAACTGACCTAATGGTTCTTGCCTTCCTTTTGTAAAGCAAAATGAAGAAGGACAGAATGCACGAGCAGTTAATTATTGTTCAGAGAAGGCTGCGAGCTGCCAGCCCGTGGTGCCTTGGACAGACCAAACTGTAGAAGGGGCGGTAAATACCTAGAGAGATGCAAGGTTCTTTGGGTAAATGTGGTGTCTTTTATTAGACCAACTAAATAGCTGGAAAAATTGTTCTTTGCAGGCTTTCCGACACAAACACCCTTCTTCAGGCATGGGGAGATGCAAAGAGTTTTCAGGTGGTGAATGTGGGGTGGGGAGAAGAAGCAGGAAGCAGGCTCCTTGCAGGCCCTTGCCCGCTCTCCCTTCCACGAGAGCACTCAAAAGGAAAGAACAACTCCAGACTGTTTGGTCCTGAATCTCCCACAATCGGGCTGTTTAGAATTGCTAATGGAAACCTCGGTTCTATTCTGCGATGGCCAGTGGGGCTGATGTCACTGATTTCATAGCAGCCCTGCATAAATTGTTTGCATGCTCTAGGGTCTGGCTAAGCACTTTGTTGGCCTATTATATTACAATCAACAGGCTCGAGTGTGTTTAATTTCTTGTGTTTTCCTCTCTCAGTAATTGCCTTTTTCTACTTCTCAGAGTCCTGCTTTAAGTCTCCGTCTAGCAAAGTTCTTTTCTATTGCTTGGAGGAATGAATGGTGCTTTCCTTTCAGGCAGCTCTGCACTGAAGGGCTTTAAGTGGCATTCAGAGGAGGCTATCAGCCACAATAGCCGCTGTATTGGTGTAGCTGTACTTTCATGCATGGAGTACAAAAAATAGGACTTAATTGAGAGGGAGGGGGAACGGCAACCCCGGCTGAATGGATGGGTGAAAGTGCCACGACCACCCCTTAGCCCAGCAAACTGTCACTTGAGTCGCTGCCAGAGCAGAAGTGAGAGTCCCCTTCGCATACACCCTGCTTTTGTGTGCTGTAAGAGAGCCGACACTCTCCCAGTTTGGGTTTTACAGCTGCAGAAAAGCAGAGAAGCATGCCCACACCCAAATCCTGTCCTAACAATACCAGCAGCTGCCTGTCTGATCCTTTGCAGGAGAAAGGCACTGTTGCCATAAACACAGCTTGTGTAAAACCTTTACCTTCTGTCTGGGACAGCATGAAATAACTGGCCACTTCCTCTGTGGAGGCTAAATTAAAAACCCTGTAATCAGCCTATTTGTACAGAAGAGCAGTTTGGTCTCTTGAGAATTCAACATTATGTCAAGGACATTGCTTCTGGGGTCTGGCTTTACATGAGAGATCTCGGTGAAGTGGCTGTAGGTGATGGAATGTGTGGCAGGTGTTGAACACGCGCTGAAAGACTTGTATTGGGAGCAGCCCTGATAAATCTAGTCTCTGTTCCTCATGAAAATACCAGTTCTGGCAAATCGTGGTTTCAAGTCTTTAAAAAAAAAATAGCTCTGACTCTTTAGGGCTGAAGACCCAGAACTTGGAGTAGAGGAGGGTGCACTTAGCATTGAGTCTTGGCCCATGTAAAACTTGAACAGTGACAATTAAACCAACAGTTTATCCCAACGCCAACTGGAGAGTCCCCAACTGGAGAGTCCCCAGCCGTTTCCCTTGAGTCCTAATCACTGCTTATCATCACCCTTGTGACCCTGCCCTTCCAATCCAGAAAAGCCTGATTAAACAGCTGGTTTTGCCAACATTGTCCAAAGGCCATTGAGCCTGGATTCACAGAAACCAAGGGAGGAAACGATTCAACCCCCTGTCTGGTTCCTTCTCTTTTTTAGCTGCTGAAGGTATTGGTTGTTTTCTGGAAACAATAAAGGACTCTCATCTCTGCTGTCCTGCTTAGCATCTTTGCATTGCCCTTCACAGTAAAACACACCCAGATGGCTGAAGTTGTTTGAGATGGCTGCCGTATTGCTATCTGGTTTCCAGATTCTTTAAGATTTTGGAATATGAGAGTTTCCCTGTAACTGCATTAGTCTAAATATATTCCATGCATTTCACTATTAATTTAGCTGTCCCTACGGGATGGCAGAGGGTATCCGACTTCACTTGTTTCTTAGTTTGAAGATGCTGTCCTAGTCCAGACAAGGTTCTTTGGGTAAATGTGATGTCTTTTTATTAGACCAGCTAAGTAGTTGGAAAAGTTGCTCTTTGCAAGCTTTTGGGTACAAGCACCCTACTTAATCCATAAGCTTAAACTGGTAACGATTCCTAAGAAGGGTGACTGAGCAAAGCATAATGTGAGCAGACACTGGAAGTGAATGTAGTGGGAACCTGGGAGGTGTTGACACCCATGCAAGGGAAAAATTCTCTGCCTCGATGCAAAGGGTTGAGGGTAGGGATATTGAGAATAGAGACCATTTAAACTTAGTCAGTGGGTCAATGGCTGGTATGTAGTCTAACCTACATCTCCCAGCCAGGGAAAGCTTTTACTGTCAGGAATCTCCCAAAAGAAGTCATCGCCATGTTATTTGCTTTCTCGCTAAATTCCAGGCTTTCCAAGTGGACGGCAGCCCCTCTCTTCCTCTCCTTCCACAGCTCTTGGGTATTGTTAGCTTGGAGAGAGACAAGATAGGACTACGCACGGTAGTAGAGCTAAGCAGGTGTCTGGAAGTCTGGGGCCCTTTTGCAGAAGAGCAAATGCTGAGTTTGTAATGGCTCCTATCATTGGTCTCTCTCGCCAGACATCTTTGCACTTTCTTCGGCTTTTAGTCGTGCAGTTTAATAAACCGTGTTTATGCCTTACCACGACATCTTGCGTATTAATTTCTTTCTTAATTGCAATAAACCTGCATCCTCTTCGGACGTTACCTAGATGTTCTTTACAAACTGTTTCAACTTGGATGAACCTCCAAAACTGTTGATGATGGGAATCCCAACAGATATAAATAACACTTAAGAAAAAGACATCAACTCCCTCATTTTGCAGTGTCAAAGTTTAACTTAAAATATTAACACTGCAAAGATTAATTTAAGATATTAAAACTGTTCAGGCAAGAATACATGTACATATTGTAATTACTTCCTTTTCTTACAATTAAAGTAATTGGATTATATTTAATGAGCTATTTACATTTAATAATTAAGAAAAGACTTATCTTTCCAGTATTCCCCAAGTGCAGCAGAAGGGTGGGGGCACTCATTGCTGTGATATAATTATCTAGGCGTGAGTGGAAAATGAAAGAGCAGTTGAGCTGTATGGTTTCAAATGAGAAATCAGAGGGGTTTTTGTGGGGAAGTAGGTCTCAAAATCTGTCTCGGCTTCAGGAGTAAGTCTTTTTTTTTTTTTTTTTTTAAAAA
>NW_017729015.1:18922080-18924412 GCF_001723915.1 Gavialis gangeticus | reverse complement strand
TTTTTTTTTTTTTTTTTTTAGAAAGCTTGTTCCCATCAGTGTCCTGTTCTATCCTGAATCCGTGCCAGAGTGATGGGAGAGTGGCACTTCAGAAAAGCACAGTGAATGTTTCATTACAGATAAATGGGAGCCCCTTTTCCTGTTGGAGAGGGGGCACGAGAGAGGAGGAAAACATGCTATCCTCATTAGCGCCGATTCAGCTCGGGAATGAGCTCTTTAGTGGCGCATGCCTTCGCGGACGTGCACCATTTGCAGATCTTTGCCTGTGCTTCTGCGCAGGCATTTGTGCAAGAGTGTCATGGAGCTGGGGTATTGATACTTGTGAAATAGAAATAAAGTTAATCAAGTGGCTAATTGAAAATGTGTTGCCTAGAAAATGAATAATTGAAGTGAACTGAATGCTGGTAGAAAATGCTAGTATAGAGCCCTAGAGACTGAGGTCTTCTGTGTTACCCAGAGCTGTGGTGCTGCAGGCGTAGCAACAGAGTGAACTTCAGCCCTGACCAGCTCTTGGGCTGAGAGCAATAATCTTCTTGGCCCCTTCAGTCCCTAGTCTGTCTCCTGAGGTTTGTCACAGAAGATAAATGTGGTGCTAGTCACTCTCCTGAGGACTCTGATCTACTAGGAACGCATCAAGACTAAATCATTTAATATATGTCCTTGAACACCCATCAGATGCAAATAATATTAAGTTCAGATCTTGGCGAAATGCGACTCAAACCTGTAAGATCCTCGAGCCTCCTGCCAGTCCTTGTTCAGTCTTTTCCCCCATATAATTGTAATATCTGAGAATCCAAGGTGGTATTTCTTCTCTTGGTTGAACGGTCTAAATGTACCTGCAGTATCTGGACCCAGCAATTCTGTCTTGTGGCATCACTAGTAACCTTGTTTCCTTTGCAAAACTGGGGAGAGACTTAAAAATTCCTTTGCCGGTTTCCCCTGGACAACAGCAAAGAGCTTTTGTTGCTCGATAGCCAAATCTCCCTCTCCTGGTGTACCTCTGTGCGCCAGGGACCTTGAAACCTTCCTCCTCTGAGTTCCTGCAAGAATTAAAAACCACTTTCACCACTGGCTCTCTCTTCTGAAAATCAAACATTTGTGACAGCTGTTCTTAATTGTGCCTAACTGGCTTCCTCTGGTCACTCCCCTTCAGAGATTCATTTAACTGCGTCAGTTCTGTCTGTATTATTTCAAGGGCCAGAGTCACCAAGTGACTTTTTTTTTTAACTTATTTTCTAACGAAATGAATGAAAAACATGATTCTGCTCTCACAAGTGCCCGGGTGGAAATGCCATCTCTCTGTCTCTGTGTAGAGCTGACCCAGCTCCGGAGGAATAAGCTGCCTTCTAGTCTGCCTCGCTCAACATCAGCAGAGCTGATAAGTAAAAAGCCAAATTCTCGGTCACAACTGGGCGATCCCCTTGAAGGCAATAAGTGCTGAGGATGCATAAGCTAGAAAAAAACCTAGCTTGGCTTTCATATTCTTTTTATGGGTTTGTGGAGCTGGCAGTTTCAAAAGGGAGGGCTAAAAATCCAAGATGTCACTTTGGAAACGGAGCAAACCGGATTTGGGAGACAGTCAATCCAGGGCCCCTGATGGAGTTGCTTGTCTGCTGCACCTGGATTTGAGCTCTCAGTAAGTCTCCGCGCCTGTTCTTACCCCCCTGCTCGCAGCCAGCTTCTCTCCAGCACTGCCTTTTTCATAAGGCTTCAGGATCCCTTTTCTGAATTTCCTGAATCGGTGATGGAGGTGCCCCCACCCCCCGCATAACCATGTTCGTACATCTTCAGGGCAGTTATCTGATTGGGGCAGACCTTGGATCTTGCTCCAGGGAAGCTTTTGTGTGGTGGCAGGTGAGTGGAAGGACTGGACCAACCTTTCGGTACCTAATGAGCTGTAAGCACTGGCGGGGGATGCTTTCCCCTGCACAGGGGACTTGCCCCCCCCCCCGGCTGGTGGACCTCTGTGAAAGGAAGCAGCCCTGCAGCTGCCCTTCACCACTGACTCTTGCTCAGCTGCTGGCAGGCTCGGCCGCTAATGACAGATGAGCCCATGACGTGGTTTTGGGAATGAGTACTTGTTACAGCTGGCGGAACGGAATAGTTTGTGGCATCACATGGCAGTTTGCTCTATAATTTCACTCCCTATTGCTCAGATGCAGTACTGATTGCTAGGTCTCTCCTCTCTTCGCATGTAACAACAGCATTGCTGATTGCTTCATCCTACTCCTCTAGCCACATTGTGTGCTTGGATCCAGCCCTGAGCGCTCGGCACAGCCTTCTGCTGAATTTTGCAGGTTCTCCCCCCCCCCCCCCCCCCCCCCCCCCCCCC
>NW_017729015.1:18913537-18917080 GCF_001723915.1 Gavialis gangeticus | reverse complement strand
CCCCCCCCCCCCCCCCCGCAGTCTTCCTGTGCATGTGGCTGCTGCTGCTTTTTTTGCTAGCCTTTGGGGGTTACATAAAAGCCTGTCTCTCTCTGGCCATTACAGCTAGATGGGGGAGCAGTGACTGCTGAGAGAAGCTTGAAATTTAAAGCAGTGTTGTGATGGGCATTAGAAAGAACAGTCAGCCTGTGCTGGCAGGCCACTAAGCAAGGCTCGTTTCATACTGATGGGAATTTCAGATCTGATTATCTCCTTCCTCCCTCATTCCCAAACCTGCTGGTGTGTCTAATCCACCAGTGGGTACTCCCAAAGGCAGCTCTCCGAGGAGCTTAGCTGAAGGCCACTTCCTCTTTGCTGGGCTTTTTTTTGTGTGTGCTCGCATGTCCAAGAGGAGGGTTTGTCACCACCCTGCTGCAGAGACTTTAGTTAGATAGTTAGGGGAGGGTTAGCAGTGACCCCCACGCACTGAAAATGCAGATTCCTCAAAAAAGTGTGGGGTCCACCCCAGGTGCTTTGTGCTCGAGCAGGCATTGTGACAGGTGAGATTATGGCTGGTGCTCAAATTTACGTGCGGATGGTCCCTCACTGAAGAGAGGTCACTTCTCACATTGACCGACTGTGGGGTATTTGATTGGTAACTCCCATTAATGCTATGCTAGTCGCTCGGTGACAAAACGGCTCCCCAAATCTTCCAGGCAACATGGCAAAGTGGATTTGTGCAGTAATTTTTGCGTGTGCGGCTTGTACGTGACTTGCTTTTAGCCCTTCTCCCTCCTCTGCACCATGGTGATGACCACAGCATCCGAGCTCTCCACTGCCAAGCGGTGGTATTTTTCCGTACCCCAGCTGCATGGTAGATGGATTCAGTCTGGCTTGTTTCACCGACTTCCTTTTGTTGACACAGTTCCCGTAGGAAAGGTGATGGTTAACCTGGCAGGTCACTGCAGTGCATCTTAACATTTTCTAATCACGTCGTCTCCCTTATTGCTCTCAACAGTTGTTCGTTCTCAGGATTTCACTGTCCCAGCTCTATTTTTAATGGCCACAAATAGGGGTGTAGCTTTACCCAAAGGGCTCGTAGACAGGCAGCATCCATAAACCAACCCTGTTTGAATTCAGGCCACAGTGCTGCAGTTCCTGTGAAATCCTCTGTAGCAGAGCCCTGTCTACAGGATTTGTGAGTACCAGTCGGCAAGTACACACGGACCAGAAATCTTGGTAGGAAGATGCTCGTCCTCAATTTAAGCATGCTTTATAGGCAGCGTGGGGGAATAGGAGTTGCATTTCTCCCTCAGCCGCTTTAACTAGCTAATGACAGGAAATGATCTGTTTTATTTATTTTTTTTTTGAAACACAGCTGAAGTCAGCCCAGAATTAAAGAGCCAAAAGAATTCAAGGAGAAGACTTGGTTGCTAAGAAGGGGAAGTTGCAGATTGGCAGGGTACGGTGAAGAAGAGGGCCACCTCTCCAGCTATGGAGAAAAGCAAGGGGGGTAAGGCTGGAGTGAGCAAGGAAGGGAATTACTGTGAGGGCCAGCTCATAGTGAGCTTTGAAAATGAAATGATGGGGCTGGGTGGGAGACGGGTAGGGATCCATGGGTGGTAAATGAGTTTCCCAGAGCAGAGTTGTCTGCTGCTTCACTCTGCAAATTTTTAGGAAGAGCAGTGGGTAGTGCAGTCAAGCAAAAATGGCCCCGAGCAAAGCAGGAGAGAGACAAAGCTCACAGCTCTGGTGCCTCTAGTCTCCTTGCTTTTTGTGGTCGTTCAGAAAAAGCCTCATCT
Organism: Gavialis gangeticus; assembly: GCF_001723915.1. Taxonomy (NCBI): domain Eukaryota; kingdom Metazoa; phylum Chordata; order Crocodylia; family Gavialidae; genus Gavialis; species Gavialis gangeticus. Next base: position 18,915,299 of record NW_017729015.1, on the reverse strand, counting down.
CTGGGTTTAACCCAGTCGTGTGCCCTCTTGTGGGGCCTGAAAAAATACCATTTTCCGTTATCAAGTGGGTGGCAATTTCACCACATGAAAGGATCTTAGTCACCAATTGCTTAAAAAAAAAATTTTTAAGTAATTCTTTAGCATTGCTTCTGTTGCAGTTTTGAAGATGGCCTTCCAAATATAAACTGAGGCAGTGTTTCCTGTGGGTTTGGGCAGACAAGTATCAGGGCTCCCATTTAAAACCAAACCAGCAGCAGTCCAGTACTCCAGATAGATTGTCCATTTAATATTGCTGCTGGAAGAAGTGACGAGCAGCACCTGGGACGCTGGGATTGTTCCTAGATGTGGTTGGTGCTTGTCTTTGTATTCTTTCCAATATCCTGTAGCCGTCTCTGGCTCCAAAGCATCCTGTGTCCCTGGAGATGATGCCTCATTACTTTAGGTATCCCACTACGGCTCGTATCACAACCGGGAGGGTGCGGGTGCTTTAGATCCATAAAGCATTCTCGTTGTGGGTTTCTGCAGTACAGCACACACCTGAAAACCGTGGCATATAAACAGAACCAACACTAAGACGCTGAAAAACAAAAGCACACCCTGGTTTTCAGCAGAGCTCTGGCATCTCAACCTTGTTTAATTGGTTTGACTCAAAATATCTAAATCCATACATAATACAAGGGCTGAAACATTTACTTGACACCTGCTAATGCCTGACAACTAATCCTACTAGCCAGGGTAGAAAATAGCTGTGCTGTCATGTGCCTGCAATTTAAAGAGAAAAAAGCAGTTCTTTGTGTCCTGAATGCATTGGTAGCATCTTGCTAATCAGTGTTCTTTCCTAATGACTTTTTTAAAATAAAACGTAATAGTAGGTTCTCACTCTTATTTGAACTTTCCTTTCCTGGTTACGCCCCACTGTCTCCTTTTTTTTGTTAGACATCATGTTGTATTTATCCTTGCCCTGTCTGCAGCATATTCTTTCTTTCTTACTCAATCCTCTAATATTGTCCTTTCTTTACGTGTAGTTTACGTGTAGTCTACCTTCTCCTCTTCTCCTTCCGACTTCCCCAGAATCCCTCTCTCCATATACACCTGTCTTCCCTTTTTTCCAGTCAAATTTATCAATCTCTTCCTCCCACCTACTTGCACATCGGGCTTGAAAACTGTATAAAATGGGTTATGCATTTACATTTTCATAGACCTGCCTTTTGCATATGGGCTTCTGCTCTGGGCAGGAGAGCACACACACACCAGCAGCCTCTCTCTCTGCCTGAAGAAGGGTGCCTGTTTCCAAAAGCTTGCAAAGAACAATTTTTTTCCAACTCTTTAGTTGCTCTAATAAAAGATACCACGTCTACCCAAAGAACCTTGTCTGCCTATGTCTGTAGACCAACACGGCTACAACCAAAACCCCTGATAAGATGGGTTTAGCCTTTGGTTATTATGTATTTCTCAGAGACCAATATGGCAGATAAGGGGGTTCCCAATGTCCAGGCAGTATCTGGAGGGGAGGGAAGAGCCACCTCTTCCCAGAGCTGGTCGGGAGTAGGAGGGAGCAACCACTACAACAGCTCCAAGGTCCCAGTTTCCATTCCAGTCTGTCTGATGTCTGATAATGCCAAAGTCCCTGGTGTTTTGATCCTGCTGAAAGGGAAAACTTTTATTTATTTTTTTACAGCCTCCCTTCCTGCAACTGCAGGGGACGTTTGTGCAGCTCTGCAATCCTTTCTATGCCCATCCTCCTTTCCCCACCCCCCCTCCC
>NW_017729015.1:18899447-18913292 GCF_001723915.1 Gavialis gangeticus | reverse complement strand
CCCATTTTTCTTCTCCTTTTGAGTGCTCTACCACCCACTTCTGCAGTTCTGCTATTTGTTCCCCGTTTTCTCCCCCCGCCAAGTTTTTTTCCCCAACAGCAGCAGAATGAAGTTGATCTCATTCTTGTCAGCTTCAGTGCTGGCTCCGGGACTCAGGATGGCAGCAATGGAAGCTGACAAGCCTGCTGCAGCCTGGGGAAACCGAGCGGCATTAGGGGCTCCAGGGCTGCCTGTTAACTGAAGCACTCTTTTTAATTTTTTTTTTTTGCCTTCCAAGTCAACAATAGAAAGGCTGTCTTCACAATCACAGAGGCTAAAAACCGAATTTTGCAGCCTGCGTAGTGGGCGTGTGGAGCGCTCTGCCCCCTGCCTTCATCTTGTTTGGGTCGGGTCTTGTGCAGCAGGGTTGGCAGGTGCAGCTCTAGTGTGGACAGTGCTGCATCAGAGTAAAAAATGGGTCTGGCTGGTGCTGGGTACTTTGGTTTCTAACCCCTTGGTGCAGATTAGGCTTTGCCAACGTGTGATGTACTCAAGGTAGCAGCTCCTAATAGATCACTGTTGGTTGCCTGCTCTCCTCTCTCGTGACGTGCTCTTGGATTAGCAGCATGGTAATCCCTAGGTCCGGACCATGCTATTGATGGGCATGGTTGCCACCATCTCTCTCTCTCTTTTTTTTATTCGGTCTTTTCTTTGGTCTCTTTCTCTGCACTTTTCCTGTCCATTCGTTCTCTGGCTGTCTCATTTCTGATGGCTACTTCACGCATCAGAAGGTCTCAGACCGTTGTAGGTGGGTGGGATGTCCATAGATAGCTCTTTGAGGTCAGGGCGCACATGCTCCCGTGCTTGAATTTTAAATAAAATACAGGGGATTCAGAATGAGCAATGCAAATCCTTCTGTAGTTTACTTGGTACTTAAATATTGCAGCGGGTGTGGGTGACTTTGGCAGCACCCAGGCACAGTGATTCCCAGTGGCGAGACCTCAGACCTCTTACTAAACCTCTTGCTTTTCTTGGTTTAGAGTTGGATGGTCTTTATCGCCTCTTGGTGAAGTTTTCAGGGTCTCAGCATTTTCCATTGTGCCGGGACAAGTAAACCAAATGATCTGCCCACCGCAGAGTTCAGCGGTGCTGTTAAATGACAAACCGCACTGGTCCATACCAGAGGTTTCTGTGTACCTGGCACATCTGCAGGGCTCTGGATCTTGAACTCCTCTGCCTTAACGCATTAAATTTAGAAATTCAGAATCTGGCTTGTGAGGTAATTAGCAAGAGATAATACCCACTCCTTCCTCTTAACACCCTGATAGAAAAGCATCCAGGAAGGACTCCTGGACCTCAGAGATAAGCTGCCAGCTGCCACAGAGACTATCAAAGGGTGGCTCAAAGTCAAGAGCAAACAGCTGATGATTTTTTTTTATGGTTCTTAGTTTGTTGCTGTGGGTGACAGGAAGCCATGTTCCCCAAGCTGTTAGCTTCCTGTTTTATTTTTACACCTAATGTGAGCAGATCAGCATACCCATTACAAAGGGAGTTGCCTGCATCTGTAAGGCTCTTCCTCCTCTGACCTGAAAAAAGAGATTTTTCTCTCTGAAATGCATTGAGAACTTGGGAGTACATTTGTTTTTGCTTGGTTTGAAGATGCTTGCAGATGTAGCTAAATACTCATCAGAGCCCCATTTACTCGGGAGTGAAGTTTCATTCTCTCTTTTGGGAATGGGGTTGTTGTGAGAGAGGCCAGTTACCTCCACGACTGACTGTGCTTGCTGGAAATCTTGCTGTTAGGAAGCACTGGGAGGGTAACAGGCAGGCACAGAAAACCACTTTCTGCAGTGCAACCCTCCAAAGTCCTTGTAGTCCATAAATCGTTAAACGCACTGGAAGTCGGGGTTGGAAGTGCCGTCCATCTGCTGCAAGAAATCAAGGTTCATATTCCCCTTCCCTCCCCACCCCTGGAGTTGGGCTGCAGCCCTGAGTCCTTACAAAGCTACCAGTTAGGATCAGCTATTGAAACACTAAAACAATGGTTCAGTATAAACCTAGGCCCCAAAGGGAGTTTCCAAGGGAAGAGGGGCACAGCCTACAGGATAAAGAACAGTCACCAGAAAGTTTCCTGGTCAGCTGCAAGCATTTCCTGTTGTCTCGGGAGAGCCAGCACTGCCTGCGCTGCCCTTGAGGAAGGAGGGACTGGATATGACCATGGGGTTGATGTGTAATATGTGCTTAAGGTCTGCCAGCCCTCTGGGTGAGACAATGGCTGAGTTGCAGCGAAGGTTCTGGCGCTGTCGTCAGACGTTCGCCAGCTTTGGTGCAGGAACGAGCCTGTCCGCAGGAAGGGTGCAGCGGCAGTTGTGTAAACAGCTCTTTGCTCAGCAAAGGTGGGTAGTTTTCCACTGCCGCCCGCACACCTGAGCCAGCAGGTCTCAGCGGCTCCCCTGCAAGCCACAGAACAGCGGGATCTTTCTTTTCGAAGAACCAGTTTTATAAGAGCAGGGAGGGGAAAAGCAGGCTTATAAATAAAGCCATTTCAGAGCAGGAAAAGCGAGTGCCATGGGCCTGGTGTGCCTGGAATTTGCAGTTGAGTAATCCTTTCCTGTTTCTTTTTTGGGTTGTTTTTCATCTTTCAGAGCACTGCCTGAAGCGGGTCCACCATGCCGTTAGTAACGAGGAACATCGAGCCAAGGCACCTGTGCCGTCAGACGTTGCCTAGCGTTAGAAGCGAGCTGGAATGCATGACCAACATCACCCTGGCAAATGTCATCCGACAGCTGGGCAGCCTGAGTGAGTACCATGGCGAGCCTGTGCCTTGCCCTCAGGAGCTGTTAGCGCTCTTTATTTAGCTCCCTCCCTCCTCTTGCGTTCCTGCTTCTCCCCCAACTGCCCTCCCTGGGTAATGCTAAAATCTTCTCCCAAAGAAATCAAGCGGCTCGTTTCTTCTCCTTCTCCCACCACTTCCCCACCCAAGAGAGGACGGGAGGGGAGGAGATTCAGGGACTGCAGCAGAATTGCAGATGGAAGGATGGAGCGCCATTCAGGCTTGTGAAATGGGAGGCTCTCCGAGCAGCCAGTATCTTACATCGGAGAATGTGCCTGTAATTGCACGCACTATTAAATGTAGCTAGACTGTGTTAAATCTACAGTGTGGCAGTAGCCTCTTATTTTTAATGAAAGGTAATCAAAACACATAGGCAGAATCCAGCCTGTCTGCCTGCAGTACGTTTATTGCCTCACAAGCCCCAAAGTCGCCACTTCAAACTAAGAATTGCCTCCGGGGCATTGGAGTTTGCAGGCTACACGGACAAACGACAACACAAATCATAACCATGGCTGGTTTGGCTCTCTAGCGAGCTGACCGATAGCCTTACAATGGGCAGAGTGAAAACACAGGCCTAAGCCTTATAATAAAAATAAATGGTAAGAGCCATTGTGTCTGCAGTTGGCCTTGCAGTGTGTCTGATACTAAAAATGTCTACATAGTCACAGACATGATCAGTCTGTTTCCACCCCCCAATCCAACACTGGGGAAGGTCCTGTAATTATTAGGGTTCTCTTAAAAAACACCCTGTGAGTGTGTGACATGAGGGATCATGCAGTAAATCTGTGCAAATCTCAAATGCAGAGTGACAGAGCTAATCCAGGTCCAAGAGGCATGCGGCGGGTGTGACGAGTACCGGGGAGATCCCTGAGGTTTAGACCTTCTTCGTGCATCTCAGCTAGTCAAACCATCTCTTTGCGAGTCTCATCAGAGATAGCAAAGTGCTGGAAGCCAAATTACAGCCTGGTTCCTTTATCAGGAGGGTACCGAGGGAGCCTGGCTCTGGGGTTTGGAGAGTGCAAGCTGCTGGACCAATTGCAGATGCAACGAGGAGAGTGCTGTAGGGGAAACGCAGAGGAAGCGCACAGAGGCAGCAATACTTGGGTGTATCACTGAATTTGAGAGGAACAAAGAAGGAGGAACTAGCATCTCCTAAGTCCTACTCTAGGGCTTAAGATGATACTTTTAAATAAGATATTTGCTCTGATCGCTGCGGGTTGTTTGTACCAAGTGATCATCTTCTAGTTGTCAGCATACTGCTTCCTCATGCCTTGAATACCGGAGTAATCAAGGGTGGGTTCAGGAAGTGACAACAGACCTGTCATATAATCAGCTGTGCCTATCACCCCGCTAACTTGTTTACAAAGACACGCACGCAAAACCTGTACAGTATTCATAACACAGTAACTTCGTTACTATCACAGCCACTGCATTCGTCATCTTCGTATTTTTGTCAAGTCCATGATGTTGTAGAAGCAAGAAATAGAGAAGACCTATGAAATCAGTCCGTCTTCCTGCTAGTACACTATAAAGATCATTTCAGAAGTTATGTTTTTTGCAGTAAAAGCAACTGAGTAGCTAACACAATGAAAGCTGCCCCGTCCCCCCCCAAAAGTGCATGAAATACAAAAGTGTGTACTGGATCTTTCTTATATGATATCCCTATGTGGATGCAGTTATGCAAGTATGGGAATAAACATACCCCCAAACGCACAGACCAGTGCATGTGATACCACATATTGTGTTTCAAGTGTAGTTTTCACCATTGTAAAACTAACATTGAGGTTTTTTCCAACATCTGCAGCCTTTCCCTTGTGAAATTGAAAAAGGCATTCCCGCTCTTGTTAAAACGGAAAGCAAATTGCAACTTTTTTGAGGTTTTTTTTTGCTGTGAGGTGTGTCAGATTGTGCTATAGGTAACCCTTGCCTGTGCTATTCTGCAGTCCTTTGCAAAAATGTTTGACCTCCTCTTACAGCAAGGTAGTATAGAGAGGATGCTTCACGAAAGGCAATTGTGATGAGCTCTCCCTGACTCCTGGGTCTGAGACAACAAATACTCTCCTCTGAGTTAGCCCAGGGAGGAGACAGTGTCCTGCATAAAACTTCATATACAGTGGGAGGAGAATCATATTTTAAGCAACTTGCATAGAAACCCCAGGTGCGGGGCTGACTTTGAGGATCCACATTGAACACCCCCCTAAAATGCACTTATCATTTTACCCACGTGGTTCGTTGCATGAGGGGCTGAATTTTTTTTATTTATTTTTTTTTTAAAGAGCCTGAAGTTCAGCTCTAAAATTTTTATTTAGTTTCTGGAGTGTGTGGTGGGATTTTCAAAAGTACTCAGCGCTTGACAGTTGCCAGTGACTTCAGAGGGGAAGCTCTTGGCTATTCAGTGCTCTTTAAAAATCAGACTGCTTATTAGCAGCTTACCTCTGGGCTTCTGTTTTGCCAGTCTTAGCAGGAAATGTTTAGAGACTTACGGTTCTGCAGGAGCCTGGCAGAGTGCTGCTTCTGATGGTGGAGCAGTTGGGCGGCAGGTGTGACTAAATCATTAATAACCAATGCTTTTGGTTTTATCTCCCCACCCCTGTTAGGTAGTACCTGAAAGTCCCAGTCAGGGACCAAGGAGCAATTGTGTTAGGTGCTTTACAAACAGAAAACAAAAACGGCCCAGACGTCTCTCTTTTCCTTGTCCTCCCCTGTCTGTGTCTAACTGTTGTCTCTGGCAATCTAAGTGCAAGGCAAGCTCTTTAGGACAAAAGCCATCTTCTTCTGTTCATACAGTGCCGGGCACAATGGGCTCCATGACAGGCTGATAGGCACCTGCACAGGGCAGATAATTATTAATTATGTGTGTTGTGGCAGGCTGCTGGCCGGTGGCTTGGCAGCCCAGCAGAGGTTTTACTAAGGGAACATCCCCGTTCAAGCAACTCCGGCAAGAGTCACCGTACATATTTTTTGATCTAAAATAAACTTGAAAGCGTCAATTTTTCCGATGCTGCCACCTGAAGGAACTAAAGGGTCAGTACTCTTGTCTGCGACTGCAGCTGGAGCTGGATTTCGCATATAGGGTCTAAAGAACACTGAACTGTAAAAATATGCACCAATTACCCTCGAGATGGCCCTACTGCAGGGTGGTGGCTTGTAATATGCGAGCCTTTGGAGGGTCCACGGAGCAATAAAATCTAACTATATTTGCTTGTCTAATAATGGGAACATGATAGACCCCTAAAGGGAGTTTAGACCAATCGGACGCGGAGTAATACAACATCCTGTCAGCTTGACTGGTGTCAGCCCTTCTTTATTACTTTAATAAAAACTTAAGAAGTATGCCTCAATTGTGTTGCGTTATTGTTTAAAGATCCCTGAGAAGGGTCAGCTTCAGCTGGAGCGGTGCCTCGCCGCACCGTGCCTCACCTCCTAGGCTAATATCAGCACTGACAAATTTGAAAACAAATGTGGCTCTTTTAAATGCCAGTAATGGCTCGCTAATGCTAATAGCGAAGCAGCAGCAGGTTGGCTAGTAGTAGGGAACAGTATCCGGAAAGCTGTGGAGCAACATGGGCAGGGGGTTGAAAAGCCTAATGCAGCCCAGAAGTGTAATGCAGCTGCTTTAATATTCCAGGTAAATTTGCAGAGGACATTTTTGGAGAGCTCTTTACCCAGGCCAACACCTTTGCCTCTCGGGTGAGCACTCTGGTCGAGAGAGTTGACCGCTTGCAAGTCAAAGTCACTCAACTGGATCCCAAAGAGGAAGAAGGTAATGGAGTGGAGCGCGGCGCTTGCAGCCCCCGCATGCTAAAGAGCCCCGGAGTTCACAGCCTTGGAATGAGTTTGAAGTTGTTTTAAGTGCTAGAGGCTCGCGGGTGGGTTTTTCCCCCCCTTCCACTAAAGAGGCATTCTTCCCTCCTCTCCTTGAAAAGCCCTTTGCTGCGTGCATGTGGAGGAGTTCCAAACCAGTCTGCTTCTGCTGGCTTGGGCATTATCAAGTCTCCACACACAGTGGCTGTCTGGTCAGTAAATGAAATGGCAGCATAGCTCTGTTTACAGAAATTTTAAAAGCTCATCAGCACCTTTCTTGACAGCCATAGCTAAACCGGCTCTGCTCTTGGTGGAGACAGGGTCAGAGTGTTGCTGGGCTTCCTAAGAGAGCTGTGGAAAAGGGAACCTGACCCCAAAAAGCGCTGAGCATGCTGAGCCCCACAACGGAAGTCAGATATTGCGGCTTAATCTTCTGTGTCAATGGCTTAAGGGGAGGTGTCCTTCATTTTCTCTCTTCACTGCTTCCCTACAGTGTCCTTACAAGGCATTAACACAAGGAAGGCCTTCAAAAGCTCTACCACTCAGGACCAGAAGCTGTTTGACAGAGAATCTCTCCCAGTTCCTGTCCTTGAAACCTACAGCACCTGCAATACTCCTCCACCCCTCAACATCCTCTCGCCTTACAGGTAAGGCTGCAGCATCTCCGCAGCCAGATGAGGTGATCACTCAAGGAGCAAAGGTATCATCCAACCTCATCAAGAAGTGCAGTTTCCTATGGGAAGGAGAGTAACCTGCTGGAGTGTCAGGCAGTCTCTACCCTCGCCTTGGGCTTTCTGTAGTTCTGCTCATGGGGTTGGGCATACAAATACCACTAGAAACTACATGTTAGGTTACCTTGTGTTGTTTCTGAGGAGAGCCCTGAATAGCACTGCATAAATTTCCTAGTTGTTCTTTATGATGCATGTTGTCATGCTTCTCAGTAATCATGCCCCTTTCTGAGAGCTTTCTTACAGACCAAGTTGGGCCCAAATAGGCAGTGCAAGAGGATCCTGTAAATTTTGGGATTTCTTTCTATATTTTCTGTGCCAGGTCTCCGGTGCCTGTTGCAACCTAGAACCTGGCTAGATAAGCAGCCTGAAGTCTTTCCCCATAATGATCTAGCTGTGTCATGTCATCCTGTCGATGCTTGCAGAGCAGGGGGTCAGAATGTGAATTTTTCTGTAGTCCACCTCCATAAATATCTTTTGAACAGGTAAAAGTAATTACAGATAGCTGGAGGCAGCTGTCTTCCACGGGATGCAGCCGTACTGCAAAGTAGGAGTGTGTGTATGTGCTCATGAGTTTCAAGGACGCTGCTGCTCTGATTTAGGGTTTCTGCAGCAGAGAAGATGGTTCTCCACAAAAAGAAGGGAAAAAAAAAAAAGCAGGATATGGGTGAGGGGAAAGGAGGAACTTGCCAAAAGGTCACAGTACGTGCAATTGCATGAAAGGTTTGACTCTGCGTGCTCTTGGAGGAAGTAAGAGGAGCTCAGTCTGTGGTGTGGGGGGAGCAGGATGCAGAATTTCAGCAGAGTTTCTCTGCTTTCTGATAGGAGTTTTGTCTAGGGCTTTGAGACATGTCCGCTTGGGGGTGTATTTATCAGCCTTGCTGTGCAGCCATGCTGTCTGCAGAAGGGCGGCGTGAAGAGAGGAAGTAGGAGGAGGCCTTGACAGAAAGTGGGAGGGGAGGTTATATTTTACAGGGGCAGAGTGGAGGTGAGAGAGGTGCTGTTCTCTTAGTGATGATTCAGAACAGCTGAGGTCTTGCACCGAACTTCAGATGCAGAAATCCAAACCGGGGGCGAATTGTGCTGCAAGGCCTCGAGGGTGAAATGAGTGGCTCCTGTCAGACCCAGAGGCCTGCTGTCTGTTCTGAAGGAGATGAGAAGCAAGTGTAAAATGTCTGGCCTTTTGTTTCCAACTCCTGGAGGGTTGGCTGTGGCATTTTGTTTGGGCTTCGTGCAAACACCTAACTGGCTCTTGTGTGTCTTTCTGTGCCAGAGAGGATGGCAAAGAAGCACTTAAGTTCTACACCGACCCTTCATACTTCTTTGACCTTTGGAAGGAGAAAATGCTGCAGGACACCAAGGATATCATGAAAGAGAAGCGGAAGCACAGGGTGAGGGAACAGGACGTCTTTGCACACCAGCAAAATGATCCTAGACAAAAGTTAGGCAATAGTCTGAAGTAGCTATTCTTCCGATCCCGGTGTTTCCTTCCCCTTGGGTTCTTTAGGGAGGAATTGGGTGTTCTCACAAGTAAAAATACAAAACGCAAATCCTAGCCTGATTGCTGTAGCTGAGCTTCCTTTTAACACTGGTGAATAATACGGCCAGTTGCATTACGAAAGGACTTCATAGCTGGCCTGCCAGGGATCACCTCAAAGTGACTTGCATTTTAGGTGACTGCAGCATCACATCTCAAAGCATATCGGGGCTTTCCAGCCAAAGCACAGAAGCAGGGACTTGGGCATGACTGAGTTCTGGAAGTGAGCTTGGTCATGGCCCAGCCCAGCTTCTCATGGCAGGCGTGTGTCCATGTAACACAAGTCCCACTTAAGTCACCACTGTTTGGCAAGGGGTTATAGGCAGCCTCAGCATAGGGCAAAGAACATACAGGCCAGGGAAGGTAAACTGCCCTACCATTCCTTGCCATACTAGCCTAGTTTTTCTCAGGCACAGTTTAAACACGCTGGCTGGGCAGTTTTGGAGAAGGGAGTTTGCATTCTTGACAGCATCTGTTGAAGCTGCAGTGTAGCTGGAGTATTAGTTTTAGTATTGATCTGCCAGTTGGACCCTTCAGTAGTGAAGGCTCTCTAAAATACTTCATGACATTAGTACCATTTCCCCAGCTCTTTGCCACCCCCCTGCCAGTGACCCTGAATAAGGAAGAACTAAACCAGCCACCATTTTGTATTCTAATGGGTTCCCCCCCCACACACACACTCTTTTTCTCATGTAGAAAGAGAAGAGGGAGAATCCCAACCGAGGGAACATTAATCCTCGGAAGATCAAGACCCGGAAGGAAGAGTGGGAGAAGCTGAAAATGGGCCAAGAGTTCATTGAGTCCAAGGATAAACATGGGCCTGCTGGGTAAGTGTCTGTGGCTGTTCATCCTGCCCCCCACGAAGGGGAAGTAGCCTTGCATTGCTGATTGTAATGCAGTTCACCCTGCTCTGCAGTTTCTCCGGCTTTGCAGTGCAGCCTGGATCGATACCACTGCTAATCAGAGTCTCTAAAGTAAATCCATGTGACGATTTGAAATTTGCTAAATAAATCACTAACTTAGCAGTTTAGAGGGGCGAGCCACGAGTGGTTTTCCAAGGCAGCTCTGCTCTTGGCTCTCCTGTGCCACAGACCTAGAAATACCAATGGCTTGGAAGTGGCAATAAGTGCAGTACCATCTAGTTCACCAGGACCGTGTTAACCAAAAGGCAGTGCAACTGGGCAAGAGGGTGGAAACAGGAGGTGCAGATTCTGTTCCCACCCTAGAAATGTCCTTTTGAGGCAGCCTTGCAGGGATCAGGCTGTGCTTGGGCCCTGGGGGAGGTGGTGGGTGCTGTCTGCCATGTGGAAACCCCCCTATCAAAAAAAATCAGCAAGTAAGATGAGGCGGTTTCTTCACCCCATGACTCACATCAGCACTCAAGGAGTTAAAGGGACATCATTTTAGTAGCCTTTCTGTCTCCTTGTAGTTGTGGCATGAATACATTTAGCAGCCTCTTCCTGGGGAAAACCCGGTGGAGATGGGGCAGGCAGATATTCCCAGAGCCGGCTGCTTCAGGTATCTGTCTGTTTTGCATCAAGAAAGTGTTCTTGGGTCTTGCAGCGAGGGGGCGGGGCAGCGTCTCCATGATTGCTTTGTTGCGTTTCACAAATTGCACTTCAACATTTTAAGCCTCTTCTCCTCCTCACCAGGTCTTTTGAGCTACAGCTCTCTCTCCAGCCCCCTTTGCTCGGAGATTTTAATTTAACTGCTGACATCAGTTAGGCTGAAAGCAGACTGAATCCCCACAATGCACTTCTCAACATGCTCCCTTCTTGCTGCTTGCAGCTTCTTTTCATTTGAGAAAATCCTGGTGGTTTTGCTGCTGTTTTTAAATCCCGCTCTTCATAGTTTTAAAAATAAAACTTGTTTACAGGAGGTCTGGCTGGAAGAATCAGGCTGCACAACAGCACCTTTCCCTTGCTTCCCTGTTTTCCATTTTGGCTTCTGAGCCTTTGAGACCTGTTTTTCTTTCACTGCTTGGAACAATCTTTCTGACTGTCAGAGGAGGGGGTGATTCATTTCACCAAGACATGTGGCTTCTGCTCTGGATACTTTATTATTGCATCCATAGTGTGCTAGGTGCTTTCCCAGGCATTCAGGAAGTGCTAGTCCATGCCTTGATAAACTCCTAGTTGCACCTGGGACTTTTTTGGTGCCATTGACAATGTGCAGCCTAACAGAGATCTTGCAAAGTTCATTTTGGAGCAAAATCCAGCCCTGAAATAAAAGCAAATATTAAAAATACTAAAATTAGTAGGAGTGGGGTTTTTTATAATTATTATTTTAAATAAAACAAAGGAAAATGAATTTCCCTGCAGTGTTTGGGAGTGAACGTTGAGTAGAGAATGACATTGAGTAGATGCTAATAGTAAATAAAAATGGAAGTAACCAGCATGCTTCCATTTTTCTGAACTGAGAAGCCCACACAGTAAATCTTAGGTTTCTAACAATCTGTGCCTTTTTTTTCCTGGAAGCAGAGGTAAGGAAACTTAATTTTACTGTGTATAGGCTGTTTTGAACTGGACTGTGCTTTCAGCTGTTCTTTGTATTCTGGTAGTATATAAGGATGTCATGTCAGGGCTGCACTGCTTTGGGTGTTTTTATGTAGAAAGAAACTCTTCCTTTAGAGGAGTTTGAATAATATGGTTTCTGCTGTCTGCATGGCTGTCCTCTTGTTCCCATGTTTCTGACTCCCTGCTGAGAATTTTCTCCTCATCCACAAGGAGCACTGGGTATAGCTGAGCTACTGTTTTCTTTTAATCTTGTGTTGGCTTTTTTTAGGTACCCCTCCAACATGGTGTATCAGAACGGCAGCATCGGCTCCAACGATAGCATGGATGTAAACTGCTATCCTCCGCCGCCACCGTCAGACTCCCTCATGCCTCCACCTCCCTCGTTCCTAGATGATAGCCTGCCTCCACCACCAGTGGAATTTAGGTAACTTCCAAGACCTTTTGTCTCGCTATAGAACCGCACGCGCTGCAAAGCAATGGCATAAGACAGGGTTGGCTGCTCTGCTGAAACCCATTAACAAATACTGTACTGAGGTAAGAGCGAGCCTGTCTAGAAGAAAAGTGCACAATGCCAGTGACCCCCTTTGTAATTTGGGAGACAGTCAGCAAAAGTAAAAGTCATAATGAGAACAACAGCAGGTAAAACTTCAAGTGCTTCATAATATCCACTGTGGAAGGAAGGCATTTCCCCAGTTCTCCTGTAATTTCAGGTGTTGACACCCTCCTCCTAGCTTTGCAGTTCCAGTGAACAGTTTTTGTTTGGTCAGGAGAGTTTCAACTGATAGGTCTCTTTCTCCACGTACAGATATGTTAGAACATGTGGCCTTGCCTCCCCAGCCACTCTCCGTACAAAACTGGTTTCTCATACTAGATTCCTGCCCTATCCCTATCTACCCTCTCTGATCTTTGCAAGGGCAAGTTGTAGGTGCTGGCAAACATCACAGTTTGAGGGCTTGGGAACCAATACTGCCAAGTGCAGAGTGTCTCCTGCAAGGTCTTGAGCACCCTCTTGGCTTCAGCGTACATTTAACCTATTGCCTTCAGTGTAAGTTTGAGGGTACACGCATTCTGCAGGATCAGGCCCATTACGTACCAATTCCAGGCTGCAAAATTATGTTTTAATAGTAGCTCAAGCCACAGAGGTCTGAACTATAGAATATTGCTTCCATCACCGGTGAATGTTAATAAGCAGAGAGGGAGAGTGTCTGACAAACAGCACCAGTTTGTCTAAGGGCAGTACAGCGCTCTGAAATGTGATTGAAGAAAATACTCTGATTTCTCGTAGCCCAGGCTCTGGTGCTCCAGCCTGCATTCTTTTCCAGGACTAGAGGTGTGGGGTTTTAAATGGCATTTGATCTGGCATGCACAGTTACTGAAATCTGTGGCTGCTCACTAAGAATCTCTCTCCAGCCCCACCCCCCCAACTACCATTATAAAATAACCAGTAATCTCTCTCTATCAGATCAACACTGTTAGCTCCGTGTTAAACTTGCCCAGCTTTGAGGCAAAACCATTCATGTTTGCTGTTTACCAGGCAGTGAGCCATCATCGTAGGGCTTCCAGTAACGACATGTGCAGTAGTTGATGGTGCTTCCCAGGCCTGTAGTGTTTTCTGCTTATGGAAACAATTTTGTTTCCAGATTATTCACTCAACTGTGAATCAGTGTTTCCCATCAGTGTGTACTGGATCTCCATGCATTGTTATCCTAGACCTAGGAAAAGCGGTGGCAAATCATCCCTAGCACTAGAGTTGTAGGCTTCGAGCCACAGCAGTGAATCCAATGAACAGCTTTATACAAATGTACTAATAGCCCAGGAACACACGCAGCATAAATAGCAAACGGAGGAATAGATGTTACCTCACCTGCCATTCCTTACTAATAAATGCAGCCCCTTGGATTTATTGATGAATGCTGCTGCGGCAGTATGGGCTGAGAAGGCACTCAGGGCTTGGTCATGCTGCCTGGCCTCGGGCAGGGAGAGGCTGGATGGCTGGTTGATAAGATGGTTCTGTCAGCTGCCCTGTGAGCTATCAGTTGTTCTGTTGCCTTAGCCAGGAGAAAGGCAACAGGATACTTAATACCAGCAAGCAGCGTCCTGGGGAATTTCAGTAGAAGCTGGAAGTTGGAGGTGATTGTTTGTCAGAGAAAATCCTTCCTGCACAAAGGTTAGTTGATGTAATGTAAGCGAAGCTCACGGCTAAGGCTCCTCTTTCTCTTTCTTCCACAACAGCTACCCAGTAGACAACCAAAGAGGTTCTGGCTCTGGAGGGCTGAAGAGATCCAGCCTGGTTAGTCCAAGCCACCCTCCACCAGCTCCTCCAACTGGATCCCCTCCAGGAGCCAGGCCAGGCTTCGCTCCCCCTCCAGCTCCTCCGCCACCACCACCGATGGCAGGAGCCCCCCCACCGCCACCTCCTGCAGGCTTTTGTAAATCCCTTCCTACACT
>NW_017729015.1:18898511-18899331 GCF_001723915.1 Gavialis gangeticus | reverse complement strand
TCCCCTCCAGGAGCCAGGCCAGGCTTCGCTCCCCCTCCAGCTCCTCCGCCACCACCACCGATGGCAGGAGCCCCCCCACCGCCACCTCCTGCAGGCTTTCCGACCCCAGGCACCCCGCCGCCACCATCGCCGCCCGCCTTCCCTCCTCACCCTGAGTTTGCTGCTCTGTTTTCTGCCTCCTCCCCTTTGCTCCCTGCTTCATCTGCTAAACTGCTCTCTGTTTCTGGCTCTGTTTGCCACCATGCTTCCTGTGCTTTCCCTAATCCGCTGAGTGTCACGCACAGAGGCTTCCTGTGCCACTTGTAGCATGCATGCCACAGGTTGGCCACCCCGACCCAAACCACAAGCACAAATATTTGCAGAAACTAAAATAAGATCTTAGTTGAGATTGCTGAAAATCTGACTATGAAAACATTTTTCCGAGATGATTAGCAAAAATACCTTAACACGAGCCCTGGAAAAGGGAGATGACGTGGATGTCATATATCTGGATTTCAAACTAGCCTTTGACCTAGTTCCCCATGATGGAACCAGCTACACGGAGAGGTGGAATCTCCATCCTTGGAGGTTTTTAAGACCTGTGAAGACAAAGCCTTGGCTGGGATGGTCTAGTTGGGGAAGGTCCTGCTTTGAGTCGGGGGTTGGAATAGACTTCCTGAGGCGCCCTCCAGCCCTAATGTTCTATGATTCTGTTTACTCTTCGAGTAGTGTGCAGAGGACTTGTCGAAAATGTTATCAATAAATGGCAAAACATAGAAGAGCAAGTTGGTTTTGGGGGAGGAGTAGAAGGAGGATAATTCCTGATGGTTAAGGAAGTATT
>NW_017729015.1:18892337-18893511 GCF_001723915.1 Gavialis gangeticus | reverse complement strand
GCCCGGCAGCTTCGCCTCCACCTTTGGACTCATCAGCCTCCAAGCCAAAATCCTCCTTGCCCGCAGTCAGTGATGCCCGGAGCGATTTGCTGTCAGCCATTCGTCAAGGTACGTCCTGGCATCGGTTTTTTGGAGTGTAGAACATTTCTCTTACACATAGCTCTGTCTCTTCCTGGGGGAGGTCCCAGAGCACTAAGGGTGAGGGCCCAGGTGTCTTTCCAGAGGGCATCGCTACCACTGGCTTCCTTTTTGCAACCCACACTTGCTGTAGATAGCTGCATCCAGAGAGGATCTCAATATGGTGCCCACCCCTGCTTCATCCTGATAAGAGCGATAATTCTGACTATAATCTTCTGCCGTTTGCCCTGCTAGCTGCAGTCATCCTCCCTTCAAAACAGCAGCGTGTGCAGCACATCCAAGGAATGTAGAAACAGACACCTTTTCCCAGCCTGGCCTCATCGGTTGGTGGCTTGTTGCTACACCGAGCTGGCCCAGCCTGCTTCCAGATACTGAGTCGATCCTGTCCAAGGTTGTTCAGAAGACAACATTAGCAAGTCATTTCTCTTTAGCCCCCATGAAATCACAAGCCCTTGAGTGACTATCTCTGTTGTTGCCTTGACAGGCTTCCAGCTCCGCAAAGTGGAGGAGCAGCGGGAACAGGAGAAGCGGGATGTCGTGGGCAACGACGTGGCGACAATCCTTTCGCGCCGCATTGCTGTAGAATACAGTGACTCTGAGGATGATTCTTCGGAGTTTGATGAGGATGACTGGTCAGATTAACCATAGCTCTACTCTCCACCCTCCAAGCTGGTGTAGCCCCTTCTTAAAGAATCAAGTACTTAACCAGGTTGCCAAAACCTTTTTAGCCTTTCCTCTTTCATCCAATAACCAAAGATATGCCAAGGACCCTTGGCTTTGGCAGGACTTGTAATTCACCTTTCTGCAAGGTCTCCTCAGGGACACCAAAGATTGCAATGTTGTTTTCCAGCAGGAGGGGACATGGTGGCTTTGAAAGCAAACCTGAACTGCCAGATTGTCGGTGCCGCAGAGAGAGCCAGCTCAGAGAGCCTGTACATCGTGGGGCTCTGTTTCCTAGTAAAAATCAGACCTATGATGGACAAAATCAGACTTATTACAGATCTATTGGACTTTGCAAAAAAAAAAAAAAAAAATT
>NW_017729015.1:18887294-18892177 GCF_001723915.1 Gavialis gangeticus | reverse complement strand
AAAAAAAAAAAAATTCAGTCAGTTTTCTCACTGCAGCAACTCGAGGGAAGTAGCGGACATAATTGGTTCTCCCTCCTCAGTTAATGCTGCAGGGAAATAGTAATGTCCCTTCTGTAGTGCAATCCATTGCTAAATAACTTCTTTGGCAATTAGCACCATTATCCCAGGGTTTCCAAGCTAACTCGAGTTAAGCTGCCTGCCTCATCGCGGGATGGCAGGGTGCACCAAATGGAAATGTCAGCACTAGGTTTTCTTTAAGAGCTGCCTCTCCCCCCACCAAACACTGCCCTGAATATCCTTTATTGTGCCTCTGAATCTGTCAGCAGAGTCTGAGTTAAAAGGCTGGAGCCTGAGCAGTCTGCTCAGCTGGCTGCCTCCTCCTGGGTAAGCAGAGGTGTTACCAGACCAAGCAGTTCCCCTGTCACGTCTGGAGCGCTGACAAAACTGGCCTTGCTAGGCACCACATGATCTGTCGTGCCAGGAGGGCTTTATTGGTTATCTAGTCAGCTCTACAATTTGTCCAGTACAAGGAGGTGGAACTGGTGATACTGGAAGGGGCAGGGTGCTCTGGGTGCAATACAGGCTTTGGGTACATTGGGCATTCAGCGTGGTTACAGCTAAGTTACAGCCAGGGCTCAAGTGCGATGTCTTCACATCTCATTCAGCCTGCTTAGAGCAGCACATTGGTCAGGTAGATTAGGGGTGCTTTTCCGTGAGGTCAATTGTGCACTTTATGCAGGAACATGAGCCACCGAAAAGCCAGTATTTAACCTGTGCTGCTGTCTCCTACCCTGAGAAAAAGGATTTCATATTGCATAAAGGTGTCTTGTCTGCAAACCAAGTCAGCCAGTAGTAACATTAGACCTAACCCATGTTGTTGGTTTTCCATCGCTTCACATCCATATTTCACTAGTGTAATTCTCAGTAAATTTTCTTAACAGCTCCTTTCCCACATAAGGGTACAAATTCCTGACCAGAGGTGCATCCCAGGGAACTGGGGAGCTTGGATTACCTGACTTCACTTAGATACCTTTATTGCCTTTTTTTTTTTAATTGAGCAGAAGTATCTCCAGAGCAGAGAGACCAGAATTCCTTTGGGAAGCAGGTGCATTTTCCATACCTTACTTGGTCCCAACTAGCCAAGCCCGTCAGTGTGCTATAAAGGAGCAGTTCTGAAGTCTCTCTGGGAGACTGCGGTCCCTGCCCTGCCCCTTCTAAAGGACTCTGACAACATGTGCCTGTCCTTCCCTTCCATCTGTGGTGTGCCTTCTCACCGCTTTCAGGTATTGAAGCAAGGATGCTGCTGATACGTGGGAACCAGCTTAACGTTCCTGTGTTGCCAAAGCTCCCTTCTCGAGCTTCGTTGCTTTTTATAACATTTGAATTCTTGCATTTCTGAGTGCCTTTCTCTCTCTCTGTCTCTCTCTTTAATAACCAACTGTCGCAGCTCTTAGGTTCTTCTAGAGGACCAGGGACCAAGCTAATGAAGGCGCTTGTTGTCAAGTTTCAGTTTAACCATAAACACCAGTGAGACTAATTTATTGGGCCTCTGCATTGATGCAGTTTAGCAACAAGGCCAGAGCATAAACCAGAATCCTCAAAAGATGTGGGCAGTGATGCTTACACGACTTCCCAGTGGGGCCTGCATTAGTTTCAGTTTTGGAAAAGGGAACAAATCTTCCCATGTCCAAGTGCATCACAGTGTTCTGGAAACCAAAAGCACACAAAGCCCAGCTTGGGTTTGAGAGCTGCCTTGGCTAAGCCCATGCCCTCGTGAAGAGGGAACTAGCATTCCTTTCACGTTGGGTAGGAAAGGTGCCGCCTCCATCGTGACCGGTGATGGGCAGTGCCTCTGTGTGCAGCTGGCTTGTGGGGAGGGTGCAGTTAGACTGTTCGGGGACCTGCCCCCAGCTCTGCCCACCGTTCTCCACGCCCATGCCATTGAGTTTTCAATCCTTTTGTCATTGTGCAGACAGAAGCAGCATCTCCCATCAAGGGGGGAGAAACGCTTCTATTCTTGCCAGCCTAGCTGAAAAGCAATTGTGCTTCAGAAGCACTAAGTCCTTCAGAGTGCATCTCCAGTGGGAGCTGTAGACAGGTGCTAGGGGTCCCTAACCACCCTCTCCCCACATCTGCAGATGGGGGTGATACCAAAATTACTGCTAAGTACTGCTGATCTCAACTGCTCAGCAGCCCGTTGGGGGAAGCGCAGAGCCGTGGGTAGCCAGGTAGGTTCTGAGCAATCCTTAAAGTAGTGGTGGGGAAGGGAAATAGGTGCCAAGAACAGTCTCCGCAGGGTGGTTGTACTCTAATTAGAAGCCTGCTGACCCATTTGTAGCAACGCCATGGCGATTGGCTGAGCGGCTGCCTGACCTCTTTGCTAACCTCGCTGCATGCACTGCGCCTGTCACAACAGCCAACAGCACAGCCGAGGGAGCACCCAGCAGCTAACAGATCCGGAGAGGGGAGCAGGAGGCACTTGAAAGGGCTGTCCAGAGCTGCCCTTGGGGGAGACAGGAACAGAAGCAGAAGATGGTGGGCTCCCGTGGAGATGCCAGCCCAGTGCAGCCTGGGTCTGATGTGCCATCGGCTCTCTCGCTTTGCAGTGAGCGTCCAGGCCGGTCACGGTGTCTGTCCTTTCTAAGCAGCGTGATGCTGGTTAGCGGTTAGACATTCTCACTGTGTTCTCAGCTGCAGTGCTTGGCTGCTGCTCACTGCGCTCCCCCCCGCACTCGCACATGGGGAATGCCTAGTCCACGTTTCCAGGGCTCATCTGCAGTCGCTGACCTTCACTGGTCTCTCCTCTCCTTATCAGTCATAGTGCACCAGACCAAATCCAGGGAAACGGCTCCTGGCAAGTCCCAGATGGCCATGGAGCTGCAGGAAGTCTAATTTCAGAAGGAAGAGATTTGTAGTCCATGGACACGTTCAGTGTGCTGGCTTGGAAAGAACCTGCCCTTGAAGGGCGCTGGACCTGGCTTTGGCCAGGGGCAGAGGCATGTCCTCCCACATCCCTCTCAGCTGCCCTGGGTACGGTTTTCCACCTGTGTTTTTCCCCACAAAGCCTTCAAGGGGGACGTGGATCAGATTGTATTGCTGTATTAACTTTAGTCATTTTAATGCATTTCAGAAACTTAACTGATTTTTTTTTTTTTTTCCTAACTAGAATGATGTAGAACTAGAAGAGCCATAACGCTCCCAAAGTGCCTTATTTCCTATATGACATAAATATATTTATCAGAGTAATTATTTCCACTTGTATCGGTGGGGTCTGCTGGGTAACCGTGGTGGGACGGGGAGGAGACGCAGCATGCTGTCCAATGAGCCATGCTGCGAATGGGCCACGCTAGCGCATCCTCTGGGTGCTCAGCCTGAGGAAACGCGCTCTCTCAGACTGAAAGAGTGCAGAGGATTAAAAGCTCCCCTCTGAAACCTCACCAGCAAAATATCAGAGTGGCCGCATCCAGGCTTGGACTCCAGGTCAAGGACTGTCTGCCTCCCACCCGCCCCCACCAAGTGAGTAATGACGGCCCTGATCCTGGGGGTCCGTGCCCGTGTACATCAGGAGGAAGGTCACTGGCTGCAAGCACGCAGCTCCAGATTTACACCCGTCTCCCCGAGTTCAGAGTCTGGCCCCGCCGTTCTTTCCTAACAGCGTCTGTCTCTGTGTTCCTCTGCCGGTTGTTGTTAAGCCAAGCTTTCGTACTTTTTTTATAATTGGTTCTGTCTCCCCAGGTTGAAGACCCCTGATTGCAGGTTTTGTAATGTACGTGTAAAAAATACGATGGTCTTTTTTTTTAAATGTAGACTTCAAAAAAAATTCTCGATGATAAAATCTTTCTATCCAATCACCCCTCGTGTTGATGCTCCTTGGAAGCAGGGGTGGGGGGTTAATGGACAGGGAATGCAGGTAACACGCAGCGAAGATGCTTTTGTTGCAGGCCTGAGGACCTGGTCCCCAGAGAGTGGGTTTGGTAAGCTGCCTGTGGCTACCTTTGAGAGGAGGTACTGAAACTGGGAAGCCAAATTTGATATCAGATTGCTACTACCACCCAATTGCTGGGACTGGCTTATCTGTACTCGGAAGTTCCCCGGCCCTGGGACAGGAGAGAGGGGATCCAGAAAAGGGTTGTGTCTGCATAACCCACGTACGAGTGATGCATCTCTCCAAGGCTGCTGTACTGTGATCTGAGAAGCCAACCCCCGAAGCTGGGAGTTTAAAACAGATTTTGTGAGCTGTGCAAGCAGAAATCTCTTCATCCACCACCAAATGCAGCCACTTCTGGGGTGAAGTGCCATCTGTGCAGCCAGCCAACGCTCATCCATCTGCAGAACCGTGCCAGGAGAGGAATCCTTGTGCAGGGAGACAGGCCTGTTTCTTCACAGCACATTAAAACAAGGCCCCCGCGGTAGTCCTTGCTTTTAAATAAATAGGTATTTATTTAAAAGCAATTCATTGCCTTTAAAGTTGCTAATAGCCCCACTCAAGCTGCATGTCACACCGTTTGTTGCGCATGGGTGATCTGCAAGCTGGCCGCGTCACTCGGGATGCTTTCTCAGGGACAGCACGTCTTGTCAGACAACTTGCTGAGTTAGCCCATTGCCTGAATGTGCTGCTTTGCAGATGGAGGTGGAAGAGAGAAGAGCCTTTGTCTCAAACCCTCCGGCCCATGTGCGCCACAGCCTTCAGGCCTGGCTGTCCCATATTGGAAACTCCCTTGATTTCCCCGGGGCAGGCATGCATGCAGGCTGCACGGTGCCCAGCAGGTCACTGAGGTTCATGTCCCCGCTGCAAACTCGTTAGATTAATTAGGTAATCCCTGCCTGCTATTGCAGAGCTGGGGGGGGGGGGGGAAGGGGGGGGGCAGGCACTAACTCCTCAA
>NW_017729015.1:18883861-18887208 GCF_001723915.1 Gavialis gangeticus | reverse complement strand
GGGGGGGGGGGGAGAAGGGAGTGGTCAGCACTTAGCTCTCAAACTGATGCCCCCACCCTCCACGCGAGGCCCTGAGATGAGCAGCCAGGGCTCTGCCAGCCCTGCCTCGCAAGGGGACCTAGATGTGACTGATTAGTCATTTCAGCATGGCGGGCTCTGCAGAGGTGGCTGAAGGGGAGAGCGCGATGCGGGAACAGCACACTCCTGCAGCTCCCCATCCCTCGTGCATCAGCCCTCCGTTTCCCACGGGCTGGCTGACCTGTCGGTTCCTCTTGTCTTAATAGCCGCAGTCTCCTTGATTAGCACCAAAACGCTGCGCAGCTCCAATTAGTGGAAGGCTTCCTAGCAGGGTCCTCTCCCCGCAGCTCGTCTCTTCTGTTCTGCGGCCGTCCCTTTCCCCTGCACGGCTGTGGGCTGAGCTGCCTGGCAGCAAGGCCAGGGGCCTGGCAAGCCAGATTGGACCCCTTTTGTACTTGGGCATGGGGGGCAGCTGCTTTAGCGTCTCTCCTGGCTGCCTGACACCACAGCTGCGGCCCGGGTGGCAGGCGAAAGGCCGCATGTTTCGCACACCTGCTTTGCACGGCTCCGGCCGGAGCGGGGAAATGGCCGTGGCAGGCTCCAAGCCGACACACTCCCTCCACCTGCCTCCCCCGGCAGCGAGGCACGCGATGGCGTGGCGAACGATGCGCCCTGCAAAGTTCTCCTCTCCATTAGCCGTGATTTCCGGAGGAGCCGCTGCTTGCAGAAGCAGCTGGGAGAGCCTCTCGGGGCCTGCCTGTGCCTTGCAACTCTGGCCTTGTCCAAAGCATTTGATGTGTGTACGTGTCTCTCTCTCCTTCCACCGGGCTCGGTGCTAAAGCGCAGCTGGCTGGAAGGCTGCTTCACAGGAGCCCTGGTCTCCGAAGACCCATTTAATTTTCTCCTTCAAGGTGGTGTGAGCAACACCAAGAAGATGCTGCTGGCTGGCTCGGACAAGTGGGACATTGGGCCTCTCCACATTGACGTCATCTTCTCTCCCTTAATTCCCCCTCTGGGACCGAGGCGAGTTCAGGCACTGCCAGCCACGATCAGTGTTAACAGCCTGCTCTCCCAGCGTGCGGCGCGGCACGGCTCCGCTACGCCCGTGTCACCCCTTCCCAGGCCACGTTCATTAGCCAGGCATCCCTGGGTGCTGGGAGACACCCCCGCCATAGCACGCA
This sequence comes from Gavialis gangeticus, assembly GCF_001723915.1. NCBI lineage: Eukaryota > Metazoa > Chordata > Crocodylia > Gavialidae > Gavialis > Gavialis gangeticus. The sequence continues at coordinate 18,886,009 of NW_017729015.1, read as the reverse complement.
GCCTGATCCTGCCTGCTCATCCTTCCCCAGGCCTCCACGGCGTGCCGGGAAAGCAGGACCAGCCTTTTGGAAACGTCCGGCTGTATTTTCTTTTATATTTTATTTTATGTTGTATTTCTTTCTTTCTTTCTTGTGCTGTTTCATCTGCAGCCGTGCAGGGACCAGGCAAAGCGGCTGCCGCGCTGCGCCGGGCTTTATCTGTAACTCTTCCATCTGCTCGCAGCCGCGCACAGATAACTGCGGGGTGCCAGAGGAATTATGGATTTGGAGCTGGAGCGTCTGCAGTCTGGCAGCGCGGCGGCTCTGCGCCAGGCCCGGGCGCGCTCACAAAGGCCAGCGCCTGCATGCGAGCGGCTTGAGGCAGCAGTTGTCAAACCCTCACCGCAGAGGCCCGAGTCCTGCTCTTAATGAGGGTCCGTGGGCCAGGGCTGCACAAACGAGGCAACCCCGCGGCAGCTTCCCCGCCGCTACCCAGAGCAGGCTCGAGCAACGGCAGAGTCTAGAAAACGGTCTGCGGTTGCGAGGGCGGCCCGCTTGCTTTTTGTCTTTTCAGTCTTGATTTGCTGGCAGAGATCTCTCAGCCAGGCCAAAAACCAGGGGCAAGAGTCCCCCTGCCCTTGGCAGCACTGTGAGATGCCCATGGAAGGGGGTGCCGAGGGCTACCGCTTTCCTCCCGACCCCTCCTTGGCTTCTGGGCGCAGGCACGCGGCCCCTGGTCAGCACGGCTCTCGCGCTGGAGAAGCGGAGCGCTGGGTTGGGGTGGACGCCGTGGGCTGATGTCTCGCGCTCCAGCCTGACCTGGCAGTGCTCGGTTTGGGGGTGACAGGCTTGTGGCCACACCAGGATGTCACGCAAGCACCGTCCTCCCCTGCAAGCGCTGGCTAAAGGGCTTCCTGGCGTGCTCAGCGGCCCGGTGCACGTTCTGCCCCAGCACTCGGAGGCCAGGAGCGCGAGGTTTGGGGCGCAGTGGGGCCCGTGCTCGGTGCCACCCCCTTGGAGGAGCCCTGGGGCAGCGGAGCAGGAGAACAAGGACCTGCGGCTTTGGGAACGGGGCAGCTTGCATAGGGGCACACGTGGCCCTGGCCCGGGGCAGCAGCCCGTCTCCCCTCTCGGGTAGTGGCATCCTCCTCCCCGTCTCTCTCGTCGGCAAGGAGGGGGAGACGCCTGGAAGAGCCCCGGCACCTGTGGGGGCTGGTGCTGGGTTGCTAGGAGAAGTCTCTCACCTGCAAAGGAGCAAGCCTTGCTTTGCCATGGTTACCTTGGCGCGATGTCACCTGCGGCCCTAACCCCCGCGCTGCCTCCCTGGTAACGAGCGTGGCGCCGTAAATTCCAGCGCCGCAGCGATAACCTTTAAACTCGCCTCGCCGGGGAGGGGGCCGCGGGGAGACGAGGAGACACCACCCGAGCAAGACAGGTGACAAATGCAAGGAGTGCCCGGGTAAGAAACAGGGGTCCAGACAGTCTCCCAAGTCGGGGGGTGGCACGTGCAGCTAGGCAGGGCCTTAAATGCCTGTGTACCAATGCTCGTAGTATGGGGAATAACTCACGCTCAGAATAGCCAGCTCAGCTCCAGACATTATAGGGCTTACAGAAACGTGGTGGGATTTGTCCCACGACTGGGCAGTCAGCATTAGGGGCTATCGGCTTTACAGGCGGGACAGAGAAGGGAGGAAAGGCCGGGGTGGGCGCTCTGTCAAGGGGCAATACGCATCCTCTGCCAGCAGAACGGGGTCAGAGGAGGGGCAAGCTGAAGTGCTCTGGGTCAAGATACAAGGGGGCCGTGGGACAGGGATTGACGGTGGGGGTCTACTACAGACCCCCCAGCCAAGGGGAGGAGCTGGACCGGGAATTTTCGGGCCAGCTTGCAGAGGCACTTAAGGCAAGGGATGTAGTTGTCATGGGTGACTTCAATTACCCGGACACCTGCTGGGAGGAGCAGTCAGCCAGGTCCGGCCGTCCCAGGAGGCTCCTGGCCGAGATGCAGGACCTCCACTTCATTCAGGAGGTGCACGGTCCCACCAGAGGAAATGCCCTGTGGGACCTGGTCCTGGCCACAAGTGATGACCTGGTCAGGGGCCTCCAGGTCCTCGACCCCCTGGGCAACAGCGATCATCGCTTGCTGGAGTTCACCATCCAGCGCAGGGTGTC
>NW_017729015.1:18880959-18883151 GCF_001723915.1 Gavialis gangeticus | reverse complement strand
AGGGCTAACCGCATCTTGTCATGCATCCACAGGTGCATCTTGAGCAGGTCCAGGGAGGTGATCCTCCCCCTCTATGCGGCGCTGGTCAGGCCGCAGCTGGAGTACTGCGTCCAGTTCTGGGCACCGCACTTCAGGAGGGATGTGGACAACATGGAGAGGGTCCAGAGGAGGGCCACTTGCATGATCTGGAGACTACAGGGCAGACCCTACAGTGAGAGACTGCGGGAGCCTTCACAAGAGGAGGCTGAGGGGGAACCTGGTGACTGTCTACGAACTGACTAGGGGGGACCAGAAGGGTTTGGGGGAGACCTTGTTTCCCCAGCGCCTCCCCCCCTGCATAACAAGGAATAATGGCCACAAGTTGTTGGAGAGGAGGTATAGATTGGACATCCGTAAGAACGACTTCACGGTCAGGGCGGCTAGGATCTGGAACCAACTTCCAAGGGAAGTGGTGCTGGCTCCTACCCTGGGGGGCTTTAAGAGGAGGCTGGATGCCTACCTGGATGGAGTCATCTGAGCCCAGTTTTCTCCTGCTCAGGCAGGGGGTCGGACTTGCAGATCTACAAGGTCCCTCCGACCCCACTTCTGTGATTCTACGATACGAGCCTACGGCTTTCGTGTGGGCCCGGCTCCCCGGGAGCCTGCGAGGGGGAGCGCCGGGCTCGGGGCAGGGCGGCAGCATCTCGCTGCAGAGAGCTGGTCCACGGGGACGTTGTGAGGATCCCCCCCACCTCCCTCTTCCAGGCCTGGCCTTTGCGGACAGCCATGAGGGTGGCTGGGGGGGCTCCTGCGGTTCAGATCAGCCCCCGCAGAGCTGGGGAAAGGAAGGAGATGAACAGCCGGGAGTGGAGAACGGCCCCCGGTCTGCCCAGGCCTGAGCCAGCCCAGGGGACCAGCCTGCCCACTCCTGGCAGCTCCTCCTGCCCCGGGAAAGAAGGAGCAAACGCTGCCCACGTGCCCATGGCCAGGCCCCGAGGCTGCCGTTAGCGTCATCCAGACGTGCCTCTCCCGGGGTCGCTGCTCCCTCATTCAGCAGCTGGCTGTCAGCCTCGTCCCTGCGGCCAGGGCAGTGCCAGCCACGAGTGACCTTTGTGACGGCCGTGGGTGGAGACGCAGACACTGCTGCACCTACAAGTGACAAGCCACCCCCCCACAGTCCTGGCATGGGGCTGGGCAAGCAGGCAGGGGCCGAGAGCACCGGCACTGCCCCGGGGATCGGCTGCAGGAAGGCTTTTGGCTGAATCCAGTGGATCCACTTCCTTAAGCATCCAGCTCGCTGCCCACCGGGCATGTCCAGCCAGTCCGCCCTACCACCGGGCGCAGAGAGCCTGCCCCTGCCCCATCCGAGGGACAGCAACCAGGAGCCCGACATGTCTTGGGCCACGTCACAGCCACGCTGCACCCGGGGGTTACTTGCGTGCGATTTTTATTCCACCTCCAGGTCCTGCTCCCTCTGGAAAGGGAACGGGACCATCTCCGGTGTCGGCCCCGGCCCCGGGCCCGGGCTGCGCTGGGACAGGTGCAGCTTGCAGGTTGTCTGTGCCCTGGGTGCTGAGCCGGGTGCAGCTGCCAAGTGAGCCGTAGCCAGCCCTGCATCCCCTGCAGGGAGTGGGGGCACCGGGTGGCTTGGTCCCGGGACGTGAGCTGACCAGGGGTTGAGAGGCTCCCTTGGGGAGCTGGGGGCGCTGCTCTGGTCAACCTGCTTTTGCCCCGGTGCAAGACCAGCCCCTGAGGTGTTGTGCCACCCGGCCCCTCCAGACTAGCCCTCGCTCCCAGCTCCCACCCAACATAGCATCGCCGATTCGTTGCCCTCGAAGCACGCAGCACGTCGGCCCCCAGTAGGGACCAAAACAGCCACCTCCCTGCTGGGCCCCCCTCGGGTCCCGGGGGAGGCACACCTGGGCCAGGGGTTAGCGAGGAACTAGTTAGGGAACTTCTGGAGGGACTGGACGTATTCAAGTCAGCCGGTCCGGACGATCTCCACCCCCGAGTACTAAAGGAACTGGCCGAGGTCATTGCGGGACCCCTGGCACGGCTTTACGAGCACTCGTGGTGCTCTGGTGTGGTGCAAGAGGACTGGAAGAGGGCTAACGTGGTTCCCATCTTCAAAAAAGGGAGGAAGGAGGACCCGGGAAACTACAGGCCAGTTAGTCTTACCTTGATCCTAGGCAAGCTGTTCGAGAAAATTATTC
>NW_017729015.1:18876475-18879973 GCF_001723915.1 Gavialis gangeticus | reverse complement strand
GAACCAGCTTCCAAGTGAGGTGGTGCAGGCTCCTACCCTGGGGGTTTTTAAGAGGAGGTTGGATGACCACCTTACTGGGGTCGTTTGACCCCAGTGCTCTTCCTGCCGTGGCAGGGGGTCGGACTAGATGATCTACTCAGGTCCCTTCCGACCCTAGAAACTATGAAACTATGACTGCGAGAGAAGCCAGAGCTCCCGGCTTGGAGGAGATCCTCTGCGGGACGCTAGCAGTGTGTGGGCTATGACACAGGGTGGAGCAGTGCCCACTGCCCAGCCTTTGCGTGGCAGGAAATGTGGCGCACGCGGTCTGTTGCCGGCGCTCGGCGCAGGCTGGTCTGTGCGCTGGGGGCTCAGCCACGAGCAACGACGGGAGAGGAGGAGAAGGGCAGACCCGCTCCGGGACACTACCCCTTCCCCAAGGCCCTGGGGGTGTCGGGCCCGGGGAGGAATACGGAAGCTGCAGGCCCAGGCCCTGGGGCGGTCTCCCCCGGCCCAGCACCGCTGGCCCCCCGTTGAGGATCTGCGGTGGGACGGCTGCAGAGAAGGGCGGCCAAGGAGTCAGGAGCTGGGAAGCCCGGCTCACGCGGGGCGTCTGGAGCCTGCTCTGCTTTCTGCTCCCCATCCTGCACGCCCGCCTGTGCTGCTTGTCCCCTGCCTGCTCCGCTGCAGGCCGCACAGGGAGGCTGCCTTGGCCACCCTGGTTTCCAGGAGGCTGCTGGAGGCCGTGGCAGGCCAGGAGCAGGTTTGCTGCAGCCACCCTGGGCTTTTCCCATTCCCCTTCCCTCCCAGCGCCCGCGCGGTGCATCGTGGGAGTTGTAGTGCGCAGGGGGAGGCGGCTGCGTGAGCTTTCTCCTTGCTTCGCCCTCTCTCCCTCTGCGTCCAGGTGCTGATGTTTGCACGGTGCATGGAGGGACCAGCTGCTGCAAGACCCCCGGATGCAGAGACCAGCTGCTACGAGCGGGGAAGAAGGTGGCTCCTGCTTCCAGCCTGGAGACCGCTCAAGTGCCCGCTGCACCTTGGGGAGACCCCAGAGCCACGAGCCGGACACGCTGCTATCCCCCGGGCCTTGGCCGCAGAGGTCACCGCCCTCCCCACCCTGGTCAGGCCCCAGCCGCCGGCGGCTCTGGGCTCTGCAATTTAAGGAGAGGCCAGAGGCGCTCCGAGGTGAGCGACGAAGGGGATGGGGACGAGGCTGGGGTGCAGCCCCGGGCCCGGGGGGTCGGGGCAGTGCTTGGCACGGCTGGAAACCAAGTCGCCTCTGCAAGCTGCTGCCAGGCCCCGACACCTCTAAGCTGGGCCTGGAGACTCGTGGACTCCCCAGTAGCTCCAAAGAGAGTAAAAGCCTCTGTGCCGGGGGCAGCTGGGAAGCAAAACCCACCGCAGATCCTCAACGGGGGGCGAGCGGTGCCGGGCCGGGGAAGACTGCCCCAGGGCCTGGGCCTGCACGAGGCCTGAAATGCCCCCTGCCCACGCAGCGACCCTCCCACCCCGCCACGAAACAGGCCTGTGTCATATCACAAATGATCTTTATTGTCCCGGGTGGTTGTAAACAAGAGCACGGCGCTTCCCCGCCCCGACGGCGCCGGCCGCGCATCCCGGCGGCAAGAGTTCACGTTGCCCGGGTGCCTCTCGCACGCGCGTCCTCTCCAGGATCGTGCAGCTCGGAGGAAGGTGCAGTGCGGCGAGCGGCGGTCCCTGGGCGGGCTGGCCCGTGGGCAGCGCACGGCCTGCCTCCGGCGGGGCAGAAGCATTAGTTAATTCAAGAGTTTCTAGTGCAATGGCTGAGAAAGCAACTCCGATAACCTGAGCCCTTGGATTGTGATAGGCACGGTCTAGTATGCCAGTATTCCCTTTTTATTCCAGTCGCACATACACGTCACAGTTAAACACGCCCGTACCAACGCGGACCGGTCCGTATTATTCAACATGCAGAAAGGATCCTTCATTATTCTCGGTACTAAAACAGACTGAACACGAGAGGGCAGCAAATTACACAGTTGGGGGGAAAAATCTATTGTCTGGAAGAGGGTGGTAATAAATAACAATAAATTAATAAATGATGCATGGATGGCTTAAAAAAAACCCCAACAAAAACCTGGTGTCTCCCCGGCCCGCCCTTTTTTGGGGAGGGTGAAATGACGGAGCTTTTTTCTTTTTTTTTAATGTAGAAAATAACCTTTCTGAGGTCAGCAACGCTGTAGAAAAGCAACCCAAAAACAAAAGGATGGAAGGTTTCAGGTTTTGGTGAGAGAGGGGCTTTTCCTGTAATAAAAACAAATCACAATACCGCGTCTTTACTACGTTTCAAAGCAAATGCGACGCTGGCTCGGTGTCGCGCACACACGCTCCTCCACTCCAGGCACGCTCGCGCAGACGCGCATTTCTTATGGCTAAAAATAAATATATCTCTCTGTATTTTTTTCCCCTTCTGTACATTCAAAAAGTGGAAAAATAAAGGGAGAGCCTCTCACGCACGCCGGGCACCGGGGGTCTGGAAGAGAGACGCCTGCGGGAGGGCTCCCAGTCCGCGATTGTGCAAAAAACAGGCCATGGCACGTGCAAATGAGTCTCCGGAGAAGGCTGAGGAGCTAGACGTCACTCGGAGATCTGGACCGGAAAGGCATCGCGGCGGAGAAGCACCCGCAGCACACGGTCCACAGCACTTTCTGGATCTCTTGGTTGCGGAAGGCATAGATCAGGGGGTTGATCATGGAGTTGTAGGTGGCGGGGAGGACGGTGACGTAGGTGTAGAGGGGCGGGTAGGTGTAGTCGCCCAGGAGGCAATAGGTGGCGAAGGGCAGCCAGCAGCAAGCAAAGGTGCCGAGGATGACGGCCAGCGTGGCGACGCCCTTCCGGGTGGTGACGTAGTGCGAGGTGGCCAGGAAGTGCCTCTGCACGGCGATCTGGTGGGCGTGCCGGCACACGAGCTTGCAGATCTGCGCGTAGAGCTGCAGCATGGCGGCGAAGACCGCGAAGAAGGAGACGGAGAGGATGACGAGGTGGCTCTTCGCCAGAGGCCTGGCGACGCCGCAGGCGGACGCGTCCTTCAGGCAGTTCCAGCCCGCGACGGGCAGCAGGCCGTGGCAGGCCGAGACGGCCCAGGTCAGGGCGAGCATGGCGTAGGTGCGCGTGACCGTGCGCTCCGAGTAGTAGGTCAGCGCGTTGCAGAGGGAGAGGTAGCGGTCCACGGTGATGGCCAGCAGGCTGCCCACGCTGGCCGCGAAGGAGGTCACCAGCAGCCCCACGGTGGCCAGGGCCGCGGCCTGGGACCGGGCGCAGTACGCGAAGGCGAAGTGGGAGACGAGCCCCAGGCCGGCCAGGAGGTCGGCCGTGGCCAGGCTGCCGATGAGCACGAACATGGGCGTGCGGAGGGCCGGCGTGGAGCAGAGGGCGGCCACCACCACGGCGTTCTCGCAGGAGATCACGGCGCCCGACACGCACAGCGCCACGTCCCAGGCGTTGAGGGCGGGCGCGCGCCCCGCCGGGTCCGGGCGCAGC
>NW_017729015.1:18872102-18876075 GCF_001723915.1 Gavialis gangeticus | reverse complement strand
CCGCAGCGGCGGGCGCGGGTCCATGCGGCGGGCGCGGAGTTATAGTGACGGCGCCCCTCCGGGCACTGACTCACCCCCCCGACGGGGGCCCCCCCGCCCGGTGACGTCAGTGGGGCGCCGGAGCCAATCAGCACGGGCGCGGGGCCCGGCGCCGCATAGTAATTGCATTCCACCCATTCATAAAAATCCCCGGCGGCAGGTGCCCCCTGCCCTGCCCTTGCAAAGCCCTTTGCCGGCTCCCCGGCGTGGGGGGCATGAGGTGCAAGGTGGCAACCCCCCCGCAGGGTCTCAGCCCCCACTGCCCCCCCGGTGCATGGGGGCACCAGGGAAGGTGCAAGGCTGATGCCCAGCGGGGCAGGAGGAGGGGACGCCTACGAGCCGTGTGCGGCCCCCGTGGCCCCCTGGCACAGCGCCCTGGCTCTGGTCGCGCTCGACACGGGGGCCGAGCTGAAGCCGAGGCCTATATGAGACCCCAGCGCCTGGGCCTGCCCCTCCTGCGCCCAGCACCGACGTGCCCGAGACCCAGCGCCCCGGGCACGCGTGCGCCCGTCTCCCAAGGCTCGAGCAACAGAAATGGAGGTGGGTTGTTTTTCCTGTGGAGGTTGAAGCTTGCACGGGCAGACAATCTCTCTGTGCAAGGCGTCCGCCTGTCATTAGACCCCAGCCCGGGAGCGGGCCCCGGCAGGGACCCCCCGGCACCCGGGGACGGAGGCTTGGGTTGCAGTCGGGTGAATAACGGGTGCCCGCGTCTCTCCGTGGCACGCAGGGTGCACGCGCGAGAGGCGGCCCCCACGAGCTGGGCTCAGCGCGCAGCAGGGCCGCGGAGCGAGGAGCTGTGGGCAGTGCTGAGGCACTGTCCCGGAGGGTGCTGGGGACAGGAGCTCCAGGCCCAGGCAGGCCTGGGGCTGGGGCTCTCGCTCTGAGTTCAGGCTTCGGCTGCTCCCTTTCGCGTTTCCTGACCCCCTTTTCCTGTCTACCGATTGCCCTCCAGCGCCCGGGCCGTCCTGCCCAGCCAGAGCGCGGCGAGCGGAGGCCACGCCGCGCGTGCAGGTAGCGCGAGGCCGTCGGCCCCCTCGGTGCTGTCTGTGCAGGCCCGGGTGGCTGCCGGGTGTTGGCAAGGGGCTGGCGAAGGCGCCGCGCTGGGCAGCGCCAGCATAGGAGCATAGACAACACGCGTGCACTTGACTAGAGACGAGAGGAGCTGGGCGCCGTGCGTCGGGCGCGATGCGCAGGTGGGGAGAATTAGCCGGGCTCCCCGCCACCCCCACGGGCCCGGGCCAGGGGCCTGCATCCTCCGCTGGAGCCTGGGAAGGGCCCCGGGGTGGAGTGAGCGGCCGAATGAGTAGGAAGACGAGCACCGCAGCGCGTGCACGAGGGGAGAGGGAAGCCAGGCAGCCGGATCCAGGCACGCACACATCCAGGCCGCCTGGCTTCTCGCGCACGCACACACTAAGCAGCAGAGCCGTGCTGTGAATCAACGCGTGTGGGATGTGGCGGAGCGGTGACTCACTGCTGCAGAGGCAACCGGTCCTGATGTTCTGGAGGGAGCCAGGCATCTTCCCCAGGGCTCGGGCATCGCAGCCCCTGCCCCCTTCCCGAGACGCTCCGTGGGCAGATCAGACCGGCCCTTTGCTCCCGGGAGATGGGCTCGGTGGCTGCTCTTCCCGCCTCCGTTGCAAAGCCTTGACTGTGGCGTCAGTGCGAATGGCAGGGATGCAGCTCCTGCCTCTGGCGAGAGGGGAAGATGCTGCCAGCCGGGGAAATCGAGACCTGCTTCAGTTACCATCAAGGGAACTTTTGGCTACCGGATCGATGGGGATGAGAGGTTGCTCACACTCGCATCTTGCCAAGCGGCTGCGGTGTTTGGGAAAACATTTAATGGCTGTCAGCTTCCAGACATCCGGAAGTCTTCCCCGGGTGGGAAGACATTTCTCCCGCAGCTTTGTTAGTGCAGCACATGGGCCTTCCCCGTGGTAGCACCTGCCACGGCTGGAGGCAGCCTGGGGCATCAGATGGGTCCCATACCTTTTTGGTGGGGGGGAACAAGCATATTGTACGTGAGAAAATACAGTACCTTATTTACTCATGTACCTTGCTCACCTCTCCCCTAAAACTAGCTACTGAAAACTGGGGGTGTGACGTAACCCAGGAAACGGCGTCTCAGCGGTTGGGTGACAAGGACCGTTTCTTTCCGTTCCTCACGCTGCCTTCCCAGGGGTGCGTGCCTTCTTGTGGGGGGCGCGGCCTGTGAATAAACACGGTATTGGCCACTGCCGTCCTTGCCGAAAGCGCTGCAGGGATCCCGGCTGGGGGGGAATGGCTCAGGGTGGGGCCGGGGTTCTCACTGCTGTCCCTGCACGTCCTGTCGCGCATGGGCCCCAGCCCCCCAGCGCCTTTCTCGGTGGGTCATGGAGCCCACAGCTCTGCTTTCCTCCAGGCCTCGCGCTGGAGGATCGCCAGTGTGTCATTGCCATCTTTGTGGGCTCCCACGCGAAGTGGGGAGACCGGCGGCTGGGAGCTGCCCGGATGGAGGGGTGGGTGGGCGCGTGGCGCAGAGCGGGGTGGGGAATGGTGGCATGACGGACGATGGTGCCTTGAAGGGAGAGCACTAGCACGGTTTCCCACCGGGATCTCGGGGCCTTGACAAACCTCACCCAGAAGCAGCCGCATCATCAGGGCAGTCTGCCGGCCCAGCAGCCGTGCGCAGCTCCTCGTGCCGCGCGGCCCTGGTTTCCCCTGCGCCACCGCCTCGCTGGCTCTGCAGGTCTCCTGGCCGCCCCTCCGCCGGGCAGGGCTGTGCTGCTGCCCTACACCAGGCCGGCAGGGATCCTGGGCCCCCTACGAGGCAAAGTGACTTGCCCAAGGTGGTGGGGGAGATCAGTAGCAGAGCAGGGAACTGAACTGGGATCTCTGCCCTGTGAGCCCCTGCCTCTGCTGCTGCCGGATGCGATCGGCCCCGGTGAGCTGGTAGCCTGGGACCCGCCGGCCTGCTGCGAGCTGACACTGCTGCTTGCCTTACTAGGAGCACAAGCAGGTGGCGGGGATATTTTAGCAGTACTGCAGCTTGCTGGGGCTCTCTCTGCCCCCCAGGAGCTTCCCAGGGCAGAGCTGCCGGGGCCAGTACCCGTGGCTGGTGGCGATGCCTTAAATGCCGGCTTGTGGTTAAAGGGGAACGGCCCCTCCTCGTACAGCGGGTGGGCTCCCTCCTGCCAGGCAGGAGAGTGGCAACGGCACGCCTGGGTCGCTCCCACCCCGCCCAGTCACCCAGTTCAAGGCGTGGCATTGGTGTCGGTGGGCCCCGGCAGAGACCCAGCAAACTCGCTGCAAGCCAAGGGGTCGCAGGTGGGAGCAGCCCGTGGGCGCTGAGTGCCGCGGACTCCCCTAGCCTCTCCCCCCGGGCTTCCCAAGGCGCCGACCCCACCGCTGGCCACGTGAGCCAGGAGCAGGCCCATAATGACTATTGCTCTGAGCGGAGGGACCCGGAGAAGGGGTCTGCGCCCTGGCAGCAGCAAGCGCCGGGGCGGTCCTGGTCGATGTGGGAGACGCGGCGGGGGCTGGAGCCGGGGGGAGGCTGACGGGGCCGGGGGCCCTTGTCAGAGGAGGAAGGGCCCCTCGCCTCTCCCCCTTTTGCAGCGCAGCCGCCGGGCTCTTCTCACCCCGTGGGCTCGGCGCCGGCTGGGCAGGGCCCCCGCCTCTCCCAGGACCTGGCCCCCTCCTGCAAGCCACCGAGAGTTAACTTCCCAGCAAAGCCACTGCTGCAGCTCACGCCTGGCTGAGCCGGCGCTGAACACCCACGTGCAGATGCTCTCCCCCCCTCCGCGCCGAGGCCGGAGGAGCTGATTAGCCTGGTAATTTCCACGGTCCATAAATAGGAGGGTTAAAAAAAACCAATAAAGGGGGCTGCACTAGGATTGCAGGCCCCTGGCGGGGGCAGGCAGGCAGGGCCCCGCTGTGTGCAGAGCCCCCAGCACGC
>NW_017729015.1:18861668-18861959 GCF_001723915.1 Gavialis gangeticus | reverse complement strand
AGCCCCCCAGCTGCCGCCTGCCCCGCGGGTGCTTGCTAGGGCAGGGGCTTGCAGGGCCCGGGAGCTGCTCACGGGTCTGGCTGGGGGTCCTGCCCCCAGCCCAGCCCAGCCCATGCCTGGCTGCAGCGGTGGGGGCCCCCATCCTGGCGGGGGTGCGTGGGTTGCCGTCGGGTCTCCTCGCCTTGGCCTCCAGGGCCTGTGGGACCGGCGCGGCCTGCGGCTGGGGCACATCCCCGCGGCCCTGGGGCCCAGGCGGGCAGCGTCCGAGGCTAGCCCCGTGGCAGGGGTGGC
>NW_017729015.1:18854206-18860669 GCF_001723915.1 Gavialis gangeticus | reverse complement strand
GGCCCCTTTTCCCCCACCCCGGGGGCCGCGCGGTGCTTCCTCCCCCCCTTGGACCTCCACCCACCAGGTAGCAATGTGGTGTGAGCAGGTAAACTGAGTCGCCGCGGCAGACTCGGCTCTACGCTGCACCCCGGTGACAGAAGTGATGCCCATGCAAGCGTGTTGGCAGGATCGGGGCCACAGCCCCTTACCCCACATCCCACAGGGTCTGGGGCATTCCCCGAGGGGCTGGTCTAACCGCTAGGCTACGTGGCTCCCCTGCCCTTGGTGGGAGGAAGGGGATCCTAGCTTTAAAATAGACGCCATGCGGCAAAGTGCCCGGGTGATTCGCTTCCCTGGAGGGGGCATTGAGTGTTAGGGGGACGGTAGGGGGGTCCCGAGGGAGCTCGGTCTGCTAGAGCCAGGGCACGGGGTGATCCTTGTGCTGCGTCTGTAGGTCAGACTAAGCCTGGATGGCGGTCGGGCACCTCCTGGCAAGGGATCGAGGGTGAGCCCTGGCTGGCACCAGCAGCTGGGGGGGCTCCCCGGTGCCCAGGCTGCGGAGGCAATGGGGGCAGGGGTGGGAGGAAGAGGTGCAAGTACCACAAGCCTCGCAGCGGGTGCGGGGCTGGCCCTGCCGGCTGCCTGCTCTGGGCGCGCGCTGCACAGACTGGGGGAAACCTCGGCCTGGCTCGGGGCCCCCGTGCCCTGACCCCTGGCATGCTCTGTGGCTTGGCAGGCGAGTGCTCGGAGCTGGAGACCTGTGAGAAGTGCCTCGAAGGAGCTCCCTCCCGCAACATCACGGACTGCGCGTGGCTGCACTGCGGAGAAGCCGAGGGGCCAGGTGCGTGGCTCTGCCTGATGCCCCGAGCCCTACCCGCACATCCAGCACCCCCTTCACCTGGCTCTGACGCACGGGCCCGGTGCGCTGGGGTGCACCGCGCGTGACACAGTGCCAGGGACCCGCAGGGCCCTGGCAAGCTGCTAGGCAGGCCTATGGGGGGGGGGTCTTTCAAGCCTTCCCCAGTAGCGCTGCTCTGCAGCACCATCCCCTCCAGCGTCTCCATGCCCTGCGCTGGGTGGGTGTTGGGTTTCAGAGCCTTTGGCTGCAGCCCCAGCTCCTCCTGGCACCTGATGGCGGGTCACAAGGGGCCAAGGGGAGCACGGGACAAACAATCCTCAGCTTCCTGCCGTGGAGGAGGGTGGGGTGTAGAAATCAGGGGGGCAAGAGAGACCCTTTGGCAGAGCTGAGCTGAAGGGCACGGGGCTCGGGGGGGCCCGGAGCCAGCACACTGGAGGAAACACGAGCCGTAGCGAGCAGGCCCTGTCCCAGCTTCTGGGGGAAGGGAAATGCGACCCCCGGGTCCCAGCCGAAACAACCCGGAGCAGCTGGAAAGGGGGTTAGCGGGTGGCTCCGGGTCCAGGCTGCTCCCCAGGGGAGCGTGACCCACGTTGGGAGATCAAGGAGGGACCTGGGGGCACCCACCCGCAGCTGAGAGGCTCCGCCAGGCCGACCTGAGCTTGCCGGCCTGCGGCTCCGTCTCCTGCCTGGGCATCGGGGCAGGGGTGTCGCCGTCGGCTCCGGGCTGCCCCCTCTTCATACCCAGGACGGAGGGCGCGTCTGAGCCGTCTCTGCCCCATGCCTTTCAGGGACTGGGAGCTGTGTGAAGAAAGGGGAGCCGGCCAAGGACAAGTGCTCCATCTACAACGTCACCGCGATGTGTCAAGGTAGCGGGCGGTGGCGTGGGTGGCCCACCCTGGTCCGTGGGGCTGGGGCCTGCTTCTGCCCCCCTCCCAGTGGGTTTTGTCTGGGCCACTCGGGAGCTGGCCAGCTGCGATCCCATCCTAGCCCAGCGGGCTTTACTGTCCTGCCCAGGAGCGTGGCAAGATGGGAGGCAGCGTGGAGCGTGGCAGAGGGCAAGGCCATGGGTCTAACCAGCTTTTTCCATTCTTCCTCCTCCCCCTTGGACCTCTCAGCACCAAAATCTCCCACCGAGAAGCCTCGGCGAGTCTCCACCAAGGAGCCAGCGATACACACGCCAGGCAAGCGGCGCCAGGAGGGGGATGGACCCGGTCAGGGGGTGGCACGAGCAGCAGGGCTGGGTGGCAACGCCCAGCACCCGTCGGGCAGGCCAGGACTTGCTCGTTGTGGGAGCCAGCATGGGCCCCTCTCCCTCCCCCCGGGGTCGGTGAGCTCCGGGGGGGCCGCAGGAGGAGGAGGAAGGGTGGGCATGCGAGCAACCAGGACTCCTGGGTTCTCCGGCCAAGAAGATGCAGCCAGTGCTGGGGTGGGACCCAGGTGCTCCGGGACTGGGTCTGGCAGTGACGCGGGCGAGGGATCTGGTCCCGTATCCACCAGCCCTGGGAGGAGGGAGCCGGGCAGGGGGAGGATTGCGGGGGTGCTGCCGTGGGAGGCAGCGTGGGAAGAAGCCTGCTCGCACTGAGCGGAGACGGAGCCGCTCTTCCAGGCGGGAGGAGCGGGAATCCGAGAGCTCGGGGCTCGTTACAGTGAGTAACTCCATCCTGGAGCCTCGTGAATTATTGATCCCGCCGGGCACCCGCTCTCTTTATCGGCGCAGGCGATGGCCTCCCTTCCTGGTCCTCCGGGACACTGCAAGCGGCTCCCTTTCCACTCCCGGCTCTTTGCTCCACGCGCTGCATGCCAAACGCGGCTCCCACGGTGCCCTGTGGGGAGGGGGCGGGGGGTCTTCCTGCCCCTGGCTTGGCAGCTCTGCTCGTGCAAGGGCTGAGCTCTTCCGGGAGAGTCCGGTTTCTTAATTTGCTCCTGCGTGGGAATTGCAGCTGTCGGCTTGGCTGTAGGAGCTGGCGTCTGGGCCTGGAAGTAGCAGCCTGTTGGCTGGGCCAGAATGCAGCCAGCTCTGGGGTGGAGCATGGCGGCTGTGGCCGTATGGGTTAACCCCTGGTGCCCCCCCCTGCAGGGACGACGACAGCCCCCCCACTGACGGGCACCCCTGCCTTCCACCCACCCGGCTTCGACACGGCCAGCTTCATCGGGGGCATCGTGCTGGTGCTGAGCGTCCAGGCTGTCATCTTCTTCGTCATCAAGTTCCTCAAGTCCAAGGACAGCACCTACCAGACGCTGTAAGGACCCCCGCCCCCCTCCCCCTTGCCCGGCCCCGGGGCAGGGGGCTGGAGAGCAGCCCCGTTCCCAGCAGGGGATGGGACGAGACTGTGAATGGGGGACTGTGCCCAGGCACGGCCCCCCAGCACATCTGGTGCCATAGACTTGGTGTTGACCCCCAGGTCAGGGCTTGGGCGGCCTTGGGAAGGGTCAGGGGTGGCCGAGCATTGACTGGCCCCTGTGCCCACAGAGGCTTGGCCGAGCCCCCCGGAGCGCCCATGTCTTGCGGGTGCCGTCATGCCATCTGCTCTCACCCCCTCGTGCATTTGTTTGCTGTCTTGTGCCAACTGCCTCGTGTGGCCCCCTCCCTCTGCCTCTGGTGCCTCCTGCATGGGGCTGTCTTGCCCACCCCCCAGCACGGTCTGTCTGGCGTCCACATGAGGAATAAACCCCCCTCGGCTGCACGCCTCGTCCGTCTGTCATCGTCCGCTCGCCAGCTGGCGCAGCAAAGAGGGGGTCTGTCGCCAGTGCCGAGGGCCGGGCCCCTCTCTGCCCCCCACCTTGCAGCTGTTTCATCCCGGCCCACAACCCCTCTGCAGGACAAGCATGGGTGGCCTTAATGCCCTCGTCCTTCCCCAAAGCGAGGGGCTTCTGCATGCAGCCCCCCCAGCGCGGTGCCAGCACTCACACCACCCGGAGAGCCGGGTCGCTGCCCCCCTTCCTGCCCATGGGAGCAGGGGGCCCTCTCCTCTGGGTGCTTGGGGAGTTGGTCCCCGCATGTCTAATGCTGGGGGGTCGCCCCCTCTTTGTTTTCCCTTGCACGCTGCAGAGAGGAGAACCAGTAGGTGCTGCCGCCTGCGCCAGGAGACAGGCCGCCCCCACCTGTCCCGAGACCCCCGCCCCCTCTCTGTGTGCTCTTCCAGGGGGCCGGGGCCGTTTGCTGTTCTGCACTTGCTGTTCCCCTGCCCCGAGCTGGGGGGAGGCAGGGGCCCTGCTGCCCGCCCCGGGGTCCCAGGCTGGTTGTGCTGCTCTGCCCAGCCAGCCTGGTCGCCTCTGCCCTGCAAACACAGCGAGGAGCCGTGCTGTAGACGCAGGCTGTCCCCCCGTCCAAGCATCCTCCGTTCGCCACCGCACGCCTGGGCACCAGGGGAGCCGTGCGGTTCTCCGGGGCTCTCTTGCCTTGGTGAGGGCGTCCCAGCGCCACTGAGGTGCAGGAGACACGCGGGGGGGGGGCGTTGTCTGTGGCTGCTGTGGGCTGCGTGACCCCCGCGTGTCGGCTCCCCGAGAGGTGCCGGCGTGACGCTGGCTGGGGCTCTGCACTGCGCGCCCCCACGCTGTGCCGGGGCAGGGGCTGCTCCATGGCACTGCCGTGATGGCTTAGCCAGTCCCTGGATCCTGGTAACACCCAGAAGTCCCCCAGAGCCAGGCGCCTTGCAGACCTGGAGCCAGGCTTGGTCCATCCCGGTTTCTGCCCCGCAGCCAGGGAGCTGAAGCCCCCAGAGATTAAAAGCCAGCTGGTTCAAGTCAGCTTGGCTGGGGGGAGAGATGGCAGTGCCATAATGAAAGCCTGGCCTGCCACGCGCCGGGGCCTGGAGCCTGGGACTGCACTGGCAGCTCCTGAGTGCCCCTTTGCCCCAGCTCCCCCCGGGTGGACGCCCTCCAGGCTCGTGAAACCTCCTTCCCCGGGCGGGTGCTATCAAGGCGCCAGAGCTGCCTGGCCAGGACCTCCCACCCCACCGTTGAGCCCCGGGGAGAGCCCCACAGCGAGGTGCCCGCGCCGTGGAAGGAGATCACTGCAACCCAGCAGCCTCCACACCCTGCCGCTGGCATCGCCTCCAGCCTCGCATCGGCCTCTTCCAGAGTAGCTTCGCCACTGGTGCCTGGAGCCCCGGGCGGCTGCATCCTGGGTCCTGCCCCTCCCCTGCTGGGATGGGGGGACTGGGGCACCCCCTCTTCCCCCCTCCTGCCCCCCCAGAGGCCAGGCCTGCCGTGTGCTCTTGCTGTGCCTGTGTGTTGCTGTGCGGTTTCTCATGCCCTGGGGCGGCCGGGGGGGTGGTGCGTGCTGTGTGCAGTGGGGTCGAGCCGTGTAACCCCGGGTGATGAATTAAAGCCATGAGGTTTGATTTCTCCAGGGCTGCTCTCATGGATGTCTGCAAGGGGGCTCGGACACCTTGCAGCAGGGGAGCCCGTGGGCACGGTCGCACCTGCCCAGCCCCAGGCGGGTGCTGCTGCCTGGCTCCCCTGGGCTGAGTGCTGGGATCTGTCCAGATGTGCACATCTGCACCTGGCTGCATGCTGCTTAGCACCCCTGGCTTAGGCAGGGACGAGCTGGGGAGGTCCCAGGGGGCCATTTCTAGCCCAGCTGCCTGGGAGGAGGGCACACAGCAAGGCAGCAAGCGGTGGGGGGGCTGCCTGTGCCCTGACTGCCCTGAGAACTGGCTCCAGAGGTGGCCAGAGTAGCTGCCGCTGTGGGCCTCACTCAGGGGAACCAGCCCTGGGCCTGAGTCCTGCCCTCCCCTCCTGCCCCAGCTGCTACAGCTCCCCCCACTTGGGACTTAGCGGAGCAAAGCCGCCCCATGCCAGAAGCTTGCTCTGCTTTGGTAGCAGGGAGCCGTGCCCAGCAGAGGCAGGGTCTCCTTGTTCAGTGAGAGATGGCCAAAGCCACTGGTGCTCCCAGCCAGTCTAGCTGCCCCCCGGCCCTCTCTCTTTGCTTCCCCAGAGGCTGGTTTACGCAGCGGCCATTGCAGCCAGGATGGCATTGGTTTTGCCTCCCCCTTGGCTGAGCAGTGCAAGATGCTACCCACTGGCTTTGGGTGCATCGCCCCAGGCTGGTCTCGAACCAGGGACCTTGGAGCTGCCCCATGCCCTGTCGTGCCAGGGCCTCAGAAGGGAGTCTCGGTGCCCAGCCTTCTGGCACACTGCGCTGTGTGCGCCAGGCGAGGCTGGGTGCTCCCGGCCCGGCCTTCTCTGGCGAGCTCTCTCTTGTCTAGGATCTGATGCTGATGCCGCTCGGGCCAGTGCTTTGAAGTGCCGTCCCGGGGAGGAGGTCGGTGTCCCCCGCTGCCCCGGCGCCAAGCCAGGACCCTCTTCCTCCTTCGGTGCCGCTTGCTGGGGCAGGGGCTCTGCCCGCCCGGTGTCTCCGCGCCCCCTGCAGCTGTGCACGGCCCTGGTCGCGTCCCTTAGCTGTGCTGCTCGGTGGGCGAGAGGCTCACGTGCTGGTCACGCCTTGAGCCAGGCCGGTCCCTGGCACCCTCGGCTGCGGGCCTCGCTTGCGGTGCCCTTGGGCTGGCTGCATGACCCCTGCTCCAGAGCCACGGGGCACGGGCCCGTCCCCACTGTGGCTCTGCTCCATTCCTTTTTTCACACCCCTTGGCCAGCTGCCGGGTCCTGCTGGATTGCCCC
>NW_017729015.1:18844754-18849206 GCF_001723915.1 Gavialis gangeticus | reverse complement strand
GGGCGAGAGGCTCACGTGCTGGTCACGCCTTGAGCCAGGCCGGTCCCTGGCACCCTCGGCTGCGGGCCTCGCTTGCAGTGCCCTTGGGCTGGCTGCATGACCCCTGCTCCAGAGCCACGGGGCACGGGCCCGTCCCCACTGTGGCTCTGCTCCACTCCTTTTTTCACACCCCTTGGCCAGCTGCCGGGTCCTGCTGGATTGCCCCGGGGACGGGCAGGGGCCCGGCTTGGGCTGCCTTCTGCATCCTGCCCCCTAGCACTGCCTGCGCTCTGCTGCTCCCCTCCATCCTTCTCGCCCTCTTTCTTTGTCTCGCCAGCCCTGGGGCGGGGGTCTAGCCCATGTGGTCCTGGGGCCAAGGTGGCCCCGTCTTGCTGGTCCCTGGGGGGAGCGCTCGGGGCAGGCCCCCTGTTTGATAGGGGCTGCACGGACGCTCCCTGGAGCGGGGGGCCGGAGTCCGTGCAGCAGGCGGAGTTGAACCCTCAATAAAGGAGCTCTTTTTCTTGAAGGCTTGGTCTCCGTGTTGTGCTGGGGGGGGTCATGAGCCCTTTCCATCCCCACCGCTCGACCATCCTCAACGCCAGCCCTTGGCTGCAGTTCACTCTGCCACTCTCCGCTCCCAATCTGCGAGAGCCTCCCCGGGGGCACTGGGGGAAGGAGAAACAGCTCAAGTCCCTCTTGCTTTTTGCAGAGACTCCCCCAAACGGGCTGTTTTTGCCCTGACCTACCTGGGTCTTGCTCACCCCACACCAGCTCTGCCCCTTTTCGCCCAGGGGGTAGCCGGGTCCAGCAGACAGGGGACTCGGGATTCAAATGTGGGCGTGGGTATAAAAGCCACGGCTGTGAAGCAAAGCGGGCTGTTTTCCCCCAGCAACGTGGCAGTCCCATCCTGAGCTCTGGGCTACGCCTGTTCCCGAGTTCCCACCATGGAAATATGGACCAGGCGAGTGCCTGGGGTCAAGAGCGGGCCCAAGGGTCTCCCTTGTGAGGACCAGACACCGGGGCAGTGCAGCCCTCGCTCCCCAGGCACCCTGGGGCTCTGTGCCTGGGACATCCCTGATCCCAACCAGCCGCCGCACGGCCCTGCCTGACCCGGGGAGCATCTGTCCCATCCCAGCCCGCTTCCAGCTCCACGTGGCCTGGTGGCTTCCTTTGCTGAACACCAGTCCTTCAAGCTCGAGAGGGATGACAACAGCTGCCAGCTGCTCCTGGACCCTTCTCAGGCAGGCTGGGCAGGCGAGGCATGAGCCGGGCTGGTGGCTGCACAGGGGGCAGAGGAGTCCTTTTGGCAGGACACCAGCTAAAAGAGCCACCAGTGCAACTCGGAGCAGCCCCCGGGGTGCTCTAGCTTGCAGGCGACTCCCATGGGCTCCACAGCTTGGCCAGCAAGCAGGGGCTTTGGTGGGGGGATCCGTGGGGCTGGTTCCTGTGGCACAGTGCTGGCCTTTGAAGGCATCCAGGGCCTGGGCGGGAGGGGATCTGTCCCCCGGACGTGTGACTGAGTGGGAGGGGAGAGCACATTTCACTTCCCGTGCGAGCAGACACGAGGCAGGAGCCGGCCCGTGCCTTCCTGGACTGTTGGGGCTTTGCAATCCAACAGGAGCTGAGCACCAGCAATGCTGGACCCTGGCATGCCCCAGCCCCAGGTCCGGCTCCCTCTCCCAGACCCCTGCGCATCCCCTTAGGCCACTGGGAAAGATCAAGGCAAGATCCTTGTCACCCAGCCCAGCAGCCACCTTGCATTGTGGCGCAGAGCAGGGTGCTTCAGGCCCAGAGATTTCAAGTCTCGGAGGAGCCACTGGCTTGTGCTGTCGCTCTGGGGGTGGCGGGCACGGTGGGGCCCTGGAGCTCCCTGCACCCACCTGCAAGCAGGGAGGTGCTCGGTCCAGATTCCCCGGGGGCGGGTTGGAGTCATCGCCGGCTCCGAGGCAAACAAACAGGAACAGATGAGCTCAGCTCAGCGCGGGCTTTCCCACGGCACGCCTGCATCTGAGCTCTGCAGACACGGCTGTCAAATAGCCGGGGGGGGAGGGGAGGATAGGCATGCATGTCAAACATGACACACGTGCCAAGGCTGGCTGCAGCACAGATGTCATGCCAAGCTGCTGCCTCTGTGACCGCTGCTCTGCGCACACAAGATGCCCAGTAAGAGCATCCCTAGGTGGAGATCGCCCAGCGCCCAGCCCTCCCCGCCTGGGGGCTCTGCAGATGTCCTGGGGGCTGCAGTAGAGCCCCAAAGGCATTAGACAGCTCAGCTGGTTCCCGGCATTGGCGGCGTCTGATACTGTGAAATCTCCTTGTCCTATTGTGTAATTGCACCTTGTTTGTTTGGTGTGCATGTGTGTGTTTGTACACACATGTGCCTTGGCATGCCACACCTCTCTGTCATGGTCAGGCCCATGTATTCCCCAGCCCCCACGGGCTAAGCATCTCACCCTGAGCCCGACACAAGCCACCATCCCCACAGCACCAGATCCGCATGGAAGTGTCTGCAGGTTTCTCGGTGCCCAGCATCTCTGCCAGCCAGGGCTGCGCTCTGCCAGGCGGGCCGCCCGTCCTGCTCTCTCCTCCTTCCCTGCGTCTCATCCAGCTGGCTGGCTAATGATGTGTACTGCCGGGGCCTCCCGAATGGCTGCGTGTGCACAGGCGGGTATTTTTATCTCCCAGCCCTGAGCACGTTTGTGCCGTGGCTCTGCCGGTCTCTCCTGGGATGCGCCGGCTGCTCTGGCCACAGCTGTTGCTGAGGCTGGGCTGGCCTGGTGTTGCGCCGCATGGAAGTCCCGCTGCCTCTCCTCATGCAGGCCGCTTCTGGGCGGCGCGGGACTCAGGCCCGTGCCAGGCCCCAGGCGAGCCTGGACACACGCGTTTAACGCTGTCTAAGTCCCACGGCGATGGTGCCTGGCGCCAAAGCCTGCTTGGGTCCTCTGGGCCCTTCTGCCTTGAGGGACTTGCCCAAGGTTGCATGGGAAGGCGGTGGCAGAGCAGGGACCGGAGTGCGAGTCCCTCCCAGGCAAGGCCCCCCGACCACAGGGTCCATGCTGGGGCAGGGCCCTGCTCTGCATGTGTGCGGGATGCCTGCAGAAGGGGGGAGGCCCCTTGCCTCGCAGCAAGCAAGAGGCTGCTTCAGTGCTGCCCCCAGCCCTTGGCCCAGGGTGCAGCGAGGGACCCCTGGGCAGGCAGCCCCGGGGCTGGGCTCCTGCGTAGCACTGTCCAGGGAAGGAGCACCTCCATTGCTCCCCATCTGTTAAGGCTGGGACTGCTGCCTCCTCATGCACACTGGTGAGTAGCCACTGCCCAGGGGTGCCCAGGGCCAGCCTGAAATGCAAACCAGTCTGAAGTTGGCACCGAATCCAGGCGGGCAGGAGGGGCTGGGCTTTCACCCTGCAGGACAGATGTCGTGTTCCCAGCAGCCCGGAAAGCAGGGCCATCTGCTCCTTGGCGTGTCTGACTGCCGCATCGGGGACACCCCAGGCCAGGGGTCATCCGGCCACGGAGAAAGCACATTATGGATGAACACTGGCAGGCCCCCACCCCATCCAGGGAGCTGCAAGGGACACCTCCGCCCCCCTGCAGCGAGGCGGCCGTGCCACCCCCCGTCCGCTCCCCCGAGATAAGTGCGTATCACTGCGACTGCGTTGCACAGCTGCTCCCCTCCTGAGACAGCCCCATCCTACCCGCCTGAGCGGAGGTGCAGAGAACAGTCAGTCCCCAGGGTCAAACGCACGAGCTCTGGGAAAACCGCCCCGATGCAAACATACTGCCCACACAGGCGCCCGGGTGGGGACTCTGCTCCGAGCACCGGTGACATCTCCCAGCTCCCTTCGTGCGTCCAGGCAGCCGGGCCCAGGCCAAATATCCTCACGTCTTCTTGGCAGCAGGGAGTGACAGGAAGCCGAGCGGGTCCGAGCAGCAGCTGGCGCCGGGCCTGGGGGAGCGGGCTTGCAGAGCCTGGCTTCTCCCAGGTCGGCCTGGGGCTGAGCAGGGCGCTGCGCTGCCAGCGGTCCCGGGCCCCAGCACTTCTCTGCCCCTGCCAGCAGCACGAGTGTCAGGCCCAGGACAGAGTCCCAGAGGTGGACGAGAGCAAAAGAGGAGTGTGGAAGGAGCCCCTCGGGCTGTGCACTGGCCTGCCACGCCTGTGCACGTGCGGCAGCCTCCGCCGCGGCCTCCTGTGTGCACTCGTGGCTGCGCGCCGGCCTGCTAAGAGCTTGTCTCCCTGCAGCGCTGTGCCCCTCCAGGGCCCTGTCAGCCAGGCCTGCTTTCCGGCCCAGCTCGTGCCCCGGGCCTCTCTGACCTCCCTGGTGTGCCAGTCCCAGCGCCGAGCCTCCCCGGCCCCCGTCGCCGCTTCGCCTCGGAGTCCCCTCACGCGTTAGTGGCAGGGGCTGCGGGTGCGTCGCACACCCCGACCGCCATGGGCACGCGTGGCCACGGTCCGGCTCTGCGGGGGCCGCTCGGTGC
>NW_017729015.1:18833111-18844356 GCF_001723915.1 Gavialis gangeticus | reverse complement strand
CGGGCGGGCTGGGAGAGCCCGGCCCTTGACGAGGCAGCGGGCCAGGGCCAGAAACCGCTGGAGTAGAAGGATGTCAACTGATGTGGAAACAACGCGCGCGGTGCGGTCACCGCCTTCCTGCCGCAGCCGTGCGCCCGGGCGCAGGGGCTCGCTTGTGCCCTCAGAGCGGGCGGGCAGGCTCGGGGCTTGTGATCAGCTCCTTCGGAGAGGTCCCTCCTCACCGTCGGCCCCTGCTGCCGTCCGCTCTGGCTTCGCCGGGGTGGAAGACGCCAGCTGCCCGTTGGCGCGGGTCCCCGGGCCTGCCTGGCCGCCTCGCCAGAGGAGCCAGGCCGATGCCCCGAGCAGCAGGATGCGCGGGGCCGCCCAGGACTCAGGCCCTGCTCCGGGACCCGTCTTCTCGAGGGCTGCCGAGTGCAGCGCAGGGCAGGGTGGGGGTGCTCAGGTTTCCCCAGCAGTGCTGCGAGCAAGCTGGGAAGTTTAAGCCGTCCCCACATCCCAGAAGCTGCCCCCACCACGCGCACTGTCGGCTCCACGTCCGAGCCCCTCGGACGGGGGCCGCAGGGTGGAGAGAGGAGCCTCCGTCCCAGGCTGGGGCTGGGAGGTGGGTGCCGCCGCGGGCCTGGCCGCGATGGTCCCCCTGCTTCCCTGCAGACGTGGCCGTGGTGGAGGTGAGCAGCTCCCAATGCCAGCCCTCGCTCTTCTACCACCTGGGCGTGCGCGAGAGCTTCAGCATGACCAACAACATCCTGCTGTGCTGCCACACCGACCTGCCCGACCTGCAGGCCCTCCGGGTGAGTGGGGCGAGGGGGCATCTCGGGGTGGGGGGCCCTGGGGCCGGCAAATCTCAGCGGGTGGGATAGCAGACTGGGAGCTGCGGGAGCAGGTGGGGCCTGCCTTCTGGTCCCTGCTAAGCTGCTGTCTTCCTGCCTTTGCTGGGCCAGGACTCGTCCTCACCCCGTGCCTCAGTTTCCCCACCAGAGGCGGCACCCATTTGCCTGCCTGACAAGGTGAGATCTCTCGCTGGGAAGCACCGTGCCAAAGCTCAGACCCGCAAGCTTGGAGCCTAAGCCACTGGCAGGGCCTGGGCCATCTCCGGGCACGGGCAGGGGTCTTGGCAGACAGGCAGGAGTCCCATGTAATATCCTGTCTCCTGTGACAAGGAAGCACCTTGTGTCTGGGGCGCTTCTCACCAGTGTGATGGTGGCAGTGACAGGGCCCCGTGGTGCTGGGCACCCTAGGATGAGCGGTGCATGGAAGTCCACACCCCAACAAGCCTGCGATTGAAATAACGGGGTGGGGGAGGAATCGGCTCTCCTTTGTGCAAGGAAACTGAGGCATGGAGAGGCTTGGGGGCTCACCCACAGGCATGCAGGGAGCTGGGGGCCCTGGTGCAAACAGCTGAGCTGGGTGGAGGCTTTCCACACGTGCTGCAAGTGCAGCTCAGACCTCCCCGCGGCGTGCCCCCCACCCGGGGACCCCCAGCTAATGCAGCCTTAACAGTCTGGCTTGTCCCCCTCCCGCAGTAATGACCCCACAGCCATTTAACACTCTGCCAGCCCCAGCTTGGCACCGAGCCTGCCCAGGGCCTGACGGCCTGCACAGAGGTTCTCCCTGATCGCCGTGGCTCGCTTTGTTGGGGAAGGGACATGAGTGGTCCCGCGTGGCTCCCTGCGGTGGGCGTGTTTCTCCCTGGTGCCTGGGCACGGCGTGGAGGAGTGGGTGCTGAGGCGGGCTGGTTGTCATTGGCCACGATGCCCCGTGCAGGTCCATGATCAGCTCAGTGCGCCGCTCTGTCTCCGCAGGAGGACGTCTGCCAGAAGACCTCCGTGAGTCTCCTGCGCTGATCCGGACCTGCCTCTTCCCCTTGATTCATTTCCAGCCCCTCCTGGCCTGGCTCACCTGGGGTGATTCCCCTCCTGGCATCTGCCAGCAGCTGGGCTGAAGCTGGCACGCACGTACACACATGCATGCAGGCATACATTTGAACACATGCACGCCCATGTGCACACATGCACGCACATTTACACGTATGTATGCATATACACGTATGCACACACACGGCTGTGCAGGAAGTGTCCCAGCCTCCGTCTGCTCTGTCCCTTGCCCACACGCTGCCACATCCCCATGCTGGCAGCTACACAGTCTGCTCCCCGCTAGCTGCCCACTGCAGTCCTGTCCACTGTCCCCCACCCGGGGGCTGCATGGAGGGGAGGGGTCAAGCCACCCCTGGCTGTCTTGCTTTTGATACAAAAGGGGATGTTGACTCTGGACCCTAACGATGGCCCTGTTCCATGAGAGGTGGTTAAAGCTCTCTGTGCTGCAGAAGTTGCATGAACAGAGCTCCTGCTTCTCCAGAGCTGGGCAGAGATCCAGCAGTGGGTGTGTGGGTGAGCAGGAGGGGGGAGCCCACGCTGCTCTGCTCTGTGGACAAACAGGTTCTTTGCCCTTGGGGATGTCAAGACATGAAGCAAAGGCTGGGGGAGGAGGGGCTGGGGAATCGGCCTGACCACTGCCTCGCTCCCTCCACCAGGACTGCTGCAGCAGCTACACGCTCATCCCCTATGTGGTGACCGCCCAGAACAAGGTCCTGTGTTGCGACGCCAGCGCCATGAAGTGCCTGACCGAGCTCTTCCAGCCCAGCTTCGACATGGAGGCCTTTTTCACCCCGCTGTCGACACGCTTGGCCAAGCTGCTAGAGGCCACCCCCACCAGCTCCTGGTACAGCTGTGCCCGCCGGGCACGGCCCCTCCGCCAGCCCCGGGCGGGCCATCAGGGAGGTAGCACAGGTGGGGGGCTCCCAAGACAAGTCCCAGGCTTGTGCTGGCACTGCTAGAGCTCTGCCCCCAGCACAGGACCTGGCAGTGCTTTGTCCCCGTCTCCTGATCAAGGCCCTGAGCAGCTGAGCTGACACCCTCCCCCCTGCACAGGCCTCGGTCTTTGCAGCTGGCTCTTATCCCGTTTCCAGGGGTGGGGAGAGGCAAGGAGGAAGGCAAAGTGCCGAGCAGGCTTCAGCAGGGCAGACCGCAGCTTCCTGCCCGCTACAGAGGGGGTAGAAACAATGGGCCCAGCCCTGGCCACTCCCTGCTGGGGGAGAGGGAAGGCAGGGGGGGCTCCTGCAGGAAAGGCCTAGGGCTGGGGGGCTCTGACCCCACATCACTGTCAGACCAGACCAGGGTCTTCTCCATGCAAGCCCAGCTCTGCCATGGGTCTGTTGTCACCCCCCTGGGCCCTCTGTCTGAACCCCTGGGGTCCGGGCTTGCACCCTTTGGATGCTTGGCCCTGCCTGTCAGTATGGGAGTGGAGGGGGTGGGGGATATCCCTCATGCCCTGTGATGGGGGCTTGTCCCTGAGGTCCCCCAGTGCCTCGGTCACAGGAAGCAGTCTCCCCTCCGGCTCAGGGGTGCTCCTCTCCTTGCTCCGCAGCGAGTACTTCCGGGAGACCCTCCGCCGGGACATCCGCCATGCCCGGGAGCAGTACCGGGGCGAGCAGCTGAGCCAGGAGCTGGCCCGTATCCAGCAGCGCCTGGACAGCGTCGAGTTCCTCAGCCTCGACATCATCGTGAACCTCCTCCTGTCCTACCGCGACGTCCAGGTGCCGCTGGGTCGGGGGTCCCGCGTGCGTCCCCTAGAAGGGGGAGCCCGGGTGCAGCTGCCTCGGGCCCCTCCCTGGAGGAGCTGGGATCTGCCTGGCTGTGATCCTGGATGGAGCTGTCTGTAGGGGCATCGCCCTGACAGAGCGGACCCAGCGTGCCTAGGGGGCATGGAGCTAGCTGCAGGGCAGGGGCTAAACCAGCAGCAGACCACTCTGGCTGGTGTGGCTGCCCTCCTAGCTGGTGGGGGGGAAGGGTCTCTGGAGCTGCCCACCAGCTCCCTGTGACTCCCCCACCTGCCCCCACAGGACTACAACGCCATCATCTCGCTGGTGGACACTCTCCGTGCCCTGCCTACCTGCGACGTGGCCGAGCAGCACAACATCCGCTTCCATTACGCCTTTGCCCTCAACAGGTGAGCAGCTCCTGGGGCCTGGGGCAGGCCCTGCCAGTGCCAAGTGTCCCCTCGCCAGAGCCTGTGGGCACCAGTGGCACTGGCGACTTCTGCCAGGGGGGCTCGGGCAGAGCCAGACGTGCCTGTCTGTGCGTCCTGGGCTGCACGTGGAGGTTTGAAGCCTGGAGCCCTCTCTCCACGGGGCAGACTTGGCCCGAGCTGCAGAAAGGAGTGGGGGCACTTAGCATGGGGTGCCGTATGCGATGCCAGAGGGTGGGATTTGGACACCGCTTCTCCCTGCTCCCTCCTCTGGGACCCATTGCCTGGAGGTGCCTGGGGCATCCTCGGCTCACCTTGCACCCCCCATGCAGACGAAACCAGCCTGGGGACCGGGAGAAGGCGCTGACTGTGCTGCTGCCGGTGGTGGAGCAGCGGGAAGGCGTGGCGCCCGACCTGTACTGCATGTGTGGCCGCGTCTACAAGGACATGTTCATCAGCTCCAACTTCACGGACACCACCAAGAGGGACCAGGCCTTGTACTGGTGAGATCTGGGGGCGGGTGCTGGGCACCAGTGCACAAAGACTGAGGGCTCCAATGCAAGCCCCTGCTGAGTTGCACAGGGCTCAGGCTCTCTGGGCACCAAACCCCAGGGGGCTGATAATCTTGCAGTTTCGTATCTGTTGCCCTTCCTTGGGGCACTTGGGGGGAACGCCCGTGGCCCCATGCGCCTGTCACACCACACCCCAGAGCAGCCGCCTGTTGACAACAGGGCCTGGGGGCCTGTCGAGTGACTCGCGGCATCTCCCTTTGGCCACCGCCGCCCCAGGTACAGCAAAGCCTTTGACACAGAACCCAGCCTCCATGCTGGGCTCAACGCCGCTGTCCTCCTCGTGGCTGCTGGGCACGAGTTCGAGACCTCCCTGCAGCTCCGGCAAATAGGTGAGCAGCCCCTTTCCCTCCTGGCCCCATGTCTTGAGGCCCAAAAGAGGGTGGGTAAGATGGGGGGGGGTCTGCCAACTTCTCTGTCTGCAGCAGACGAGCCTCTGGGATGGGGCAAGGGGTCCTTGGGGGGTGCAGGGGAGGAAGTGTGTCCTCTCTGTCCTGGGCTCTCCCAGCGAACCAAGTGGGGGGGACGCTGCATCTGCTAGAGGCAGGGAGTGGTCTCAGCCCCGAGCTGACCTTAGCGTGCAGTATCCCAGGTGCAAAAGACGCCCTGTGGGGCCCTGGCAAGGTTGGGATGGGCTGCGGGGCCGGTGCAGGGCTTCCCATGGGCTGTCCTGGACGTGCGTGCTGCCGTGGGGGCTGGGGAAGAGTGTGTGCCCGTTACAAGCTGCGGGGCAGTGGGGTGGGCAGGGGGTCCCCATGGCCATGTCTCTGCCCTCCCCTCCCCTCCTCCCTGCCAGGCATGAAGCTGAGCTGCCTTCAGGGCCGCAAGGGCAGCCTGGAGAAGATGGAGTATTACTGGGACGTGGGCTTCTATCTGGGCACTGCCATCCTGGCCAACAACCTGCCCAAGGTCACCCAGGCCTCCGAGAAGCTCTACAAGCTCCACGCCCCTGTCTGGTGGGTGGCAGACCTGCCTGAGGGACCCCCGAGCATCCCGACATGGGCAGGGGAGGCTGCGGTCCCGCTCAGGCATCCCTCAAGCAGCCTCTCTCATGGGGGACCAGGCTGGCCCAGAGACCCTGCTCATCCTCTCCCCTCAGGTACCTGGTCTCCGTCATGGAGACCTTCCTGATTTACAAGCACTTCAAGAAGAGCCTGGCAGACACATCCCCCAGGCAGGCCCTGGCGGACTTCTGGCTGGGCTTCCTGCTGGTGTCGTCCCAGCCCTTCGCCCCCACGGACAGCTGCCCGGTGAGGGGCCCACGCATGCGGTTTGCTGGTCTTCTCCGTGGGGTCACCTGCGCCAGGGGTCCTTGCTGGGGGGAGATGAACGAGGCTTCTCTTCCCCCACCCTGCAGCCTGCAGGGTCCCTGCGGGGCAGGGGGCCGGGGCAGGTCCAGTCCATCAGCTGCCCTCTCCATCTCCTCCAGGTGCTGATCCTAGAGCCGGCCCAGGTCCTGCAGCCGGCCGAGCTGATCGTGCGGGAGGACCAGGCTGAATGCTCCCTGATGCTTCGCCACGTCTGCCCCATGGAGAAGGTAAGAGCCCTGCCCCGCCTGGGTCCCCAGGCTCCCCAGCCTGTGCCCCATGCGGTTTTTGTTTCCCCCCAGACAGGGGTTTCCAGCTGGACCTTCCCGGCTTCCTCCATCCGCGGGGTCAGGTGAGGCGTTTACCCCTTCCTTCGCCTCTCGGCAAGGTCTCTCTCGGGCTCAGCTGTGTCCGGTTGACCCCCCAGTGCCCTGGCTGAGCCGGCAGTGACCACAACCTGTCCCTTTGGGGGCACTGGAGGTTCTGGCAGTGCAGGGAGTGGGGTGAGGGCATGTGGCCCCTACCCAGGGGCACCAGCCCAGCTCTTTTGGGGCATCTGGGAAGCCTCACTGTTGGGCACCTCCTCCAGCATCTCCAAGTGGGACAAACGCTGCTTCTTCCTGTACGTGCTGCCCGCGGCCGAGGACTTCCAGCTGTGCTTCCCCACCGAGCACCACTGCCGCTGGTGAGCTGGGTGGGCGTGGGGCAGGGCAGGGCAGGGTGGGGGCTGCGCCTGGGTCGGGGCTGCACCTGGGTGCTCCCCCCAGCCCAGCCCAGCCCCCCGCAGCCTGTCACGGCATCTCCCCCTCCGTGGAGGTCTGGAGGAGGCAAAGCCGCATCCGAGCCACGTCCCATGTGGCGGCAGGTTCTGCGAGCTGGTCGGCTCCATCGTGGCAGCGCAGGCGGGGTCCGGCGAGGAGGCAGGCAGCAGCGCCAGCGAGGTCTTGGAGGTGGGTGCCCACGGCAGCTGGGCAAGCTGCTTTGGTGGGCACTGGGAGCTCTGGGTGCCCACCCAGGCTGCCAGGGCAGGGTCTGGGGTCCACAACCTTGCTCTGGCCCCTGTAGTATGACTACGAGTACACGGAGACGGGCGACCGGGTGGTCCTGGGCAAGGGCACCTATGGCATTGTCTATGCTGGGCGCAACCTCAGCAACCAGGTGCGCATCGCCATCAAGGAGATCCCGGAGCGGGACGGCAGGTAGGGCCAGGCTGAATGGCAGATGGGGGCTGGAGGCTGGGAGCGGGATAGGAGGGAGGTATGAGCAGGCCAGGGGTGCATGATACTCCCTGAGGTCCCTTCCAACCCTGATTTTCTGTGATTTTATGACTCCCCACAAATGCACCGATGCTGTTGCAGAACAGGCCAGCAGCGCCTGGGTTGCGCTAACAGGAGTGTCACTTGCAAGTCGAGGGCCGTGATTCTTGTGCGCTGTTCAGCACTAGTGAGGCCTCCCCTGGAGTCAGAGGATCATAGAAATGAGGGTTGAAGGCAGCTCAGGAGGTCACAACTAGTCCAACCCCCTGCTCCAAGCAGGACCAGCCCCAACTACATCATCCCAGCCAAGGCTTTGTTCAGCTGCGTCTTCAGACCCCCAGGGATGGAGACTCCACCACCTCTGGGTAACCTGTTGCAGTGTTTTACTGCCCTCCTAGTGAGAAAGTTTCACCTTGTATCCAGCCTAAACAGAGTCCTCTGTCCAGTCTTGGACCCCAGACATCAAGGATGTAGACAGATTGGAAAGAGTCCAGCGGAGAGCACCAAAAGTAATCAGAGGCCTGGGGGATGAGAGCGAGGACAGGCTGATGAGGAGCGAGGGTTGCTTAACCTAGAGAGGAGACGTGTAAGCAGGGATTTGGTCACCGTCTTCAAATACCTGAAAGGTGGTGACAGAGAGGACTGAGAGGAGGTTTTCTCAGTGCCCACAGAGGACAGGACTAAGCAATGGCCTCAAGCTGCATCAGGGGAAGCTGGGGACGGTTTAGTCAGGGTTGAGCCTGCCTTGAGCAAGGGTTGGGCTAGATGTGGCCCCTGCCAGCTGCCTCCTATGAGCCGTAGGTGGGTGTGCAGCTGCAGGTGGGGGCCCTGCCACGGTCCAGAGCCCCTCACCGCTAGGGAGGGACAGGCCAGGTGTAACCCCCTCCTGTCCACGGCCTAGATACTCGCAGCCGCTGCACGAGGAGATTTCCCTGCACAAGCGCCTGAGGCATAAGAACATCGTCCAGTACCTGGGCTCCATCAGCCAGGACGGCTTCATCAAGATCTTCATGGAGGAGGTGCCAGGAGGTGAGTGCAGCCGGGACCCCCTTTCTGGGCCAGCGAGGACTGAACCCAGCATCCTCGTGGCTCTTGGGACAGGGTGCGAGGTGATGCACTGGGGCCCAGCTGGCCTCACTTCTCGCACCATCCCGGGGCCTCCGTGGCTGTGCATTGTCTGTCTGTGCCCTGGGGCTGTTCTCCTCCTGCTCCCACTCTGGAGAAGCCCTAGACATTGCAGATGGGTATGGGCCAGGGGGCTTTGCCTTCCTTCTGCCCGGCATCCCTTGAGCGCATTGCCGGTTTACAGAAGCAGGACACTGGCTGCCGTAGTTCCCCTGTGTGACCCGTGGCAGGGTCGGGCACGATGCCTGGTGCTGTGTCAGGGGCGACCAGTAGTTTTACTAAGAGATTAGACAACGGGTTTGTCTGGGATGGTTTGGATGGGGTCGGACTAGATGTGACCTCCAAAGACACCCTCCAGCCCCCCGTCTCTGTGATCCGCAGGGAGCCTCTCATCCTTGCTGCGCTTCAAGTGGGGCCCTCTGAAGGACAACGAGTCCACCATCGTCTACTACACCCGGCAGATCCTGGAGGGGCTGCGCTATCTGCACGACAACCAGATCGTCCACCGCGACATCAAAGTGAGCCAGGGCTGGTGGAGCCTGGGGCCCCACCAGCCCCTCCAGGGATCGGGGCCCTGGGGCCAAGTGGACCCACATGCCCAGCCCTGTTGTGGACCGAGGGAGCTGAAGGGACCATCCCTGGCGCCCTCAGCCAGCAGAGCTGGCTCTGGGAGAGAGTGACCCTGTCCGTTCCGGCAGGGCGACAACGTCCTCATCAACACGTACAGCGGGGTGCTCAAGATCTCCGACTTCGGCACCTGCAAGCGGCTGGCTGGGATCAGCCCCAGCGCCGAGACCTTCACAGGTGAGGTCCTCATCTCATGGTCATCCCTCTTCCTGGGAGGAGGAGAGCGGGGCGGGCAGGACCCTCCTGCCCCTGTGTCGGGACGAGGGAAGGAGCCGGTGCTGCCCACTGCAGCTCCCAGGATCGGGGCTGTCCGGCTCCTCGGGGCCGGCTTCTCTTGGTCACTCTCTGGTGCCCGCCCCCAGGCACCCTGCAGTACATGGCCCCCGAGGTCATCGACCAGGGCCCGCGGGGCTACGGGAAGCCGGCGGACATCTGGTCCCTGGGCTGCACCCTCATCGAGATGGCTACGGGCAAGCCCCCCTTCTATGAGCTGGAGAGCCCACAGGCTGCCATGTTCAAGGTACCCACCGCGGAGTGGGTATCCGGACCGGTCAAGCACAGGGTGGAGAGCGAAGGGGGGGCTGGCCTGGACCCAGCCTGTGCAATGGGGATGCAGAAGAGACTGATGAGCCAGGAGCTTCCCCCTCCACCCCATCTCCTCCTGCCCAGGTGGGGATGTTCAAGATGCACCCCAAGGTGCCGGACTCCATGTCGGAAGAAGCCAAGGCCTTCATCCTTGCCTGCTTCGAGGTGGATCCAGACAGGCGGTCCACAGCTGCAGCCCTGCTGCTGCAGCCGTTCCTGGCACCCTCCAGCCGAAAGAAAGCCAGGAGCCCCGGCGCGCCGGCCGAGGGGGCAGGTGAGCTGTGGGGTGAGCACGGCGGGCAGGGGATGGAGAACCGGGGCAGCAGGGTGACCAGGCCTGTCTTCCGGCAGGCGACTCCCCAATTCTGGTGCGCCGTGGAGAGGCTGCTGGCATCCCCAGGAGCGTCTCCTCATCTTTGCAGGTCCCCAGGGCAGGTGCCAAGGTGGACGGCAGACCCTTGGCTCGCTGCACCAGTGAGATGACCCTGAGACGCGGCTGCCGCGGGTACAACCCCCTTTTGAGGGGGAGGGGTAGCTCCTGGGCTCCCATGAATGTGCCCCTTGGTCCTGGTGTCCTACCCTGCCTTACCCTGCGGGCATGGTCTGTGCAACTCGGTCCCTGCTGCAGAAGGGGTGGGTGCCGGTCCCGCGCCCTGTGCCCCCCTGGCAGGGCCAGCACCGGTGCCAGGGGCTGGCGCGAAGGGAGGGGGTGACCCCTGGCGGCCACGGCCTGCCCCTGCACCTGGCTTTATATAACCAGTTCCCACCTCGCGCAGCCCCTTGGTGGGTGCAGCTCCAGGCGCTTGGAGGGAGCCCGCGGATGGGATGCAATGAAGAGCCTGTGCCTGGAGCTCACAGCCCAGCTGTGCCAGGCTGCCTGCAGCCCCCCATAGATGGTTTTGAGGCTTTCCTTGGTACTGAAGTGCCAGCAAGGAAAGGGCACCCCCCAAGCCTCCGCCATGGTCCTGCCAGGGGTCTGCATCTCCCCTGCATCACCCACCAGGCTGGGAGCCCCCTGGGCTGTAGCTGGGGGAGCTCTGGCTTCAGCAAGGGGTTGGGGGGTGCCTCCTCTAGCTCCTTGCCCCACACCTGCCCCATGCCCAGGCATCGCTGCACCCCCCCCCGCCACTCCCTTGCCTCCCCAGGTCCCCTGAGGAGTCATCCAGCCCCGATTTCAGCATCTCGTCATCCTCCGTGGAGGAAAGCAGTGGCCTCTTCCTGCTGCGGAAGGACAGCGAGCGCAGAGCCACCCTGCACCGCGTCCTCACCGAGGAGCTGCCCAGCCTCGTGGCCACCCTGCAAGAGACCCAGGCACAGGCCTGTACCAGTCCCCGGCCCTGCCACTCCCTGGGCAAACTTGGGCAGGGCTTGGCATCTAGCCTAGGGGGTTTGGGGGCCTCAGTGCTCTTCCGAGCTGTGGCTGAAGCTTGCTTTCCCCTGCAGAGCGCGGAGGGAGCTCGGCTGGAGCCAGACCACATCGCCCAGCTGGTGTCCTGCCTTGGGGGCTTCATCCGCTCCCCCCGCCCCCAGCAGCTGGAGCAAGACCTGCAGGCACTGCAAGGCCAGCTGCAGGCAAGTGGCCGGAGCCTCCGCCATGCCCAGCCGCTGCTTTTTGGCTTCCAGGAGGCGGTGAGTGCCCCAGGCTGGGCTCTGCCCCCACCCACATCGCACCCAGGGGGCAGGGGGTCTTGGAGGGTGGGGTGGGGGGGCAGAGACCACCCCCTGCCCATGCCCCGTCTACCCCCAACTCCTG
>NW_017729015.1:18826462-18832553 GCF_001723915.1 Gavialis gangeticus | reverse complement strand
GGGGGGGGGTGGGGTCGGAGAAGACAGCATCCTTAGCTGAGCTGCAGCTGGGGCATTGGCATGCTTCGGGGGCTGCACTGAGCGCAGCAAGGCAGGTGCTGGACCCCCCTCGCCATGTCTCTTGGTTGCCTCTAGAGCTTGGTTTGGCAGCCGGGGCACAGAGCAAAGACCACCTCAAAGAAGCAAGCAATGAGGAGGAGGAGGAAGAACAAGAGGAGACCAAGAGCCAGCCAGCCACGACGGGCAGCGAGGAGGCTCTGAGGCCGGGTAGTGATGCCAGCCTCGGTGCCCAAACCAACCCACCAGGCACCTCCCTGCTCCTGGCACAGCTCAGCCACCTCCGCGTGGAGACAGGCAGGTGAGGCCAGCACTTGGGAGCATGAGGCTGCCCACGCCGCGGTGCTGCACAGCTCTGCCCAGCCGTCGAGGGCAGGGGAGCGGCCAGCCCCTGGCCCCCAGCCCCCAGCATCATGGCTTGTCCCCTCCAGGCTGCTGCAGGAGCTGGTGCAGAAGGAGCAGGAGTGGCAGGGGCTGGTGAGGAGGGCGTTGCGGGTGGCTGAGCAGGATGCCAACACCGGGCGGAGGTCGCAGCCCATTGGTGAGCAGGGGCTGAGGGCAGGGGGCCTGGGGTCTGCTGCAGGACATGGGGCGATACCCTCCTGGGCTGAGCTGAGCTGAGCCGTGATGGGTGGAGAGGTCTCTCTTCTGGCCAAGGTGGCCTTGGGCACGGGGTTTGCTGGGGTCCTGGACACTCACCCAGCCCCTTGCCCCCCAGCCATCCCTGCTCCCTGCCAGGCACAGCCCCCGGATCCCCTCCTCGTGGACTGGTTGCAGCACCACAGGGTTGACAGGGACACGACCGAAACGGTAGGGCCCCCGGAGCACGGCCATGGACAGGGTGGGTTTGGGGCTGAATCCTCCACCGCTTCTGAGCCACATGGCCCGTGTCTCCCCTCCTGGGTGTCGAGAAGAGCTGGCCCACGACAGAGGCCCCCTCCCCGGGGCCCTGGAGCCCCCTGCCCGGCCCAAGGGGAAGTCGGGGGAAGGGAAGGGATTGGCCAAGCCCCCTACCCGCACCTCCTCTCCCCTGCAGCTCCTGGCACATGGCTTCACCCTGCCCGACCTGCTGACCTGCGCCACGCGGGACGACCTGCTGTACACGGGTATCAGGTACCACCTCCCTGCTCTCCCTCCCTGGGTCCCCGGAGCAGGCTGCCCCTTCCTGGGACGAAGGGGCTCAGGGTGGGAGATGCCAGGCCTGGGTTGGACCGTCTCCTCCATGACAGCCACGTGGCAGCCTGGGACCTGGCCGTGGCCTCACGAGGCTGCCCCTGTCCCGGCAGCGGTGGGTGGGTATGCCGGCTGTGGGCAGCCATCCTGGAGCACCGGCAAGCCGCACTGGCACAGCGGGGAGCAGACTGAGACCTTCTCCGGCCCTTGCCCAGCCGCAGAGGATGGAGCCTCCCGGCCAGACCGGCCCAGCTTGCTTGCACCGCCCCTGCGCAGGGGGGCCACCGACACCTGCCTCCAGTATCTCGCTGGCCCCCAGCCTGGGATGGGGACACCCCCAAGGTTGGTGCCTATGGCATCCTCAGGGACACCGCAGCACTGTGCACAGAGCAATAAACAGCTGTTTATTTTGCCCGCGGGCACCTCCTCATTGGGGCATTGCCTCTAGAGCTTGGTTTGGCAGCCGGGGCGCAGAGCAAAGACGACCTCAAAGAAGCAAGCAATGAGGAGGAGGAAGAGGAAGAACAAGAGTGGGGAGTTACGGGTGATGGGAGCCAGGGTCCCCCTTGCCCTGGCTGCCCGGAGCCCAGCTGGGCATCATCCTGCCTGGGCTCAGCACCCCCAGGCAGGGGAGACGGCTGCCCCGTACCCACTGCAATGGGCAGCCTCCCTCCATGTGGTGCCACGCGCTGTGAGCGCAGACGCCAGGGCAGCATCTCCAGCCTTGCGTGGTTGCACGGGGGTTTATTTCCAAGATGGGTCGGGTGCAGCAGCTCTGGGACTCACTGGGATCGCCTGGGCCAGCGCCCTGGCATCAGAAGCCAGTCCTGCCTGCCATCCCCAGCAGCAAGGGGGAGTCCAGGCCAGGGGGGAGCTAAGTCCTGGGGGTGAGGTTGGTTCGCAGGGGCAGCAGGGCTTCCACCCAGAGGCAGGGCTGCTGCAGCAGGCGGTCCCAGACACGCTGCTCCTCCTCCGTAGAGTCCATCCAGGGCACGGGCAGCCCGTAGCTGCTCCCTGCCAGGGAGAGAGGGGCACTGTCACCCACGTGGCCCCTGCACCCTCACCTGGGCCCTTCCCGAGGTGGATGCAGATGCCCAGGCGGCGCCAGTCCCCCCCACTGTGCCCAGCAGCCGCCAGGCCCTGGCTCACCGGTGCCCAGGCTGAGGCGGAGGCCGCCCAGCAGCTGCTTGGAGAAGTTCTCGTGGTGCCAGAGGGTGAACTCGACACAGGCCTCGCTGAGGTCCTTGGCCTTGAAGCCGTCGTACACCATGGTGTGGTTGAACAGCGGGGTCAGGCTCCGCTTCACCACCCGGGTCTTCTGGCGGCTCGCCTTGCTGTCATCCGGCAGGACGTAGCTGCAGGCAGGAGCATGGCATGAGCCCAGAAAGCAGGACGAGCTGGAGGCTTAGCTGCCCCCCACCTTGCTGGTCCCCCAAGCCGTCTCGCAGCCCCCTCGGGCATCCCCGACCCTGCTGGAGGCCTCACCACTGCACGGAGGAGTCCATGGTGCCGCCCCGGATGGGGATGAGGCTCTGGGCATCCTTCACCCAGATGTGCAGCTCCCCCGTCGGAGGCAGGCCAGCTCCTGGGCGAGAAGGGGCATGTGCTGAGGCAGGGGCAGCTCCTTGCCCCCACTCCCCTTGCACCCACAACCTGCTCAGGCTCGTTCCCTGGCTGGACACGCACGTGCATTGCCTTCCTGCCGCCAGGCCCCTGCGTGTGTCAGTCATCTCTGCTTTCTCCGTCCCGGCCGTGCCAATCCCCCCTGCGCCTGGCGTGAGGGTGCCCAGGGCAGCCGCATGCCCAGGTCTTACCTTCAGCCCCGGCGGGGATGAACTTGAGCGCTAGGTTGAGCTTGCCCCGGCTGCTGAGGTCGTGGGGGGAGACCGGCGTCTGCGGGAAGGGTGCAGGGAGATCAGCGTGCGTGCGTGCAGGGGCAGCGGGAGATGCAGGAATGGGGGGAGGGCACGGCGGGGGACGTACAGCCCCTTGCCCCTGGCTGGCAACAACTAGCCAGCTGGAGAAAGGGGCAGGCAGGCAGACGGTCAGCGCCTGAGCGTGGTAGGATGTGGGGGGCAGGGGCGCCTCACCCGGGGCTGGAGGTTGAACCACTCGGGGTGCACATTGCCCCAGTCCCAGGTGCTCAGCGCGATCTCCACCTCGCCCAGGAAGAGGTTGCGGCCCAGGGTGTCATGGTGCCAGACGGACGCGTTGAGCACGCGGCTCTGGAGCTCGTCCTTCTCCATCTTGTACTGCGGCCGCGGGGGCAGAGAGCAGGCGCTGGCACCAGGGGCTCCCCGATGCCACCGCCTGCCCCTCGGCTGGACCCCTGCCCTCAACCCCCTTACCCAGGCAGGGGATGCTCCAGACACCCCTGGGTGGGGACCCTGCTCACCTTGAGGATCTCATTGAAGACAGGGTCCAGGCTCCGCTTCTTGACTGTTGTTTTGCGTTTGCCGTGGTTGGACTTGTCTGGCAGCAGGTAGGTCTTGACATACCTGGGAGCCAGGCAGAGGGACCGGGGCTGGGGCCCATTGCCACTGCCTTGCACCCAGCAGAAGTCCCCCCCTCCTCCACACCCTGTGCTGCAACAGTTGTACAGCGCCTGGCGCGGACGCAGTTAGACCAGGATACAGGAGCCTTGGCTGGCACTGCCGCTGTCCTGTACATGGCAGCCTCACTCCAGCGTAGCTGCACCCAAACAAGACTGCTACCCCGCGCGCCCCCCCCGCACCAAAGGGCAGTGTGGCCATGCCCAGGAAGAGGGTCAGAGGGGGCTGGGCAGGCAGGGGCGCCTGGCACCCCGAGCCTGGGGGCTAGGGACTAGGATCAGGCCCGCGGAGATGGGCCCCGCCGGCACTCACGGGTCCGAGCGCTGTTTCTTGGCCTCGGCCAGCCCCCGGCACTGGACGACGTGGACACGCAGCTCCTTCCTCTTGGCCTCGTAGTGCAGGGAGAGCTGGATGCAGCCGCACACCTCCACGCTGCCCACGTCCCCCTCGCTGTACAGGCTCATCATGCTGCCGCTCAGCTGCAGCCGCGCGGGGAAGAGCGAGCAGGGTGTCGGGGGGGCTGGAGGTGCGATGCAGAGGGGCCAGGAGGGGGGGAGCAGCTCCCTGCTCCATCCAAGCCCCCGTCTCCCAGCAACATCCAGCCCCCAGCCCTGCTCCCACCCTGGTACCGTGGAGCCGAGGCTGGACATGGAGGAGCTGGTGGTCAGCAGGGTCTGGGGGGGTCCCGCGCCGTTCCTCCTGGGGGGCGACTCCACCAGCCCGTCCTGGCCGTTCTGCAGGGCCCCGTTGCTCTGGGGGGGACACGGCGCACCCCAGCCCCAAGTGAGAGGCCAGCCCGGCCCCACACACCCCATACCCTGGTGCTTGCCCCCTCCCTGCGGGTGCACGTGGTTCCAGCGCCCCTTTCATCCAGCCTCCTGCCACCCGGCCCGCTCCGGCAGGCAGGTCCAGGACGCCTGGGGTCTTGCCCTGGTTCTCGCCCCAACTGTGGGACAGATGTTGCCATGGCCCGAAGCCCCCCAGCCGCCCTCTGCCCTCGTACCTGTGCAGTGACGGTGATGGCCGGGCACGGCTGGGTCTCCCTGCTCCCCGCCTCGTCCCCTTCCTCTGGGCTGGACGTGTCAAATGATTCAAACGAGTCATTGCTGTCTGCATCAGCAAAGAGGTGGGAGGTGGTTTTAGGGACTCGTGGGGCCCAGCTGGGGAGGGGGGTCTCTGCCCCCTAACTGCCCCGTGCCCCCACAGCACCACGGACACGGGCCCCAGGGATGTTTTTGTACCTGGCTTGTCCCCAGGCTCCTGTGCCCTCGCCTGGCCTGCATCCTGCAGAGACAGGACAGCTGGTGAAGGAGCTGCTGAACACAGCCCGCTCTGCTTCCTCATTAGGCAAAGCCATTCTAATTCAGCTCATCTGCATATGCAAAGCAAGCTAATCACCTTCCCGGCTCTTCAGGCTCCGGCGGTGCAGAAGCAGGAAACTGGGCAAGTAACAGTGACAGCAGCAAAAAAGGCACATCGCCCCCCCCAACACACACCAGGGCCTTCCGGTGTGATTTCCATA
Organism: Gavialis gangeticus; assembly: GCF_001723915.1. Taxonomy (NCBI): domain Eukaryota; kingdom Metazoa; phylum Chordata; order Crocodylia; family Gavialidae; genus Gavialis; species Gavialis gangeticus. The sequence goes on along the minus strand of NW_017729015.1, from coordinate 18,827,249 downwards.
CTTCAAACACCTGATCTGTATGTCTAATTATGCAAATCAGCCTCCAGGTCCTCTGTCAGCGGAGGGGACTTTGCTCTGACAGTGGCGTCGATCCGTTTTGTGGAGAAGGCGACGCTGCTGCTTCCATGGTGCATCTCGCTGGCATCCACCGAGCGAGCTGGGCAGGGGCTCGGAGGGGCCCCCGCCCCAGGAGAGCTCCCGTCAGCACCAGGGCTTGGCCCCGCTGTCCCCTGCCAGGGGTATTATCGCCGTGGCAGCCTTTTCCTTCCCAGCAGCTCTGGCCCTATAGCATGTCCCCCCATGTGCCCCCAACCAGGCAACTCAAACGCCAACGCAATGCCTCACTGATGCCCCGACATCGTGGGGGGGCTTGTGCCCCGGGACTCCACTGACCTGCGTGTCCTCGGCGTGGTGGGCAGCCTCTGTGGGGAGCCTGTGGGGGGAGAAAGCCCTCAGTGACACGGCACGGGGCAGTCTGCTTCTGCCGCTTGCCCGGCGGGCAGCAAGGTATCGGCCCTGGCACCAGAGCCAAGCCCTCTTCCCCCTGCTCCTCGGGCAGAAGGAGCATGGAGACAGGCCAACCCGGTCTCGCCCAGTTTCAATCCCCCTCCCTGGGGCAACCCCTGGCCTCAGCTGTGCTGGTGGCAGGCAGCAGCCTCCTACCCCTGCTCCTCCGCCGGGCGTGACCCGTGGACGTGGCACGGCCCTGCTGCCCAGCCAGGCGATCGTGACCTCCCCTCCCTCGGCTGCCAACCTTGCCAATGCCCACCTGTCCTCGTTATCCACC
>NW_017729015.1:18820075-18821462 GCF_001723915.1 Gavialis gangeticus | reverse complement strand
CCCGCTCCTCCGCCGGGCGTGACCTGTGGACGTGGCACGGCCCTGCTGCCCAGCCAGGCGATCGTGACCTCCCCTCCCTCGGCTGCCAACCTTGCCAATGCCCACCTGTCCTCGTTATCCACCGCCCCCTCCTTCTCCTCTGGCGCCGGCTCAGGGATCGGCCCCAGGTCCCCCGTGCTGGAGGCACGTTTCGGCTCCTGCTCTCCTGCTCCCATGGACAAGACGGCAGTGGTGGGAAGCCTCAGAAGGACTCGTCTCCCCTCCCCGTCCCATCCCATCCCATCCTCCCAGGCCCAGGTGGGAGACAGCCCAGCGTGGATGCCGGCTGGCCCCGCGGGCACCTCCGCCATGCAGCTGCCCAGACCTGGGAGGAGTTGCTGAGCCTGGCAGCCCACGCGCCTGGTCTGGCCAGCTCGGCCCCCCCAACCCCTACCTTTGGGTTTCTTCCTGCGGATGGAGGCACGGACGATGTCGGCGCCCAGGTGGTTGTGCCGGTGCCGCTTGGCCCGGACGTCGCAGAACCAGTCCCCGGTCAGGCCCTTCAGCTGGCTGGGGTCGGAGACCGACTTGCGCAGTTTGCTGAAGGGAAGGGAGGAGCGCGGGAGGGCTGAGCCCCAGCCAGGGCCAGGGACCACGGGGGTGAGGTGCCCCCGGCTGCACGTCCCGCCTGGAGCCGCAGCCCATCACAAGGGAGAAGAGCAGCAGTTTTCAGGGGTGGATGCAGGGCCTCTGGCCTCCCAGGGACACTGCCGGGCTCCCTGCTTTGCAACCCCTTCCTCCCCCAAAGCAGAGCCCGGCACAGGCCACCCCCAGCCCCATCAACCAGCCGGGAAACCAGCCTCCTGCCCGACACACTGAGCCCAGGACGAGAAGCAGGATCGGGACCGTCAGGGCAGCCTGTGCTTCTGCTCACAAGGTGCCCAGAGACCACAACGATGGGCAAAGCCCCACCTGAGGAAGCCCTGGCTAAACTGGGGCCACGGCCAGGCCGAGGCCCACGGGGACGTTTGAGCCCTCCTCCCTGGAGCCTGGCGTGGCCAAGGCGGTGGGATGCTGCTGTGTGCTGGCGGGCTCGGGGGGCGCTTCGCTGCACCACGCAAAGCCGAGGCCATGGGGCTGGGCCGTGAATAGCGAAGTGGAGCGGGAGACACGGCTCAGCCTCCCACGCATGCAGCTGCCCCCAGGGAACAGCAACCAGTGGGTCGAACCAATGTCCAGCCTGAGACTAGTGCCCTTTGCTTCACACAGGTGCATGTGTGCGCATGTGCATGCAAGTATGTATAGGAGTGCCTGTGCATGCATGCTTGCACACATATGTATTCACATGCACATGTGTGTGCATGTGCATGTGCATGGGGGGGATGGCGCCAGGCCCCCAGGGGGGCGA
>NW_017729015.1:18807601-18815075 GCF_001723915.1 Gavialis gangeticus | reverse complement strand
ATGCTTGCACACATATGTATTCACATGCACATGTGTGTGCATGTGCATGGGGGGGATGGAGCCAGGCCCCCAGGGGGGCGAGCGGGCCCCACGGTCTCACCTGACGCGCCCCTCCTCCAGCACGCGGAGCTGCGAGTCCCGGAGCAGCACCTCGCCGATGGTGCTCTGCTCCTCCTCCGTCAGGAAGCTGAGGTCCAGCAGGCAGTCCGCCTCTATGTCCTGAGCCATGGCCAGGCCCAGGCCGCACCACACGTGCCGCCCGTCCCGGCGGGTCGGGGAGCCCGAGAAGACGCGCCGAGCTCTGGGCTCGCGGTCAGCCCTGTGGCCCAGGCACCGTCAGCGCGTCACCGCTCCGCGTGGATCCAGGGGCATGGACAGCAGCTGGCCATCCTGCCCTGGCGCCAGGGTGCACGGGGAGCGCGAGGACCTGGGGGCAGCAGGGCTCAGCGCTGGACGCTGCTCCCCCGCGGGCCTGGACACAGGCCCCGCTTCATCCCGAGCCCTGCAAGAGACCAGGCGGAGGGGCTGAGCACGCCCCGACTGGCTCGGCCACAGCAGAAGGGGAAGGCAAAGAGTCGGGGAAAGCCTCCCGGTGCAGCCTGCATCTCCCAGCCCCAGGACTGTGCGCTCCCAAGCTCAGCGGGCAGCAGGGGCTGGGCACGCGCTGGGGGTAGCAGCTGCCTGCAGCTCATGGAAGCGCGGTGCTCCGGACCCGCGTGCGGGGCCCAGAGACCCCCGTCAGGCCCTGGGCTTTAGTGAAGCAAAGCAGCCTCTTGCACCAGGGCAGCACTGGATGCTTTAACCCCGAGCTAGTTTGGGAAGGGACGAGGGGAACGAGGAGGTGTCTGCCTCCCCCGCAACCTCGCCAGCGCTGATCCCTCGCCGCAGGCCTTGCACGCTGGCACCTGCATCCTGGACAGGGTCCAGCTAGCAAAGGGCAGGGCGCGGAGACGCCCCGAAGCCTGCAGCCCTGCAGAGGCGCTGCCTGGGCCGGCGGGTGACCCCCAACCGGAGCAGGCAGGCGAGGAGGGGGAAGCGTCTGAGCTGCATAACCGTCACCTGCGGAGCAGATCAGATGCTCTGCACAGCCCTTCCTGTCTGTAGCAATGTAACCCCACACCCACGCGCAGCACAGCTTCCTCCTCCTGCGGCGACAGACGCGCCGCTCCTGGCCTGCCAGGCACAGCCCACGCAGACGCCCCAAAACCCTGGCCCCTCGACAGCACCCGGGCCTGTGGCAGCTGGGCTGGGGCAAGCCCCAGGCACCCCCCAGTCAGTGGCAGGGAGCTGACGCCCTGCAGACGTGCAATCAGGGCTAGTCCTCGCCCGTGGCAGGACGGCGCAGAGGGGCCAGATGCACGAAGGCAGCCCCGGGCCAGAGCGCCCCGCTGCATGGCAGCTCAGCGCCGGAGCCGACCGCCCCCCCGGGAAGCCCGTTCACGCAGAACAGGGGCTGCCCGGCCTTGCGTCTCTGCCCAGCCTGCCTCGGGATGGGGCCGAGACCCTCCGAGCTCTCTCCTGGCAGCGAGACCCCAGCTCCCGGCTGCAGGGAGGGGCTGCTACGTGCCAGGAGCTGCACGGACTTGCTCTTGCAAGGCGCCTTGCACAACAGGTTGCCGTGCTGTGGCAAGGCTGGGGGAGTTGCATCAGAGCTGCCTGGGGCTGCAGGCGGGCAGAGAGGAGAGCAGCAGGCTCGCACCGTCCCCCGTGCCACGCAGCCAGGCTGCGTTCGCCCAGCGCGGCCCGGGGACCCGCCTCGCACGCTGCCCGCGTCGGGTAACGCACGTGCAGCACGGCTCTGGCCCCAGCTGCTGGCTTGCGAGGACACCCCCAGAGCACGGCCCGGGGTAGGGAGGGCTGGGTGGACCTGCCCTGACATCCGCCCGAGGACCCCGGCTGGCTGGGGACAGAGCGGGGACCGTGGTCACAGCTACCAGGCCACGGCTGACCCTGGCAGAGGCCCTGTGGGATGCCGGAGGCTGGGGCAGGGCAGCCCAGGCGCTGCGCCAGCCCAATTTCAACCGGGCGGATGGATGGGGTGGGACGCTGGGGCTGGCACAGAGGCCCTCCCAGAAGGAAAACATTTGCACAGGGCAAGGGGCAAGCCTTGCCACGCTGCACAGCCGGACAGGCAGGGCGGTGCCGGGGACTGCTGGCTGGGGGACAGGTGGCCATGCCCACACCACGGGGCAGCTCCGGGGACCCTAAAACAGGCTCCCGCCCCCAGCCACCGCTGCAGGAGGACGAGCAGACCTGGGGCCAGAGATCCAGCCCAGGGTTTGCTTGCTGCTGCCCCAGGAGAGCAGGGAGAAGGCAGTTCACCTGAAGGGAGCAGGGCCAGGCGGGGAGCTGGCAGTGCTAAGCTCTCCAGCTGGGCTGCAGGGCAGAGGGCGTGTGAGCTAGGCCCACCACCCCAGAGGCAGCTGCATTTCACAGCCCCCCAGGCTCACGGCACCACCCCTGCCCCGGGCCCGGAGCGCTGTCTGCTGCAGGCAGCATCCTGTTTACGAGGCCCCGGAGATGCACCGGCTGCGGTTGGCTCATCCCCTCCAGACGCGGGGGCCGGGGGTGCTGCTTCTCCGCCAAAACATCTCGGTCGTCGAATGGAAGGAGCCCACGGACCCAGAAGCGGCCCCCACCTCCGCAACGCCCCCAGCCCTGCCCCTTCCAGCAGTGCCCGGGGGAACCCCGACCCGAAGACACAAGGAACCAGGGCAGCGACAGCCCTTCGCCGGCCTTCTCGGCCCCCCTTAAGCCTCAGCACTAAGATGCGACCACCTCTGGGGTGCAGCGCAGCAGCCAGGTCCCAGCTCGCCACACAGAGACGGGTCCTGGAGCCCTCGGTTCCCCATCCAGACCCCCCGGCTGCCACCACAAGTCCAACACCAAGGGACTGGCTCCCGGGCCCATGGTGCTGAGCGGGGAGACTCGAATCCACCTCCCGTCAGGCCTGGTGCCTCCAGGCCCAGGGAGCGCGGACGAGTCCCGGGGACCTGGGCAGGGCCTGCCCTTTTGTCCCACTCCTGCCCCGCGGGAGCTGCAGCTCAGCCTTTGCCAGGAGATTCCCCAACGGGTCAGGTCCGAACAGGCCGCGAGCGATCAGAGGCGGATTCGCTGCGCCCCTTGCCTGGCCCAGCCTCTCGCCCCCCGGGCCAGGCGCTGCGGGCTGGGGTGCAGGGCTCGGGGTGCCCCCGCCACCTCTGCAACAGGTGGAGCTCGCGGAGGCGCAGCCGAGGCGGAGTTACCTGTCCTGCCAGGGGTGGGGAGAAGAGGCCGGGTCCCCGCAGGTGGGGCCCCAGGGACCCCCTTCTTCCTCCTGTAGCGGTGCCGGAGCTGGCTGCCGTTGCCTGTCGCCGCCCCTGCGCGTTTGCAGAGCTGCACAGAAGCAACCTCAGGGAGACCTAAGGCTGAGTCAACCGCAGGGGGGAGGAAACACCGCCCCACCCCACGCAGCCGGCGGGAAACCAGGGCCTGGAGGAGAGCGGCTCGCCGGACCGGACTGGCCGGGCCTGGCCCGGAAAGCGTCTGGGGCTCTGCACAGCGCCTGGCACAGGGGAGCACGGGGGCACCAGGCTTCACGCCCCATACGAGCAAGGGCTGCCCTGGGAGATGGCCCCGGGGGGGTCACAGCGTAGGCTTAACAGGGGTGACTCTACACCCGAGAGGGGCACCCACTCCTCACCTACATCAGTTCAAAGCCTTATTATCTGGGGTTTTTTCCCCCCTCTCAGCCCCATCTTACTTTTTTCTTTCCAGCGTCAACGGAAAGAGACTCGCTGCTGGGCTCGGGCTCCGCAGGGTAAGACTCTGCCCCGGGGCCAGGATTTCAGCTGTTCAAGGCAGGAGCAAGCTACAATGCAGAGGGAGAGTCCCCAAGAGGGGTAGGAGTTTGGGGGGTGGGGGGCTCGCTGCCCTGGCATTTTGGCCTGGTGGGCACAAGGGGGTGCCCTCGAGCTGCCACGAGCGCTCTGGGTTTTGCAAGCCAGGGAGATGCTCGCACCCAGCTCTGTCGGGCCTGTTTCTCTGTGCCCCTTCCTGCCCCAGCACCAACGGAGATGCCAGGCAGGACCAGGAGGTGGCAAAACCCCAGGGCACTGGGAGCCAGGGCTGGGGTCCCGGGAGGGAGAAGCTCCTGGAGGAGATAGGATGACCACGGGGCCTGCTGGTGGTTGGAGATGCACAGAGCTGGGCTGCAGCGCGCCGAGTGAGGCCGTCCTGATGTTTTCAGGCACATCAAGAGGCTCGGTCACAAAGTCAATAGGAGCAGGTGAGAGCGACGCTTGCCTGGGATGGGGCCGACCCACCAGCAGCGGCACCGGGGCTGCTCGGATGGGCCAGGCTCGCGCAACGTGGGATCCCAGCAGGCAGCAAGGGATGCAGGTATGTCCCTGCCCCTTCCCCCAGGGACCAATGCTCCCTTGACGGGCACGTCCTCCTTTGTTTCTGGACAATCCCTAGGAAGAACAAAGCCCCCCTGCCCCGACTGGCGGGTTGGCAGCCTTCAAGTGCCCACCCCCACTGTGTTTTGATAGACTGAGCATCTATGGGGCAAGCACTTTCTGTAGGGGAGACCACGGGCTGGGAGAAGGGGTCTCTCTTCCCCTAGCTGCTCTGCCACGTCGTCCCCATGAAGTGCCGGTCTCTTCTGCCTGCCCCCCTCCCCTGCCATGGTGCAGCGGGGCCGGAGACACTTCACCCCACACCTGCCAGGCGCCATTCGAGGAACCCTTTATTGTCCGCGTTGGGCGACAAGAGACAGGAGCGCGTCGTTGTCACCCTCCCCGCTGGCTGCACCCAAGCAGCCGCTTTGGGGCCCAGCACCTGGAGCCCGTGGGGCAGCGCTCAGGGGCCTCGGTGCCCCCTGCCGCCCACCCCTCACTTAGCCCAGTTCGTCAGCCAGAGACCGAGCCTGGGGGCAGGTTATTGTGCTGAGAAGAAATCAACCCCCCCCCTTTATAGCAACAGTAAAACACCCTAAAATGCCTCCGCCCCTTCCCACTGAAGTAGCGTCTCTCCAGCCAGGGGCTGCAGCCACTGGGAGTCAGCTGTTCCCAACTGGGGGCTGGACCCGTCCCTCATGCTCCAGGCCTCTTATTGCACATCTCGGCTGTAAACAAAACTGCCCCGGGCCTTCCTCTGAGTTGGGCAGAGCCGGGCAGTCTGCTCCAGTAGGATCGTCCTTGCCTCCCGTACCCTGGGTACAGCTCCGTCAGAAGGGAGCTACTGCGCTGGCCCAGCCAGGGTCCCCCAAGGCTGGTGCTGGGCTGCGAGGCAGGTCCCGTAGGCAAGGGAAGCAGAAGTGCCAGCACATGCCAAAGGGACCGAGGAGTCTGCGAACCACTGCCAGAGACGGGCAGGGCTCGGCCAGGCCGGCGAGGGGCCCAAAGCGGTCGTGCCGAGACGCCCAGGCTCACATGTCCAGAGTGGAGACCCGGGCGGCACGGGACTCGGCGCCCATCTCGTAGCGATAGCGGCGCTCCTCGAGCAGGCTGCGGCAGGCGCCCCGCGTGCTGTTCACCCAGCCCTTGAGGCCGCGGCGGTTGAGGTAGAGCACGAAGAGGAAGGCCACGCCGAGGAGGCCCAGCACCGCGCCCAGCAGGGCGTAGGAGGTCTGCAGGGCACGCTCGCCGTGCGGGCTGGAGTGGCAGCCCAGCTCGGCCCCGGCCAGCGCCAGCAGCGAGGTGTTCTGGAGAGCCTGGGGGAAGGCACAGGTCAGCCGGTGGGCATCGGCGGCCTGGTGGCTGCGGTTCAGCCACCCCACCAGCTCCTCGATGTCGCAGCTGCACACGAACGGGTTGTCCTGCAGGAAGAGCTGGAGACGCGGCTGCCGGCCCAGCTCCGCCAGCGCCTCGGCCCGAAGGGTCTTGAGGGCATTGGCAGTCAGGTCCAGGTGCTCCAGGTCCAGGCCGGCGAAGGTGGCGTTCTTGACGTCCACCAGCGAGTTGTTCCTCAGGTCCAGGTGCCGCAGGCCGGCGAGGCCAGAGAACAGGCCTGGGGGCAGGTAGACGATGCCGTTGCTGGCCAGCTCCAGCCTGGAGAGGTTGTGGAAGCCGCCCCGGGCGATGGCGGCTGCCAGGGGCGGGAGGGCGGAGGCGTTGTGGAGCGCGCGGCTCAGGTTCAGCGCCCACAAGGAGCTGTTGCCCACGCCGAAGGCGTCCGGGTGGACAGCAGCCAGGCGGTTGTTGCTGAGGTCCAGGGAGCGCAGGCTGGGGAGCACGGAGAAGGCCCCGGTCTCCACCGCCGCAATCCTGGGGGAGAAAGGAGCAGGCACACGGTGAGCATCCCGTGAAGCCCGAACAGCTTCGCCCCTGGGAACAGGGGCCTCCTTTCCCACCCAGCTCCAAGGCACCCCCGCCCACGCAGCCTCTGTCGGGTCCTGGAGAAGGCTGGTACTGCCGGGCCTGGGCTGCAGCTGTGCTGCGGGCAGTGATCTCTAACCCGACGATGCAGGGTCTCAGGGAGGCACTAAGTAGGGAATGGATCGCTCTAGAGATACCGGTTCAACGCTCTCCCTCTAGCGCCCACCCTTCTCCACGCTCCTCATGGTTACTGTGATCCCAGCACTCGTTCCTGCCCGGGGCATGGGGTCAGACTTGATGATCTGCTCAGGTCCCTTCCAACCCTAGAAACTATGAGACACAATTGCACTCGCGTCAGGCCTGTAAGCAGAGCTCTCTGGAGCTCTCCTAGTCTCTGCAGTCCCTCTCCTCTACACGCCTTGCGAGCAGGACAGGCCAAGTCCAAGGGGCTTTCCATTCAGAGACCGAGCCATCGGTATCAGGTCCTGCCTGGCGGGACAGGCTCCTGGGGCCGTCACCCTCTTCTGCCCCAGGTGACAGCTCCGCCGTGCAATCCAGGAGCACCTGAGCATTTGCAGCCATGGGTGAGAGAGAGAAATCCCGAAAGCTTACACATGATGGGAGACCAGTCTCCTCGATTCCTGCAGGAAGGAAATCAGGGCTGCCGAAGCAGCCTCTTGCTGAGAGCGGGCAGGTTGCAGCCGTGGGTGTGTGGATGAGCTGCAGGAGCCTCCCAAGCTGGAGAGACCCCCAGGGAAGGTCTCTGTCACGGCTGGGTGATGCCAACACCTTCCCCGGCAGCCCCGACTCCTCTTCCATTAGCACCCACACGCGCCAAACTTCACCGCACCTGTTGGGAGTTCGCTCGAGGGGTCACCCGGGGCCAAGTTCTGAAGGCGGCAGAACCAGAAAGACCCCGAAGTCCCATCTCAACGGTGCATGGGGATATGCAGCTGTGTTGCACGCTGGAGGCCACCGCAGTGCGCGTTTAGACCCAGGAATGAGGCGCCGGCCTTCTGGGGGCTTCGGCAGGACGAGAAGCCGCATAGCTTCATAGTTTCTAGGGTTGGAAGGGACCTGAGCAGATCGAGTCCGACCCCTGCCACGGCAGGAAAGGGTGCTGGGGTCAAACGACCCCGGCGAGGCGTTCGTCTGCAGAATGGACGCAACTGCAA
>NW_017729015.1:18801715-18802601 GCF_001723915.1 Gavialis gangeticus | reverse complement strand
CCTGCCACGGCAGGAAAGGGTGCTGGGGTCAAACGACCCCGGCGAGGCGTTCGTCTGCAGAATGGACGCAACTGCAAGCGGGAGCTTTGCTCCGAAACACCCAAGGAAAGGAGCTGCCTCATGCCTGAGACTTTAGGAGCTCTTCTGCACGGGCTGCCCTGCTCCAGGCAGCAGGATGATGTGGGCAGGGTCCTTATGCCCCTAGGCCCAGAATCCCCCTGGGGGATCGCTGAGCTCTTTGCTTCGCTTTGCTCTGGCAGCGGGGAGCCCCCCAGGCTGGTTATGCACAGGGTCAAAACCAACAGCATTTACCACCCCCCAAGCAGCAGCTGGCAGAATCCCAGCACGAGAAGGCGAGACGGGAGCGCAGGAAGGCCGATCCCCACCTCGCCCACCCCGGACAGGCACTCTGTCGAGGCAAGGTCCCTTTGCTGGCAGCCCAGGCTCCCCTCGGAAACCGCCAGCACCGAGCTCTCACTTGTCGCTCGGCTACGGGGAAAAACACCACCCGGGGCAATTTTCCCCGTAGCAAAAAGACGACGGCAAGAGGTCGGGAGGGCTGCGGGGCGCAGGATTCCTGCGGGAAGTCGCCGTTTACCTCGCGACTCGCGGCAGGCACCTGCCCCGGGAAGCGTGCAACCCCGGCGGGGACCTGGCGGCACCCCGAAAGGAGCCCACGCCACCCCTCACGCTACCCCAGAGCCGGGCCCTGTAGCCCCCAGGCTGCCGCCGCCGCCGCGGCTGGAGGCGGCCCCGGGGCGCTGCCTACCTGTTGTTGGCGAGCGAGAGGGAGACGAGCGCGGGCAGCCCCCGGAAGTCGCGGCTGGCCAGGCGGGCGAGGCGGGTGCCGGTGATGAAGAGGGTGCGGGTGTAGGCGGGGATGCCG
>NW_017729015.1:18798454-18800136 GCF_001723915.1 Gavialis gangeticus | reverse complement strand
GCCCTGGCCCCGCCCCGCCCCGCGCCGGGGGGCGGAGCGGGCGGTCGCACACGTGCAGTCCCGGGCGTGCAAACACGTGTGCCCGCACACAGGGAGCTCCGGGGCGCGGACACGCGCGCACCGCGACGCGCCCCGACACGGACACACGCACGTGCACACGGAAGCCAAGACGCGCGTGCGCGCGCACACGGCTCCAGGGCACACATGCGCACGCCTAGAACCCAGGCCGCGCGCGCACACACACATATGTGGAGCTCCAGGACACACACAGATGTGCACATGCACAAGGAACCCAGGATGCGCGCGCACACACGTACACATGCACAGAACCCCGGGACACACACAAGTGCACGCATAGAGAGGAGCCAGGACACGCAAATGCGCGCACACCCACACCGAGGCAAGTCAATGATACGTCTCATGAGGGCAACCAGCTCCCTCATACAGACCCCCACGTGGCAGATGTGCACGCGCACCCACACGCGGATGCACAGGGTCACAAATACAGACACTGCAACAACCACATGCCGGCACAGAAAGGTGCGCACTATTGTGACGCCAAACTTTGCCTACTTTAGCTTCACACAGACGTGTACACACACGCGGTCACTGTCCCATCCAAAAACGCTTTATCAGCCCCGCGAATAGTCGAGGCGAGCCTCGGTGCCGGAGCCCGTAGGAGTGGGCGCCCGGGTCTCGGCTCCGCCGGGCGCTCGGGGCTTTAGCCCCGCTCCGGTCAAGCTGCGGGGCACCAAAGAGCCAAAAGCTGCTCCCCTCCGTGGGTCAAGCACACGCACTGCCAGGCCTGCGCATACACCCACAGCCACCCGACGCACGTGGAGCCGAGGCTGCCCTCTTCCCCTCCTCCCCTGCCTCGTGCTAGTCTTTTGGCCCCTGGACCCGCTCCAGAAAAACGAACCGCCAGGCCCTGCTCCCAGGCCCAGGCCCAGGCCCGAGCAGGGCTGGAAAGCCTTTGCTTGTGCAGGGAGCCTGCGGGCACAGGCAGGGAGGGAGGGGGAAGCCAGGCTTGGCCTTTGTGAACCCACCGGGGTGCCTAAATCCTGGCCCAGAGGCACCAGCTGCAGAAGCGAGACAGGACGCGGAGTTTCTTCAGCCTCGGGCACCTCTGCAAGGCCCGTGAACCCCGGGGCCATGGCTCGGCCCCGAGCCCGCGTGCACCAGCCCACATGCCGAGACCGGGGGGAGACGCACCCAGCTCCCCTGGGCAGAACCAGCTGTGCCGGGGACGGTGTCCAGTCCCAAACCGGATTCCCGCTGGGCAGCGAGAGGGCCGGGCTAATCCCCCGAGCAGTCCCGTCCCCCGGGGCCATGGATTTATGACAAAGCACTGAAGGGTTTCCAGCCTGACGCGTTACCGGATGAGCGGAGACTGCTTTGATCTCTCCTGACCAGGGGCCCCAGGCGCGGGGTGGCTGGAGCTGCCCGGAGCAGCAGGGCGGCGAACGGCATTTTCAGTTTTCAAAGCGTTGAAGTTCCCCGCAGGTTTAGCGACTGGGGGGAGGCTCACCGCCGCGCAGGGCCCAGTCAGGAGGGCACGGGCCACAGCACCTGGCCGCATTCCTCATCCTGGATGACAGGGGGGAAACAACATTGGGGGGGAAGTGCAGAAGCAAAGGTCCAAGCCAAGGTGGCAAGGCACACCCGCCTCGAGGCTGGTGCCA
>NW_017729015.1:18757390-18793454 GCF_001723915.1 Gavialis gangeticus | reverse complement strand
ACGGGCCACAGCTCCTGGCCGCATTCCTCATCCTGGATGACAGGGGGGAAACAACATTGGGGGGGAAGTGCAGAAGCAAAGGTCCAAGCCAAGGTGGCAAGGCACACCCGCCTCGAGGCTGGTGCCAAGCGAGCGGGGCATGGGCAGGTTGACGGCAGAGCGAGGGCTCCAGGCCAGAGCCCTGCTCCGCTCCCGCCACCCGCTCCGCTATCTCCTCCCAGCCTCCCCATCTGCTCTCCACCGGGCCAGGCCGCAACATGTCCTGGAGGGATCACCTTGGGGTCCAGATCAAGGACCTTGCACTTGCTCCTTGCAAGTGGCAAAAGCCCCTTTGCAACCTAGGGCTTCAGAGTCTTCTGGGAGGCACGGCCTGACCCCCCCACAAGGGAGCCGGGGCTGCCAAGATTAAAGGGGTCGTTATCACCCTCTCGAGGACGGGGGAGAGGCATCAGGGCGGAGGGCAGGCGATGGGGTTATGTTATATCCCAGCAGGAGGAATTCATTTGCACCCCGGTACGAACCTGCGGCGAGACCGGCTGGTGGAGCGTTTCTAGGGGCAAAGCCACGTGCTCTCGTCCGCCGGAGGCCACCTGTCCCCGGCAGCCGGTGGGGCTGCTTGAGCTGGCCCAGCCGCACCTCTGCACGGGCAAGGAGCCGGGAGAGCAACCACCGGGTTAGGTAGGCGCTCCAGGAAAGGATGCTGGTGCTTTGGTGCCAGGGCTGAGCTGCACACGGCTGCAGAGCCAGCCCGGTGCTGGTGGCTGACACCCTAGCGAGGAGCTATAAAAAGTCGGGGCCTGCAAAGCAGCCACCGAGCGAGTATTCAGCGGGGCTTCTCCGGCGCGGTGCCCATTTCAGTGCCACTCTGTCCGGCCAGGCTCCCCCTACCCGCTCCACCCCCTCGCTGTTCTCCACTTTGATGTGCCGATTCCGGCGTCCTCCCCAGTGCTGGGACAGCGTGGGACCCCCCCACACACACACACACACACACTTACTTGTTGGGAACAGAGGCCTGGGATTGTGGGGGTCATGTGTGCCCAAGCAGGGGTAGGGGGGGACCTTGCAGCTTTCCTACCTTCCTTTGGATCAGGGATGAAGCCTGATCCAGACAGCTGGCAGCCCTGCCCCACCACCCTCCCTGCCCTGGGAACACACTGGGCTCTTTGGTGGCTGCACATTTCAAGAGGCTGCAGCCGGCCAGGCACCAGGGCCCAGACACGGCTGCTGTCATTTCAAAAGCTCTTAATGTGCAAATGCTTAAGTGCAATTTGATATCGTTCACCCGGGAGCCCTTTGATGCGAGGCCTGCTAACAGGATGAGAGAGGCACCCCCCTCCATCCAGCTGTGACAAAATGACCCCACTTCAAAGCCAGGCTCCCAGCTCAGCTCCTGACCAGTGGTAGGCACAGCCCTCTCCCTCCCTTTCACAGCCCCTCCTGCTGGGCCCGTTTTGTTCCTCCCCGTCCAGGAAAGACATTCGCTTTCCACCAGGAATGTTAATTCACGTGGGGATTGTCAGGGGCTCTCCTTGGCAGCAGCAAATCCCAGCAACCCTCTGCTAGGAAGCCGGGGAGGGACCCGAGCCTGTAGGTTATTGGAGCCCGGGAACGGGGATTGTGGGCACGCACCCTGGGTTGAAGGTTAACGTCCGGACAGCCACGTGCAAGCGTGCGTCGGGCCTTAGACACCAGGCCCGCAGGTCTCATTTCAGCTGAGGCTGCGGCAGCTCCACAAAAGCCAGGGAGACTGGTAAAGGCACCGGTGTGCAGGCGGTGCTGTTCGAATAGCGCGTTACCTTTCAGGGAAGCAGGGAGCTGGCCGTGCGCTGGCCGCCATCGGTCCCCCCGCACGCTGCCATCGCTCGCCTGTGGGCCACGTCAAGGCTGTATCCTGCCCCCAGTAGGGACCAAGATGCCCAGAGGTCTCCCAGGGCCAAGGCAACGGCCCGGGAAAGGTCAGGACCTGGCTCTGCAGTCAACACGGCCCTTCACAGAGCAATCAGCTAGCACCGGGGCTGTCATCTCCCTCTGCTCCCGTTCGTTCCCTGCCTGCGCAGGGGCGGCAGGATTCAGACAGACAGACCCAAGCCCAATGGCCTGCGGGTACGTGAGGCCTCATCGCCCCAGGTCACCGATGAAAGGCCAAGGACAAAGGAATCGGGCACGTGCCTTTCTTTTACTCTTTATGATAAAGGAAGCCTGGATGCTTCCTTTTAAACGAGTATTGAGGCCAGGTTTGAAACAGCAGGCATTCAGGTCTCGGGGGGCTGCTTCCCCGGGAAGACCCTATGGAGGGCTGATAAGAGCTGGTGCTATCACCAGCGCGGCCTTGTGCCAACGTCTCCTTGACGGACCCTCGTAGCCCTTCACCCGGCAGCCCCGCACCGAAACAAAGCCTTCCCCTCCCAACGCATTCTTCCTTCTTGCCCTGGCGCCAGCCAGCCAAGCCCCGTCTCCATTACAAAGCCCTGCCAGCCCATCTGTGTCGGCACAGCTCGGCCCCTGGTGTGGACGCAGCTTGGCTGGCAGAAGGCAGCTCTTGCTGACAAAGCTTTTGCACGCAGGAGAGCTGGACGTAACTCTGGTGGCACAAAAACTCCCGTCAGTGCTGCAGTAAGAGCAGGGGGCTCCGGGGCTGCAGCTCTGGCAGCCACAGCCTCGTAGCACAGGAGCCTCCTGGAGAAAAGGAAGATCAAAGCGAACTGAATCAATAGAGAGGTTCCCAGGGTGAGCAGCAAAACCTCCGCACTCCTGCTGATGCAGTGAAGCTCGAGATGCACGCAGGACACCTGAATTCCCCATCGGTAATTCGACGGCAGCAATGATTCCAGGGCCTGCATCTACAAAAGGGCAGGAATTGTTTAGGGTCACTCTTACCTGGAAACCTGTGCACGAGGGAGATGTTCAGATCCATTCGCCTCGGTGCTTCACCTACAGACAGTCTCAACCCTTTATAACTGTGATCTTACATCCCCCAAGGCCCTGCTGTGCCCCTCTGTCCAGGGCAGGGCACCTTTGGGAGACCAAGAATCAGGCCCTTTCCTCAGAGTCTTTTGTAGCTGCTCCCTTTGCAAATTAAACCCTCATCAAGCAGCTTTTGGGGGGGAGTTCGAACCCCTCTGCTGCTGATGGTCGGCCTGATGAATTCGTCTCAGGCAGCCGTCAAGAGCAGAGGAAGAGCCCCGAGTGCAACCAGGACCCACCTGACATCCCAGCGTGGAGGCAACTTCCAAGTGAGAGAAATCAAACCCAAGCATTAGCTCCACACATTTCCATGTCCCCCATTTTCTCCCTCACCTCTCAATAACACGGTATCCAGACACCAGGATCCTCCACAAAACCACGCGAGCATCAGTCACGGTCCTAGGACTGACACTGCAATGATGGATTGCAGCTATTTTAGCACATGCTAAATTGGCCAGGTACACCTGTCCTGTGGGCACTGCAGTCCAAACAAGCCGGCCCGGACTTTAAATCCCATTACTTCTAGTCCAATAGTAGCTAGGCTAATAGCTGCAGCGGGTCACAATAGTTCAGGGGATTTTTTTTGGAGGGGGAATCAACGTCTCCCATGCAACAATCCTAATGCATAGGCTGGAAAATTATCATTTTAGAAATTTGCAATTTCACTTTGACCTTGTAGGGAATTGTTCTTCTTTTTTATACTGTTTTTTTTAATGACTTTTGCCTCATTCCCTGCCATGCAAGGACGGGCACAGCAAAAACTAAACAAACAAGCACTTTTCCTATTTTTGTCAGGGGACAACGTGGGGAAAAACCAGACGCGACGAGTGAACGCTTAAAGGACCTTTCAAAACTCCAAAGGGAAAATGCTCTAAACTTTGTTTGAAGCATCCGTTTCTCCAGAAATGTCAAAAACACTCGTTTGCGCTCCGAACCAGAAGGAAAGCTCACGGGGGAACATGCATTTCTCAAGTACAAACCCGAGGGGCGGGCTGGCTCTGTTAATAGCATCTGTTGTGTCTACCACCCAGGATCACGCACGTGTTCATGATTCTGAAACATGCAACGGCGCAGAGCCATGTATTTCAGTTGCAAAGATAATGAGGTCCCCTTTGGGGCTCAGATGATGCCAAAAACCCGTCCAACACCACTCTGGGGATTTAGGATGCGCCCAAAGGCAAATCCCTGCAGAAGGTTGGTTTTTGGCCTTTTATGGCTGCCCAGTCATTACCATCATCGTCATCATCTAGACACGGGACCGACTGCAGGCTGACATCCCTCCCAGGCCAACTGTGACTAAAATTCACCTCCAAGCGTCAGGGACAAATAGGCAACAGTCTACTCATTTAGAGGCTTCTTTTGAACATGGCTCTTCTCTGCAGTGCTCCAGACCATCGCTTATAAAGGGGCTTACCCACACAATACTGCAAGGGAGGCAGGCACTGGCATTGCCACTTAACAGATGGCACAGAGAAGTTAAGGGACTTGCCCAGGGTCACAGCAGCCTGGAGCAGAGGCTCTGTACAGGGGACAGAAGAAACTGGAGTCTCCCACAAACCTGGGGAAACAGGGACACTGAAGAATTAAGCAATGCAAAGGGAGCTATTCCCAGCCGAGTGGGCTAAACCTGCCCAGGCAGGAGGGGGCTTATCTTCTAAAGGGCAGCATTCGCCTCCTGGGAGGTCTGCTCAGCTCTTTGCTCGATCCCAGCCAGACAGGTCTGTGGATGCATCTGTGCCACTGATCTCCACGATTAGCAATGCAGGGCTGTTGGCTGGTAACAGCAGGCAGCGGGGATGGGGGATGGCTGCAGGAGCAACCTTCCTTCCTAAAATATAACAAAGGCCTTTGGACGTTTTATGCTTAGGGACCTGTGTGGACTACACCAGGGGTGTTAGGGTGCCCATCACTACAGGGGGACCCAGTCACAGGGACCTACAACATAGATGGTCCCCAGTGCCTGGCAGCCTGGAGCTTTAACCCGGATCCGTGCCAGCCAGGCCCCTATTCATGCCTCATTTCAACCTTGCTGTACCCAGCTCCCTAGCACGCTACTGGAGCCAGGACAGGCTCCCAGGTGCTTGCGGGCGTGTGTTTGGGGGTGGGGGTGGCAAAGACACACACACACTCTCTACCTTACCTGGACATGGGGAATAAAACTCTCTCCTCACTGGCAGCTGACAGCAGAAGCCAAGACTGAACGAGGCAGGAGCCAGCGGTTGGAGACAGAGACAGAGACAGAAACGAGTTTATTCCCCCACCTCAGGCTCACAAGATCACAGCGGCAAGAGCGATACGTACAAAGCGACGCAACGTCCCATGGAGAATGTGAGAACAGAGGACACGGACGAGGACAAGGATGCTCCAGGCTAGCTGCTGCCAAAGAACAGAGGCAAAGCCATGGAGCTCTGCAGCAGAACTGCTGAGGGCAAGGGGGAGGGACACGGGGCCAACTCGGATGGAGAGATGCGCCTTTAAGGCATGTATGTGGAACGAGGGCAACCCTTTCTGGGTGCTGTGCTTGATGGGGGATGCTTCAAAAGGGGTGCCATGCACTGTACTGGCGAGGTGAGGGAAGCAGCAGACAGAAGACCATCGCTCCATGTCAGCCAAGCCACACTTGGTAGCTTCAGCTACCAAGTAAACATAAAGGCCGTTAGCTGGTCTAGGACCTGCATATGCTAACAACCACATCTGGGTGCCTACTGCAATAAACCCCCCTGCGCCCACTCCCTGGCCTAGCTCCCAACTCCTACTGGAGCATGATGCCTGCGTATTGCTTGTAGAGATGGAGCCCCCCCACAACCCCGACTTCCTACTCGTGGCCTCCCTGCAGACCCTACACCTTCAACTCTTCTCCTGCCTGTGCACACACCTGCGCAGGATATTTTAGCTGCCTGCATGGGATCTTCTTCCTAGAATCAGCCGTGGCTTCCCTCTGCACTCCCCTAAGGTGCCCTGTGCTCAAGTGGGCCGTGGCACTGCCCGCCAAGTGCCCAGGGCAAGCTGGTTGGACATTTGACAAAAGCTCGACCAAAGCAGTGGTCCCAACAGTCAGAGCACTGCTTTTTCGCTGTAACCCAAAGGGACTGGACAGCCTGCTGCGTTAGGTAATTCCCACTTCAGCTCCTACAATCCTCTGGTTCCATCACAGGGGAGGAGGGTTGGCAATTAATGCAAGTTCAGAAAACCCAAGAGCAAGCAAGGTTTTGCCTGTAGATTTGCTCCGGGCTTCAGTCACCAACAGCATTAACCACCTAAACTTTGGCAACACTTGCACAGCTTATCGGTGAAGTGCTTTGAATCCACTTGTAAGAGATAGATCCAAGCGCGCTGGGAGCTGTTATTATTGCGAGAAGCAGGCTGGCTTTTAGCTCCAAGTCCAGGAATTTTTAAGCCTTGCCCAGTCGCATTCTTGCCAGAAGTAAGATTTTAAAAAAGAAAGAAAGAGAGAGAAAGAGGGACAGAGAGAAAGCAGAGCAAAGACCCTTTCCTATTCAATTGGCCAGGTCTATCATGTCACTATTAAGTAGCAGGCCTGCTGGGTAGTAAGTGAAGCGGCACAGGGTAACTTGATAAAACACCATGCTCTCATTGTAAGGTTCTCTTTGATGTAAGACCTTTGATATCTAATCAGCCTAGAGCTTATTTATCAGCATCCTCCGGCCTGCTCTCCACTCATGCTTGAACTGACTGAATGCAAGGGAGATACTGAGAAGACTCTTTCTGTTCCAGGTGTAGGGGAAAGACAATGCAGTTTGTATAAGACTCCGGAAAGGAAAGTGTTTGGCTGATGAAAAAACAACTGGATACCAGAGAGAGATGGTTTAAGGGCGATTAGAAGTGACCGAGTAGGAGGTGGCAATCCAGAGAGAGGTCCCCCTTTCCGATGGAAGCTAGAGTGCAGGAGACAGTGGGTAGGAGAAGAGCATGCTCCATTTGCAAAGCTGGATTCAGTATGGACTTCAAGGAAGGGAAGCCATGAAGGAGATGTGCCACTGTGAGCACAGAGCATTGGTTTTGGCTGTGAGCACGGCATGTTGGTTTTTGGCCATAACAGGTACCTGGGGGTGAAACCCACTTCTTAGAAGCATCAGACTTGAAAAAAAAAAGCTAACCCCCGCCCTGCAATCCAACAGCTGAGCTTGCCCAGGTTCACCGCAGACAAGCGGCCATACTGTAGAAGCCAGCCAGCACAGCTGGCCAGCTAGATGGGCCCCTCGGCAGGGGACTTTACAAAATGAGCAGATACTGGACCGTTCTCTCTCCTGCTGGAGATGCCACTTCCACTTTCGAACTGACGCCCATTCCCTGACCAGCATCTAGCAGACAACTGCCCCACGGCTACTCACACCATCTCTGCTCCAAGGCGTTAGTAGAGGTCTCAGCTGCCAAGCTGGCATCTCCAGCGGCAGTCACATTCCAGCACTGGTAAAAAAACCCCCACAAGTTGCTCTCTATTGCTTTTCTATTGATGCCCCTGCCTCCTTGGGGCAGGACAATGAAACTACCCTGCAGCCAACTGATGTCCTGTGTAATAACCTGAGACTGGCTGTCAGAAGGCTGCTGCCACCCCTGGCTCAGGGACAGTCTCCCATTCCAAGGCCCAGATGTGAATGGAGGGGTACGCTGCTTTAAAGGAATTTGGGTCTTCCAAGTACTTTGAGCAGTCTCAATATTTCCCATTCACCAGAAAGCTGAGAGCATATGTACTTGCCCTTCAGAACAAGGATGCTTTAGAAAGCCTACACACAAGGCTTCTGCCCCATCCAAACCCTTCTGCAGTTGCCACATCATTTGGGCTCCTGCTAGGCTTAGCTGAACAGGTGTGAGGGATGTCAGGGAAGGAAGCAGCTTTGGGAAAACAGTGCTGCAACTGGAGAAAGACAAAGCACAGGAAGGGGCCCAAGAACTGTGCTTTCTGAGGCACTAGCCCAGTAAAGCAACAGCAGATTCCGATCTCTGCAACATGCAATTGAAGTGCACGAACTGCTCCAAGCCAGAGACGCAGCACAGCCCAACGTGCGCATCCATGCGGCTCCCCTCAGCCTGAAGTTGCCAGGAGTTGCTTGCCCTGCAATAGCAATATGCTGAATGCTGAAAGGGAAGCGCTTTCCCACCAGCCTGTTTCACTAGCAGCTACTGGGAGGTTGTCCACAAGCACAGCGGCAATATACACCACACTAGGACACCGGGCCATGACTAACTTGCATCTCCATTTTGAAATGTGCCATGGGAGGCTTCTTCAATTGGGGAATCCTTCCCTGCCTCTGCTCTGAGTTTAATAACTTGCACCAAGCTTGAGAAGTGCAAGAGGCAAGAAGCACTGGATGGTGACATCTGCTGAGAAGGAACAGCTGTGGGAGGAGCAGCCCTGGGTCAGAGAGAACCTTACAAGGAGGATCTGTTTGTGCTCTGATACTGAGGGGCAGGTTTAGCCCTTGCAACATTGCCCTGTGCTGAAATCAAAGCCCATACTCCCACCATCCCATATACAGAGGGTGAGCAGGAGGCTCCAGGACCCCAAACACCAGGAGACACTGATGACAGAACAAAAACAGAGGGAAAGAAGCCAGGCCCAGGAAACAAAGATGAGAGCCGTTACTACAGGGTGAAGTGACCGCTTGCTCTTTCAAGTAATTCCCAGAGTCCTGTGTCTCCACCTTGCTGGACTGAGCAGCCATGGTTCCTCCTCTGGGCACCAAGGGGAAGGGAAGATCATGGGATCCATCACCGCAAGTGAAGGGTTAAAGCGACTGTCAGGATTGCCCCCAAGAAGAGGACAAAGGGAAGCCACGTCTTCACAAATCCCCCTATGCTGCAAGACAGAGAGAGAGAGATGATTAAAAAGGGGAGCAGATGGCAAGGGACAGCAAGGGAGAAACGTATGGGGATCACTGAACCATACTGTTCTGCTACTCATCACCCCACTGGCACCAACACTGCAATAGGGATGTTCTATTCATCAGGTTAAGACTTGATAGCAGTGCACAGGCAACTGGGCAGTCACTTCTCTCTGCTGTCAGTTCAAATCTGGGCCACAGGTTAGCTCTGCCTGACTATTTCATGGCTTTACAAATGGAGATGGCAATCTTGGATAAGACCTTAGTGTACAAGCATCCACAGTACAAAGGCATAATGAAATGCTGCTATAACTGGCCTCTTTATTCAGACTGTCTTGCCAAAGGCAACAGGGAGAGAACCCACTCAAATGCCCCTGGTACAAGACTCTTTCACAACAGCTGAGACAGGCTGAGAGAGAAGCATAAGGGAAGGCTGCCTGCTATGGCTGGCTCTCCCAGTTCTGTGGATGCAGAGGATCTCAGTCTCCTGGAACATGTCACAGGAGTCATTTAGGAAGAGAGAAGCCACGCAGAGTGCTGACGAACAGACTTGGGGCTAAAGGGCCAAGGAAGAAGATGGCAATCTGAACAGGCAAGAGTTGGGAGGTCAACAAAATTCAAAATTAATTATATATTGTGATCCAGGACTCAAAAGAGCAAAAGCTTGCAACTACTTTGGACTAAGCCAACTGTGGCCACAGAATTATGAACAGCACAAGCGGTGGCCTGAACCACGGGCCAGAGAGACAAGAGACTGTGTTGGGAGGGAGGGAGGAGTTGCTTTACACTATACTTCTCATATTCTCTTAAGCATGCAAAAGGTTAAGCCTTTCAACAAATGGATGCCCCCTTGGTCCCCAGCTCACCTGACATACTTCCCATACAAAAGGGAAAAGAAGCAAAGTTTGACCATGTTCCAGGAAGAGCTGTTATCATATCGCATGAGGTTTAATGCCAGAGCCACGTGTGAGTGGCAATTGTCACAGCAGAGGTTGTGCTAGAACAGAAGAGACATGCAATGAGAATGGCAGTTGCTTCAGGTCCTCTCTTGCCATCCCCTCTCTCAGTTATTGGAAGATGGTAGATGCTCCACGGCCAGAGAATTCTCCTACAGCCCCTAGGTCAGAGTTTAATAGAGCTAAACAGCTCCCCCAACCCTCTAAGTTATGTACTGCTCTTCCATCCTGAAGGCTTTCCCTAGGCAAGTGTGAACCTGCAGACACACAAGTATCAATAGTTGCACATAGAGCCAAACACCTGCTCTGGTCCCAATTATTACCATCTTCTAAAAGAAATGGGATTGGCCTTCAAGGGACTGGAGATGGCCATTTCATGGACAAGTGGAGAGGAACAATGGCAGGCTTGTGCAAGGGTCACAAGGAAATGTTTCCACAAGAAGACAAACAGGCAAATTCTTTTTTGCTGCATCTAATTAAATCAAGGCTTCCCCATGAACTAAACAAGGCTTTGTCCTCTTCCTTCAGCCTCAGTCAGTCCCCTAGACATTTTGGAAAATAAGGCAGCAGAAGCCAATGGGTAAGACTGTAATGCTGCTCTTTACACATCCCTCTGGAAACTCAGATCCAGGACAGCCCTGTTTTTAATTTCCCAAAAAAGATTTTAAATGGTAGGTTTAGTGATACTTGGTGATTTCATCTGTGATGCTCTGAGCCTGTAAGGTGCTACATGTTGTCAAAGTGGAAAAATACACTACATTAGAGCTGGAAACTGGCTGTGGCAAGTCTCAGTGCTGGAGATCAGCCCCTGAATTAGCCTGCAAGCATGTGCACACTGCCCCACTGCAGACCTCAGCTTTTACCCCAGGGTATGGTTTGCTGTGCAGCACATAGACTGGACCTCAGGCCACCACAGCCGTACCATTCGGTGCTTGTACTCTTCTGAGGCGTCGTGTACAGCTGTGTCCCATGCATTGGGACTCGTGGAGTACACTTTATTTGGATCCAGTTTCCAGTACCTGAATGAAGAGAAGAGAACCCCTGATGTAGCCACTGTTCATTCCATTCCCTTGCTGCTCCCTTTCCTTGCAGGCTGCATGAAGCAGAAGTTAGCAGACAGGCCACCATTCTTTCATGAATGCGACTCTGGGAACCCAAGGAGCTACCCTGTCCAAAAGGACATGCTTAAGTGGGTCTCAGGATGCTCCCCCACATCACGCCAGCTCACCCCAGACAGAAGGGGACTGCTGTGCACACAGCATGAACACTATTAACTCCAGGTCTCTCACATTTAAAACATACACTGCATCCAGAATACTTGTACATATAAATAGAACAAAGAGCCTAGGACCCCTCCTCCCCCTCCATGTGCACATGCACACATGCACACACACATGCACACACGCACGCTTTGATCTGCAGCCTGAAAAGTGAAATCATTAGCAAGATGTGAGCACTGAGAGTTTATCACTCAGCTTCTAATATCAATAACTTGTAGCATTTAAGACTGTCAAAATGCATCTGAAAGGGGGCTTTTAATTTATTAAAACTACTGTTGTAACAGATGCATCTATAGAGAGTCTCATATTAAAAGCAAAAGTTATGATATTAAAAGAGAACTGATTTAATTCACCTTCTTCCTTGGGAAGCAGAGACATTAGTTGCTTTTTTGAACGAGAACAGGCGATCACCCACAGTAAGAACTGTGTCACACTCCTGTATCGGTTTCAGTGAATTCAGAATATTTGCATGTGAATTCATTCAATTTAACAAGAAACAGTACTTACTTCACTGGCCTCCCAAAGGCCATGTTGTCTTCCTGCAAAGAAGAGATCCAGATCATTCAGTGCATACTGCTCTTCCAGAGTCCTTGCTTGCTTAGTGGAGTTGACAACCTACGTTTTCCTCTATCTAATTTGATCTGGAAGCAGAGCTTATTTGTTCATAGAAGTTTGCATTTCCAATTAATGCCACACCTATATTGTGCTGGTGACTCACCTGTACATTCTGCATACCCCCTCTATGCTTCTTTTGCAAACACCTCTTTCCAATTGCTGAGATGGTCGCATATTCACAGAAGCTGTAAATGATCCATTCCATCACAATGAGACTTGCCCTAATTTAGATCCCCTTCCATCAAAAATCCACCACAGTGCATGCATTTTTGTTCAACATGCTGGTTTAACCTTTGCTAATGAAAGCCAATGCTTCTCCAGGTTCACTAGGAGTTAAAAACCTCCCTTCCCCAATTCTCCCATTTTTTTATCCCACTCCACAGCTCATCTACATCAGCCTGTAGTCAACACCAAGGTGACTAATACAGTTGCATGAGTCACAGCTCCAGGCAGCCTTGAATCCAGTATGGAGATAGCCAGTGGAAATGCTGGAACACACAGCAGCCCCCTGCTCCTCAGAGATGTACACAGCAATTATTTCAAGCTTTTAATATATTTTGGAAGGGTGAAACAAGCAGCAGCTCCCACACCCTTCAGTCAGGTCAGAACATGACCAACTTCAAACACCTCCTTTATCAACCGAACCCACCAGCTACTTACTGAGACATAGTAGGGCCCTGCAAAGTCCCGAATGACTCCAGCCGACGTACAGATGCCCATATGGCCAATGATTGGGAAGAGCCATCTACGGAGGTAACAAAAGAATTGTCAGGGTGAGATACGTACTCGCCAGTCACGCGCAGAAAAAAAGCAACAAGTCAGCAAGGGACTGCTGGAGCGGCCATAAGGAGAACTATATGACAAGCTCACTGCAGACAGGCAATCAGCTGTCAACAGAGGCAAGGTCCTACAGATGCACATGGGGCACCCTGAAGATGTCCAGGCGGAAGAACACACGTACAGACATCCACCCCCACAGAGCTTCTGACAGGCTGTTCTGCAGAAGTGTTCTCTACATCAACGCTAAGGCTTTTAATGTGATGACTAACTGGAGTTTTTATGAGGACAAGGGTCCCAGGGGTCAGATTATTCTCAAAGAAAGAAGGAGCCCTAACACCTTTACCTGAAACTACCCCATTTCCTTGCTCTGGGTAAACTGGTTCTAGAAAGGCAGTCATCCTGAAGATGAACCAAGCCTCACAGATTGGAAATAAAATGTATTTGATCATCTATGCCACCTTTCTATTGATAACACGCTGGTTTTCACTGCAATCCTGTTTTACATGTTATAGATAATGGGGCTCCCACCACTAAAGAGAATATTCTCTAGCCTAAATGGGTCCCTTGTTCCTTAAAAGGCTCATCCCTCTCTGGTATTTACAGCCTTCAAAGACAGTTGAGTTATGCCTCTGCACCCTTAGTCACTGTTTAGAGCTAAATATTTACACCCTGGTAAGTAAGTCACTCCAGCCCTAGAAAATCTCCGATCTCCATCTCTCTCTGAAACAATGTGGTAGTCTTCTCCATCGCTTCTCCGCCTTTTGGGTAAGATCACATTTAAGGGGGGGGGGCATCTGAACTCCCACACCTGGGACTTAACTACAACTATCTAGTTTACTTGTCATCATTCATGCCATTTACTCTTTGCATGTCACTGCCTGGGACAGGGGTGGCCAACCTGTGCCACGAGTGCTGCCAGTGACACGGGCAGCCTCGGTGTGTGGCATGCGGCAGATCAGGGCCTCTGGGATGAGATGAAGTATGGGAAGTCTAAGCAAATAAATACAGACGTTACAAGGAAAGTAGGTGGGCAGCCTTAAAACCACCACAAAACTCAGCACCATAACAAAGATTTTCCTTTTTCATGAGAAGTTAAGTTGCTGTCATTCGCATTTCTAAAATGGGATGTAGCAGGTGTTTTAGCCCCCATCTCAGCTCAGGCACAGTCAACACCCACTGAGACCATTAGCAGGCAAACAAAAATAACTTCATTAGGGTTGGGATGATTTTGTTGCAGCACTTTACATATTGATTTATTTGGGAATGGGTTATGTGTATTCCAAGTACCTCTCTCCGTTGTCCTCATTTGACATGAACTTGTTAGGACACCATTAAGGATTGTCACGTTTGGATTGTTTTTTCCAGTCTCGTAAAAATATTATATACATGGCTGTAATTCTATTTATATATGGCTGTAATTCTAGTTAAAATGTTGTGGTAGGACCCTTCAGCATATTGAACAAAGAGGTTTGCTGTAGGTCATCAGGGAGGCAAGGGGTTCACAGTTTACAGAAAGTGGCCTAGAATCATTCAAGTTGCTTCGAAGCATTATAAAACATAACACGCTGCTATGGGGGTCCCTGGAGCTGTTCAGACAGTCTGGCTGGGGGTGACAAAGGCCATCACTTTTCACACAAAACCCCTAAGTAGTCATGGTTTGGGTCAATGCAAGTGGATGGTTTTATTCATGAGAAAAGCTACAGAGAAAATAGTGCCTGTGACTTGGGACCCAGGGTCCTTTGTTGCTCAGCACCCATTGCATTGGGAAGTTCTTCCATTAGATTGAGTGGAGGCAAGAGCAGGTTGTGAAAACAAACCTTCCTTGTCTTGTTCGTATGCCAGAGACCCATTATTCCCAGTCCTGAGCCCAAGCCAAGCTCCAGAGGCGGCTCACGGGTTGAGAATAACTGGCCAGGGCTCTCTGAAGAGACATTGCAACTACTCTGCAGGGGCTTGTCTATGTAAAAACTCTCAGGACAGGGACTGAAATAAAATCAACCAGGGGCACGAAGCAAAGGTAAAAGCTTCATCTTTACACACTGGCAGGGAGGCTCTCTGTCAGGTATAGTGGACTTAGATCCCTGTAGCTTAATGCTTTACTCCAAGAGCATCAACATCTTCGTACCCTTGGCTGATTTCCCTAAGGCCATGGCGAAAACAAGTCTTTAACTGGTGAGCAAGCTCATCAGCAGGCACCACACCTGTCCCAGGGGAGCAGTGCCCTGCCCCACCCTGCCAGCGACGGCGGCTTCACGTGAGCCAGACGCTGAACATCGAGACCACATCTCCAAACACGCAGCACGGGGCGCTGCAGCTACTGGGCAATTAAGCCTGTATCTCAGCTCCCATTGCTCGCCTTGTATTTGTTGGGCAGAACTGAACAACTAACTGCTTTACACCCTTTCTAAACAGGCTCGTCAGGTTTTTTTCTTTTTTGTGTACCATCTACAGCACGAATTAAGCAGATATAATTCACCACGTGACCATCTCTATCCTGGTACTGTGCTGCATCTGGGCTAAGAAAGCTTCTTTTTGTGTAGCTCGTGGCTGCTCGAGGGGCTTAAGCTAAACCGAGCACTTCCACAGGAGCGAGGCAGCGTCTGCTCCGGGCAGCTCCACCGGGCAGAGCAGGCCTCCAGGGGCTCGGCATTGCTCGACCAGGGGCTGGGGCACCGGGGCACACTGAGGTCCTTTCAAGGGTGCCCCAGGACACAGAGCAGGGCTCGTGCTCTCCGTGTCGAAGGCAGGGCGGATTTGCAACTTGGAGGCTCATCAGAGTGTGTCAGTGTGTAACGTGCGTCGAGTTGGTTTCAAGGGTGCAACACATTGTATTCCCAAGATAAAGGCAGCGTAGATTTGCACCTTACAGACCAACCAAAGTGTGTGCGCGTATCTATATATAGGTATATACAGCACAAGCGTTCATGAACAGAAGCTGACGTATACGTGTGTGCGTGTGTGTGCGCGCGTACATACACACACACATACATATAGACGTGTGTGTGTGTGCCAAGCTGGAGCTCACCCCGGCGCTCCGTGGCCTGCCCCGGTCGGTCTACAAGGTGCACCGCGCCTCCCCCCTTGGGCCCGGGGCGGGCGGGCGGACTCACGTGAGCACGGGGATGGGCGTCCACACGACGCAGTAGGGGAAGCGGCTGCGCTCCGAGTCGAGCCCGGCGCCGCCGCCGCCGAACGACTTCATCTTGCCCCCTTGAGCCTCCGCTTCCGCCATCACCGGGGCGGGGCGGGCGGGCGGAGCGCGTCACTTCCTGGAGACCGCCCCCACTTCCGGCGCGCCTCCCGCACTTCCGAGAGAACCCGGAAGCGCGGGGCGCCATGTGCAGCTTCTGCCTCCGCCGCCACGTGGCCGCGTCCTCGTCCTGCGCCCCGGCGGACGCGGCATTTCGTTTCGTGCCGGTATTTGCAGCCCGGCTTGGAGCCGGCACCTGCCCGGGGCGGCTCGGGCACAGGCCAGGCCTTCGTCCGAGACGGGGCAGCCCCCAGGGCAAGGCTGTGCGCGCACGTGTCGGCGCCTGTGGGATACGTGTCCCGCGTCATCTTTCAGGGGGATACCAGCTGGTTCCAAAATGTTGGTGTCTGTAGGAGTTTTACACCCCCCCAAGTGCCCTTTCTCTCTCACACACACACCATCCAAGTGCCCAGTCGTATATATACGCACAACCCATTCACACACACACACACACCCCCAAGTGCCCATTGATATACCACCCCCCCGCAAGTTCCATTCGCGTACACACACACGGATCATCCAAGTGCCCATTCGGTTCCAAATTCCACTGAACAAAGCTCAATAATTGTATCTTCAAAGACCCCAGGGGCTATAAAACTGCCCCTGAGCCCATATCCTCCCTCCCAGCCCCCTAGGCCAGGGCTTCGACCATTCCCATAGCCAAGCAGGAATCTTGTGTGCAAATCCCCTGCCTGGAAGACGGAGCGCCAGTGCTCCCCAGTCGTGTTTGCTCATGGCTGAGAAGCAGCCAGGTAAATTCCAAACCCAGTTGAGCAAAGCTCAAGAACGGGGCTAGGAAGGCCTAACTGATGAGCACAGGCTGAAAGAGCAATGGTTATTTAGCCTAGAGAAGCCTGAGCAGGGATTTGATCTCGGTTTTCAGCTCCCTGGAGGGTGATTATAGAGAGGATGGAGATGAGCTTTGTGGCTCTGGGGCACAGGACTAGGAGCAACGGCCCCAAGCTGCAGCAGGGAAAATTGAGGTCAGAGCCGAGGAGGAGCTTTCTGACGACGAGGGCAACTGAGCGTTGGAACAGGCATCTAGAGAAACTGGAAGCTCCATCCCTGGAAATTTTAAAGAGCAGGTTGGACTTGGCTGGGATGGGTTAGTCGGGGACAATCCTGCCTTGAGCAGCGGGCTTGACCCATCAATTCTGTGAGGTCTCTTCCCACCTTGCTTTCCTATGAATGTGGGCCATATAACTTCATCTAGGCCAGGCATCCTACATAGGCCCAGGAGTTAAGACGTTCCCTGTTATCCAGATTGGCATCCTGTGTACAAGTTTGGATGTCCCCTATCACGTTTGACTTTAGCCTACAGTGATTCTCACCCAGCACTGGCTGCAGCACCCTAGGGTACCCTGAAATCCTTTCAGGAGTGCTGCAGTGTGCCTCGCTGTTAGGCATGCAAATGTGATTCACAAGATAAACCCAGAGACTTCAAATAGGAATCCAAAGTGTTAAATACACTCTCACCCCTGATGTCTGAGTTCTCTGCAACAGAAGAATTACTCCCTTATTTTTATTTTTATTTTTTTGCTATGGGGAAAAAAGTGAAAGCTAAGCTGGCATTTTTCCAGGGATGCCTCGAGTCTCAAAAGGTTAAAAATGACTGCCACAGATGGTTTACTTTGGTCATGAAAATTAGAGAGATGAGAGGGGATTGGAAGAAAGCACCCCCTTGGGAAGGAAAGAAGTTGGAAACAAACCAGATCTTATCAAGAGAACAGAAGAATCAGATCATATGTGCTAGAAGAACTGTGGGAGGTGGTAATTGCCCATCCCCAGTGAATTTTAGATGAGGATCTTGGAACATTTTATAAATGTGGATTGAGTTCCAGCCAGTCCCGGGAGGTTGGTGTGGGCTAGATGCTGTATTTAGAGTAAGGCTATTTAAGAATCCAGAATCATATTAGAAAAATAACAGCTGCTTTATTAGGAAGTTCAATTCAACTACACAAGGAAGCTGGAAAAAAAAAAAAAAAAAAAATTAGTTCACCCCAGAGCTCCACCCCCCACAACACGCCCAGCAAGACACTGAGGTACGACTTGCCTGACCTCATCCAAGTCACTTCCTGCCCAAAAATCAGCTGCTTTTTCCCAGCAATCGCAGGGAAGCCAATCTGCAGTGTGGGTTGGCTTCACATGCACCACACTCCTCTTTGCACCCCTTTTATGACTCCCCCATCTTAGAAGGGATTCTGCTTCCTTGTTGCACCCAGATCCATGACTGCCGACTAGCAGACAGTGGGAACATGAGCCCACAAGTGCCGGGGGGAGCAATAATGAGTAGTGCTTGAGGTGTTGTGGAGTGTGAAGCCAGCTGGTGGAACGCTGCTAATAAAACAGTCTTGGCCCAGTTCCTATGCGCACATGCTTGAATCAGTCTCCTCAAGGAACACAAAGTAGGTGCAATGCATCTAGAGCGCTGCATTAATAAAAGGATTGCTTTGGGGAGGAGTGGGGGTGAAGGTCATTCATTGCTAATCAGATTTGGGAGCAGCGTTCCCAATAGCCAGTAGGATATAAATTCACCAGCCAAAAAGGCCCATTTTTATATAGATTTTTTCCCCCCTTCTGTCTCTGTTCTTCCGCGGCGCACACAGCCCCTCCGTTATTGAACAGATGCAGCCCCTCCTCAGTTTGAAGCTATTCTAGAAATCTTTTAGGAAAAGATCAGGAGAAAGTGAGGAGAGGCAGAGGGTTGATTTTATTCCATTTTAGCCCAGGGGAAGAGCTCACTTTGAGCACACTGGGGCTTAACACCCTCTATCCACAGAGCGCACACAGGATAAAGAGCAGAATTGCATGTTTTCCCTCATGTTACATCAGGCTTAAGTAAAGGTCTGTCTTGATTAGGATTTAAAGCTGCAGTGTTAGTAGGTAATTCAGCTAACATCCTAAAAGGCTAGTTAGGAGGAGATAATATACACTGTGCTAGCCAGTCAAGTTAGAACCTAGCTTTTATGCAGTGAGTTTAGCTTGTGTCAAAGCTGACTTTTCCTTGTTCTAACCAGTTTGTGTGGATGCACATTAGCTACTATCCCACCCCAAGTCCTAGTCTAGACCAGAACAACCTGCAGGGATGAACTTCAGCGCAGTCCACCCAGTTCCTTGATTGCTGGACACTGAGATGCCCCCAGGGGACTTTCACGACATGGACATCCGGTCTGCAGGACCTGGCCTAACATCCATCAATCGCTGCACCGATGGCAAAGGAGCTTTCAACTTGCGATGCCTTTTGCTCTGCTCAGGCTTCAGTCTAACCTTGACAGGAAACGGTTTATGGAAGAACGCTCTACTTCCAGCCTTCAAAGAGGAAAAGGCAAAGAGAAAGCACAAAAAAAATCTTTTAAACACAAACAATGCCCTAGCTTGTGGGGGGGGGGGATCATTTCCATTTCCCTTTCCCTTACAGACACCCAAGGCAGGCAACATTAAAGGGACAAATCTGCCTCCATTTGCTGCAGCAGAACTAAATGTTAATATTACATCTGGCAAGCTTGGACCACTGCCCCCCTCAGCAAGTCCATCCATTTCAGATTAATTCATATCCGATTTGGTCTTTCAGGTTTTCATTGATGGCAGCTGGGCAGTGCTAGAGACCAGCATCCTGTATTTTTCCATATAGCAAGTAGCACAGGTGACAGCCCCATCCTACCTGCTTCCACCCCGGCCAGTAGCTACAAGGCCATGCAGTCCTTGGGCCCCCTGCTCACCTGCAGTGACAAGGACCAAACTGCTGAAGGGCAGAGGAGCTTTACTGTAAAAAAAGGCACAAAAAAACTCTGTATTTCCAGCCCTTGTATCCCCCTTTAATCTCCCCCCACCCCACTTTCTGCAGGCACAAGAGACAGCCCACACTAGCAGAGCACATTTGCTTTGTTAGACAAGCTAGCAAGGCTCTCTCCCGCTGCTAGAAGTCCATCTACCCCCAATTTTCCATTTGAGAGAGGCAAGTCAGCTGCAGCTCGCACCAGGTTCTGCCTAGTGACGGTGGCAGAGAACTGGCACCCATCTACTCCAGGACACCTAGTCAGTGGCATGAAAAGGCTGCATCTGGAAAGCAAGCTGCAGGCTGCGAGTGGGGGGTGGAAAAATATCTTCCAGGTATCAAAGGATGGTACAAGGAGTGCTAGTCACAATACCTGCTGCAGCAATCTATGCCTTGCCAGAAAAGCAGGAGAGCAGAAACATCACTAGCCCCCCCATGGCTCATTGTGCCTCTTCCATTTGTGTTCGCACGCAGGTGGCTTGCGCCTAGGGACCCCTTCTCCTGTCATTCGAGGAGAGGGGCCTGTGAGCCTGGAATCGACAGGGGGGAAGCCATCTTTTCAGACCTACCCTTTAGAAAAGGAAGAGCCCTGCAGGGTGGTGGGGAGGGCACCAGTTTGCATTTACCCACCCAGTGGGGCATCTCTCTCCCCGAGTTAGCAATCAGACCAAAAGGGTGTGAATCCTTCCTTTCTGCTTACTCCCTTTCGAGTGCTGGCTCTTACCCAAAGACTGAAAGAAGCAGGCACACAACCAGCTTGTGCTCAACACGCAGCCTTCTCCCGAGCCTTGTCTGTTGTGACAGCTGAAGTGTTATAGGGACTGCCAGAACTGAGCCATTTGCTGGGGGGAGGAAAAAAAAAGAAATGGGGGGGGGTGTTGAGGGAGGGAACCCAAATTGACAAGCAAAGTGGCAGCAGCATGTGGGCAGCTGATGCCATGTGCAAGAGCCTAGGGAAATGGATCTGAAATGTCAATTAGGCACAGGTTGATGGAGGACACTTGAAAAATACTCCTCCTCCCTCTGAAAGGCTTGTGCTGGGGGGGAGCTGTTTTTCTTTTCTGCAGCCTGTGCCTGCTGCAGTCTGACAGCCACGAACAGCTCAACGCCAACCAGAGACGTCCGCTCTGTCTCTATTGCTAGTGGCGATATCAAACAGGGACACACAACCCCCCAAAACAAGCAGCCACGCCAGCCCCACATCCCATCTTCAACGTTTAGGGCTTCGCTTTATGGATGCCATTTCAATGCCACCTCCCCCTTCTCACCGCCTGCCACTTGCAAATGACTGGCTAATCCACACAGCAGCTTCTAAATTTAGCAGAGAGAAAGGGGAAGAGCAAATGGTTTCTCCAAGGGCCCGAGCTGCAGGAGCTCTCCCGTGATGGAAATGCAGGGTCCTGGCACTTTTCCCACCCACAGGCACCACCTCCCAAGGACACACTCTGAAAGCCCACAAAAGGGCAGTGCCCTGCCTCTGCCAGACCATCGCAGGCTCCCGTGAACCTCATTTCATGCAACATTGGGAAGGTTAAGTGAAGATTAGCCGGAGGTGGGGGGGTGCATTTAGGAGTGAGGCTTTCAGGAGAGACATTTCCTCACTCGACTTCCCTGCTTCAGTTCAGTTCTCTCCATACTGCACTCCCACTACTTTTTCCTCCCATCCCTTTCAGGTAGAGACAGCTTGGATCCACTGCCGGTGTCCGTGTAGGCTTGCTCCCTACCCAGTCTAGTAATCTGCCATGCAACAAGGCTTCTACCTCCTCCCAGGCAATGAGACCCCAACACCAGAGCCGAGTAGATTTTAGGGTAAATCTACTCCTCTTGGAACCCAAACCTCTCTTGCCTAGAGTTGCAGAAAGCCTAGTTTTACCCTTCAGTTATTCACATTTTCATCTCCTGGCTCTACAACCCTACTCCATCTCCTCTTTGTTCAGCATCTCACTGCAAAAGCTGATGCAAGGAGCATACTAAGAATAGTACAGCTGGCAGAGCACGTCTCCTGGCACGCTCAGGAGTTACTGTTGTAGGGCAGAAGGCTCTTGCCAAGGTTACGTTCACCCCAGAAGAGACACTCCCAGAGCAGGGTTAATAGCAGGAAAAAGATAAAATAAAATTTTAAAGAAATAGAGCAAGGACACCACACACCTTTGGGACCATTTTGGAAACATGCTTTTCCTCTTCAGGTCAATTCACAAACACTTGGCTTCCTCCTTCTTGCTCTCGCCTACTCTATGGAAGGCAGCATTTAATGAACTGGCCTAGCTTGGGGTTAAATGAATGTTTTGGGGGTGTTTTTTTCCCACCCATTTCACACGTAGCCACAGATGCATTTTAGTTGCTTCCCTCTGGAGGTAGAGACTAGCTGCAGGTTTCCAACAGGTTCGGCCCTTTCTGGTTTGCTGGCAGAAAACCCGAGCCCAGCAGAACCTGCTTAGTAAAGACCAGGGTGACAGCTGAGTATTTTCATTAAGAGACAGATCACCAGACACCACTTTCACGCTAGGCAGGAGGTCTAGAAACAACCCAAGTGCCTGATAAAAGGCAAAGGCAAAGTCAGATACCGCTACCTCCTTCGGGAAGAGACCCAGAAGTCCGGGATTCGCTCACAAACCTGCTTGAGATGAGAAATAAAAATACTAAAGAAAATGTCTGATCTGATCTTTGTGCCAGATTTGGCAAGAAAGGTGTCCGGTTCACAGCAACATGGGAAGGGTTGGAAATACCGAATAAGCGAGAGAACACGTGGCCTGTAAACCACGGCATATATAAGAAACTAGCCATCTCCAGAATGTGACAGCACATATAGAGACCGTCTTTCTAGGACTCCCCCCCCCATAAATTCCTGCATCTCCTTACAGTTCAATGGACAAGGCCCTTCCAACCTGCAGCATCCTGTCACTAGAGACTGGTTCAGGGGGACCAGCCTTGCTTCCATCTCCAAGGACCAGAAACCCTGCTGCTGTTCAGTAGGCGGCTGAGCCATTGCTGCTTTGTCCAAGCAAAGCCGAGGCGGTTGTCAGGGACATTTCAGGCTGCCTGCAGCATCAGCTTGGGCAGCCAGCAGGAAATCAATAGGTCCTAAACCTCTGCGAAGGCCTTTGCTTCAGGCAGTGCACAAAGCTGGCAATTGCACTGTCTGTTCTCGGCTGTGTTGCAGAGGTGGAGGTGGTTGCAAAGCAGCTCCGATGTGCTAAAAGCTGCAGGGGTAACTAGGTGCTGTCCCCCAGAGTCCTACCGGGCTCCAAAGCATTCCAGGTAACTTGGCCCGCTGTCAAAAGGGAAACGCCAACTCCACTAATTTAGAGCCTGTGGTTTGGCAAGAGAGCATCTGGCCTGTCACAGGGGAAGGAGTGAGGGGAGAGCAAATCTGAATCTCCTGCAGAGGGAGGCATTTGCCACTTTGAACTCTGTGCCCAATATAATGCACTGGATGCAAACCTTTTAGATGGCAAGGCCTGTGGAAGACAGCAGGCACTGACACTAAGGCTGCCTCCACAACCCCAGACAAGGTGTGCCCTGCACTGCTTATTTCAGATGCAAGAGGCCATGCAAGAAGAGGTAACAGGCCAAGGATGGACTGTTTGATCACTAGGAAGAGATCCACATCCTTCATGGGAGAAAAGAATAGGGCGATTCTGCGGCGCTTAGCTCCCTGGTACCTGATACTACAGCCTCCCCCAACCTCCTCTCTGGATTTAGCATGAGCTCAAGTGACCACATAGATCCACCCCTCTCCCAAACCTGCATAATGCATCCAGTTAGAAAGATGCAGACCTTTTAGTGCGTCAGGACAAGCCACCAGAGGCTCTCCAGCATAGCCAGCTACCCCCAGTCTCTCAAACTGCAGCACCCCAAGGAGCTTGGTTTCAGCAGTCAACCTCCAAGACAAGCCTTCGGACCTCCCCACTTCCATCCCCGTCTCCATGTGCAATCCCTCTTGCGTTGGTCTCCAGCGTGGCCTGACCAGTCCCCCGAACAAATGACAAAAGAGAACTAAAACAAAGAATTGTTTAATTGCTTAACCCTTTCTCTTCCAGGGACCAGAGAAACAGAAATATTCTGCTCCTTCTTACAAGGACAGTAAGGCTTGTGTGTTACCTCTACAATTGCAAGGGCAGTTTGAGACACCATCTTTAACACTGGAAAGCTAGGAGCAATGGTCTTTGCAACATCCAAAAGAATCTCAGAGTTTCCTCAAGGAGATCTCCACTGCTACAATACAAAAATAAAAGGAGGCATCTCTGCATATCCTGGGTTAGAAAGAGTTAACCAAAAAAGAGCGAAAAAGGGGCTTCGCCAGAGGAGGGGGTAGAAGAAAACAGCAGAGGTAAGTAAATAAAGCTACATCTCTTCCCCAGCATGTTTTTTCTTCACCAATAAATAGGAGTTCCTCATTAACAAGCAATGAAAGCAGACAACGTGCCCCCAAAAAGTGACGGGAAGGAGGGGCAAGAGCCAGAGGGACTTCCCCTCTTCAATCTGACTAATATTTCTCTTTTTAAACAAAGCAGCCATTTTTTTTTTTAAAGGCAATCCACTGCTCTCGTAGCTTTGTGCTGCAGCTGGCAGGTAGGGGAGCTGCTCTGTCTTGCTAGGGTAAAAATAGCTGTCACAGCATAAGCTCAAAGGGAAGTGACATCTCCCAAGGAGCCAGGGGTTCTGTTCTGTTCAAAGCCTCCAATCTCAGCCTATCTGAGAGTTTAAAAAAACAAAAACCCAAAGCCTAAAAGGCATTGCCTAGCATAAAGTGGGAGAGGGAAGGGAGACAGACAGATGCATCCAGGAAGCCTTCAGCAAACAAAGAACCCCAAAAACAAACACAGGCCACTTCAAATAAAAATAAGAAACCCACACAAGTGAAAACCATTTCCTGCCGCCACTGGGTTAAGAACATTGAGCGCCTGGGACTGCTGCCACACTGCTGGGGGAGTAGCCTGGACACAAGTGAATGGGCTCAGCTAAGTCATGAGCAACATGGACTGCATTGCTCAGATGTTAACTTCAAACAGACTAGAATGGGAGAGGTGCTAGGGCCCCTACCAGCCAAGGGCTGGCTTGACCCAGGCAAGTTGCCCAGGTGGGGAAAAAAAAGACGTGGGGCAAGTTTGCTGGACCTGAGAAACAAAGAACTGCTGCTGAGGGTCTGTAAAAGTACCTTGGAAGCCAGTCTCTGCTCAGCTGTCCGGCATGTTGCCAAAGACCCAGGAGCACATTAGCCCTGGGCCCCCCCCATCCACAGAAAAATGGAGCAGACACTGGCTGCCTTTGAGAGGCAAGATGTTCCCACCAAGCCCCCCCATCAAATTGCATCTGGTGGAAGAATGAGCACTGCTTGTCAGGGGTCTGGCTGCACCATATTACAAAGGACGCTGGCCATGGGACACGGACCTTGTTAGGTCCTTTGTGGCTCATCCTTGCTGTACGGAAAGCAGGTAAAGTGGTGTGTACAAAAGTTGAGGGGAAGCCAGTCATTTTGATCAGCTAACACAAAGCCAGCTCTCCCATCAACACCTGGCAGCACTGAGCAGCCAGAGAAGGAAGAGTGGGTACTTGTCCTTCCAACGCAGGTATGGGAAGACCAGGGACTCTACCGTGTGGAAGAACAGCCGTAACATAGCACGCCCATACACACGCACACATACACACACCCTGTGCCCCGGAGACCAGCGTCAGCACGTTTAAGTCTTCGGCAGGAAGAAAAAGACAGTGCAGAAAGATAGTAAGATCTCCAAAGGCTCTTTGGTCTTAGTTGATAGTCAGAAAAAAAAACTCCTTAACTTGGGCTGTAGCACAGCTGTGTTAGATCTATTTGATATATTTAATGCTTGGCAAGTGTGAGAGGAGAAAACAGGCTGAAAGTTACTTGGGATGCGTGGAAGTACAGTGCTGCATTAAAAAAAAAGTTGTGGTTCTGGCTTTGAAGCCAGCATGAGTAAGGAGAAAGAAGAGCAGTTCCTGAGAGGACCATTGACCCACTGCAAGGACTTCCTCCACAGCTTGTACAGGAGGGAGGTCACATCCATCAGGAAAAAAAATCACCTCAGCTGATGAAATCCAGAGCAGTCAACTGCACTAAAAATGCCAGCCTCTAAAAGCTCAAATGCCAGCTAGGATGGGTGCATGGCAGCCACACTCAATTGTAGAGCAAGGAGGGGGCTAGGAGAGGGGAAGGTAAAACAGGGCTAGCAGCAGCATGGGTGGAAGAGATGGAAGTGCTGTTATCAGCCACCTTCCCTGGGTAGCTTCAGTCACGCCAGTTATCCCAGCCTTAAAACCTCACGCCCCATCTCCTTTTGTTACCACCATCTTTCTTCGTGGGGTCACAAGTCACAGAGGAAATCAATACTTGTGCTGGGAAAGAGGTTCCTCCTCCATTCAACTGCATGTATTCAGTGTCTCCATTTATGCATCAGCTAAAGGAGATGCCCAAAAGACAGACAAGTGGTGGCCAAACCCTAACCGATATAGTCACTTTCAGCAACCGTGTTAGAGCCAGTGGCCAGAGAAAAGTCCCCTCGAGGTGTTCGTGGGCCAGATGGACTTTCTATGATCACCAGCCCTGAACCTGGGCCCAGGAGCCAAGCTGGCAGCAGAGCAGCTAAGCCAAGCATCAGAAACCAAGATCGCTGCAGTAAAATCATTCTGTAATCCCTGCCCTAGGTTTACGTTTTATTTAGCAGTTTAACATCCCCTCTGCAAATGCATGAACGGAGGCGATGCCCCTTCCGCCAAGCCATACAGCAGCGTCAGAGAAGGTCACCAGCTTACACTGCTCACAGACAACTCAAAATATCCTTACAGGGACTAAATTCCACTACAGGCGAACCCAGACTGCATTGCCATGCTGCTCAGTAGTGTGACAGGGGGGAGCGGGGAGAGGTGGTGGTAATTTAACAAGAAAGCCACTCCTGCCCCTGCCAGCTTGTCCTACTCTGTGCATAGTGTGAAACAGTGCAGCCGTTCATCAGAGAAAGTTCAGAACCAAGGAAACGGGGTTCCCGTTCAACAAAGCAATTAGAGGAAGGAGAGGCAGGTCTGTTTTAGCTGGGCCGGCACTGGACTTGCCCCTCCGAGCTGTCTTCATCATCTGAGCCTCCAGTCCCGCTACTAGTCAGTCCTGTGATCCGGTAGCCCATGTTCAGCAACATCACCTCCAAGGGATCTGCATTCATTCGTCTCTGGTTAGCTTGGGAGGCACCTTCCATGTCTTCCACCACGCGGCCATTGAGGGTTTCGCTCTGCAAATGAAAAAGGAGACTGCATGAGGAAGACTGTGCCATGAGACAACCTTTGACTCATGCTAACAAATACTCCAGGATAGCAGGTATAATTCCTACTGCTGCCCTCTGGAGCTCAGGATACCTGATGGGAAAACAGAGTCAAGTCAAATCCTGTTTAATGCCACAGGCTGTATCTGGTACCTAGTGGGTCTGACCCCATTACAACCCAGCAGCATAGACCTAAACCACACAGGCAGCCACACAGAGAGGGCAGCATTTAGAATAAACAGACATTCTCCAGCATGTAGGACAGAGGTGGACATAATGGCTTGATGGCCCAGTTCCTGCCACCTGTAGGGGAATTCAGAATCTAGCCATCTCTGCTCAGCTTTGGCATGCAGGAGAGCTCTGCACTGTACAGCGACTCAGAAGCACAGTTCAGGCATGAAAGTCCTCACTGAGATAGGGATGAGAGTAACTGCAGCCACATCCGCAGCTCACAGAATGGCATTTGCAAACACATGCTTGGGCAGAGTCAGAAGTGCTATCCTATGCAGACACAGTTTCCCTCTTGTGCTACCCAGGTTCACTCGGGATACCCAGTGTTCCTCTAAGCATTCCATAAGCATCCCCTTGTTCCATGAGCAGGAGAGGAGCGATCAACCCAGAGTGGTAAAACCCAGGAGTCTCTTTCCAACACAGCTAGTTTTCCCTGCTCCCTGTAAATCAGTCTTTGCAGTCCAGTTGCACAAAGGCAGTCTACCACCTGGCACAGAGTCCCCAAGC
The DNA here is from genome assembly GCF_001723915.1 of Gavialis gangeticus. Taxonomy (NCBI): domain Eukaryota; kingdom Metazoa; phylum Chordata; order Crocodylia; family Gavialidae; genus Gavialis; species Gavialis gangeticus. The sequence continues at coordinate 18,765,982 of NW_017729015.1, read as the reverse complement.
CCACTGGCAAGTATTTCTCTCTTTACAAATGCTCTTACCTCTGGCCTGGGATTCCAAAGCCGTACGACTGGATCGATGCCACTGGTTGCCAAGAAGCAGTAGCTTGGGTGAGGCTGCAGGCAGTTCACAATCGACTCATCCCCTTGCAGCACTCGCACAAGGTTGGTAGTGTCTTTCTCCCAGATGAAGAAGGAGCCATCATCCGAGCCACTGACAATGTACTGCGCATTGCTGAGGTGGAGAGAACACAGATACAAAGAAGCTAGCAGTCACACCTTTGCCGAAAGGTGTGGGGCAGCATTCTGGACAATTAAACCGCATCCAAAGCACTAAGGGTCATGGAAGTCATATGGGAAAGAAGAACCCTTTGCTACAGACCACAGAATGAGGATGGGAGCTGGCTGTCCCTCGGTAGGAAAGCCAGCACTTTGCTAACTTATCCTCATGCGCATACAAAACTGTAGTTCAGAAAGTTCACTTGCGACAGACCTCTCAAAACTAGCCAGGGTTTCACTGATCATTTAAGGGGCCTGCCAGTATCTTATACCTCACTACTGAATAATGAACATCAGAAACCTATGCACCTCCAGCTTCACAACTGGCTATTTCTAGATATGGACAAAGAGGTGGTTTTCTGCCTTGTTTCCCCCTCTTTCCAATCCATACAAACAGGCACACTGAAAAGATTGTTACCAGAAGAAAAAAAAAAAATCTCTATGCTTATGTGCTATTTAACCTGTGAATCTAGAGAAACACAGAGGTGGCTTCTAGTTGTACTGACAGCGGCAGTCGCATCACTAATGCTTCTGGTTTGCAGTTGGGTTTCCTTTCACAACTCTGAAGGCAGAGAGAGGCTGTGCATCATGACACATCCAGTCAATGGCAAAGCTCTGGCGTACTGTCCAGATCCGCGATGGCAACATACCTGCCAAAGAAGTTGGCCTCTTTGATATCCGTGGTGGTGTTGCAGTGGCCACAGTACCGGTATTTATAGTCATAGCTGCGCTCTCTCAGCACCATCTCATCTTCCGAAATGGAATCTTTGCGGCCAGTTGCTCGCAGCCGGATTGGGCCACTCCCTTTCTTGTCTTCAGCTGGAACATTAGTGAAGAGAAAGAAAGAGTTCCCCTCTTTACACATCATGCTTTGGAGAGAAAGCGTTGTGCATGCAAGAGACTACTCAGCTGCCAGTTCTAGCTGGTGGTTTACATAGGGAACAGGGCTTACCATGTGCCCTTTCTCTATACCCTTCCACCAACCTACCTCAAGTCCCTTCCAGCAGGGCCATCCCTAGAGCTCCCGTACAATCCAAAAACAAGAGAATGGCTACCTTTCAGCTCAATGGCTCCCACAGTAGATATGATATCACAACTGGAGCACTTAGCCCAGTTCAAAAAGAAAGGGAGGAGAATTTTCCACACTTAAGGAGCAGCTGCAGCAAAAAAGACAGAGCATGACACACCTGGGAACCTAGATCTCTCTGTCGGTTAAAAAAAATAGCAGGACTGGTCCTTGAAAGCATCAATTACAAAGGCAACTTTCAACTAGAAGATCAAATCATTCTCTGGGCATATAACTGATAGCACCTAACAAGCCTCACTTTAGGGAGCTATAATTCCGGGGGGACATGCTTCCTGGGGTTACATTAACATCCAAAGAGAATACAAGGACCATGCTGAGCACTGGCACCCACCGTTATCACTTTTAGAGAAGAGGGCTGCGTTGATGTCTCGGTCAAGGGCATCACAAGCGCTGCTATGTGCCTGTTCCGGGAACTTCCCTTTAAAGTCATCCAGACACTCCAGTGCTTCTGCCACATACTTCAGTTCGAAAAGGCAGCGGGCGAGACGGAAGTGGGCCTTCAGGTGGCAGGGGTTCAGGGAGATAGCCTTCAAGCAGTCTCTTAAAGCGTCGTAATGGTCACCATCCCTGCAGAAAGATGAACACACCCTGGAAGTGGACAAAGCCTACACATCCACCAGCCACTCCCAGTCCTGGAGCTATCTGAAGATTTTCTACTTCCCCAGTCTCCCCATGTGAAAAGGCTTTCCACTTACTCATTAGCACCAAAACCACTTGCCTACTTCCATCCCAGCCACCAAGTGAACCCAGTTTATTGACTGACACAGTACAGAAGGACCAGCGCCTGTCTGAAGACCTGGCCCCCTGCTCGCTCCCCTGTCAAGGTATTGCATATAGGAAGCCCCATGCTTTGAGCTACCAGGCTACATCCTACAGAGCAAACATTACAGGTGCAGACCTCTGGCTAACCAACAGCAGCCCCCTCCTCAAAGCAGCAGGGCTTTAGACCAAGGCCCTGGAACAGAACACAGCTTCCATTCCCCGCAGACAGTAGCTCAAGAGTACCCCTGTGTGGCCAAGTAAGTAGCAGCATGTTTCACTGTCCAGGGATCAAAACAACCAACTAAACAAGGGATCACAGAACCACCGCAATTTTATATTCCCTACAAGTCCTGATCCCATAATGTGGCAATTCTTCCTGTTCTCAGTGACAACCTGTTATACCCTTGAGTTTGGCAGGGAGAACTGAGGGGCTCTGGAGTGTGTCAGACATTCCTGACAAAACTACCCTTAAAACACCAGGCAAAGCCACCCTGTCTTCCTTGCAGATTTAAAAATCAGATGCAAAGATTAAGTGAATGACACAAGAAATATCTTAACCCTCTTGAGCAGAAGAGCCAGAGCCTAGACTGTTGGTACCATGCTTTGAACACATGCACAGGTGCAGAGTACTCAGTTTCATGGCTCTTCTACTGATTTCACACACCTGGCACAACCTCTCTGCACCCTGAATGGTCAAGAGAGGGCACCAAGATCATGACAATATATATAGGTTATACCTCTCTTTCTGAAGCCTGAAACTTAGGCCTCAGCACTGCTTAGTACACCAAGCTCTTTGGTGCACAGCTCCATAGCCTCCTGCAGAAAGGTCCAGTTCACTTACCACTTGCGCTTCATGTAGGCCGCAGCTCTGTTCCCATACAGCATGGCATTGTTGGGTGCCTTCTGAACAGCTTTGCTGTACAGCTGGATGGCTTGAGTCCACTGCTGGCAGGCAAAGGCCTCATTTGCTTGCTGCTTAATCCTTTCCAGATATGGAGGCAGCTCCACCTGAGGGCTACAGACATGAGGAAGAGTGGGGTCAGGATCTTCCCAGGGGTGGGGTGGGGGGAAGATTTAACCAAATCAGAGGCAAATATTTAACCAGACCAGACTACTGAAAACCTGATACTCCAGATCACATCCAGGGTCCATATTCTCCTGTTTCTGGCATTGATTTTTTACCAGATGTGCCACAGGAAGGTACAAGCAGCTCTTATAAGTTGGGTAACTTGCCCTTAGGGGATGTTCTTTATAAGCCCATAAACTAAGAGATGGCTTATGCCTTGGAACTCAAAGATGATTCCTAATACTCATTTAACAGTGAGTGCTTTAATTATCCATATGGAGCCACTCAATCCTTTGAGTTCTACTAACACCCTTTGGATCTAGTATCTTGTGGCAGCGAGTAGTGTAGATAGTGTTATTGGTTTAAATTTGCATTCAGGCATGCGAGAGCTCTCTTTGAGATGTCCACAAAGATCATTCATATGATTTTTGATATGTCAAAGACATCTGATAAACCAGCATTTTAAGGCACAGATGAAGGTGTTAAACTTCAGGTTTGCCTCCGCTTCTCCAATTCCAGGTAGTCCTTAAAAATCAAAGTAGGAAGGAGGAAAGCAGAGCAAATAGCTGGGAACAAGAAAGCTTTGTATTCATCCCCAAGACAGTACTGAATCAAATGCCATTACCAACCAGTGGCTGCAGAGGAGTGCATGCAGCTATTCTGGTGGCATTAGTTCAAGCGTGCAGCAAATAGGTACCCACATTACAACCAAGCCCTTTTGCCAACCGAGGGACAAGGGGACCCAGCAACAATCTTTCACCAACCACAAACCACCCTCTTCAGGTCAAGGAGCAGAGACCAGCTGTGGATAAGCAAAGGAGTTCAGTGTCTAGGCTTAAGGCCAGGTATCAATTTTACCAGCAAAGAATTTTACCAGCAAACAAGTAAGAAGATCTCTACCAACAGGATCTCCCCCATCAGGCTCCTGAAGACCCCTAACAGCTAGCAGATGAGCAAACCCCCAAGTGAAATACCCGGAGCAGTCACTGAGTGAGTGAGTTAAATGGAATCACATTCAACACAGCAGCTTCAGATCTGAACAGGAGGACAGGGCACAGAGCTCTCACCCAGACAAGTATATCCACTTACCTGACATGGGCTCGTCCCTCAGACAGCCGGAACCCATTGCTGTGGAGATGGATGCCGTTTGACACTCCGTTGGTTGATGTTTTGCCATTCTGCACTTCTGAAAGGGTGCAAACAACACACACACATCAAAGTTAAGAGGGAAACCAGGTAACAGGCCAGACAGATCTCCCCAATCCAGATTCAGACCAGAGGTAAGCAGCTACAATTCCACAGACTTCAAAGAGAAGTCTTTCTACCTCTAAGCACATACATTAGGGAGGAATAGCTCAGATACCAGGTATGTAAGCACTACAAGTTCCCTCACACCAGAACTTGAAAGGAAAAAAGTTGGATGCACTTAAAGCTGTCTCCTCACATAATAGAGGACAAGATGAAACTCATATGGAAGCCACCTTCAACAAGCTGGACTTGGGCATAAACAATCTACCATATCTGCCTTTGAGTACCAGACCACAAATGTTTTAAAAGTCTGCTGTTTCAGACAGAAGGGTGGCTTTTCAAGCTATAACCCTTAGGATCATCTCAGGTTTTATAGGTGCCTGGAAAACAATAATTGAGAAAAATATCATGGACCTGATGAAGGTAGGGGCTGAGCAAGAAGGAGAAGCAAGATATTTGGAGATTAAATCAGCATTGCAAGCAAGGGATCTTTGCTCTTCGTTACTCTTGAAAAAACAAGATAAAAAAGCCCTTATCTCCATTAAACTTTTGAAGGCCAATAGCACCCACAATGCTTGCCCCTTCTACACAGCTTCTCATTTTCATATCTACAAACTGTGCCTGGAACACAAGCGAGGGGCAAGTACTGTCATGTCCATACTGGAGGTTGGCAAACTCAGGGAGGATGTGACAAACCAAAAGACAAATTATGTCTAAAGCAGGGCTAGAACCCAGGAACTCGTGGCTCCCAGTCCCACACTCCTCTCAGCACACCTCCTTCATTAGCTTATCCAGAAGACTCACTTGGGTTGAAAATATCATGAACTGGCTTCCAATTGTCTTTTTTTTTTTTGTTCCCAAGCCAGCTTCCAAGTAGTTCAGTTGCACACAGGAGCAGAAACCAATGGTTAACAGAGAAGAGTGAACTGAATATAACAGATAAGCAGCCACCCAGGACATGCCAGGCAGGTGAGAGGGTTGGGAGGGCTCTACATCCTCCCTGGAGCTGCTGAAAGGTTTGGTGTGGAGACACCCACTAATGGTGCGATGTAAGTGTACATGTGCCCTCTGCCGGACAGCCTGAAACAGTGCAGCCTCTGCCCAGAATCTGTTCCTGTCATTTTGCTGCAACTACAGCAGTGGGTGGGAGGAAGTTAAGGATTGAGACCATCTCCCCTCCATGTCCTGCCATCGAAGCTGTGGACTCTCCAGGTACTATAACTCAGCTGATTAAGGTACTTTTGGGGAGGGAAGAGAAAGTAGAACAGGGCTCTTTGATTCACCAATCCACCTTTGCTTGGGACCCATTCTGTCACCTTGGATTAAAAGAAAGTCCAAATGCACTCTTAGAGGCCCAGCCCAACCGAAGGTATTGCCATGAAGTGAGAATACAGCCCCAAGGCCTTCACAGTGCTAAAGACTAGTGGATTTCCAGCAGTGGAAGAGGATAGACCTGCCAACTTTATTCTTAGGCACAGTTTTAAGGCAGTCCTTCACTCCTCACCCACACCTCTTGGCATTTCAGTTACTTCTGCATACTTGCTCTGTGAATGGCTTTTGGACCAAATGTACAAGTCGTGCTGCAGAAATAGCCAGGCTACTCCCTGCCCCAATTCAGTTTTCCGGTTCCAGCCCAGATCAGATTTCATGCTGGAAGGTGTCAGAGTGTATAACTTGGTTATGCCTGGCTCCCCCTTCCCTTGCAGACTCACACTTACCCACTGAAGTATGGCACTTCTTTGGCAGGAGAAACGTGTATGGCCGTTGCTTGTAAGTCAGGTCAAATAAGTAGACCTAGAAGGCAATGGGAAACCATGAAAAAGAGGGCAGAAGAGTTCATGACACACTGATGCAAGAACTATAATAATGAACAAGGCACCACACTCCCATAGAGCTCAGAATTTTGCCTTCTGTCATTTTCAAAGTTTGGTAAAATGTTTAACACACACACACAAAGACAAAAAGAAAGCAGTATCCAGCGTTGCGACAAGAAAATACAGCTTCAGAGAGAACTGTGCTGAGACATGGGAAGCTTGTTCTACTGAATCAATGGCAAGTAAATACCGCAAGAATTAACCGGAGACTGACTGGTTAGCAAAACTAAAGAGGCTCCAGCTATAATAGGATAATATCTGAATCATTCTATAATACAACAGCCTATGCAAACAGGGCACTGAATCACTTCTCTATGGATACGTGACAATCATAAACATTCATCACTGGGGAAAGGAGGCAAACGAGTCACAAGTGAGGCAAGCTATCTATAAGCAAATGCCAAGACTTCCTTCCGGCAGAGAAGCCCAGAATTCAGTCCCATGAAGCCCTGAAATAAAAATGCACTGCCACATGAGCTGCCAACCCAGATCAGACCCATGATCCATCTAACCCAACAGCATGTGTCCAAGACCAAAATAAACACAGGTGCTGAGAAACATGCAAAAAGCCCTATTTGGAATACCCTGCCCAAAAGGCAAGTCCCACCTTAATCCTCACTAGTTAATACCATCAGCAGGATTTTCTTGTTTCACTGGAATCTAACCCAGCCCTACTTCTGCAGGTGTTGATCTGTAACAGGAAGAGATTAATAACAGGTTTTACAGAGGACCCAAGAAGGTCACCCAATTCTTGGAAAGAAAACTTAAATACTCTCAGTGAAAGCCATAGTCTCTACTTGCACCACTCATCCTCCAGACTCTACTGCAGAACTGGTTTAGTGTTTCACTGTAGATTTTAGGGAAGATTGCCAAAGTGGGTCACTCAGGCCAGGAAAGATTTACATCTCTTCTGGATGGGAGAAAAATTAATCTGCAAAGCCACTATGAAATACTACTCAGATTGAACACTCCATCTACCTCCAAGGGAAAGAAGGTCATTTCTAACAATTAAAAAATGAATCTGGTCTGGAAAACCACCCTATTCACACTGTACTATAAAACATAGGTTTCAAACAGCCTGGCACACTGATGCTGCTCTGCAGAGTTTAAGTCAGGCTGCAGTGACCCCAGCTAATAAAAGCTGCAGGTGAACCTCACACCTAGACTTCAGGTCACAACCTACCTGCTCCCCTCCCATGTTAACCAACAGCTCCGTGCCATCAGGACTGAAGGTGACATATGTGGCTACTAGAACTCTCAGGCGATTGTTGTAGTCGGGTAGTTTCACTGGAAGATGTCCTGAAGAGAAGAGAGCCCCAGTATAAGTTACTTTAACTTGTAACCATCAATAGCCTGTTTCACCCTGACCATTATGGTTTATGGGAGACTGCTGGGAGGAGCATGCACATGAAATGCAGTCACATTCTAAGCCATTTTATACTGTCACAGAGCCTGGGATGACTTCCCACTTCCTGAAGTGCTCCAAGCCAGTGGTGCTCAATGTTTTCACCATGCAGGCTTACCAGGATCGAGCCTCACCCTCTGCTGCCCTTGCCTACCAGGATCAGGCCCTGTGGAAAGCCCTTCCAACCGGATGACATGGCACTGAGGACTGGATCTGGCCCATGTCAGGAAACTTGTTCTCAAACTTGCGTAACTGTCTTTTCATGTCTTTTTAAAACCTCTTTGGCATGGCTATGCTTATGTGTGGAGGAACCAGACCTCTAAGACTCATGTTTGCAGATCAGCTCAAGCCCAAAAACAGAAGAACACGATTTCAGCAAAAATCACCAGAACTGGGGCTTCATGGCACTCGCTAGAATTGTAGAACTGACCAATTTGTGGAAGGGTACGTATGAATACCTCATTTTCAACACTCCAGTGTGTCCCTGCCAGACTCACTAGGGCACAGCCTAAAACTGACTGCCTGACTATGCAGTACTGAATGGCCAAAGACAGACTGAGAGATCCCACAGTGGGACTTTAGAAAAAAAGCTCTTTAGAGAAGCCTCTCTCTAGTCTGGCTAGGAATATTCAGTCTGTGAGCACAGCAGTTCTAACTTGCACATATTAAGTGCTTTCAAATGCACTGAATGATGAGCAGAGATGAAGGAAGCCATGCTGACAGCCCCAGAAACAAAAGTCCTGCTTCTCCACAGGATAGGGAGAGCGCAAGGGTGTTGTGCTACAAGTATTTCAAGCAAGGTCCTGGCAGGACTCTCTCTAGAGGAGGGTTTAAAGCAGGGGTGGGCAAAATGTGGCCCATGGGCCAGATGCAGC
>NW_017729015.1:18746400-18752390 GCF_001723915.1 Gavialis gangeticus | reverse complement strand
AGGGGAGGGATTTCTGGTGGCAAAGGTCAGAGGTTAAAGGGGTGGGATTTCTGGTCCCAAGATGGCAACCAGGGGCAGGGCATCTGTCAAGGGGCGGGGCAATTCATGTGGCCCTCAACAGCTTGCTAAAACTTGGTAAGTGGCCCTCCACCCAAAATAATTGCCTGCCCCTGGTTTAAAGTCTACAGCTTATTCAATCCTTGATTCTCCAAGGAGGCCCCAACAAGGTGCCAACTAAGCTGTGGCAGAAGAGCAAGAGCAGCTCATTCATTACAGCTGGTTCAGTGTCCATCAGTAATAAAAGGTCATTAACTTTCCACATCAGGTATGAATTTAGAGCCTAAAAGGCAAGAGAGGAGGAGGTATCTGGTCCTTCCCCATGTTCATTCATTTGCATGTCCGTGCTTCATGACTGTGCAAGGCAGAAAAGCAGGGCCAGTTCCACTTTTCATTGCTCAAGAGCCAATGCTACCTGGAGCTACATGCCACAGGATGTCTGCTCTGTCAAGCAGGGACTGCTTGGCTGGCATTGCATACATGCTGCCCAGCACACTAGGAACCTAGACCCTGACTACAGCTCTTAGGCACCAGCTCGAAACAGGCATGTTAGAGCAGCAGCAATACCTGCTACGTAGTACTGGGCTGCACCATCGGGGAGGGGTTTCTGCCGATCACAGAATGTGTGCACTCCAGCTGAGGGACTCTGCTTCATGCTTTTTCTGACCAGAAAGAAGAGAAGTTTTATCATTACAATGTACAACTGCCAGGCTTCAGCCTGTCCGGAGAGAGACTTCTCATTCACTCATAAGGGCATGGTCATAAATTAAACACTTGTGCAACTACAAACCTGTCCCAAGCAACCACAAGAGTGCCAGGAAGTTGCACTTACCCGTGTCTAAGGGATGCTGGGAGGGAAGAAAACTTAGTACCATTGCCCAGCTGAGATGGATCATCACCAGCTCCTCTTGCTGCTCCCTTCCCACTATGCAAGGCCTCTTTCAGATCTTGTGTTACTCACTTCTCTGTCAAGAAGGTCCTATAAGTGATAGTCACCATTACCTGTGGTTGTGGATCATGCGTATGTCATACAGCCGCACGAAGGGCCCACTAGCACCCACTGCTAGGTAATTGTTATCCTGGGGGTTGACAGTGAGGCATTTGGCCTCCACCAGCTGCCCACAGTATTCAGTTAGGTCTATCAGGACTTCAGAGCGTTTGCTGTTCTCTCGCAAATCATACTGTCTACAAAAAGTAAAAGACAGATTTAAGTAAGCCATGGCGGTAGTAGAGAACCAGGACAGTAACAGTATGAAGCTTCTCTCCATGCAGAGAGAAGAATTCGCGCAACACAATCTTATTACTGCTAGACAGTAGCCTAGTTTTTATAAAAGGTCTGTATCGTGCAAAGAGGAAGAGAGAAGGGACTCTTTCCTAAGGGCCTCTACTACATAATGGTTATTTTCATCTTGTATCCCAAGGTATGGGACACCCGATTTAATGCACTAAACCTCAACATCTGGATAACCATCATTCTTAACAAGTCTATTTCGCATGGGGATTTTAGTTAGCACCAAAAGGAACGCCAAGTCTTGATCTCATGTGCATCAGATCCAGCATGAACCCTGGAACAAATTCTCCAACGGCACTCTCTTTAGTCATTTTAGAGTCTCTTTGATGATTCAAGAGCACAAATCGCACAGGACATGCATCTCACCTTCCATTCTTCGCATTTATGCAATAATATCCTTTACTTAAGTTGAACTGCTGTTATTTTTGCCAAGAGCGATTAAAAATAAGTTTTCACATAGGGATTGTCTCCTACTAGATCTACGTATAACACCAAGCATGATGGAGCCCTGGTCTGATATTGCTATGATGTTTCGAAGCCAGTAAGAATTAAATAAAGGTCAAAAGCAGCAATAAGAATCAGTAACTGATGGGTGATCCAGTGTTTTCCTTCATCATTTAACTGAACTGCCAAGCTAGCAGGAGGGAGCATGGATGTATGAGCGCTACAGGTATCAGCGACTGTTCAAATAGGTTTTTCCCACCACCAAGAGATGTACCCTGAAATGACCAAAAGCTATTTACCTGATCAACCCATCCTCTGCTGCACTCCAGAACGTATTGGGCCACATGGGAGCCGTGGCAATGCGCTTCACCCTGTTGGTGTGATCACCAAACATGTGGATGGTTTCCTTGACAGTCAAGTCATGGACATGCACTTTGGAGTCTGCAGCTCCTGTAATGAGGATCCGATCACCTGAATGCGGCAAAAACTGTGGAAAGCAGATTGGTTATTCAGACCAGGAAGCGCTTTGGACTCTTCACACGCTGCCCTCCCTCTGACAGAGGAGGGACACACAATCACAAGACAAAGCATCCTTCACAGTGACCTAGTCTCAGCTGGCAACTGCCAGAGCTCCCTTTACAACAAGCTGCTGCAGCCAGAATCGCCTCCTGAAACAATGCTGAGATCATAATACACAACAGTGCAAGATGACAGGAGCGCCTATCTGTACAAGTCAAAGCTTTTTTGGTGGAAGGTTACTCTTATTTGCAAGAGGCAGAGCAACTCTTGCCATGTCAGAAAGCCCGAGACCGAAAATCTAGAGAGAGAGTTTTGCATTCTCTAATAAGCCATATGCACACGCAGTTCCAGCTATTGCTGCTTGCCCTCAGCCTACAGCAGTGACCAGGCAAATGGAGCTTTTCTTTCTATTAAAGAAGATGTTACTAAATTGAGAGCAAGTCTGTTTTCAAAATTTCAGTCAGTTAAGTCCCATTTCATAGGAAGATGCAAACCAGTCAGACCGGTGGGCAGCTATCCAAGCTACAAAGGCTTTCACTCACCTTGACAGAGAAGATGTTTGCAGTATGTCCTGTGTGCATGGAAAGAAGTTTCTTGTGATGCAATGGATCCCAGACAATGGTGTGCTGGTCATCAGACCCAGAGGCCAGCAAGCTGTAAAATCAAGAGGAGAGCGCTACACACACTGCTCCATTCCTGGCTGCGTTTAACTTCTCATCCACTCCTCCTGCAAGTTAACCCATTCACAACTAGGACTCAGGATGTATTGCAGCAGCTCTCAGACATGAATTCAGCGATTTGCAGGTTGCTTTCTAGGTAGGGGGGAGTGGGTACCTCAGGAAGAGGATACTGTAAGTAGCAGAACACATCAGCAGCAGAAGGTGCACAGGATGAGAGATCATCAGGTGGTGATCCCTGAGCTGTCAGGACTACAGACCAAGAACTGCTGCCCTGAAGCCAAATTTCTCCTTCAGGTACATGAAGTTCCTGTGATCTAAGTGGATTTGGGTAGACAGTGAGCAGAATGCGTCTCTGGGCTACCTAGAATGTCTTTCTTCCACTTGGTTATTTTCTATGTGGGGAAAACTACACACGGATGATAATGGAAAGAAGGGAGTTATTAGGTGGATGGAGTGAATACCGCATCCATGTAATGTGATCCCCCCCAGAGTACTCTGAGCACAGAGCAGGGAAAAAATCTGCCATTCTAGTCCCAAATCAGAAGGATACAGCCAGCAGAGACCCACTGGGTCCTGACACCAGCTTACTAGCATCCTGGCCCTCCAGGACAGGACCTTACATTTGTCAGCAAGCCTAGTTCTCTTCTAAACTGACAATCAGGTCATTTCCAGTGACCTCCAGGTCCAAACAACAAGACAAGAGCCTCTTCTTGAAACCTGGACTCTGCTACAGTTCAAAAGCTTCAGCCCAAGCCCTCATTTATTTTACTGGGACTAGAAAGCAATTGCTTATATGATGTGCAGCCTGCTTTTGAGAAAGCCTGTGTTAGTTGCGTCATACCCAAAGCCCAGCACATACTTACTCTCCTTTTTCATTCCACTCCAGGCAGTTAACGCATCCACCGTGACCCTGAGCAAAGAAAGGAAGAGAACATTACACAAATTGCAGATTTCTCAAATAGGACTGTTCCAAGACAAGGGCACAGCAAGCTCCCCACACAACTCGCTTTCATACAAGCAGCTTTTAATTTCAGCTTCACAGAGACACCCACCCACACCAGACAGGCACTTCCAGGAAAGAAAGACACACTGTAACAGCTGGGGTGGGGGGGGAAGGATATTTAGCACTGAACAAAATGACAGCTCAGCCTCAGGAGGTAAAATCCTGCTGTGCACAAGGAAAGGTGACCATTTCCAAAGCTCTTGGACAAGCTGAGATCACATGCACAGATCCTGAGGGCAGTAGAGGAAAATGCACTTTCAACACCTGTGAGAAGCATCTTGCTGTTGGGTGATCATTACTTAATACCCTTTTTGTCCTATTCAACAAAGCCTATTAACAGGAAAGGCTGGAGAGTGCCATCAGTAATCTGGGGTGGGGATTGGGCTGAGAGGAGAATGGAGAAAACTAAAATTCCACCAATGTGGAAACTCACTCCTTGAGATCTTTAACAAGTTTTAGGAGCTTTAGACTGCAATGGGACAGTTCATTCATCTGCTTCTGGAAACACTGCTACAGTTCTAGATGTCATGCAATTAGACTATCTGATTTCTTGTCAACTAGGAGATAAGAGATTTCCCTACAGAGATTGTCAGCCACAGTGAAGATTAGCTGACAAGCCCTGGTCAAGACAAAATGTGCTATAGGAGCATTAGCAGAAGAACCTGCACATGGAAAAGCTAGCAGAAACTTACAGCACTATGCTCAGCGCACCTTGAACAAACTGGTGTGTCTCTACATACACATAGAGACATATGAGGGTTGGAAGGGACCTCAGGAGGTCACATCCAGTCCAACCCCTGCTCCAAGCAGGACCAGCCCCAGCTACATCATCCCAGCCAAGGCTTTGTCTAGCCTGGTCTTCGAAACCTCCAAGAATGGAGACTCCACAACCTCTCCAGGTAACCTGTTCCAGTGCTTTACTACCCTCCCCATGACAAAGTTTTTCCCAATATCTAACCTCAACCTCTCTTGCTGTAACTTGAGCCTATCGCTGCTTGTTCTGTCATCTGCCCCCACTGAGAACAGTCCAGCTCCATCCTCTTTGCAACCCTCTGCAGGGAGTTGAAGGCTGCTATCAAATCCTGCCTCAGTCCTTTCTTCTCTGAACTAAATAAGCCCAGGTCCCTCAGTCTCTCCTCACAAGTCATGTGCCCCAGCCCCCGAACCATTTTTGTTGCCCTCCACTGGGCTCTCTCCAATATGTCCACATCCTTTCTGCAGTGAGGGGCCCAAAACCGGATACAGGACTCCAGATGTGCTGAACAGAGGGGAAGAATCACTTCCCTCAATCTGCTGGCAATGCTTCTACTAAGGTGGCCTAGTATGCCATTAGCCTTTTTCGCAACCAGGTCACACTGTTGGCTCATATTCAGCTTATTGTCCACTGTAACCCCCAGGTCCTTTTCTACAGAGCTATTGCTTAGCCAGTTGGTCCCCAGCCTGTACTGGTGCATGGGCTTATTCCATCTTAAGTGCAGGACTTTGCACTTGTCCTTACTGAACCTCACGAGATTTCTTTTGGTGCAATCCTCTAATTTGTCATGGTCTCCCTAGATCCTAGGCCTACCCTCCAGGACACCTACTACTCCCAAAAAGTTTGTTCCAAATGTTGTGTATATAGATTCAAGTAGACCCAGAAGGCAGGTTTGTTTCTTTTTGGCATTTCCCACTTACCTGTAACTCTCCTTCTAGGCCCAAACGTCGGATGAAGGGGTCAGTGACATGGTAATGTCGCTCAAAGCCCAATGCACCTTTTTCCTATATGTGGAAAAAACAACAAACCCACATATTGCATTTAGTTCAGCAAACACAGAACCCTTCTTACCCTTAACACAGACGTCAATTGTAAAATGCACTCAGACACCTTCCCAGTGCCTCAAACTGTTCCCACTACTGGCTGGATGCCTTTCCTCTGCTAAGCCCGCATCTCTCTCAAACTAAAGAAGGCCTCATATTGTATTCCTTAGTTCAGGAGTAAAAAGGGGGCATATGAGGC
>NW_017729015.1:18740877-18746284 GCF_001723915.1 Gavialis gangeticus | reverse complement strand
CAGGGGTATGCACATTATGCTTCTAGCCAAAAAGGGAGTTTGCAGAAGGAAGCCCCATCTTGGGTAAGTACAGGCTAAAAGGTAGAAGCCTCAAGTCACAGCTGGAGGTTCACTCCAAATACTAGATTAAAGGCTGCTGGATGGAAAACCTACTGTGGTCAGAGGTTGTGCGACTCTAACAAAGCAACAAAGGGCGACTACATTACAACAAAAATCAGCTCTTCCATTTTCAGTATTCCTAGGCCAGTCTCAGTATTTCTTTGGAGCACAGCAACTAGGGAGGAAATTGTTGTGCCAGTGAACTGGACCACCTCCTTGGGAACCAAGGCATGTTTTTTATAGATAGGAATGGAGCAGAAGCATACAGCTGCAGTGCCACAAGCCTGGGATGCACCACAGGAGAGAAAACAGCAGCCAGAGAGCTGTGGCAGTACCCCTGAAGGTGAGGAAAAGTAAGATAGTTGTTTTCCCCTCAAGAGATTCCCAAATACATGAACAGATGCCCTGGATGGAGGAGGAAGGCTAATGGCAGAAGCAAAGAAAGGTTGGGACATCTAGTAGTTGGAGTACAAACCTAGAAGCTAGGACCCATGTCTGCTCACCATCACGCGTTTAGCCAGTGGAAAGCCATGATTTCTACACTCCTATTTCCCACTGTGTACAACAATGAGATGGCACCTACTCCCAGAACCCAGAGGTCTTTGTTGAAATAACTGCAACAGATCATTTGAAATGCCTCCCAGCAGGAGGATGTGGACAGAGGAGCAGGATGTACCATATCACGGTACAGTGGACCAGAAGCTGGTTTCTGAACATTAACAGCTATTTTTCCAGCTGCTAGAGCCAAATTTGAAGCAATTAAAATCATTTTCACTGCAACTTGCGACATTTTACACATGTTCATCAATAGCATAGATAAACCCTTCCTATACCTCATATGAGGTCCTGTAGTACAGATGCCTCTCTTATTATTGTGGGGTAAGAGTACTGGCACCCCCATTCTGCATAGAGGCAGATGCAGATCAAAAGCACTTGCTTAAGGTCACATATGAAGCCTGATGTAGAGCAAAGAACTGAAGCCAGCTCAGAGTCCCAGGCTCATGCCCTAACCACTAACCACTGAATAAGAGAGGCACAGAAAGGTTAAGCTACAGGCTTTTAGCCTCATGAGTTATTGGGAATAAAATGCTGTACTGGGAATAAATGCCAGTTCCCATTTCCCTGCTCTAGCTACTAGCTTACACTCCACTCCTACAAATACTACGAGCAAAGTTGCAAAAAATTTAAGGCCTCAAGCACTAGGAAATGATTGTATGTTGTATCAGCTGTTGTTATTCCTTTCAAGTTAATGGACATTTCATTAGTGCAGCTATCAGGACAACAGGAGGTTTTCCCCTTATATTAAAAAAGAAAAAGAAAAAAAACATGTCAAGCTGGTTCTGCTGTGACTAGATGATCTCTTGGGAACACAAGATAGGTTTATGGAGGGTAAAACCTGACAGAACCATTGAAGGGACCTGTTAGCAACCCTTTACAGTAACCCAAATGACAGGAATTTTGAAGCAGCAAGACTCTCTCCAACACTGGATTAAAAAACTGGCAATCTTGTGGGTTTTAAACTTCACAATTCAGTTTTTGCCCTACTGGAATACATTCCCTTTCCACCACACTTTGCCCAGCTCTTAAGGAAATGCAAAGATGTCAACGAATCAAAGAAAGTTAGGGTTGGAAGGGATCTCCAGAGGTCCAACTCCCTGGGCAAAGCAGGACTATCCCCAACTAGATCATCCCAGCCAAAGCTCTGTCCAGCCAGGTCTTAAAAGCCTCTAAGGATGGAGACCCCACCACCTCTGTGGGTAACCTGTTCCAGTGCTTTACTACCCTCTGCATAAGAGTTCTCTCTGATATCTAACCTCAACTTTCCTTGCTGCAACTGGAGCCCATTGCTCCTTGTCCTGTCATCTGCCACCGTTGAGAACAGTCCAGCTCCATCCTCTTTGCAAGCCCCCTGTATGGAGTTGAAGGCTACTGTTAAATCCCCGCCCCCCTCAGTCTTCTCTTCTCTACACTAAATAAGCCCAGGTCCCTCAGCCTCTCCTCACAAGTCATGAGCTTCAGTCCTCAAAACATTTCCACTGCCCTCCACTGGACTCTCTCCAACTTGTCCACATCCTTTCTGTCCTGGGGGTGCCCAAAACTGGACACAGGACTCCAGATGTGGCCTCACCAGTGAGGAATAGAGGGGAATAATCATTCCCTTGATCTGCTGACACTTACTCTATGTCCTGCACTTAGACTGTAGGACTTCTTATACAGCTTGTCACTACAATATCCAAGTGCCTGGCAGAAAAACTAGCATTACGACCAACAGGCATGTGCAGTTCTCTCCAAAGATAAATGATGTATTTCATAATATATATTATGATCCTTTCTTCTGCTAATAGAGGGATGAAGAAGCACACCCTGCACTTGGAGCAGAAGATAAATCTGTGGTAGCTTGCTCCACAAACTTGAATCAGTCCTTGAGAAAGCATCCACCTCCAGCACATAGGATTTACTCTTGCAATACAGTCCCACTGTGATGGTAGACCAGAAACGTTCCAGGAAGAGCTCATCCCAGAGCTTCAGACAATCTTTCAAGCCTCCTGAGCCCATAGCATCCAATGTGATACTTTACTATAGAGTCTGGAGGAGCACAGCACACACCCAGGCATACTTCAAGGGGGTTAAGATACAGCACTGACAACCAAGTACTGGTACATTGCCCATGATAGGGAGAGAGCAGCGATGAAGAACTCAACAAGTTAGAGTATGTTGCAGTCCCCATTCTGGAGACTGCAAGAGAGGCACAATATTGGCTTTATTGTAATTTTCTGTGTTCCACCTCACTGGGCTCCATGCATTCACAAGTTAAAGAGCAGAAGTTTAAACAGCATACTGAATCTCCCAGATCAACAGCAATGGGTGACTTTGAATATAAATACTAAGAGCAGGTTTGGATACTTAAGTGTCCTCTGTCCAACAAAACCATTGAGGAAATCTGAGCTAGCAAAATGGAACTGTCCCCATGGAGGCTTCTGCTATCACACCCTGATTAACTTCTACTTTTGCAAGAGTCACTGAAAGGATTTAATTAATCATAAGGCAAAGAACTTTGTACATTTCATCCAGATGTGGCAACTCCATCAGGACAGTGCCCTTAATGCCTAGTCTGGTGGCAGTTCAGTAGCTGTCCTGAAGACGCACAGCTCCTAATCAGCCTACAGCCCAACCTCCTGCGGTTTTCAGGGAAATTTCCCAGCCATTTTTAACCCAATTTAGTCTGAGAGCTAACAAAACCACAGCACAAGGGCACATGGCAGATATCTGTTGTGTGAAGACTAAGCTGCACTAGGTTGCCTGTAAAACCTGTAGCATGAACACTGAACTTGCTTCCCACACTTGAACCCTCCCACTGCAATCAAGTCTTCTGGCTAACACATACCTTGATTTGCCGGTGGATGAGGTCTCTGGTAATGTTTGCTTTCGCCATCTTCTCACAATGGGGCAGGCGGAAAGAAGTTATGGGAAGAGCTGCTGTGCATCCAAGCATTCCAACAGAGCAGAGATCCTCAGTAAAGGCATTTAATTACCTAGAGGGGAAGGAAAAAACCCAAACAATGTACCAAGTCAGTTATACCCAGGACTTAACTACTAACTAATGGCAAGACTAACTTCCCCCTGCAAAAGGAACTGCTGAGCCTCACACAAGACTCCTTCCAGAAACTCAGGAGCAGGACACATGACCGAGAAGGGCGTTAAGAGAAGATCAATGCCAGGAGGACATCTCCAGATAAGGACCAAGCACAACAGGAATATACCTGTAGCAATGGGTCTGCACAGAACATCTCTATTTCCACGGGTACCTGTGGGGAGCAGAAACCTTGCAGAACTGACTTTCTACCGTACTTATACATCTTGGGAGCCGACAGGGCGCTGGGGACAGAATAATAAAGATACTCAGCCAATTTCACAAGTCTACTTTCTGTCCTCCCGTGCAGGGCAGAGTCTCAGTTAAAGGAAAATTAGGCGGGGGGGGGTGAGAGGAGAGACAGACTAGAAGAGTGCAAGTGTTCCTTAGATGTGATAAAAGCCAGTTTGGTGATCAGACATCGCTACCATCCTGACAGCTGAGCAGGGCAATGGGAAATGGTGACTTTTTGAATGCAAAGAGCAATTAAAAATTTCCCAGTTGTTAAGCTAAGTCAACCCCCTGAAAATTAACCACGTTCATTTAAAAATCAGAAGTTGCCCAAGATCTCTGAAGTTTTCAAGTCCTCCCTCTCCGCATTTGAGTTGTGAAATTTTCTTGTGTCTCAAGACCATTTCTAGCAGGAGGTCCAGCTGATGAAGAATAAGCAAGACGGCAGCTCCCAAGGAGGTTAACACACTGAGGACTGTTCCTGCCATTGTTTCAAATAACTAAACCCTGTTTTGAAAAATCCCATTTTTAAAACTCACCCTGCATTATGCAAGGCACTAAAACCAGTTGCTGAAGCTACTTTTTCCAAGAGTTCACAAGTGGAGCTGGTCAGGAGTTTTCCAACAAAACAGCTTTTCATTGGAAAGTGCCGATTGGTGGAAACCAGCACACTGCACAAACGTATCAGCCCCAACTCACTGTTGAGTTTTGGTAGAAGGGTTGACCAAGCTGTCAAAGCTTTTTTCAAGTGTGCATGGCTCTGGGAAAGATGCACCATGCAGGCCCTCCCAAGACCAAAGGGGTTCCCAGGTTGCAGCTGCGGAGCCCAGAGACTGTGGCAGTGCCGAACAATTGAACTCTAAACAGTCTTCCAGTTTCACGGCAAGTCTAGAAAAACCGAGAATGCTGGCTTATGCCTTGGAGCCAGGACTCAATTAAATAACACATCTTAATCATCTCAGACCAACTTTTTGGATGTTCCTTTCTGCAGGAACTTTAGAAACAACATCAACTTTTTAAAAAAAGGAATAAACTCATCAAAATTTCCCAGGGAATGGGAACTCTGACTTGTTTAACCATGAGGACTAGCCCAACTTGCTCTTGCCATACCACTCCCAATAATAAGAGCAACATTAAAGCTCCTATGTAAACCTACAGAAGTCAGGGATTGCTACGGAGTGATGGAAAGTGGGCTAATATTTTCAGTCATGAACAAAAACCCACAGTCTATGTCTCTGGCTTGTACATCATCAAGGAGAGAGAAACAAGGTGGTCAACTACCACAGCGTTTCACCTCCAGAGACCTAGAAACAACTCCTAGCAAGGATTACAAGGGACAATGGGTTATTGTCTTCAACTCCTTCTTTGTACACGTCACAAGAACAAAGTTTGCTAAGCTCTGGATATCCAGAGCGAGGGCCTGAATAGCAGAAGACGAGATCAGGA
>NW_017729015.1:18730866-18735877 GCF_001723915.1 Gavialis gangeticus | reverse complement strand
CAATGGGTTATTGTCTTCAACTCCTTCTTTGTACACGTCACAAGAACAAAGTTTGCTAAGCTCTGGATATCCAGAGCGAGGGCCTGAATAGCAGAAGACGAGATCAGGATCACAGGAAAGCAGTGTGAGGCAGGAGCTTGCCCAGCACATCTGTCCTGCACCCAGGTACAGCTGGTACCATTGTGCTCCCTTTTTCACATGGGCTAAACCCACTCAGATTTAAGGACAAAAGGCCCAAATTCATCCTTGATCACACTCCAAAGACCACGACGGTAGGCTAAATGCACCTTTTGTACACAGCTCGTATTCATCAAGTTGGAAGAAGTGCACAAACCCTACCCTCCATGACAGTAGGAGAATGCAATCAGCTTTGGCGGTGACTACACCAAGGTCAGTACATAAGTCAGGAGTCTCCCTCTCTCCCTAACTTATGTCACCAGTCAATCCTACACAACAAAATTACCCCTCTGGGCACCTACACTTGAGCCAGTTAGCCCCACACACAATTTATACCTGCAAAGTGTTACCAGAGAGCTGCCGTGTATGTCCAAAAAATGATTATCCATTCTTAAAATGAACTCAACATTACCCCCTGTCATGCTGAACCATTGGCTCCCAATTCCTGGGCTCAATGTCAAAAGGCAGTGTTGCAAAGACATACAACTCAACATGACTTCATGCCAAGCCTTCGGCCAGATTATTAAGCTGTAAGGTTTCTGAGAGCTAGCCTCTGCTTAACCAGGCAATGGATCATTGGCATTGATTTATGCCTCTATGGAAACACATTCTTTAATGGTTAGAGCCCAGCGGCAGCCAGCAATAAGGCTGGCTCCTTCCACCCCAGATGTTTGCACAAAAGCAGCTACCAACCTAATGAGAAAGTCTGTTCCTGCTTCCCTTCCTATGCCCAACGCGGATCAGGCTGACTCAGCAACTTGGAGGCAAACACAGGACTGCTGGGGCTGCAGAAGTGCAGAGCGCCAGGCTGTCACTTGTGCTCAAGGCCAGCCGTAGGTAAATATGCCGGTGTGTAAAATCAGCTACTTCATCAGAGAAAGCATTTAAAAACTCTGCTTCCAGTCAGTCACTCTTCTGAAGTGCCTGAATGAAGATAACAACCAGTAACCTGAAATAGGAGACTAGGCTTTTCTGATTTTTTTAAAAAGATTACCAGATCAGAGGTGAGCTGTACCCGTGAGCTCTGCCCCGGGATCTCTCCAAAACAAAATGCTTCTTCTACTTCACACCACGTCATCGAGCTATAGCACAGCTCTTTGCATCACACGGCAAGGATTATGAGACAAGCAAGGTCTTATATCCCTCTACAGCTGGGACACAAGTCTCTCCTCTGGCTGGAGGTTTCATTATCTTCACTTCATTATACGTGAAACTCCATGGTTCTCTATCCTTGGTAGGCTGAAACCTGGGACACCACCCCCACTTACCCCGCTCCATGATTAAAATGACTCAAAATAACTCCTTCTAGACAGACCTCTTCTGGTCCTTAGACACAAAAGGTTAATACCCCAGAAGATCTGTATTCCTGGGTCTTATCCAAACCTTATCACCACTTCTCTCAAAGCTTAGGCAAGACTAGTTGCTTCAGACAAATCCTGTTGAAACACTGCCTCTGACAGGCTGCCCTTCTACATCTTCTCTTCACCCACATGCCAAACATACACCCACCACTCGCCCTCCTCCTTCCACTCCAGGACGAGACTTCTAAGTTTAGTAGCATTTTGGTTTCAGGAGCCCTAGCCCTAGAACAATACACGTGCAGTCACACAAGTAGACACTTCCCAATTGATAATGGACACATTGTTCTTTTAAAGATCCCACTGAAGAAAACGCTTTCGTCTCTAGTCATCCCTTTAATTTTGTTCTATATACTACCAAATAATATAGTGTGTGTGTGTGTGTGGGGGGGGGGTATGAATATTATAAATATCTCAGATTGCCCTTGTATCACGCACAGGCCAATATACAGCCAAACTGCCATCTGGCTACAAGACGCTCCAAATCCTGCCATTTGTTCGAAGTAGCCCGAGAAAGGCATTTACATGCTCTCAAAAGAAAGCTCCATTGACAAACCCTTCCTTTCTTTCCTTCTCCTCCGCCACAATTTTGGACATCTTGAACTAAAGGAAGGCATGTTTGCTGATGGAACAGAGACAAGTCAGTTCTTCAGTATTTTTGTGAGCATTTAGGATTTTGGCCAGCTTTTAGGATTAGTAATGCATTTTGGAGCTTCTCGGCTCATTTGGCAGTTCAGACACAGCGCAAGTTTGCAGGGACCAGAAGGTTCTGTCATCAGTTATTAGTTCTTAAAACCAGATAAGAATCGCTCCTCTCCAGTTGGGACAGCTCCTAGCAGAGGTACTACCGCAGCTGCACAAGCCAATGCTGGAGTCAGCTGTAACATCCCCGTGCTTTGTACTTCAGTAAGACTACTTACATTAGTCAAATGAACTGGGGTATTTCTATATAAGCAGGGAAAAACAAAGATGAGGTGCCCCGAGACAAAGCAATCAAGCAGAAGAGCATGAGGGGAAGGAACTTAGCTTCACCCAGGAAGAATTTGGCGTGGATCCTGATTTCCGATTGCTGGTCTGGTTGAATTTTGGAAATCTCTGTGCATGACCACTTTGAAAGAAGTCTGAAAAACTGTCCTTTGCTTTCTTGAACCTACATTTGTCAGCACCACTGGTGTTCAGAACACAGCCCGCAAGTTCTTTTGTCTTTTAGCTTTAATAGGACCCATTTGAATCAAAACATAAATGAGGTGTCTGTGGTCTGACTGCCCAAATGGCCCAAGGGTTTGAGATGAGGACTGAAAAATCAAGACAAGTTCTAATCTGAGGTTTCCCGCTACCTGTTGTCACAGGCAATCAACCTCTGCCTTCTTTCTGCCATACCCAACATGGGCGTACCTCCCTAAAACCCCACTTAGGTTACGATTTAAAGGGTTTTGCCAACAAACAGCAATTAGAGGAGTTCACAACTTTGCTGGAAAGACTGTGCTGACTGGGCCATCTTAATTTTAAAGTGTAGTAGCACTAAGTCTCAATTAATTTAGAAACAGACTCCAAAATAAAGTTTACCAGACTTAAAAGCTTTACAAGTCTCCTAGAAAACACCACAAGGGCTCCCAAGTATCTCTGACCAAACGGCTACTGATTGCCTTGAAATTATTCAACGTCAAACACCAGGTCCTCAGAAAGGGCCCCAACTTTCATTACCACCTAGGAAACGTAATAGTCAATATGCTGTTTCTCTTGCAGCCAGTCTCTCAGGCCATGAATAAAATTCATATTCAGATATTGTGCCCTTATCAATCCAGGGCTTCTCTCCAGTCTTTAGCCTTGCAAGTTTTAAGCCACTCCCAGCAGGAACCTGTTTGAAAGCTAGCTGGTTTATTTTTGCTCATTTGATATGCCCCTCTGTGCCCTATAATCACATCTAC
Organism: Gavialis gangeticus; assembly: GCF_001723915.1. Taxonomy (NCBI): domain Eukaryota; kingdom Metazoa; phylum Chordata; order Crocodylia; family Gavialidae; genus Gavialis; species Gavialis gangeticus. The sequence goes on along the minus strand of NW_017729015.1, from coordinate 18,732,414 downwards.
AATAAAAGCTCTTTGTCAGTGTACCCCAAGACAGTCTACAGGTGCAAGGGCAAGCTGTGACCCAAGGTCTGCATGGCCAGGTTGGGAGAATTCAGATGGAACAGAGGCATCTCAGGAAAACCCCAAGGTGCTCAAAAAAAGTACTCGTCCCTCCTGCACTTTGCATGGCATCTGACTGTCGGATTGGAAAGCAAGTACCAGTAGCATTCTCTCTTATTTTGTTAACTCAGGTTTCAGTTTCCGTGCTGCTCCGGGAGAGAGAAGATCCTCCAGCTTCCCTAGGAAGATCCGTTATCTGATTTCCAGAGGTCAATACATCTGTAACTCCCCGCGCTGCAATCTCTTGGGATGAGAGGATTAAGCCACAATGGTACAAAGCAATCAAGGGTAAACTTTTACTATCACTGCCAGTGCTCTAAGGGCCCCATACACTACTTCCTCTGGCTGCATGCAGGACTCAACTTATACTCTGCTAAGAACAAAAAATAGACTCGATCACACTTGAGCACGTTCCCCATGCAAGCCACAGAGTTATCCTCGTGCTCAACTCTATCCATTCGAAGCAAGTTTTCCCTTTGTCACTGCCTCACAAAACTCCACAAAGTCTGAATATACTGCAGACTGGGAGACGGGGGATCCTCATCTCCCATCCTTTTGCACCTTTTTTCCTCATAGAAGAATCCAAAAAACAGGATGTGCAAGACAAAGCTACCCGTGCTTAGCTGCTGGTTTACACTACAGAGGTGGGTAGCGAACAGGCAAAGTCTAGGGAGATCGCCAACGCTTTTGCAATGCATGGCCTCTTTATTTTTTTCCAGTCAAAGGTTAATAATCTGCAGAATTCAACAGGCTTTGGCCCTGCCTAGCTAATACCCAATACTGAAAGACAAGATGGCAACAAATTCCTGAAAAGTCATTCACTCCCAAAGCTCTGCATGATGGTGACAAGATGATCCCGTTTCCATGCTTTGGGCCTGCTAAGCAGCCTAACAGTAGGGCCTAGTCAACTCCAACTGCTCCCAGCACTGGAGAATCAGGCAACTAGTCATAACATAACGGATTCAGATCGGAGTTTGGGACACATCAAAGTCCCCCGAGGTTTTCATACGAATAGCCAGTTCAGTCCGATCCACTTACTATCTTCCTTTGCTTTCCCAAGACAAGCGGCCTATGCCTCTGTGCTCCTAAGGGATGCTAAGAAAGAAGTTCCTAGCATGGCTGGCACTTGCTCTCTGCAGTTTGAATCTGGCATCAAAAAAAAAAAAAAAAGCTCTGCCCCCATCACACAAACCCACAGAGCATGGCGTTCCCCCAGCGATCAAACCCTGCCGGCACCTTTTTAAGGCTAAGCCCAAGGTCACCAAAACCTGCACGCTCCCGAAACACCATTCACCCCCAGGCAGGGGGGAATAAATCCCCATCGCCACCTCCCCAGACAGGTGTCCGGCCTGCCTGCTCCCAGCCGGGACATGGCTCATAGCACGTGAAAACGTGACAAGAGCGGGGAGCATGCTAGCTGTTAAAAGAAAATTAAAAAAAAAAAAAAAA
>NW_017729015.1:18729736-18730404 GCF_001723915.1 Gavialis gangeticus | reverse complement strand
CCTGCGCGCCCCCTCCTCTGTTTATCTCCTCCAGCTGTCCGGGGCTCAGCAATCCCCCCGCCGCACTGCGCCTGCGCCACGCCAACTGCGCCACGCCGCCCTCCCCGCGCCGCTACCCGCGCCACGCCAGCGGCGCAGGCCGGCTTCGAGAATAGCTCTTCCTCCTCCCTCGTACGCCTCTCAGAGTGACAGCACGGCTAACCACAGAGGCAACCCGCTGGGGGGCGGGTGAAGCAAATGGGCGCGCGGGGGCGGGGCTGGGTGCGCCGCGGGGGCTGCCGGGAGGGGTAGTTTGTTCCAAGGAGGGCCTGGCCGTGGTGCATGTTGTGCTTAAGTCCTGTACTTCCTAGGCCTGCACAAGCTCTAGCTCCTTGCTGTTGTCCCCCTGGGTTTGCCGCATTTCCCCCTGCCCTCCTGCAGCAAGGCTCACCTACGCCTCATAGCCCTGCCTCTGCTCCCCTATTTGCCCCAGCTCTTTGTTGTGGGGCCTGTCCGCTTGGGAGCCAGCCTCAAAGCTGCCCTCATGCTTTCCAGGTCCTGCCCCAGCTGCCGTGGCTTCTCTTGCCCTTTCATGCCTCTTTTCCATCCGGAGTGCGTCCCAGCCTGCCGTCGTGCTAGGGCCTCTGCTTCCCTTCCTTTTCCCCAGTAGCACCCACTACTGCAAACTT
>NW_017729015.1:18724315-18724736 GCF_001723915.1 Gavialis gangeticus | reverse complement strand
ATATATATATATATATATATATATATAAGGAAACAGAAAAGTCCATGTGGGGGCACTGTTTGCAAAAGTCCTCGTGCACTTCACCCTTCGAGTGCAGCTTCCTGGAGTTCTGGGTGGACAAAATATTGTTCTTTTGTTTTAGGAAGCAACAAGGGTATGTTGTCAGGCTTCTCGGAGAACACAGCAAACAATGGCTAGGGCTAATGCTTCATTACCATCCGCTGGCTGCTGGGGGCAGGAAAAATGTAGAATCAATAAAAAGTTTAAATCATCAAACATCAAAATTTCCTGTATTTTACAGTTAAAGGCAGTGTCCGAATTACTGGGGAGTTCAGGGGGGGCTGAGCCCCTCTGTAAGAGATGGGAGCCCCTCTGCATGTTTTAAAAATCATAACCAGGGGGGAGAGGTCCCTTAAGTGGA
>NW_017729015.1:18702211-18719088 GCF_001723915.1 Gavialis gangeticus | reverse complement strand
CTTGATTACTTTTATTCTTAACTAAATACACCTTTTCTCCTTCTGTTTTGTTTCACTGGTAACCTCATACTGTATTGCTTTGTGGATTTTAAAATGTACACTTCTGTACTGTTCTGTAAACTGCAAACTTGTGTAAATATATAAATATATATAAATAAATACTGTATGTGGCTGGGCACATAGAGTAGTTTTACCACACCAAAGTTAATTTTTATGCATGCTTTCCAAATATATATATATATATATATATATATATATATAAGGAAACAGAAAAGTCCATGTGGTGGCACTGTTTGCAAAAGTCCTCGTGCACTTCACCCTTCGAGTGCAGCTTCCTGGAGTTCTGGGTGGACAAAATATTGTTCTTTTGTTTTAGGAAGCAACAAGGGTATGTTGTCAGGCTTCTCGGAGAACACAGCAAACAATGGCTAGGGCTAATGCTTCATTACCATCCGCTGGCTGCTGGGGGCAGGAAAAATGTAGAATCAATAAAAAGTTTAAATCATCAAACATCAAAATTTCCTGTATTTTACAGTTAAAGGCAGTGTCCGAATTACTGGGGAGTTCAGGGGGGGCTGAGCCCCTCTGTAAGAGATGGGAGCCCCTCTGCATGTTTTAAAAATCATAACCAGGGGGGAGAGGTCCCTTAAGTGGACTTGCTAATCAATGAACCAGTTTAACTTCATGTGAACCGCCCCCACCCCCCCCCCAGGAGTCAAAGTGTAATTCAGACTCTGGTTAAAAGTTATAAAATGTCTTACACAGTTTAATCGTGTTAAGCTATATTTAACAACTGCAACTCCGCGCCCTCATTGCTAGCCTCGGCAGCTCTGCAGGAAAAGATTCCTGCTCTCTCCTCCTGCTCCTGGAGTAGGAGCTGTATAGCCTGCAACCTGGGTACTGTAGGTAAACCTCATAACTGTCCCAGTAGCTACCAGACAAAAGAGAAACCGTAACCAGCCTTTCTTGGTACAATTTCTGCTCTTGAGCTATGCAGGCCAAGATTAGAGTTGGCAGCTTTCTCAGTGAATATTCAGGTGTTAATATATCACTTATCCACCCTCTTGAGAAAGTCCCATAATATTAAGTCACTTAATACAATCAGAATCTATTACTTTCCTTTCAGTGACTTTGATGTTTGGGTGGGTAGGAGTGGTTTCCATTTCTGTAGTACCGCCCCTGTTAGGGTCTCACAACACTTGGCAAATTCATTAAGCTTCAGCAGCCCCTTGGATGTAGATCTTATTTTGTTCCCCAGATGGAGAAACTGAGGCACAGGGAATACGTTTCAGAGATGATGAGCACCTGTAAAGCCAGTTGAAATCATTGACTGCTGTGAGCACTCAGCAACTCTGAACGTCATGCCCTGACATTTTTAAGAAACTCTCCTGGTCTCACAGTAAACTAGTGGGAGAATTTGCAACGTCACCAAGACATTTTTCCCTCAATATACACATAGCCTTTTATACAAGTAATGCATAATGAGTTTGTTGAATTTTTAGCCTTAAGAAGGATGTAGGGAGAATGGAATAAAACTACCTTGAGGACTAAAAATTCACCTGACTTGCAAGACTTGAATTAAATGGTTAAAGGCATACAGCACAGGATTAAATCCTGTATTCAATAAATGTACAGTTTATTTTCTTTCTTTCTTTAAAAAAAACAAAGAATTCAACGCGGAGTGCTTTGAAGAATGCACTCTTGTTATCCTGAGTTGGGTGTGTAAGCCCCCAAAGATCAAGAAAATCAAAGTGACGTTTTCATTTGGAATGTTAACTTCGTTTTGGGATGCACATACGGTATTTCATAAAGATGTGCTTAGGAAGTGCCAAAACTCAAACTAGAATATGAACCAGATGAGACCGTTTCCTGGGGATTCTGTTGTTGAATTACCAGGAAAGTGGGCCATATGTGATCAAGTGTTTAGTGTGTTAAATGAGAGAACTCATCTCCTTCGTTCATCCTCAGCTTCTGCACCATGTAGAAATTCTGTAAAGCCAGTTTTATATCTTCATCATACATTATTTCTCAATGCTGTTTATAAGTGAGCCTGTGCACCTCTAGAATAGTGTTACTGCTGTATACAATCTCAGAAGGTTGTTGGGTTTTGGTTTTTTTTACTTATTCAGCCTCTCAGTTCCCAGGGCAAGAGGGGGTGAAGTGATTTGCCTAAGGTTACCTAGCTAGTCCATGGCAGAACTGGATATCAATAATGTGATTTAATCAGTAGGCCATGGAAATTAGAATGAAATAGAAAATTACCTGGAGCAGTATTTACTTATATTTAGTCTTTTGAGGGGTGCATCACAGGCAAAAATGTCAGAAGCAGCACCGTTACAGATTTATTTGCAGGGGGTTCACAGGGAGGAGAATCATTTGATCAGGGTGGGAAGGTTGTACCTTTTCTCTGCTCAGCTTCTGAGTTACCATCAGCTGAGAGAAACAGGGAAGCTACAAGAAAATGTATGAAGAGGCAAGAAGGTAGGGTATTTGTCATCAGTGAAAAATGCAGTGGGAAGAGAGAAACAAGCCAGATGCAGGATATACTAACAGAAGTACAAAAAATATATATTATAGCAGGGCCGTCTAACAACCAGTACGTGTCCACAGCATGAGGATCTCTATGTCCCACATTTGCCACTGAGTCAGTGTATGACCTGGATCTGATTTCTGCATGACTTTTGTGTGAATATGACTGAAAAGGGGCTCTTGGGATTTGGGTTAGGTGAATGGACTGGCTGTACTAATGGTAAGTTCTAGGTCATAGCACAGAAAGCATGGGTTTATTTTTTGTAGGAGGTGCTGGGGGCAGGGTTGTGTTTTCTCCTTTAGAAAAAGAGAATTTACCTGACTGCACCCATTAACACACAGGCTGCTTAAAGACCAGAGGCAGGATGACAGACCGACAATGTTTCTAGAGGGTAGGGAAGACTGATGTATTCACAGGGCACATTTCACTTTCCAAAAGACAGTAGGCTAAGCTCGAACGCATTATAGCTGATGTGATTTGCTTGATTGGATGCTTTGGAAGAGCAGTCTCCTTGCTCTGTCCTGTTGTACTGCATGCTTTCTCCTTCTTTACAGATTAACGAGCTTAAACTTAATTAGACTCCCTGCTGGTATGAAGGTGATGTCTGTTCTAAGGTCCTCTCTGGGTATCTCTGGTAGGTCTTAGAGTTGTGGATAGTTTGACTATCTGCATCACCTGTGAGTTAGAAATTATTTTTAAGCAGCACCGGGATAATTGCTAAGGACCCAAAAGGTGTATTTCTGTACCGGAGTAGTACAATGCTGATAGATTTAAATCAGGGCAGGGCAGCATCCTACAGACTAACTTGTTCAGAGCAGCCCTGATAGGGTAGACTTGATACTTTATGAACGATAGACCGCTTTGCAGACTTACCTGGATCTATCCTATATTTTATGACCCCTGATGGAAATGCTGGGGTCTCCTTGGAACATCATTTCACTAAGATGTAGGACTGGAATTCGAAAGCTTAGACTTTAAGGTGCAGTTCTTCTGGAGCGGGGGTGCTTCAGTATTTTGGATAGGTACCACTGGATATCGCTCAGCTACCTCTAGTCTGGGTGAAGATGATTTGTGAAATGATTGACCAAATAGTGAGCAATTAATTTGGAGCTCATGTTCTGGTTGGCAAACATGTGATTGTCAGTTAGGGGAGAATTCACACCCACTTCTTGACTGATCCAGACAAGTCTGACGTGCTGTGGGGGTGGAAGAATGTGACCTAGTTATTCCAAAAAAACCATGGCACCAACTTTAGCTTCTGGGCACTGTTTCTGGAAGGGACCCAGCCCAGGTGGATCCTTTTGAATAAGTGTCTGTTTTCTCCGCTTGCCTGTGGCACAACCCTGTTCCTGTTCAAACTGGTGGTGAACTGCTCCTTTAACTGTAATAGCGCAGGATTGGGCCCCATGTGACTAAGCCTCTCCCACTGGGAAATGTAATGCTCAGGATTTCTTGCTTAATTGCCATAACTGATGAATGTCCACAGTGTAACTGAGCAGAAGTGAGACATTTGGCTGTTCCTGTTCAGGCTTGTGATTCATTTCCATTTTTTCTCTAATCATAGGTCAAACTGACAGTTTTTTGGTCCCCTTCTCTGCAAGACAGTAAATTCCCCCAGTTTGGGGTGAGGCCATGTCATGCCTGCTACCTGCAGTGCTACTAACCCTATGGTTCTTCTAACCCTAGTCAGAAGAGCCCAACATTTCACTTCCTCCCAGCATCTGTCTAAATGGATGAGCAGCAACCTAGTTAAAAAAAAAAAAGGCATAGACCAGCTAAATCAATGGGTCTGAATTGCTGCAATAGGGATTTATCTAACCAAGGGGTTTGCAATGTCCTTATAATGTCTCAGTGTCCTGCAGACAAGAATTCCCCTCACCTCTGAGAAAGAAATCATTCTGCCCATTTTACAGACAGAGAAGTGGAGGCATGTGGTTTTTGCCATTTAACTGGTGCAAAGCTCCCATTGACTTCAGTGAGGCAGGCCTTAAATGTGATGCTCAAGAGATGCTCAGAAAGTGGGTGCAGGGCCAGAAATAAGAATCATGTTGCCTGATTCCTGGTCACATTCTTTACCATAACACTAACCTAACCATATAACTTCAGTAGCATGTGTCTACTTGTATTTTATCTACTATGTACTTGTGAATTGTACTTAATGACCAGATGTGGAGGGTGTGTAGACAGTGGTGCTTTGGCACAAAACCCCATTGATTTCAGTAGGCATTAGTAGTGATTTCCACTGGATTTAGCTGCCTACTAGGATGCAGAAGAGAGCCTGTCTGGTGTTTAAATACTTCTAAGGATTGGCCCTGAGTCAGTCTCAAGGGGCAGAGGTGTTTGGCAAATTGGTGGTGTCCTTGCTAATAAATCTCCTTTCTGTTTGTACAGGTGAATGACAAGTAAATGAAAACCACACTGTACGTGCCTCTTGGCTTTGCTGTCGTGTTTTCACCCCATCCACAGCCTGTTGGTCGATTCTGCCACAGGCTCATACTTGCTGCATTTATCTTAAATACATGACAGAGTTTGCTTGCTTTGGGCACAAGTTACTTGGGAGGTGACTCAACAAGGTACCACCCTGGGTGCTTTGTGGTGGTGCTTCTCTTTGCATATTTCTGAGGTGCCCGTTGCCCTGAGTCCTGCGTAGAAGGCAGGGGAGGTTTGCACGTTATAGACTAACGAGAGAGAGAGAGAGAGAGAGAGAGAGAGAACAGCACAAGATTTCGTGAGCTGAAGCTGACGTCATCAGCATCTGAGGATATAGATAGATAGATATTTATGTACTTTGGTTAATCCAGTGGTTCTCAACCATTTTAGATCAGAGGTATCCCATAATAGACTCAGGCACCCCTCAGAAAATACTAGCTCTTCGTTTCCACTCTTCTTTTGCCTACAGAAAACTAATAGAGCAGTTCTTCTGTTGCAAAGCACTCAAAGACCCTAGCTGTGGATGCCTATCTGAAGTCTCTGGGTTTCTCTCTACAGACCCAACAGTGTGCCTGTTTCTCTCTACAGACCTTTTCAGATCCCTGGAAAGGATCTCAAGGCACCCCAGGGTGCCATGGCACATGTTTTAGAACCACTGGGTTAGTCTCCAAGGTGCAAATCTACCCTTGCCTCCTATTGCTCTTGACACTAGGGGGGCTTGTCTCCCTGAGGCTGGAGTAGGGGCTGCTCTCCTGCCACGCACAGCTCATCCCCCTCCACCCTGTGTTCCTGCACGCTGCCAGGGGGCTGCTCCCCAGAGGCAGCTGCATTTTGGCAGTGGAGCTCTCCCCAGGCACCAGGGCAGAGGCATGGGGGGACGCTACAAGCTGCGGCCTGTGTAATGGTGCTCCCAGCCAGTGGGTGCTGCTGCAGGTACAGCTGGGCCTCTGCTGCCACTCTTCTCTCCTTGTTTTGGGCTCCCTCCCTTCTCCAAGGACCCAGCCTCTGCTAGGGGCGGTCTTGCAGCCTCAGCTGCTTGCTCCTCCCTCCCCTGCCTGGGCTGATTCTGCTGCTTCTGCTTCCTCCCGGGTCAGTGTGTGTTTTGCATTGCATTTGCCTTTGCAGGGCTCCCTGCTCACACTGCCCCCGCCTGGAGCAGCCGGCGGTATTGGGGGCTCTGGAGTGGCCGGCAGCAGTGGGGGACTCTGGAGTGGCAGTCTTTAATCTCTCTCTCCCTCCTCTCTGCAGGGAAGGCTGGAGCTGGGCTGGGCGGTGCTGGCCCCTTCTTGCCCCTCTCCGTGCCCTTGGCAGCACTTTCCCCATGCGGCTTTCTGGGACCGGCTACCGGTGAGGCACCGAACAGGCGCTGTGCAAGGACCAAGGGAAGATGCGGGCGACAGGCTGCCTGGGGGTCCCGACCCTCCACAAGCTGCCCAGCGTGTTCATGGTGGCAGCCCTGCTGGGGCTCCTGCCTTTGCTTCACAGCCATGGCTTGCAGCCAAACCCTATGCTGGCCTCGGAGGCACCCCACCACTACCCAGCAGTGGTCCGGGACAACGAGCCAGGGGACTTCACGTCTGCCCCTCCTGGCATCTCAGAGGAGATTCACCCTCTGAGCAAGCACTCCAGTAACCACACAGGCAATGGGCACAGCAAGCCTGAGAAAGCTTTCCCCGTCCTGGGCATTGACTATGCCCGCATCCGGATCCCCTTTGAGATCTCGCTCTGGATACTCTTGGCCTGCCTCATGAAACTGGGTAGGTTGGTGCGGTTCTTCTGGGGTAGGGGCAGCCGGGTGGCACTTATATCAGGGCCTGAGCTCCTGTCGTCTCCTCCCGATTGTCTCTGTGACCTTGGGCATGTTTCTCAGCCTTCCAGTGTTTGCCAGTCTGTAAAATGGGGTGATTTAAAATGCAAAGCTGCTTGCTGTATGGCTGTGTGCCTGTTCGGGAAGCTTTTATAGGTCTTGGGAAGAAGGATGCTCTAGAAGTGCCAGCTATCACCATCTTGTTGATGCTGGTTCTGTACGGATCTGATATTAAGATCTTCTGTTCCTTTCCATAACCAGAAGGGGAGTAGTTAAGGCACTAGCTTAAGCTTGGAGAAGTCAGGTCAGTTCCTCATTCCTCCACTGACTTTCTCTGTAATCCTAGTCAAGTCACTTAATTTCTCCATGCCTGAATTCCTTATCTGTTGGATCAGGAGGGTAACATTTCCCTATCTGACAGAGGTGATGTGAGGTTAAATGCACTAAGAATCATGAGATGCTGAGAGGTGCTACAGGCAGGAGGGCCATTTAAGTACCCAGATAGACACCTCGCAGCACTGCCCAACCCAAAGAGGCACTGGTGTTGCTGAGCTTTCACCACCGGCTTCCCCCAGAATTCCTCCTGTGGCTGGATCAATACCAACTGAGTTTCATAGTTGTTAGGGTTAGAAGGGACCTTAATAGATCATTGAGTCTGATCCCCTGTCCTGGGCAGGAAAGAGCGCTGGGGTCAAATGACCCCAGCCAGGTGCTTGTCCAGTTTCCTCTTAGACTCCCAAGGTAGGGGAGAACACCACCTCCTTTGGAAGCCCAATGCAGATTCTGGCAACCCTTACTGTAAAGAAGTTCTTCCTGATGCCCAACCTAAATATGCTCTCTGTCAGTTTGTGGCCATTGTTCCTAGTTATTCCAAGGGGTGCCCTGGTAAACAGAGCATCTCCTATTTCTTGCTGCTCCCCCCAGTGGATTTGTAAATGGCCACAAGATCACCTCTCAGCCTTCTCTTGTGAAGGCTGAAGAGTTCCAGGTCCCTCAGTCTCTCCTTGTAGGGCCTTACCTGCAGGCCTCTAACCATACAAGTGGCCCTCCTCTGGACCCTCTCAAGGTTATCCACATCCCTTTTGAAGTTTGGCTCCCAGAACTGGACTCAGTACTCCAACTGTGGCCTGACCAGTGCCACATAGAGGGGAAGTATCTCCCTGGACCTGTTCATGATGCACCTGCTAATGCATGATAGAGTGCAGTTGGCTTTACTGATTACTTTGTCACATATTCAACTTGGAGTCAGCTATGACTCCAAGATCCCTTTCTGCCACTGTGCTGCTGAGAAGGTCATCCCCTAGCCTATAGGTGCATTGGTGATTCCTTCTCCCTAGATGCAGCACTTTGCGCTTGTCTTTGTTGAGCTGCATCCTATCCTTTTCTGCCCACTTTTCCAATCTGTCCAGGTCTGCCTGGATTCAATCCCTTCCCACTAGTGTGTTTACTGTACCCCATAATTTTGTCATCTGCAAATTTGGACAGAGTGCTCTCCATGCCCTCATCCAAGTTGCTGATGAAGACAATGAATAGCACGGTTCCAAGGACCAAGCCTTGGGGGACCTCACTGCCCACATCTTTCCAAGTTGATAACGACCTGTCCACCACCACTCTCGGGGTGCGACCCTTAAGTCAATTTGCCAGCCACTTGGCCATGTAATCATCTATGTCACAGCCACTCAGTTTGTTTATGAGACTAGGATGAGATACCATATCAAACGTGTGTTCTGCAAAAGTGCTCCTAGCTCTCTCGGACACCTAGGATGTCACAATTACCTTCTGGCCCTCGGCATAGTGGTCAAAGTGGCCGCTCTCCAATTGGTGACATCTCTGTTTATGGTCTGTCGTAAAGCCAAGAGTGCGGCTGAACCAGCTGCCTCTTCCTGTTGTGGGGTGGAGAGATCTGCATTTCCTTGATTTTTATTCCCGGCTTTCCCTGTTAAATATTTTAAATCTACCACAAATCAATCTCTCTCCAATGGAGTGCTCTCACTTGCTGATTGAAATCGTATGCCAGGCTCTGCAGTCAGTCTCGGAGGTGAAAGGAAAGCTCGGTGTTTGCTCTGAGAAATCTCCAGGCTGCCTTTGCCTGCTGTCAGAAACTGCCTTGTCTCAATTTTAGTCTAACAGACCTCCAGACTTGGACTCATAATTCAGAGTTAGGACAGAAAGGTGCTATCCCTGCACAAGCCGGTATGAATGGGAATGCTCACATGGATACAGAGTCTCTCCCTATACCTGAAGAAGGGTGCCTGTGCCCAAAAGCTTGCAAAGAACAATTTTTTCCGACTATTTAGTTAGTCTAATAAAAGGTACCACTTTTAACCTAGTCTGCACATGGATAGAGACAACTTTCAATACCCTTCCTTGAGCCTCTCCATTTTTTATTTGAATCATAGCAGAACAAGCTTTAACGCTTAGGCCCAAAAGACATCCCTTTCGTCTGTGTGAGAGTTAGTGATTCCAGGAGGGTGCTGAGAATTGGGACTCCTGGGTTCTGCCCCCCCCATCTCCAAAAAAAAAAAAAGGTGCCACGTAAGAAAGACCCAAGATTGCTTTCCTGCCTGTAGCCAAAAAGTTTCCCACCAGCTGACACCCACCCTGTGTGTTAAGTAACTTGTACTAGCTGATTTTGTACATGCAGTTAGTGCATGGCATCTACAGGCATCCTTACATCAGAGAGTAAGGGCTGATTAAATTGGCGAGATCTGCACTGAAGCTGTTGGAGGGAGGAGATGCTGGTGATTCTGGCTGTTCTCCAAGCAGCACCGGTTTCAAGCCCTACTATGTCTCAAGGCATGCTTTGAGCTGGTTATGAAACTGGGTGGGAAAATGCCAGCCTGGGGAACAGAAACACCCTGTACGGAAGTTTAGTGTGCGAGGAGGAGGAAGAAGCAGGGAACGAGGCTGGAGGATCTCATTTCTAAGAAGTTTGCTGGCTTCCCCCTCCCGGGAACATTTCCATTTGTCAGTGATTTAGAGCATCTGTTCAGGACTGTGATGCTGAGTACGTCTTGCAGAAAGCCGCATCGGGTTGAGCTGTTTTGAGGGCAGTTTTCAGCCTGGGACTTGTCACGCATCACAAGGAGTCTGGGTATCTGGGGCACATGTTTAGGGGGAAGAGACTTGCATCTTTTCAAGGCTGTGTGTGGATTTGCTGGAGGTGGCATAGAAGTATTTGGTGGAGTGGTAGGAGTCCAGGCACATACCACACCGTACACAACGTTATTGCACCCTACACAACCTTACTCCCACTGAAATTTTGGCAGTAGAGCGGTGATGGTACATCCTCCTTGGCCTTGTTTTCTGGGGGTTTTGCGCTGCTTCAGAGCAACAGGGATAGTTCCCCTTGCTTGTGTGTCATCTGCTAGCCTCGTAGCTTCCTACTGGACTCCCTACACCTTTGATTTAACTGTGTACCCAACTGCCTTTCCAGTGACTCTGGGTAACAAAGCTTGCTGTTTTCTGGGCACCTGATTATGGGACTTGTTAGATTGCCGCCAAGTCTGACTGTGTGGCAGAAGCCCACACCCCAGCAGCTGGAATTGTGCAAGTTGTGTAATTCTCTGTCTTTGTAGATGTGGGGAGTTTCTGGCTGTGGGTGCTGGACAGAACAGGGCATTAGAGTGGCAGGATTGGGCAGGTACAAATTTCAGGTCCTGAGAATCGGAGAGACTTTGTCCTTTTATCTGCTTGCTCTCCCCAAGGCCTAATATGAAATAGAGGCATTGGGGGAATAGTGAATTGCAATCTATTGTCAAAGGCTTGTGCAGAGATCATTTTAAACCAATGGTGGTGGGTAAAAATATTACTGCTGTTTTACAGAAACAAAAAGTGGTGCAAACAAGTTAAGTGATTTGTCTACAGCTGGACAGAGAATCGGTGACAGATTACAGTTCAGATTACAGTCTTTTCTCCCATGCCTGAAGAAGGGTGCTTGTGCCTGAAAGCTTGCAATTAAAGACATTTTTTTGCAAAGGTCTAGTTGGTCTATTAAAAGATACCGCCTCTACCGTGAGTTCTGATTCCTTTTGCCTCTAGACCGATACGGCTACAACCTGGACACCTGACAGATTACAATTCAGGAATTCCTGGCTTTCAGTCCTGGGTTTACTCCACTAGATCAGGTTGCCTGATCACCTGAGATGGTGATTGAACTGGGTGATTGATCACCGCAGTCAGACTGGGATTATTTCTGTTTTACCAAGACACAGCACCGGAGGCTGAGAATAATGCTACCTCCTCCTGTTTAATAATAGTGGTGTTTTGAGGCAGAGCTTTCCCTGAAAGACAGTGGGAGTGGGGAGTGGATGCGGCTTGACACCTTTTCTGGAGTCCTACCTGCTGTGTGCAGGGGAGATGTTACACACTTTGGCTTTGTCCATCTAGACAGAGCAAACGTGCAATTAGTCGTGTACCATGAATGTGTTCAGCATGGATCTCGCTTAACTGGTTAATACTGAGGCCTGGTTTGGATCTAGAGTATTACCTCGACATTTTCTTAGCAGCCAATTGAAGTGTGTAGATGAGCCCTTGGTCACCACCAGCTTATGAGAAGATATCGTTAATAAGGCATCTGTAGAGCAATTCTGTCCTGCATGGGAAGCCAAGACTCATCATGCCCTTGGGTTTTGGCCCAGACTTGATGCTCTGGGAGAGCATTTCAGGTAAAACTTTAAGATCATTTCTGACGCGTCTTTTCAGAAGAAAGGAATGAATTCACCTTGCCCTTACTCACCCTTTTGAGCCTCTCCTCACTCATTTTACTGTAAACAGCCCTGGGACTGTTAGCTAGCTTTGTCCACGAAAAATTGGTTGGTAGGATCATAGTCACCTCCGATTTCAGAGCTCCAGACAAGAGAGAGGGAGCTGACCTTTTGATTCAAATGGCTCTAGGAGACATGCATGCAATTCAGACCAACTTTATTTTCCATTTCAGTGGAATTGGAAAAAATGAGTAAGAAATGCAAATAATGGCTTAAATACCGAATTGCTGTAATAGTAGCTGTGGTGATGTAACTTGAGTGTCACGTGGTGGCTAATGGACCGGCAGGCAGGATTCTCATCATGGCCACAGGCCTGCTGTGGTGGCCTTGGGCAAGATGTTTTCCCTGTGTGCCTCATTTTACCTGTCTGAAGATGAAGATACTATGCTGGGGTGCTCCGCTTCTCTGTCCAGAAAGCACATTCCTGGAGCTAAATTTTAAAGGGGCATGAGATGTTGTTCTTCCCTGTGTTGGGAGCTGTTCAGGGGCATGGCAAAGCCTTTCTCCCTACACCTTCTGTCTGGCTTTGAATGATGCTTTGGATGTGATTTGTAAAGCATTCTTGCTTCTACTCCTGGGAGCAACTTTGTCCCAGTCACCTTGCAGCTCTACACAGCAGCAGGCATGAATGCATTTCATGCCTACACTAAGGCTTAGATTGGGGAGAATTAGGCTATGGTCCCTGCCTCCCCTGTGTAAAGGGTTCCTTGGAGACTGTACCTATTAGCGGGTAACCTTTTTTGCTCTACCTCTCTTTCTGTAGTGTGAGACACTAAATCACCAGCTGATGCAGCGCTTCTCTTTAGTTGGAGCCTGTTATAATTACTGAGTCATTGCTGGTTTTTCTTTGCAGAATTTGGTCTTTTTGAATGTCTGGGTCCGGGCCGTCTAAATGGGGCTGTCTGGTATACATCACCCACTACAGCCAACCGTCTCTCAGGGCAGCAGACAGCAACCAATACTTAAATAAATATCTGTATAATTGTGAGATTAGCTGTAAGGGGATCTGACGTGATTACTGGGCAGATTACTGCTTTGCAAGCTCTCCTCCTGTTCAGTACAGACATGCAGAGCCCTGCGTCCTGGATAATATCGTGCTGCATTGGCATTCAGGATGTTTGGGTGAGGCTTCTTGGGCCCTTTTACAGTGTGCAAGGCAAGAGCTATTACAGAAATCCTGTGCTGCTGTATCCCAGAAGTTATAACTCGAGCAAGCAGCTTTCTTTGATGGGGTTTGATTCTGTAGTGAAATATTCAGGGGTCTTTACCTCTTGTGCTGTGGAGCAGTGACCAGTTCAGGACCCACACAACCAGTCAACATTAACCAAAGAGCTGCAGCTACATATATGCCCATCAGTGAATCTACATAGCAACATGTTTGACATAATTGCAACTAAACGGCCAACTATTACTAACACGCTGTTTTATGAAATGTATATATTTAAACTATTTGTGGCTATAGGAAGGATGGACCCAACGTATTCAGTAAACAAACAGATAAAACCTCCTTCTGCAAAGATGCATGAGTGATAAAGTGAAGATCTGCATGTGGCTTGGGACCTGCATTCTGAATGTCCAGCCCTAATGTCTATGAAAGCTATGAAATGTCTCAGCAGTAAAGGCATAAGAAAGGAGGTCCCAGCAATCTGAAGTAGACAGAGGACAGCAGAGGAGAGTTCTGGGAGGACGGGTGCTGCAGTAGAGGATCAGGGGGATCTTTTGGTCCTATGCATGTATTGTTGGTTCCTCTGATTATGGATAGGATTTTCAAAGGTTCCCAGGTGGTTTTGGAGCCAGGGCCCCCTTGACTATAAAGGGGCTTTTGATGTCTAAGCCCCCTAGCAATGGTTGAAAACCTTACCCTTCAGCTCCTATCTACTCACATCGCTGTCTTGAAAATGGAACGTGAGTCTTTCCAAAATTCAGCCCGTGACTAATAGAAGAAGCACCGAGATGGGCAGCACTGTTTCCGGAGCAGCTCTACCAATATGGGATGGGTTTGTAGAGAGCAGCCTTGTTTTGGAGATGATGGCAGTGAGCGCGATTGCAGATGTCCAACAGCTATGTGTAGAGGAAGCCAAGCGGGTGGGGTGGAGTGGAGAGCCCCATGAATGAGATGACTCAGGATCACATAGTGTACAGGATGGCGGGGGGGGGTCATTCCAGGCATAGGAGGAGGAGACCTGGGACAATGTGAGGCCCGCTGAGCTGGCAGAGCATAGGCCAGGAGGGAGTAGGGCAGCATTTTCCGTCTACTGGATGCCGAAAGCAATCATCCAAGGAGAGCGTGCGGTGACCAGCATGCTCCTTTCAGACTGGGCTGGATGATCATGTTCGTAACATGGGGTTGTTAAACAATCAGTCCTGGTCCTAGACGAATTTCCCTTGGTTAAATGCAAGGGGTTGCTCCAGCTGTTACGGCTGGCATGTGCATCAATGGGACAGTGATAAGGAAACAATGGAATCACGTGGCATTCGCTGTTGTGACTTGGCATGTTGTACTCAATTGACTACATCCATGCTGCGCTCCCTCAGTCCTGCACGTCCAGCCAGGCTCTAAGGGAAGCCGGTGCCTACTGAATATTGGTTTAGCCAATTTTGCAGCTAAAAAAACCCCTGTTGTCTAGCCACTAGAAACCTGGGAGTTCAGAATCTGGGATAATGGTCTTCAGCTCTGCCACTGGTACCCTGCCAGGTTCGCTCCAGGCCTGGCATCTTGTCTATGGAGGCTGTGAGCTCTTTGCAACTGTGCCTTTGCAGTGCTTAACGGTAGCTGGGGCTTCTCAGGGCAATCAATGATGCTGCTCAGAAAGGAAGCAGAGAGCTGACCAGGGAATAACCCTCACAGCTGTACCTTAACATGCAGAAGCAATTTGCAGATGGCTGGTGGCAAGGAGCAAGAGCCCTGGGAAAATATTGGCACAACTTCCTTTTTTTAAGCAGGAAGTTTATCTCTTTCTCCCATTCTTCCTCTGCTCTTCAACTGTGTGGAGGTCTCTGGTGCACAGAGCGAGTCCTATGATGTGTATGAAAAGCAATCAGCATTGTAATCACTCTTGACTTAATAGAAAGATGGTGAGAAACCACAAACCGTTCTGTGCCCTAGCAGGACTTTCTTGCCCTAGCAAGACTTCCCTACCAAGGGAGGGGGATTGTGAAAGATTCAGTGCAGCTCTCAGTTGGACTTCATAAATGATCCTTTTCTTAGCAGTTCAGCAGCTGCTGTGGGCACTTTGGCAGAAACACCCAGACCTGGTTCACTTTGAGATCCCTTGGTGCCTAGGTGCCCTGATGCCTTGGTTTTCTGTGACCCCAGGAGACTCTCTGCGCTGGTTTTTCCATCTGTGCTGTGGAGATAGTGCCTATTTTGCATGAGAGATGAAGCTGAATTAACGCCTATTAGCAAAGGGTTTTGAGATTTTGACAGGGCTGGTGCTGTCTAAGTGCAAATTATTATTATAATTAAGTTAAACAGTCTCTTCCAAAGCGGATGTATTGGTCTTTCTCACTCCTTTATCTGTGAATAATTCCCCTGCACACTATGATTTCCCTCTTGCCTTTTATTTTTACACCTTGGGGGAATGTTGAGAGATGTTGTCCATGACATTTCCTCTCTCGCTGGTCTGTGCACTGCTGGCGTTGGAACAGAGGGGGGGAGAGTCCACGGGGATCTCCAGGGAAGCAAAGAAACCTTTAAATTAATTAGAGCTTGGGCAGTGAAAGGTTTCAGACAGGAAATGCAGGATGTTTATGGAGTAGGGAAGAATGTGAGCTTGCGTGTGCAAGAGGTGGGTGTCTGCAGACCAGGAGAGCTCTCCTTGCTAAGCCCTGATACCCACTACAAGTGAAATACAGTCACACTGTGGCTTTAACTTTTGTCTAGGGCACGTTTGTTCCTGCTCATTTCCCCTCAAGCTTGGATTGCTTTGGGTCTCTGAAAGGCTGTGCTTTGAGACCCCAAAACTAAAGCTATTGCAGTTTCGGCCTCCTCTATTAAGTCGAGTCTTCAGGCCAAGGGTCCAGTGCTGGTGCCCAGGGATCTGCACTGGATCTACATTAAGTGGGTGAAATTCAATATGCAGGTGTTAACCTATGATGTCCTACATGCTCACTAAATCCAAAGCAGAGCTGCCGCAAAGGTAGATAACCTGCAGGTCACTTCTCAAAGGTGAAGTGACTTTTCCATCACCTGCAGTTTGTTAGTCCAAGGTTGAGCATCTTTAGGCGGGCCACCGCTCAAATACGGGTTATGGGCTAGATGCAGAAGTTGTTGGGTGAGATTCTTCGGCTTGCATTTTGCAGGAGAGTGAACCAGGTGCCCATCATGTTCTCAGGTGACATTAAAAAACTGTGAATCAGTTCAGAGATCCTGCTGACAGCCAGACCTCTGATCATCAAAGGCCCTTGAACTGCCTTCCCTAGCAGGTTAACCTCAGCATGAGAACCAGGGAGTATCTCTGCATGTGATGAGTCAGGGTCTGGAGGACTGATCAAATGGAGAAGTGAGCAGAGGAGAAGTACAACCAAGAGAGTGGGGGAGAGAATACCATCCTCACTGGGTCACAACTCAAAACCCAGTCTGGCATATTGAGGATACAGCATTTTTAACAGGCCCCACTTTAAGTAATGCAGAAATGCAGCGAGCAGCGTTTGAAAACCAGTGTAACCTATTCCTTCCTCCCAGAACCCTCTCCTGCTTTGAGACATCACACTTCTCCGTAGGATAGTTCCTCTGAAATTCTGGCAGTGATGCAGGAAGTCCTGAGTCTTCCCAGGCCATCTAGCCTGACCGCTACATAAATGTCTTGTTGGCATTGAGGGAGGAAACTTTAGAAGCAAAATGATAACGAGGAATGAATTACTGCAGCCGTCATGTAAACATTTGATTCGCTTGCTCCCTGAGGCTTAATTTGTTCAAATAAAAACCAAAGCCCATCAGGAATATGCTGTGAGAAGGTAGGTTTGCTGAGCTGAGGACGTGCTTTGCTCTAAGTGCAGCGGTGTAAATCTATTTCTTCCCTTTCTCCACTCCTTGCCGTTGCCCCCCTGGCTTCCAGCAATGTATTCTGATCTCCGTGAGCCTGAGTCTGCTGCTTTTGATTTTAGAGAGTGGGGTGGGGTGGGTAGAGGCCATCACCAAATCCCATTTGCGTAGCACCAGAGTCACCAAATGCAACCCTTGAGGGAGCCCAGAAATGTTAGCTATAAAGTAGACATTGGCCAAATGTAGACTGTTTTCTTTGCCTACCGTGCTATTTTTGGAGAGCTGCTTAGTAGGGCTGTGCAAAGTTTCGGATCACTATTCTGGTTCATAAAATCATAGAATCATAGAAGTAGGGTTGGA
>NW_017729015.1:18700687-18701649 GCF_001723915.1 Gavialis gangeticus | reverse complement strand
TGCAGCACCCTGCACTTGTCAGTGTTGAAGCGCATCCTGTTTTTGCTAGCCCACCCCTGTAACCTATCCAAGTCTTGCTGCAGTCTTTCCCTCCCTACTAGTGTGCTCACCTCACCCCAAATGAGTGATCATATCACCCATATGATTCAGAGGCTGAATCTACGAATCCGAATCAAAGCTTTAGACTTTCCGAATTGATTCAGAAAAGATTCAGAGATTTGGCCATAGGGTATAATGGGGAATCAATGAACTATCTATAACTTCATTGTCGTTTGGCTTCTTCAGATGAAACTTGCAGGGATGGTAGCCTCTGCTGAGAGCATGATATGTGCCGAGTTTCAAGGTGATAGGTGCAGGGGTTTCTGGGAAATTGCCCCTCAAAGTCCTGAAAGCAAAACTCATGTCGTGTGCATGTTAAGCCACATGGGGCGTGAAAACTTCAGGGATGGTAGCCCCTGGTGAGGCCACAAAGTCTGCCAAGTTTCAAGGTGATAGGTGCAGAGGTTTGGGGAAAACTGCACCTCAAGCTGCAGACAAGCAAAACTCGTGACATGGGTGACACTGTGTGTTAAGGTGCAGCAGGGTGAAAGCTGCAGGGATGGTGGCCCCTGCTGCGGCCACGAAGCCTGCCAGCTGTCGAGGAGATCGGTGCTGGGATTCTGGGTTCTGGGGCCCTGCACCTCTAGCTGCTGACAAGCAAATCTCTTGTCACGGGTGCTTGTGCAACTGTGTCTGTCTTGGGGCACGCAGGGGGGGAGAAGGGGACATGGAACTACTGCAGGCCTGGCTGCTAGGCTACTGTGTTACCAATCAGTCATGATTCACTTAGGGGCCAGCTCAATACGCAGTAGCTAGCTAGTAGATAACCAGTTAACGAGCAAGGATTAACACCTACAAAACCACAGACTAAGGAGAGGAAAGAATCAATACAGACAATCAGCTGCCCCAAGACAGAGACAGTC
>NW_017729015.1:18676071-18700623 GCF_001723915.1 Gavialis gangeticus | reverse complement strand
CCAAGACAGAGACAGTCAGATGCACAAGCACCCATGTCATGAGTTTTGCCTGTCACCTGCTAGAGGTGCAGGGCCCCAGAAGCCCTGCACCGATCTCCTTGACAGCTGGCAGGTGTTGTGGCCACAGCAGGGGCTATCATCCCTGCAGCTTTCACCCTGCTGCGCCTTAACACACGCAGTGTCACCCATGTCATGAGTTCTGCTTGTCCACAGCTAGAGGTACAGGTTCCCCCAAACCACTGCACCTATCTCCTTGAAACTTGGCAGGCTTTGTGGCCTCTGAAGGGTCCACCATCTCTGCAGTTTTGACCCTGCTGTGTTTCTAGGGTCGGAAGGGACCTGAGCAGATCATCTAGTCCGACCCCCTGCCATGGCAGGAAGAGCACTGGGGTCAAATGACCCCAGTAAGGTGGTCGTCCAACCTCCTCTTAAAAACCCCCAGGGCGGGAGCCTGCACCACCTCACTTGGAAGCTGGTTCCAGACTCTAGCCGCCCTGACCGTGAAGTAGTGCCTTAGTTATCACCATATTATCTGAGCGCCTTCTACATAGCAATTAAGCAGGGGACTGGTATCCGTCACACTTGCTTTCTCATCCCCTTCCTTAGGGAAAGAAAAGTGCACGGGGATTTTTATTTTGGAATATGTTTATGACCCAAACTGCACACACATGCGTTGCTGGATGTTCGACCTTGCCTTCTGCCACAGAAATGCACCCACAGCAAGGCTTATGATAGTCCTTAGTGCCTGTGAGAGTTTGCTCCACATTTGTGGGCCGGGTTCCAAGAAAGCTCTCGTCACCTGCCCCAGCTTCCTCCTCTATGAAATATAACGAGCACAGGGGTTGTGATCCCAATAAAATGCTTGGAGATCCTAGCGTGGAAAGTTCAGTGACTGCAACGTGTTATTCATAACTAGAATAACTTCCTGGGTTAAGAGTGACTCAGCCTTGCAACATCCACTGTTCTTTGTTTTCAGCATCAAATGTTGCAATGTAATTTTCTAGAGACAGCTCTTAAACTCTGTTTAAAAGTGGGGAGGAGGGAACAATCTCCCTGTTTCCACCCAGCCTGTGAGAAGCAAGTTTGTGGAAGCAAAATCCTTCCTTTGGATCTGCGGTTTTTGGAAGTACTCAGCATTGAGAGTCCTTAGGGATCAGGGAAGGAGGGTGGTGCGTGGCAGTTAATCATTATGGATGAGGTTTCATCAGCACAAACCCCACCAGCCCACATTTGCACGTATCTAAGCTTGTGCATAGAGATAATGGTGTACAGAGGCATGTCAGTGGCTCAATTCCCTTTTGGAAGCCCTTTTTCCACTGCAATCACAAATCCGGTTGGGGTTTGAAATGTAAATATCTCCCGTGTCTGTACCGCTGAGAGAAGGGAACATTGCTGGCACCACCCTGGGAAGCTGAGCGGGCTGTATCCCAAGATGCTGCGGCTGGGGAAGACTCTCTGGAGGGCGGGTTTGGGTACCACTGGCTGACGTCTGCTCTGCAGATGGATGGGAGCAGGACCTGGGGGCCATGCACGTAGCTGCAGCCTGACACTGTGTGTGTTGCTGTCGCTGGAAAGGGCTCGAGGACTGGCAAGTACCAGCCGGCAGAGATGCGGGGTTATAACCGAGCTTGGGTTGACAGGAAACCTGCATTGCCAACTGTGCTATTTAGTAGTTGCTTGGAAAGCCACAGGAGTGGTCCCAGTGCAATACTCATCACCTTCTCCTCTCAGTGAGACACTGGTAGACCATGTCCCTAAAAGCTTTGCTGGTTTTTTCCTGCTCTGGATAACGTGGGGAAGTCTCCCTTTCCTGAAGAGAGCCATGGGGCTGCCTCATTCAGTGAGTTTATTTATGGCCCATTAACATGACTGAGGGAGGTTTTAAGACCGCTTATATTTAACCACTCCAGAGGCTTTGCAAAGGCCCAGCAGGCAGGATGACAACTTGCATCGTGGGATAGAAGGCAGGGGGCCAGGACATGGGATATTTCCTCCGAATGGGGAATAATTAGCCCATCTTTTTCCATCGTGACCTGTGTGTTGCAGTCCTAACTCCGGGAAATCATCAGGATCCAGGCTTCCAACGCTGTCCAATAGTGGGATGGAAAGCTGCATTGTCGTGACGTCTAGGAAAGCAGCACAAATTAAATTTCCACAATCACAAGCAGATATGCTGCATAGCCCCTCCTCGTCTAGCTATTTGTGGCATCCAGTGTGTGCTCCAGAAATGTGGGGGAAATGTGAGGGTCACGGCTAAGATATTTGCAGTAGAGTTATGCTTAGTTATTCAGGTTGAGCAGTATTTTACCAGTGGGATTTTTTTTTAATTAGGCTTTATCCAAACACACAAGCTGTCCTGCTCTTCAGATACCCTTGAAGTGATACATTCTCTGACTAGGGATGCAGTTTATCAGCGTAAAGGGGCTTATACCAGTATAGCTCTTTCTGAGATGTCAAGGCAGGCCGGCCCTGCCAGTCTCACCCCAGATCTTGAGCCAGGAATGCTTTAGCAATACAAGCCGACTGGCAGGCTGCATCCACAAAGCAACCATCGTGTGGACACAGCTGTGCCCGCAGAGCTGTGCCTTGTACTGCGACAGTAAATCCATCCCCAAGCAAAACAAGCAACACTGATAAGAACACAGCTTTGCACACGTGACTGTTCACACTACAGACTTGCGTTGTCGCAGCCCTGTGGTTCAAGGACCCTATCTAATCTCAGTCGTGATTTGACAGTTCTGGTGTAGAACTAGCCTTGAGTGGGGTTTTTTATCCAAGCATAGCTGCCTATAGACTCGGATTTATGCCAATATAATTATAGTAGCAAAAAAGAATGGCACCTCTCACTATTATAGGTATGCCAGTAACAACTGTAGATAGGGCGGCCTTGGGGTTTGAAACCATTGAGCTGATATCAGCTCCGGTCCTGGGGAAGGTGTCCGTAATAGGAAACAAATTGTGGAATTAGCCTGTTCCAGCGCTTCAGGCTGTCTAGAGACGATGCAGGATCTCCATTGTTGGAGGTGAAGAATGGGTTACACAAATGTTTGCTAGGGGTGGTCTCTAGGCATGCTGGATCCTTCCCAAATGTAAGGTGCTTGGACTCAATTTTGTGAGGTCCCCACCTGAATTTGTGTTATTTCCCTGATAATATTTTAGCGAGATTCATTGCATTGCAGTTTCTCTTCAGAACTGGGAGTCTCAGATCCTGGAGCTAGGAGGACTAGGCTGGTATCCAGAAGACTGTGGACAACTCTACAAGAAAATAGCTATGGGAGAAGCATCTCCTGAGCACCAGGTGGTCCATGATGGGCGTATTTCCTGAAGCAGCTCTATTGCCGTTTCCCACCAGTTGCTCTGGTCCTCTCTAGATTAGATGGAAAAGGTGTTCTCTGTACTGGGCTACAGTATCTCATTGGGTTACAACTGACTGTTTTATGATAGCTGTTGGGCTGTGTAATAGCAAATGGATGCTCCTTGACACTTCCTTCCTCTCACCTCCCTTCCCAGGACCCCTATTGAGGTATAGGAGTGATCTAAATGCAGAACTGGGAATCAGGAGCTGCTGGCTTCTTGTGCGAGCTCTGACACCAGCTCAGTCTGGGGCCTTGGGTGAGCCTCTTTCTCTCTCCTCTGTGGAAAGGGAAGGAAAATGTGGTGCACAAAGGGTGGGATTGATTTGCTAACCACCGTCAAGTGGTTTGAACATAAGAGCAGTGCAACTGCCTTTTTGTTGCTCTAGTATTTCCAGCCCTAGAAGAAGAACAGAAAAGTCTCCTTGTTTCTCTAGTTTGCAGATTGTCTTGTGCTGGTTTACAGTAAGTGGGGAGATTTCTTCTCCCTGCAAAACCGACCCAGTGCTCGGCGTGGGGATGACTTGATGCATTCACTAAAAGAGCGCTGTGGAGACAAAGGTGCCATTGCAACAGTGCCAGGGGCTTGCTTGGCACGTGTCAGGGTGTGGAGTATCCCAGCTGCATAGAGAGTGGTAATGTATCAGCTTCTGGAGTTCAGCTTCACAGGCCTGGCTCGCAGGAGCTGTATGCCAACCCGCAGCTGTCCAGCTAGGTCAGCGAAGCTGTCTCTTCCCAGAGCCGAGAGCGGCTGTTCCTCTGGCTTGGGGCAGAAGCACTGGTTGTCCCGTGTGTACGTCTGTCTCTGTATCAGATGACAGTCACGTGTTTTGGCTTGCTAACATTTCTCTTTTCTTGCCCTTATCTGCCTGCTGCAGGGTGATGCGCTCAGACCTGTCTCGTGTTCTGAGAAGTGAGGAGGGCAAAAGAAAGAAGCCAGCTTGCTCTGCATGGCCACGTGCTCTTCACTCAATCGTAACAGGAGAATTTAGGGAGGATTTAACAGTTTAATCAAGATGGGCCTGTCCGGTCTGGGAGGAAGGGAGTCCTCAGTTTAGCTACGGCTGTAATAATGCCCACAGCACCAGCCTGTTCTAAACATAGCTCTTGGTTGCATGGTCCTAGATCAGCGCAGCTGCCTGAGCGTGGCCTGGGTTTAACTGATGCTCATTCCAGATTGATTCCAATTTAACGCTATTAAATTGATTTGGCTGAATTGACGCAAAAATTGTTTGTTTGCAGTCTCACCGGCAAGCAAATTGGACACTTTGTGTGCTGTAGGAAGCCAGTCCACCAAGGACAGTTGTCTTTGGAGCCTGAGATCACCCTAAATTCAGTCATTATTTTGTGGGTAGACAAGTGAGGAAGGGTTTGGATTGGTCCAAAGACAGTTACTGAGCTAAATGAGCAGACTGTTTGGGTGAGAGTAATAAAGTGAGGAAAAACTGTTGTTGTCTGTTCAGGACTCGTCTGTAATCTTATAAGAACAAGCCACAAGTAAGATTTGCTGTCTGGTGTTTAATTGTCTGCTAAGTGTTATGGGTATCTGAGGTCCTTTCAGAGGCCTGTGGTTGAGACTGGAATCAGTCAAAGGAACAGTATTTGCATTTCTCTTTCAAACAGGAAATCTCCTTGTGTGGGCTTCCCGTTGAATTAGAGGTTGCTAGATGTGAGCTTCAGGGGGGTGGAAGGCACAGGACTAGCCGTGCTGTATATTAACAGACTTCTTCCTGAAATGCCAGCAGCCTCTGGCATCTCCAGAGCAGAGGACTTGGAGGCCTTTTTCTCCTGAATCTGTCTGCTACCAATGCACTCCATGCCCCCAGATAAATCGCTTCTCCACACTTAGTGCTTCAACTGCATGGATGTAATCAGTGCAGTTTGATTGCATTAACATGTGCTTAATGCCGAGACACTTTCACCCTTTTGGTCTGTGGACTGGAACAGGCTTTACAGATGCAAACAAATTCAGCCCTGGAGACTGGCAAGTGCCCCCCTCATTTCACAGTTTCTCAGTTACACCGAACATTGGCAGCCGAGCTGCGATCTCCTGATCCCCAGTCCTATGCCTTAACTGTCGTGGATACAAATGTCTCGGCTGATAGGCTTGCAAGCAGACATCACTTGTAGGACAATCAGTGGAGTTGTTGCTGCAGAGGTGAGAGCTGCACAGGCTGATCAGTGATGTGGAGTGGGTGTTGCAAGAACCCACACGGCTTGTAACACACCCTGCCTCCCCCAAGCATCTGCAGCAGGGCACAGCACATGATTGCTGTTTTTCTTGCTCTGAGCAAGGCTGCTCTAATGGTGGGTGGGTTGGGGGAAAGTAGTATGCTGCTGGCATTTTGTTCAGCTGTGGGGCTGCATCTTATCCACCCAACACGCAGTCCCATGCATGCCAGAACATAGACAATATTTCACAATATTTCACGTGCCAGCATAGGTCCTGGCATTGCATATGAATATGTATGCACAGGCTCAACTGTGCATACATACTCTGAGTTCTTGTGACTCAAACTTCTGAGTTTGTATATTTTACGAGCAGGTCTGGGCAGTGGAGGGCCCTGTGACATGGATACCCGCAACACAGGGCACCTGGGAAGGACAATTGCTGGAAAAGCCCTGGCCTTCCTTATAGGACTGGAAGGGACCTTTGTAGCCATCCAGTCCAGTTTCTTCCAGTTGCAGGTGACTGTATTATTATAGCCCTGTTTGTAAACACATCATGATTTTCCATCCCCTTATGCTAAGATGTTTCTGCTAAAATCATCCATCGTTGCATCTACCTGTTGAGAATATAGTAACAGATAAGGCTCTCAGGGCTTGGAGTCTGCCAGCTGTGCTCTCTCTTAAAGAAACGCCCCAAGCAGGGGAAGATGATCTGGTACTCCCCATGCCAGCAGCACTTTTCAGGCTCTACACCCGTCTATGGAGCTGGGCTGGTGGTAACTATCAGAGCAGAGCTTCACTAGCGAAGAAGGCAAAGCCTTCCTCACTTCCGTTCGGGGTAGAGGGACCCTGCCTGAAGTGCCAGAGAGACTGACTCACTGCCACAGGTATTCCTTTTTCTGTGACTCCTTGCACTGCTGTGTGAGCAATTAATGTGCAGAACAGAAACTCTCCTTATCTTGATTTAGCCTCTGGTCCCAGGTGGCAAGGAAGTGACACTTGTCCCATGTAGTTCCTGTTGCTGTGGTGGGGAAGGAACTGCAGCCAATATGACATTTTCTTCCTGTCTAGATGATTTCACTGTGAAACTCATCTGATTTCAAGATACACTCTGTTCCCTTCCAGCTCTTGCACTAAAACATCCTCAAACTTTTCCTGCCCCCTGAACCCTGCAAAATGAGCCATGTCCTGCTGATAGCTGCTGCCTGTGGATTTGTTCTCTGCTGTGTGCTTGGGTACAGCAAAATCACAGATTCACAGAAGTTTAGGGCTGGAAGGAAAGACTGCTGGGGTCAAATAACCCCAGCAAGGTGTGCGTTCAGTCTCATTTTGAAGATCTCCAGGGTAGGTGCAGAGAATATCTGGTGATCTGTTGCTTACCAAAGCTCATGCATCTCTGAATTAGTTGATAAGGTGCAACTCGGTCCTGCCTTCTAGGTGAAGAATGAGAATATGACCTCCTACTTGGGAAGGGAGGGGGTGAATGCAGTAGGTTAGGGCAGCTGATGAAACTATCAGACTTATTAATCCTGACACCTGTGCTATTTTGTCACCAGTAGAGGTGATGATTCAGGGATGATACTTCTGCCTGGGGGAATAGGGTTTGCTAAACTGGCTTGGTGTGCTCGAGGGGATTGACTGTATCGCAGCCCTGCAGGGCTTGGCCCCATTTATGGCCGGCCAGCTAAAATCAGCATTGTCTTCATCTTCTGTAGAAGGGCCTGGGCAGGCTGCTTTCTCAGACATGTTTGGCTCCTGTATGCACTGAGGTTGTTTCGTGCCAGGTGATGTGAAGCTTAGTTGAACAGCCCGCTGTACCAGGTACCCATTGACCTGGGAACATGGGGAAGCTCTCTCCCCAACAATTCACTAGTGGCTTTGTTTGCCATAGAAGAGGATGACCAGGAAGCATTTCTGTTGTTGGAAGGCAGGTCACTGTTTGAGCAAGGCTTGGATTCGTGAGCAGGTTTATTCTTTTTGCAGGCAGGTAGAGGCAGGAAAGCTAACAAGGGATCTCCCTGACTCCTGAGTGAAATGCAGTTGCATCCTGTCCTGCTGCCTTCCATGGGCATCCCTAATATTCACTGCAGAGTCCAGGCAGGCTTGGTACTTTGGATTGCTGCAAGGCCACTGATGGGCACCTACCGTTAATCCAGATGGATTTTCTCTGCTGTATTCAGCACTATGGGCCAAACGCTCAATCTGTGTAACTGCAGTGACATCGGTGGTACAATGCCAGATTCCATCATCTGGGGAACTTCCCTCCGTGTGAACAGGCCAAGGTGAACAGGAGCTAACAGGGCCGGCTTAGGGAGGAGGTCTCTCCTCCAGGGCTCTGCCCATGTCTAAACTCCATGGATGAACTGGCCTCAAAGGGGCAGTGGACTGAAGAGCTTCTTCATGAAGTGCAGACCCGTCTCTTTACCCTTCTGGATTGCACATTGCCCTGCCTTGCTTACACCAAAATGCAGCTGATCCAGCCATTTACTGTCTCCAGATAGCAGGAGCTGAATGGAAACTACAGAATAGCGTGTGGATGCTAATAGATCTTATCTACCTTCTGAATGAATGGGCCCACGCATGGGATTGTTCAAACAGTCCCCAGTCCGTTAAACTGGTTGAACGTGGCTGGAATAACAATGATTTGCTGCTTAACAGCCTAGGTCAAAGTTGAGGACGTCAGGAGTTCAGACAACTGGTTTCCTTGTGACTGATGTAGCCTATAGACTTTTTTTTTTTCCCTTTCCCTTCTCTGCCACCCACATACCTTTCTCCCCTCCTCCAGAGGAGACATGGGATCTGCAGACGTTGATTAGTGCTTTTATCTTGCCATTCAACTAACTCAGGAGAGCTGTGCAAATACATAGCTTTCCATTTTGCTGGCTGCTGAGGGTAATGCAAAAAAAAAGAAGGGTTGGGAGGGGGGCCCGAGTGAAATATTTTGTTAGATCCTAAACAAAAAGTGTTTCGAAAGGAACTCAGAAGTATAATGTTTAACTGGAAGCCAATTTCTAGGCATCCTGTCGTTTCAGACAGAGGAGTCAAAGCCACTGGAAGTCGAAGCTATTGGATTA
Organism: Gavialis gangeticus; assembly: GCF_001723915.1. Classification (NCBI taxonomy): domain Eukaryota; kingdom Metazoa; phylum Chordata; order Crocodylia; family Gavialidae; genus Gavialis; species Gavialis gangeticus. The sequence goes on along the minus strand of NW_017729015.1, from coordinate 18,692,027 downwards.
TTTCAGAACATTGTGTAGATTCCTTCCCCTCCCAGCAGCAGGAATAAACGGGTTGAAACTGGCACTGATCCATGAAGTTGCACAATGCTCCCGTCAACTTAAATGTGCATTTTTTTTGGTGGAAAAAGGCTTCATGCAACCATCCCCCAGTCCTCTGGGTCTAGCTATGATGAACTTGGTGCTTGGCTTGGCCCCGGCCAGCACACGTGCTGCCCTGGGGAGCAAAGCCTGCAGGGGAGAAAGATAAGGTGCAGGGGGGGTGAAGAAACCTGCTTAGTAGGTTCCCAGGATGTTGCAGGTTTGGGCTGGTCCCTCTTTAAATAAGGGGTTGGGGGATGGGATAGGTGATTATGTGCTTTGATGAATATAATTTCAGCCTTGCCTGAATCTCCTTCCCAGATGAGCTGAGCTGCGGTTTTGGTCTATTTTTAGGTGGAAATCACTAGCTGTTTAATTCCCGCAGGCCAAACCCAATCTCTGCCTGTGTAAGTAAAGGCATCCATGTCACTCTTGACTAGGTCAAGGTGCCGGGGTTGCATCTTTGCCTTTTTTTTTTCAGTTGAAGTGTACTGGATTGTTCTGCCTGCCCTCCTTTCTATGGAGGCAATTTGTGAGTTGAAACATCAGTTTGTAACATCCCCCCAGATCGTAATGCTGGAGGCCCTTGGTAGCTGTCAGCAAAGCCCGTGTTTGATTTATGGGATCTGCAACTGGTAAGCAGGTGGCTGTGCTGGCCCCTCGGAAGAGGCCATTGCATTGCTTTCTGGAGTAAGGTGTTTGCAACCCCATCAGCAGCCCTGGCTACGTGGAAGGCTTGAAATAGCTCAGGGCGAATCGCTAGGTTCCCTCTGGGGAAGTGCTTGCAGGCCTGGACTGAGGCATTGGTTGGACTGCAGCTGTGTGTGTCCAACCCAGGCAGCCATAACCAAGAGAAATGCTGGCTGTTTTGCCAGAGGGAGGGAGAGTTGCTGTTGGGCAAAGCACTGGCTGGAAAGGCAAGCTTGGGATTACGAGTCAGGAAGCAGCCTCCCTTCCTGCTGGGTTTTGGGGAGCAGGACTTTGGGCAGCTGCTGTGTCAATAACCAGGGATGCGCGGACAGGCATCATCCATCTGGCAAGAGATGCACTCTGTAAGGCCCCAACTAGCAACTCCTAGCTTGGGTTAGGAGGGCTGCAAGTACCATGAGCAGGTTTTCTAGGCTTGTAGTTCATCCAGGCCTGGACAGATTAGTTTCACACTACCTCCACCTTGTCAGCAGGAAGAGAAGCCCCAAACTCCCTCTGGATTTAAGAACCCCTCCTATATAAATGAATAATGGGGGTTTCCAAGTACTCTACCTTACCAGGGAGGGCTCTTCATCATAACGGGGATGCTGGAATAGGAATTCAGGTAGCAGGCATCCGGGGGATGGGAGCTCTCTGCTCCTGCTCTCCCCTTCCCCATCCACATCCCATTAGTGGAGCCAGGTGCTGGCTCCCAAGTGCACAGAAAGGCTGGGTGCCAATTAAGAGTAATCTCTTGCAGTTCTGCAGGGTCTCTGAACACTTGCAAACACTAATGAAGCCTCAGAGCTCTTGCTTACATTTAAATGGGGATGACAAGGGTGAAGTCACTGGCTCTTGGAAACTGTGAGTCAGCAGCGTTGGAGCTGGGAATAGAACGGAGGAGTCCTGAGGCCCAGGCCTCCCTCCACGTGCCAAGGAGCCTTCCTCGCTCCTGTACTACTACAGATGGCTCAGTCGGGAGTGTGTGATGCGAGACGACGCTTTGCTTCACTTGCATTTTCCTCTGTCCTCTCTGATGCTTGTGTGCCAGAGTTAGACCCTGTGCTGTCCTAAGGCAGCTCCAAAGTGTGCAACCATCACTTTGTGCAAGGTGGCACCTTTGCCCAGGTGGCCGGTAGCATCTCCTAGTGTAGGCTGGTGAGCCCTGGCAGTGGATGTGAGTGATGTGTTAGTGCGTCAGGCTGCAGGGGAAGGGGTTGGCAATAGGGAAGTGATCTTGTGCATGGAAATGGATGTGGACTGTCAGAGTCTCCAGCTGACCAGATGCAGGAAAAGGGGGAACGTTTGGGGGTGCAGGACAGCAGCTGGAGTGGGCCCGTGGTTCCCCAGGTAATAGAGGCCACGTGGTGTCGGTACCTGCAGTGGGTCAGGGTAACTGCTTTATCCGATGATTGCACTAGCTCCCATGTGTGATGTTCTCTGGGCCTAGGACTGGATCGTGATTCTCCATGACCAAAGTGACCACCTCCCTGTCCCGTTCATATAGGAAAGAAAGAACCTTCCAGACCTTATGGCAGCAGCATGGGATGTCATCAGGGACCTGAGACATGAGAGCGTGCAGAGCAGTCCCCGGTGAATGTTGGTGCTTTCTAAGGTCCAAGGAAAGCAGCAGCCTCATGCCTGGTTCTGGCTGGAGGGGCTTTGCCTGCTAACCCCAGCTCCCTCAAGGGTTAAGCTAGCCTTGCTAATAGGGTGTGTGTTGTACGAAGTCCCGAGGTGTGCACGCAGCTTCGCCTTGCTGGAGTGAGCTATCTGCAGTGTCCTTCAGAAGGGCAGCTCTTCTGAGCATGCTCCGCTCCCTATCTGCATGACTTCGTTTCCCAGCATCTGGTGCCTTTGCCCTGTGCCGTACCTGGAGCATGGATGGGATGGGCTCCACGATGCCTCCCCCCGCAGAGGCAGAGCCACAGGCCTGCTTTGGTAGCATGGCCACGTTTGCAGGGGCTGAACTACTCTGCTCGCTGCAGTTTTGCTGCAGACAAACTTTTTTTTTTGCTCCCTGTCCTGTGCTGTCTGTACCAGCTGGCTTTGCAGAGTCTGGAGGTGGAAGAAGTCTCCCGAGTGCGTGTTCTTCCAGCCTACGTTCAGGCTAACATCTCATTAACACCCCCCTTTGGAGTGATGCTTGCAGGGCAAGGGAGGACACGTGATTTCACTTTGCGGTGCTTGTTCCTTTTTTGGGCTGTGCGGTCTGTCTCTGGAGCTGTCCACTTGCATGCTGGAGTCCACAGAGGCTGTAATAAACTTGAAACTTTGGGAGTTTTATTCTGCAACAGGTCTGATGTCTAGGACCTCCAGCTAGTAACGCCGGAGGATCCCATCTACCTGTCCTTGCTCTTCAGCCCTCTTTGAAAAGGGCGATTGCTGTAAAATATCTGATCATTGCAAAAGCAGTGTGGCTGGGTAGACGGGTCAGACAATGGGGACTCTTGGATGCTTTTCCTCTATCCCCCCGCTCACTCTAGCAGGGTGGAAGTGTTGCTTTAGGCATTAGACTGCCTCTCTCTGCCTCAGTTTCTCTCTCTTGAATGTGAGCTAACCCATCAGAGATGCATGAAGACTGATGTGTGCAAGCTGCAGTACAGCAGGACTCGCTGTTCAGAGAACCCAGTCATGGAAGTGGCTGGCTGCAGGTGGCAGGGCCTGTTGTTGGACACTTACCCACCACTGATGGTTGCCTTTGGAGATGGCTTAATGGTTGTAGTGACAGCCTAGGACTTTGGAGGCCTGGCCTTATCTCTGCTTTGCCTGGAGTTGTGGCCTGGGTTATAAATGAGTCTGTCCCATCCAAGGGCTGCTAGGCAGCACTCCCTGCCTGTGCAAACTCTGCTCTCTCTAGCCACTTCCTCATTCTCTTTCTCCTCCCCTCTTCCTGGTTATTTGACTTTCCTGCTCATTTTGTTGGACTTGAAATCACGATAAGCCGCCTGAAGCCTGGCTTCTCCCCTTTGAGGAGTGGCAGGAACTCGCTGGTCCTGATAAACTGGCAGGCAGAAGTTAACAGAGCAGCTCCAACTGCATGGCATTTAAGTATCATGGTAATGTGCGTAGGGACTAGCACGGGGTCCGCCTAGCACAGCGTCCTGTCTTGGCCATCGGTGAGAGGGCTCCAAGGCAGGCCGAGGAAGCCCACAATGGCCGTGGCAGAGGAGGAGATTTCTTCCCGACTGCAGGCAGGGACATGGCTGGATGGTGCTGCTGAAATGCAAGGGCTGGCCTAGGGGCATTTCCACGTGCTCGTGTGTAACCGAGCAGCTTCTGAACACTTTCTGCAGGAGATCCCTTTCCGAACCGCCCTATGCGCATGGCTGCCACGTGATCTCGTGGCCGTGAGTTCCACAGAGTGGTCGTGCCCTGCATTAGACCCACCTGAAGTCTCCGAATATATCACCATCCAGTTTTGCTGGTGTGCTTTTATTCCTGTGCCAGTCTAGAAGAGGGGGACTGAGAACACAGACTCCCTTCTCCGTAGCCTGTGTGCAACTGCTGTTCCCGTTTCATCAGCTGCCACGTTTCTGCCCAGAGGTGGCTCCCTTTTGCTGCTGGGTGAACAATTCCTGTCTCCGACACAGCTAGCGGAGCACTGGTATTAAAGAGAGATTGCAAACTACAGGCACTAGACAGCCTGCCCTGCCTCCTGCAAGGCAGGGGTTTGGAATAGGAGGGAAGGAAATGCAGGCCCCTCTCTGAGTCTCTTTCCTGCTCCCATTCTAGTGCTCGGCTTCCCTTTCCTTTCCAGCCCCCTTCCTGCTCAGCATTGCTAATTCCATCCCATCTCCAAAGTGTGGCTGGATGCTTTCAGGCTTTGCAACTAGCTATAACCTGGGCTGTCGCCGCCAGCACCCCCAACAAGGATCAAGAGTCCCAATGCATCTGGTTCAGCTGGCCGTGGCCAGCATCTTGTTCTTACGTCTGTGCGTGGTTGTGGGGGGAAATAAGTGACCCAAACAGCCAGCTACCTGAAGGTCATGAATGGGTTGGGGCAGGGGAGAATGCCCCCAAACTGCCCCCAGGCAAGGCTATAAAATAGGACTGCCTGTGTCTTGGCTGCACTGCTGCAAACGTTAACTCTGGTTGCAAGATCACCCCTCCTATGCTGTGTTTTTCATCAGGAGCGCGTTAGCGCACTCGCTGGTTTTGAACGTGACCACAAAGCATGAGACTGGAGCTTTCAGTCTTAACACGCTTTTTTTCCCCGCTCCTATCGCCTTGGACATCCCCTGTCTCAGGCCTGAGACTCATCCTGAAAGAGACCTGGTCTGTGTTTTTCCTCAGGAAAAAAAAAAAGAAAGAAAATTTGCATCCCAGTTCTCAGAGTCATTAGAGCCGAGAAACAAAATGCCTTTCTGATTGCAGGCTGGCTGGAAGCGATCACTCGTGTAATGCCAATATTTGTATCTGCGGCCGCTGGATACAGCTGGTTTAGCCTCGTTCTCTGTAATGAAGACAAAAAGCAGGCAGGTCCGAAGGAAAGCAGATCTGTATCTCTTCAAAGTTACTCTGTTAGTAATAAATAGTTATGCAATAACTCATCTGCAGCTATCAAAGTGCTTTACCAAGGCCCTGATCCTGCGCCTGGTAGCGCACAACAGAATTGTCCGGTGAGCTCCCCAGGGACACGGCGCCCTGCACACGCCATCAGCGGTAGCATCTGGTTCTCAGTCACAAACAGCTTCAAAGGGAACTTTTGCCAGAGTTGAACAGAGCAACTTCTTTTTGTCTTTAAGTGGCATCCTGGAGCTAAGACCGCTGAGCACATTGGGCATCTGCAGATGCTTGCTGACTTGTGCTGTAAAAAAAAAAAAAAGAGAGAGAGAAAAAAAGCCTGCTTATTTCTACCCTAAGTTAACGATCTCAGTGTAATATCCCAGTGGAAAAAACTTAGTGTTTTCAATTTGATACGGCTAGTGAAGGGAAACCCAGATGGTGGGTTTTCTGTTTGATCTCCACCCTAGTAAACAAAACAAAAAAAATTAAATCTCTGCGTGTCTGGTCTCCATTTGGAAATTATATAGAGGCTGCAGTCTGGATACAAAAGCACTTTTTTTTTCCTCCAGAGAAGATGCATCCTTGGTACAATCCTGAATTGTTAAAAGCTTCTTTAATTTGAGGTGCTGTAATTTTCTCCTTGCCTTTAAAAGCTGATGGTGCATTTAATTCCCCTGAAGCTGAGATGGAGAAGCCTATTTAAGAAAGCCAGCTTCTCCTAAACCTGGTCCTGTTGTGTGTGGGTAATAGTTTCTCTGCCTCTGTCTTCCATAGACAGCTGCTTTGTCTGCGCATGCAGGATGCCTGACGTGGACAGGGGCAGTGTTTGCATAGAAACTTTTAACATCTGGATTTCCTTTCCTTGTTTGGCTGATTTTTTCGGCATCCTTGTTGACTTCAGCTTTCTTGCATTTAATAGTTTTTATGGCATTCGCTGTGGCTGCTTGCAAACGTCGCCGGCCCCAGGGACTTCTCCGCAGCGTTCCATCAGCAGCCGAAATTAGGCTGGAGCATTTCTGTGCGAGCTGGCTCCCTCTGTTCCTACTCCTAGCTCATTAGCACAGGAAGGCTGTTTATTCTTCCCCGTGCACCCAGCACGAGTCGCGTGGTAACTCCTGCTTACATGCACATCCTTCCCAGCTGGGGCTTTTAGTAAGGGACCTTCCAAAGCATCAGCCTCGTGCCTTTTGCTGCAGATGATAATGAAGCACTGCTTGGGACAAGAGGCTTTGGTATTTAACAGGTAGCAGCAATGGGCTCCTGTGGCACTTGCGTCCGTGCAGAAGAGGCTGGTAGATCGGAAGGGCTTTGGGGCTTGGACTGTTTTGTTGTCCCGGATCTGTGCAGTGCTTAGCGTGAAGGGGCTTCAGTAAAGTAAAGGTGCTACTTCAATCTGAATACTTTCCCTGGATCACATATGCACAACATGCTCTTCAAGCCACTGTGCCCAGTGTTTTTCATCCTGTTCCCCAAGGTGTTTGAAGAGCAATGTGACAACCACCCCTGGCAGGAAGGGAAGGGCACAAGGTGCAGAAAGAAGGGAGCGTAGCAGACACCAGGCAAATCCCCTCTGGGTTAAGCTATGGAAGAGATGGAAAAATAGCTGTGGTTGATGCCCCTGCCCTGTACATTCCCAAGAGGAGCTGCTGTGAGCAGAGCAGACGCTGGGTCCAGAGCAAAGGGGCTTGGAGGAGGGGGTCCCCTGGATGAAGCAGCTGGGGCTAGAGCCTTCCTCTCAGCGAGGGATGGATGCGTTACGCTCCCCTCAGACATACAGCACACACCAAGAGCCAGCAGGGCTGGGAGCTCCCAGCAAGGGGGCATTTCCTTGATAATAGGATGACATGATATGGAGGGGGTGCTGGGAGCTCTGGTGTCCTGAGCCAGCTTCATCGTGGCACGTTGGACCAGCTTACATAGCTCCCCAGCTATTGGGTACCAACCTTCATCTTCCACATTCCTTGAAATCAGCTCTCAACCTTCACCGAGTCCCTCTCGGAGGCGAAGCAGTGGGGGGAATCTTATCCCCACTTTATGGATGGGAAAGCTGAGGCATGGAGGTAAAATGACTTCCTCGTGGTCCCATGGGCAGTCAGCATCAAGGCTGAGATTAGATGGCAGGTGCTGTTTGTTCTCAGAGCTTGGTAACACGTCCCCGCACTGTATTGCTGCACTGCAGGGACTGCTCCCACCCACTCGCCTCTGTGCAACATTTTGCATCTGCTCGTTCCCGTTCCATACCCCTGGAGCCACAGTGAGATGGGCTGAGGCTCCTTGCTCCCTGTGGCTGGCTGGCGGGCTGATATGGGAAATCGTGATGATGGCATCGCAGCAGTAGACAGATAGAAATAAACTTTCAAATGCTCTAAAAATACTGGAGAGAGAAGAGGGGAGGGGAGGGGAGGGGAGAGATGTGCAGAGATTCAGTAGGATCAGAAGCATAATGAAGACATAGCCCCTGTGAGTTTATTTTTAAGGCCTCACAAAAAGCCTGTAAATGTTTCACTTGCATTTGCTTATGAATGTTCCCGTCTATCCGAGTCCCCGGGGACCTAGCAGGAGGTGCTGGATGACTGGCACTGGGTTTTATCTGTGCTTGGGTGTATTTCGCCAGTGTCGACGGAGGGGCTGTGCAGCGAGTGGGACGTGCTGCCGTGGGTGGCTCAGGTAGAGCTGAGAAATGCTGCCTGGGGTCCTGCACCAAGCGCTGGGGCCTGGGCACCATAATGGGAGTAGGGCCTGCGTGGGCTCCGGCCCCGTGCCTAGTGTGGTGGGCAGGAACCGGGGTTGCTGGCCTCTGTCCTAAAGCCACAGGGCCAGTTGTGCGGCCAGAAGCCCCAGCAGGAGCTCACCCCCTCCTCCGGCTGCAGGTTGAAGCCGGGTCAGTTCTCACAGCCCTGGCGCTGCAGTCTGTTCCAGCTCAGCGTGTCTGCTGGAGGAGCCGGATCCGTTCCCACGCAGCTCCTTCCAGTGCCCCCAGCGGATGCAGCGAGGGAGGGGGAGTCCTTCGGCCTCCTCCTCCCTCCCCCCTCCCTCCTAGGCTGCCACTGGCAACGGCAGAGCAGGTGTGCGGAGGTGAACCGCCACCGCCTGGAAGCTGTTCTGGCAAAGGTGCCCCTTGAGGGGTGGTGCCGGGGGAGACCGCATTCGACACGGGGCACAGAAGCGCTGACCTTTCCAGTCTCTGGATCGGGGGGCTGGAGGGACCTGAGGGCATGACAGAATCTGGGCATAAACTGGGACCGGGTGGTCTCTTGGCAGAAGCCGAGTAGCCTAAGCTCTCCACCTGGCAGAAAGCTAGCCCCCAGCCCTGGCTGGCCCCAGGGCAGGATGGGCAGCGTGCAAAGTGTCTGCGCTCTCCTCCATACCTAACAGCCCTGCATGCAAGCTCACCTGCCTTGAAGTCGGTGCCTAGCCCATATGACTGCCCCTCTGCTGGGCCATCTCTGCCCCCACTCCCACCAGTGTCCCTGGAGCTCTACGGTGGCTGGCTCTCCAGTGGGTAGGCTGGGAAGGAGCCCTCCCCTGGGAAAAGCAGCTGAGCGGCTCTGGGATATGAGAAATGAAAGACATTTGGCTGGGATGGTTTAGCTGGGGCTGGTCCTGCCTTGAGCAGGGCGTTGAACTCAAGGGCCTGTCTTTTCTGTTTCTGTGATTGCAGTAGCAGCCAGGAGCCCCTGGCTGGGAGCTCTGCTGCGTACGGTGCTGTACAGACTTGGAGCAAAAAGTCCATTCGCTTCCGAGGCTCCACAGAGACTGAACATTTAGACACCTTCCCTCGCTAGGAAGGTTTTCTTTCTTTGCCACATTGCTGGGAACAGATGGTGCCTCCGCAAGCTCGGAAGGGAGTTGAGAACAAAGTGGCCAAGATGCTAACGCAGCTCTGCCATCTCTCATTTAAAATCAGCTCCTGCGCCAGGCAACGGGAGGGCAGCAAAGCTGCCTCACTGTGACAAAAAGAGAAGTCCTGGGTATTATCCAGGGAATTACAGATTTGAAATCCTTCTGTCAGCATCGAGGGAAAGTGGCTGACATGATAGCACGGTAAAATGTCTTTTAACCGGAGCGCCAGTCTAATCCCATCTCCAGACCCCCACAGTGCTGGAGGGAATGGGGGGGCAGTGGGGGTGGCTGGAGAAGGTGGGTGTTGGGGACCCAGACCCACTTCTGTGTCCCAGCCCCTCCTGTCAGGCACAGGAGGGACTAATACAGGTCCCCCCTGTTTGAATACAGGTTCGGCTGCTTTCCCCCTACCAGAGGTGATGCAGGGGATGGCTGCTTTTTTTTGCTGTGCTCCCTAGTGCCAAGGGCTGCTATAAGCGTGAGCGCTAGAGGTGCTGGGAGACTGGCATCCGGGGAGGTTAATAAGCAGGTGTTGCTAGCACTTGGCCGAGCTCCTTTTGTCCCTGTGTAGCGTGGGCGGTGCCTGGCACCGCGAGAGGAAGACGGGTGCACACGCGGGTACACGCTCGATTGCTCTCATTAGCTGAGTGGCTGCAGCCAGCCACTGGGGCTGTTCTTGCACTGGACTGGGGTTTAACCCCATGCTGGGGTGGCCTTGTCTTGCCGTGGCTGCAAAGTAGCTCCTGCCTGTAGAAATTCCCAGCTTCTGCTATTTCCTAGCCTGGGAGTAAGCATGGAGGACCTGGGCTGTGCCAGTGCTCCTGCTGGGACTCAAAGCCAGAGGGTCTTGCCCCTTTGCTCGGGGTCAGACCGATGCTGCACGGGGGGCAGGAAGGAATTTGCCCCCATGGTCAGGCTAATACAGACTGTGGAGGGTTTGCCTTCCTCTGTAGCAGAGGCATGGCCGGGGATCTCCTGAGAGTATATTAAAGACCTTTACATTGGCTGCCGCGGTTCCCCTGCTCGACCTGTGGCAGGCTCTGGCGTTACGTCTTGTGTTGTGTCAGGGTTGGCAGTGGTTTTACGAAGAGGTTAGATGATGGATGTGTATGGGGTTGGCTTGGATAGGGCTGATCCTGCCTCAGGCTGGGGGCTGGATTGGATGACCTCTGGAGGTCCCTTCCGGCCATGTTTCTCTGCACTTTCTGTGCCAGGTCATGTTAGTCCCGTTGCTCGTTTTACAGCAAGGGGAAACTGAGGCACAGAGAAGGTTTGGGGCGGTTTGCCCAGAGAGAGCAGCAGTGCCAGGGATGGCCCCCAGCTCCCCAAATCCCAGTCCAGTGCCTTCGCTGCGAGGTGATCTTTCCTTAACGTACCAAACGCACATCTTGCAGCTGGTGGTTGCTGACAGCGCGGGGAGAGGAAGGGCTGCCTGCTGTGACATGGATGCCGTGTTCTCTTCTCCCCAGGTTTCCACGTTATTCCCTCTGTGTCCAACATCGTGCCGGAAAGCTGCCTGCTCATTGTGGTGGGCCTCCTGGTTGGGGGGCTCATCAAAGGTGTAGGCGAGAGCCCCCCCATCCTGAACTCCGAAATCTTCTTCCTCTTTCTCCTCCCACCCATCATTTTGGACGCCGGCTACTTCCTGCCCCTGCGCCAGTTCACAGAGAACCTGGGCACCATCCTCATCTTCGCTGTGGTGGGGACGCTGTGGAACGCCTTCTTCCTCGGCGGGCTGATGTACGCGGTGTGCCAAATCGGCGGCACCGGCCTCAATCACATCGGCCTGCTAGCCAACCTGCTCTTCGGCAGCATCATCTCGGCTGTGGACCCCGTCGCGGTGCTCGCCGTCTTTGAGGAGATCCACATCAATGAGCTCCTGCACATCCTGGTGTTTGGGGAGTCCCTGCTCAATGATGCTGTCACCGTTGTAAGTAAAGTGCTCGCACGTGGGCAAGGTCCTGAGACCCATGGAGCCCCGATGGTGCCGGGCTGGTGGGAGCAAGCTGGGAGGCTGTAGAGTCTCTGTTGCAATGCGGGGTGGATCCTCTGCTGACCCTGACTCTCCTTTCCAGCCCTGGGGCAGAAGCGTTGTATTAGCTCAAGCCCCATGGACTCGAGTTGATCTAGCCTCCTCCAAGGTTTCATAGGTCTTTTTGCTAAGGGGTGGGAGAGAAAGCCCTCTCCTCTTCATCACACAGAGGGGGAAGCACTTAGTCAAAGAGCCTCTGCCCACAGCCACTAAACTCAGGTCTCCACTGGCAGGGCATGGCTGCAGTCAGGGCTGAGATGTGAGGTGCCAACAGCAGTAATACTCATGCAATGTTCACTCCCTTGGAGCACTCCAGGTGAGGTGAGCATGCAGGGCAAGACAGCTTGCTGTGGTCGGTAAGAGCCCTGCCCTGCAAGGAAGGACCTCACTGATCTCCCTTCACTGTTGCAGCCGGATAGGAGGGAGCAGAGCCCAACAGGAAGCAGAGCCTTGCTGGGCGTCACTTGGCACCGAAGCAGCAGGCTCCGCTCCACCTCCCAGCACTTTCCCCCGTAGGAGCACTCTCCGGCTGGAGTCCAACCCTCTGGAGCTCTGTGTTTCTTTGCATGCGGTTCCTCCCCTCCCCTGGGTCTCGGCAGGGCCTGGCACATGCCACCCGGGACAGGGGTCTCTCATTTCTCCCCCTCTCTATTGCTAAGATCTCTGCTATCTGGGTACACCAGCTCTTTATATCAATTTAAACATCAGAGCAGACATACATGCTGTAGAGCACCTCTGAGTGTCCCCACCACCAGCAGTCTGGGGGATTTCTTGTAGCAGCTGTATAGAAATGCTGAGCTGTCAGATGGAGGGCAGAACTGCCAGCCTAGCTAAACCCTCCCACAAGGACATGGGAAGGAAATGGGAGCAATTACTTTGCTTGGTGCTGCTGCCTGGATCCGGCAACCCACACCCCAGTACCAACCCTCCAGGGCAGAGCTCGCCAGGGGCTTGGATGATCTGCCCAGCCGGTGCAGGGTCCATTTGTGAACTGAGTTCAGTGCTCCTGGGTGCCCTGTGTCTGGCTTGGAGCAGCAGTAGTGATTCCTGGTATACAGGGCTCACTAGCAGGCATGTTGGCCGTGGCAGGGGGCTGAGCACTGATTGTTCTGGGAAGGGTGCGGAGAAATTTGTTTGATCAGATACAGACCAAAGGGAGTGTGTAGGTTTGGGAATGCCCAGAAGTTTGCAGGCCTTGCCTAGGACTTGGTATTGGTCTTGGAGGCATGACAATCCCATCCCCAGGTCCAGGTATAATAATGGACTGATACAGGCACCTGCAGGAGAAGGCAGGCAGCTGAACCAGGGTCCCTGCAAGTCTCTCCAAACAGGTCCCTCCTGCTGTCACTAGATCCCAGGGCCAGGAGATCTTGGCTGCAGGGATCTCTCAGGTCCAATGTCCTCAAGCATCCCATAGCCATGTAGACACATCCTGTGGGTCTCCCCGTCCCGGGACCAAAGCTGTGCTGCTGCAGTGCTGCATGGGGCAGTCCCACGTAGAGCTGCTAAGAATACACTGCAGCGACCTGTTGGCTCTCTACACAGTAGAAAGCCTGGCAAGCACTGCCCATGCAACATGTTTCTCTTGGAGATGGATCACACACTGAGGAAGATGACAAGCCCTCTGCTTATCTGGAGGAAGTGTTGTGTTGCCGAGCTGTGGTCTGGGCTTGAGGCAGTCAGTCAGCCCATGAAGATGCTGCGAGCACCGCTTCACACAGGGCTTGTGAGAGCCCGAGCAAGAGAGCTCTGCACCAGAAGGAAAGCACCCCACCACATCCTCTCTGGGAGGCCTCTGCGATGAGCTGGCATGAGGCCTCATACCAGAACCTGGATTGTCATATTCAGCCTCCAGCTTCGTCCCTTCGTTATGCCATGCCCTAGGTGCGCCTGTGACCACTGTGACGATCTGCCTACACCTGGACATGTGCTGCATGTACATGTCCAGCCCTTCCCTGGGTCCTGGGGCCCAGTGGGTTTCTCTTGGAGCATGTGCAGGGTGGGAGCATGGCTCACTCACCCCATCTCTGTGAGGCAGGTGGGCCCTCCACAGGGACTCATTCTGCTGCTCCCATTACTTAGCTCATTGCACCATCCACCAGTTCTGACCAGGGCCCGAGTTCAAGTCATGCTGAAGCTGTGTCCTGGCTCAGGGTGCTGCAGTACCTCAGCCCCTAATAGAAAAGGAAACTGGAGTTTAATGTGATACTTGGGGTAACAGACTCTTCCACCAGGCGAGGCGCAGGGAACATGGCCTTGGAGAGCTCCTGGCAGGGCAGAAATAGCACAGCCCCACAGAGCCGAGCAGCAGCTTCCCACTCCCTGGCATGTGACTCTGGCCGTGGGGTTTCTGCAGGATGTTGACTCCTTTCTAGTCCCTCTCTACAGCCTTTAAACCCCAGTTTTCTTGTGCCTTGTGGCTTCCCCAGTTATTATCAAATGTCCTGTCAGCTGTTTGCAGTCCACAAAGAGCAGCCAGGACCTGGTGGGGAAGTGAAAAGTGACACGTGCTCTACTCTGCCCTGGACTCCCCACCCTGCCAGCCTGCAGGAATACCTGGCTGCCTTCTCTCATGTTGGTAAGATCCCAAACATGGATAAAACCAGGCTTGTGGCTCGCAAGAGCTGCCTCTCATGAAGATGCTTTAGCCAAGCATTGGGATCCTGCACCTGGGGTCTCGGCCACCATTTGAAAACGTCCCTTGGCACCTAGCTGGCTGGCTGGTGCTCCAGCTGGAAGCAGCCACCGCTGTACTGCAGTTCCAGCTGTGGAGCTGCCTTTTTAGCTATGAGATGGCATCTCTTAACTGGGCATCTGGTCTCAGGTCAGCTGTGCGACCCAGGGCTGCTCCCAGTTCTCCAGTCCATATGTACCTCCAGCTGGCACTTGGCAAGTCCCCCCAGTTTCCTCTATCTTGTCTACCGAGACTCTAAGCTCCTGGGATCAGAAGCCCTGCCTCACTAGGCCTGTACAGCCCCAAGCACAGGGAAGCCCTGGCCAGAATCCCATCCAGATTTCCGGCTGTGCACAGTCCCCCTGCTCACAGGGTGCTAAGGTCAAGCAGAGCACCAGAAAACCAGATGGGAGTGTGCCCCCCCGAGGGCTGGCCCCTTGCCCCTCCCCAACTCTGTCCTGAAGTGTGATGTCTTGTCCCACAGAGCAGCTGCTAACATTTTTGCATGAGGTTTGATTAAGCAAATGCTCTAGGGCTGCAATCTCCACAGGGTGTGCACCCTTTGGCAGGGAGCCGGGGGCATGGATATGGCCTGTGGCATGTTGAATACAAAGGCTCAGGTCCTTTGATGTGGGTCTTACAAAGGCTTCTCAGGCAAGATCCTGCTTTCCTCATGTGGTGTGGGAGTGCAGCTGCCTCACTGAAATGACCCCTGGCCCTGTCTCTCTCCTCACCCCTCCAGGTGCTCTACCACCTCTTTGAGGAGTTTGCTAACATCAAACAAGTGACCATCATCCACATCCTCCTGGGCTTCATCAGCTTCTTCGTGGTGTCCCTGGGTGGTGTCTTCATCGGCATCATCTACGGGATCGTTGCAGCCTTCACCTCCCGCTTCACCTCCCATATCCGGGTCATCGAGCCCCTCTTCGTCTTCCTCTACAGCTACATGGCTTACCTGTCGGCTGAGCTCTTCCACCTCTCCGGCATCATGGCGTGAGTAGCACCCAGTACCAACCCCTGGCATGGGCATGCTGCCCTGGCTTGGTTAGGGCATGAAGCTGTGCTAGGGCCACATCCAAGATGGGGCTGACCTGCTATCTAGCTAAGCCAGTTTGTAGCCTCTGACTTCAGAGGGAGGTGCAAGAAACCCTGCTGTCAGCCATAGTGGTGCCTGCTGGCACGTCCCTTGCTGACCATTCACATGATCGCTGCCAGGGAGCCTTGCTGCTGAATCCCTCAAGCTGTTCTTAAGCATCTGGAGTCTAAGCCAGAATCTAAGCACTGTCTTCCAGGCCAGGGGTCTCTCAGCACATACCCAGGTTGTAGCCCACCTGCCTGGTTCCTCAACCTGGGAGCTGGACCCCTCCAGCTACCTGTCTGTCCCCAGCATCCTGTCCTGACTCTTTGAGCTTAGACATGCCCTTTCCTAGAACCTGGCCAGAGGCTGGAGGCTTCTGGTTCAAATTGTAACCCTTCAGGAAGTACCTGACAGCTGTAAGCAAATAAACAGGTGGACATGAGGGGTTTGCCCTGGAGTTTCTAGGTGCACAAGAGGTTGTGGATCCCACAGTCTGCCTAGGAGCACTGCCCTGCTAGCCCCCCCTGCCCTCTGGAGCCCTGATGGGATTTTCCCTGCTGCAGGGACTGAAGATGGCTGAGAGCAAACTCAGTGCTCAGCTCTGCTCCTTTCTTAGGGGACCCCCATGCCAGTCTGCTAGTGGAGGCACCACACCCAAGGCATGCTCAGAGCTGCTGTCTGTGTCAGTGCCCCCAGGCATGGGAGGATGCAGCCCCCATCATTCCTTGCAGTAGCTCCCGTGTGTCTGCTCTTACCCTGTAGGGAGCATGAGGGAGTGCATCCCTTTGAGTATAGCGTGAGAACCCCCCGGGTGCTGCAGGAGAAGCATGCGCATCTTGGCACTGACTGCAGAGGCGCGTGCGCTCTAAGCGATCTCGTGGCACATTGCTGATGCAGTCGTATGCAAAAGTCCAGGGTGGATTGTAGCCTGGCGCTAGCCTCCCTGGGGAATTGTGGTCCCCGTGGAGAGGAAGAGCAGGGGGGACAGCAAACCCCAGGCAATAAAAAAGGAGGCTGCAGTTGGAGCTGCACAGAGCTCCGCACCTTGGACAGAA
>NW_017729015.1:18667837-18671071 GCF_001723915.1 Gavialis gangeticus | reverse complement strand
GTGCATCCCTTTGAGTATAGCGTGAGAACCCCCCGGGTGCTGCAGGAGAAGCATGCGCATCTTGGCACTGACTGCAGAGGCGCGTGCGCTCTAAGCGATCTCGTGGCACATTGCTGATGCAGTCGTATGCAAAAGTCCAGGGTGGATTGTAGCCTGGCGCTAGCCTCCCTGGGGAATTGTGGTCCCCGTGGAGAGGAAGAGCAGGGGGGACAGCAAACCCCAGGCAATAAAAAAGGAGGCTGCAGTTGGAGCTGCACAGAGCTCCGCACCTTGCACAGAATCCACATGTGGTACAGAGGGATTCCCTGACCTGATGCTCCAGAGAACATGTTGCCTCCTGCCCATGAGAGCTAGACGGGGGCCCTGGAGCAGGTGGCCAAATTAAAATGGTTCTCCCTCCCCGAATCTTGCTGCAGGATTTCCACTCCCTGGTGCCTTGCTGGTGCCTTGCCTCTTCTTTAACAGGTTTAATGCAGGGAGCTGTGATAAAGCTCTGAGGTACAGCTGGAGTTGGGGAAGCTCTAGGACAGGGGGCTAGTGTTTTCCAGTCCTGCCAGATACCAGTTTCCCTGGCTGCCCCTGAGAGCTGTTCCTTGCCTTCCCCTGCAGGCTTATTGCCGCCGGCGTGGTCATGCGCCCGTATGTGGAGGCCAATATCTCCCACAAGTCCCATACCACCATCAAGTACTTCCTGAAGATGTGGAGCAGTGTCAGTGAGACGCTCATCTTCATCTTCCTCGGCGTCTCCACTGTGGCTGGCAAGCACTACTGGAACTGGACCTTTGTCATCAGCACCCTGCTCTTCTGCCTCATTGCCAGGGTGTTAGGTGAGGGTCTGGTTGAACAAGGGGCTGGGAGCAGCCCTGGTCTTGGCTTCTGGATGGTCTGAGATGCATTCACACCCGAAGGCCTGGGTCCAGCCTGCCTGGGGTCATGGACCTGAGTGGGTTTGGGAGCTCCAGGTGGAGTGCTGGTTTTACAGACAGCATGGGGCAGGGACAGGTATCTCCGGTTCGGCCCCAGAACACAGAGACTTTTTGCAGCTCCCTTGGATCTGGGGCCTGGCTGTGAGAAACAGCTCCGCTTGTGTGCAGCCAGTGTCTCTTTGACAGACTAGGGAGAACTGACCCATGCTTTTGGTGCCTGTATCCTTGGGACCTCCCTGGCTGGCTTCTCAGGAGCCTGCGTGTAGCCTTCTGGTAGGGACAGAGTCCAGTGCTAGACCAACAAGAAGTTTCCCTGTAGGCTCCGCTCTGTGATCAGTCCTCTGTGTTGTGAGGGAGGCCTGGGGCTGGGGTCGTGGAGGTGAGAGGGGGCTGTAAGTTGTGTGGGGAGGCAGAATTCAATGGTGGACAGAGGAGCCCACGGCGCCTAGCGTTAACCATCTGCTTTGCCCCTGGAAGTCTCTTCATTCTACTCCTCCATGGGTGCAGTCCCTGTGGAAAGAGCCAGTGCTGCTGGGGACTGATGGAGCAGTGTAGCTGGGTGTCTAGAAGGAGCTGCCCTCATCCCTGGGGCCTCAGGGTGTGTCTCTCTAAAGCCAGGCCTGTATAACCTGGAGCCACCCTGCCCTGTCCCCCCAACCTCTCTGCAGGTGTCTTGGGCCTCACCTGGTTCATTAACAAGTTCCGCATTGTGAAGCTGACCCCCAAGGACCAGTTCATCATCGCCTACGGGGGCCTGAGAGGGGCCATCGCCTTCTCGCTCTGCTACCTCCTGGATTACTCGCACTTCAACATGAGGGACATGTTCCTCACAGCCATCATCACTGTCATCTTCTTCACTGTCTTCGTGCAGGTAGGCAGCACTCCACCTTTCCCCCTGGGCCTGTAACCAGGTGCCCAGGTGTCAAGGTGAAGGATGTGGATCTGCTTCCTGCAGCTCCTGACTGCAGCCAACTGAGCGAGAGTTGAGTAGGGGCATGGCCGTTGTTAACAAGCTCGTTTGGGGGGTGGGAGAGTATGCGGGGTGTTTACAAGGCTGGTCCCACGGGGAGTACACTGGCGTGGCAGTCAGAGGTCCCTGTCCTAGCTGGCCTGCCCTTCCAAGGGGGAGAGTGACACCTCTCTCTGGAGTTGCTAGTGACAAAGAGCTCTGCAGCTCTGCTGGCTCTGATCAGGGAGGTCCAGAACAGCTCCAGCTACCTGCTGCCATTGCTTTAATGTGTCTGGAAAGAAAAGGTCCCCAGATAGGATGAGGGGACAGTCCTTGGACTCTTGTGGCACAGGGGGCAATGGGCTTCTCAGTGCTGGAGACTCTCCTAGGCCATAGGTGTGGCAGGAAAACTAGGGAGTCTTCATGACGTCCCTGAGGCACCTGCTCCTTGTTGTCCTGTATGGGAACGTGGACCGGGCTGGCTGACTCCAGGAGGGCAAGATTTGCTCCAGCCTCAAGATGAGGCCAGCCCCAGAGGATGCCGGCTCCACTCTCCTTCCTGGCCTCTCAGAGGTGAGCAAAGGCTCTGAGCGAGGTGTGACCTGGCCCTCTTTTGCAGGGCATGACCATCCGCCCGCTGGTGGACCTGCTGGCCGTGAAGAAGAAGCAGGAGACAAAACGCTCCATCAACGAGGAGATCCACACCCAGGTAACTGCTCCCCACACACGGCACCTCTCCCTCAAGTTGCCCCACCTCAGACCTCTTTCTGCTTCCCCTCCCGCTGCAACCAGGCAGGGTCTCAGGAGGGGACGCCTGTGGGTTGGTCTCCAAGGTAAGGGCCACGGGTGAAGCACTGCCCCAGCCTGGCTCCTCTTTGTTGGTTCTCTAACCAGGATCTGCGGCCACCTGGCACAGGTCTGTGCTGCCACCCAGAGGCCCCGCCCAGAGCTGCACCCAGTGTCACCACACTGTCATCGAGGCCCATGCAGCCCCATGCGAACTCAATGTTGGGAGTAGTTTGGTGGGGAGAGGGGAAGCGTGTGGCCAAGGCCTGCTAGTGTCAGGCTAAAGAGGTGGTCACGTGCTTTGCCTTCTTTCCAGTTTCTGGACCACCTCCTGACTGGGATTGAGGATATCTGTGGTCACTACGGCCATCACCACTGGAAAGACAAGTGAGTACCATTCATTGTTCATGCTGGCAGAGTCTCCATTGGTCTCTGATGGCAAATCTAAGGGAGAAGGGAGGGATTTTAAATGCCACGTCCCATGTGGCATTTGCCACATGGGACATGGCACATGGGACGTGCACATGTCCCATGTGCAGTTGCTCGGGGATGTAGGGGGGTAGTTAGGAAGGC
>NW_017729015.1:18663505-18667826 GCF_001723915.1 Gavialis gangeticus | reverse complement strand
TTCTCAGGTCCCTTCCGACACTAGAAACTATGAAACTATGTGCACATACAACACCTCAGCTTTCCCTTGCCCCATTCATCAGTAAGTACCTACAGAGCCCCAGCATCAGGGGCAAAGGAGCATTATACAGCTGCAGGGCACTCTGCTGTTCCAGATGTGTGCGGACATTTCCCTCTCCACCAGCCAAATGTCTTCCCCTATGCTTACCCCGCTCTGGCTGCAGCTTCTGGCTTCTTGCTCTGTGCTGGAGAATCACCATGCTCCCCAAGCATGTGAGGAAGGGTGGGTCGAGCCCTGGGAGCTGGGCTGAATGAGATCAGGGTATTATCTGTCCCTGAGCTGAGCCACAATTCTCTCCCCTCTGCCCCGTGTTCAGGCCTGGAAGGACCCACAGGAGAAAGGAGCCATTAGTTGGCTCCTTGCAAGCGTCCTTTGTGTCTGCGAGTGCTGCTCTGAGGATCTGGGGGTTGGGGTGTGGGGTCCTTGACACTCAGAGGTGCCAAGAGATCCATCTGTTGGGCCCTTGGCTGTAGGGAAAGCCGAGGGAGCTCATGGGTGGTGTGCTTCTCCTGTGGAACAGGGGCTGTGCTGCCCCCACCTGATGTGTCCCTTGCTCCTCTGACCCCCTGGGAAGGCTGAATCGCTTCAACAAGAAGTACGTGAAGAAGTGCCTGATCGCGGGCGAGCGCTCCAAGGAGCCCCAGCTCATCGCCTTCTACCATAAGATGGAGATGAAGCAGGCCATCGAGCTGGTGGAGAGCGGTGGCATAGGCAAGATCCCCTCAGCGGTCTCCACAGTCTCCATGCAGTGAGTACTGCCCTGCCCAGCACAGTCTGCAGGCAGGGATCTTACAGAGGTGACTCCTGGCACCGCGGCCTAAGCCTCTTCCCTCACTACCGTGGTGCCCGGTGCTCAGACTTGCTGCCTCTTCCTCTTGCAGAAACATCCATCCCAAGACCTTGCCTGTGGAGCGTATCCTCCCGGCCCTGTCCAAGGACAAGGAGGAGGAGATCAGGAAGATCCTGCGTAACAACCTGCAGAAGACCAGGCAGAGGGTGAGGACTCTGGCCTCCCCTGGCCCCTGCTCATGGCTCAGGAGGAAGCCTGGAACGTGTTCGCTCCCTGCCCCACTTCCATGTTCCCAGTGCCTCCTGCCTCCATTAGTCCCAGCTCTGCTCTTCGGCCTGCCCCCGCCAGGTCTAAGCAGCCCAAGGGTCTGGCAGCTGGGCTAATGGCCACACTGGCACAGAGACAAGAGCAAGACTGTGCCACTGCTGGAGTGAGGCTCGGAGTCTGCTCCCAGCTGTGCTATGGGCTCCCTATATCTCTTTGGGCTAGTCTCTCCTGTCTGCACTATGAGGGAGAACAGCCTTCCTTTGCTGCGCTGTAAGCTCTGGAGGGCAGGAGCTGCATAGGACAGCGTAGACCTGGTCTCTGTGGAGGCCTCTGGGAGCAGTCGTCCTCCTGCTGAGGTGCTGAGGGGTGGAGAAGGGGGCTGCTGAGCGGGGCTTTGCTATAGAAGCCAGATACAAAGGTGGGCTGCAAGGAAACCCTAAGGGAGCCGGGCACACACCTGGTGACACATAGGCTTGTTCTCTGAGCTCAGCCACAAACTCCTGAAGGCCCCTCCTGGCTGTCCCCTGAACATGCGGCCATGTCCCAGCAGCTGGCACTGTCCCTACTTGGGCCCTTCACCCTCACCCCCTTCCCTGGAGCTCTGTCTGTGGGACCTGGCAGATTGTGGCTCTGCTTCACCTTCTTACCCTGTCTGCTGTCCTGGGCTCTTCACAGCTGCGATCCTACAACCGGCACACACTGGTGGCCGACCCCTACGAGGAAGCCTGGAACCAGATGCTGCTGCGAAGGCAGAAAGTCCGGCAGCTGGAGAAGAAGGTGCGTGGGGACGGGGAGAGATGGACTGGCACTGGCGGCTGGGACAGAGGCTGGTGGGGGCAGCAGGACACATTTTGTGCTGAGACTCATGCCCACTGAAGGGGATCTGACAAGCTGGAGCCAGCAGCAGTGGGTCCTGGTGCTCTGGGTATTCTGGTGCTGCATGACAGGGGAGGCAGGCTCTCCTTTCAGAGGACAGGTAGGTTTGGGATGGTTGCCTGCCACACCCTGGGGAAGCCCTCAGCAAGCTGCCACCCACAGAAGCCTCTCTGAGGAGCATCCTTGATTCCCCTGACCCCTTCCAGACGCCCGTAGGGCATTGCCCCATCCCCTGGGCCTCAGCACACTGGAGTTCACACCCCAGCACTGCCTCTTTTCTTCTTCCAGATGAACAATTACCTGACAGTCCCGGCTCACAAGGTCGATTCGCCCACTATGTCCAGGGCTCGCATTGGCTCAGGTACGTGCGGGCCAGGTGGCGTGGGAAACGGGCATCTTTTGGGGTATCCTCACCCCTTGGTGGTGGAGCTGTGGGGTCCCACATGTGGCCACCAGGGGGCAGCACCTCCACACAACACAGCCTGGTGCTGCTGCCTGCATGCACCAGCTGCCTGGGCTGAGCTGGGCCTGACTGGGAGGGGGGTTGTCTCCCCCACCCCCAGATACGTAGGGCCACTTCATAGAGGAGAAAGGCTGGAAGGGGCCTCGAGATAATCTAATCCAGCTGGGGATCGAACCTGCAACCTTGGCTCAAGCTCTTGCTGATTTCTCTTGTCCAGCTCCTCAGAAATCCAGCCCCCAGGCTGTAGCTGAGCCTGCTGCTGCAGCTCAGGTTGCCCCCAAGGGCAGGAAAGAGTGCTGGGGTCAGATGACCCCAGCCAGATGCCTATCCAGCCTTTTCTTAAAGACCCCCAAGGCAGGGAGAGCACCACTTCCCGTGGAAGCCCGTTCCAAATTTTGGCCACCCTTACCGTGAAGAAGTTTTGCCTGCAAGCAAATTGTCCTGGCATGGGTGTGAAGTTGTGAGCATGAAAATGTGAGCACCAAGTGCCTCTCAGACCTGCCACAGGATCCTTTCAAGGGTGCTGCAGGGTGATGTCAGGTGTGCAGACACCAACACGTGATTCACAAGATCATCCCAGTCATTTCAAGCAGGAATCCCAAGGGTCACCGACACACTGCCCTGTCGTGGGCTCGCTGTGCTCTTTGCAACAGAAGAACTGCTCCAGTCTCTTTTCCATAGTCAAAAAATGAGCGCCAGCAGAGAGCTGGCATTTTCCGAGGGGGACCTGGAGTCCGACATGGGGAACCTTGAGCCTATAAAGGGTTGAGAAGCACTGGGCAGGGGTATATTGTCTTCTAGAGCTGGGAGGAGAGCCCAAGACTCCTGACACCCTTTTCCATAATTTCCTCCTGTAGCCACTAGACCCCATCATCACCCTTCAGGTCACTTCCCTGTTCATGTGTGGGTGGAAACCCCCCAGCTCCCCAGGGCACTCTGTGAGCAGAGCCCCTGGGCATAGCTCCACGCTGTGCTGAGGCAGCTGTCTGTGCCTGTCCCTGCAGACCCACTGGCCTACGAGCCCAAGCCAGACTCAGAGAACCTCCCCATCATCACCATCGACCCTGCATCGCCCCAGTCCCCGGAGTCAGTCGACCTGGTGAATGAGGAGATGAAGGGCACGAGCCGCCTGCCGCCATCACCCGAGGAGGATGAGGAGGGGCTTGTGATGCGGGTCAAGGAGCCGTCCTCCCCGGGCACGGACGATGTCTTCACCCCGGGGCCCAGCGACAGCCCCAGCAACCAGCGGATGCTGCGGTGCCTGAGCGACCCCGGGCCTCGGCCGGAGCCGGAGGAAGGGGAGCCCTTCATCCCCAAGGGGCAATAGCAGTGGGCATGCAGCCGGCTCCGGCCTGGAGGGGTGCCGTTGCATACGTGTGGATTGTCTCTTTCCCCGGGTTCCCCTGCCCCTGGGTGCTGGGTTTCAGGCTGGAGGGGGGCACTGTGGACAAGGAGGAAGAGGAGACCCCCGTGGGAGGGGGCCCCTCCATTGTAGTTTGGTTCTACAGCTTCCCTGGGCTGCGTCCTGAGCTGCAGGAGCCTGCGTAGTCTGCAGGCACCTCCTGCCCGAGGGCAGCTCCGTGTCTGTTCACCCTGCCTCAGCTGCAGCCCCAGCCCTCGCCAACTCAGGACCTGCGGTGGCAGCGCGTGTGCTTGGGGCACCCCCTCACGGCGCTGGCGGACAGGAAGACGGGCTCTGGCCTGGTCCCTCGCAGCGCCCTCTGCTCCCAGCACAGTGCAGCTTCTCCTCCGCCAAGCTTTGCTCTTCCCCACCACAAGCTACAGCATCCCTGCTCTCTGTCTGGCCACCGAGGCTGGCGTTGCCCCCAGCACAGGGACTGAAACCCCGCAACAAGGTTCGCCAG
>NW_017729015.1:18645446-18658505 GCF_001723915.1 Gavialis gangeticus | reverse complement strand
GCTGCCCCCAGCACAGGGACTGAAACCCCGCAACAAGGTTCGCCAGGCTGCCACCCTCCAGCAGCCTCAGCAGCACCCGGACATCCCTCCACCCTGGCCTGGCTCAGCTCTGCATCGTCGTGCTGTGCTGTTGGGGTCCTCCATCCACCCAGCTCCCGCCCAGACAGCCAGGTTTTTAAGTGTCTCCTTGTTCAGTGTTGGAGCGAATGCAGCGTGTGGGGCTCTTGCTGGGGTTGGGGGTGGAACGGGTGCAGTATAGCCATAGCCAGGGGGTGGTGCTCTGCTTCTGTTGTGGCTTTTGGAGGTCTCTGTGCACTTTGTCCTTGCTCAGACCCTGTAGGGATAGGCGCGTGAGCAGGGACCCTGCTGCAGGACCCCAGCCCCTGCGGGCCACGTTGGGGCCCTGTCCCGGCATAGTCACGGCAGGGCGGGGACTTCTCTGGACTCATGCTCCCTACCTTCTTTTAATCACCCACCCACAGATGGATCTCCACATACCGGGTAAATCCACGAACATTTCTTAACCAAAGACGGCTGTGAGGGTCACTGTATATCACAGGGAGGAGATTGCAGAGGCTGGGACTGCTTCTGGCTTTGTCTTTTTACTGCATACTTCATATCTTTCCTTGAACGGGGGCTTTGTGGGCATGGGGGAGCCTTGGGGGTGGCCAGCCTGGCACCCTGCCTGCTGTGGCACTGCCCCCGCCTTGTCCTGCACTGCACAGTCCTCGATGCTAAGCTTTAATGGCCTTTAACTCCAAAAGAGGTAGGTTTGAATTCAGGAGGAGCAGAATCGGGGCCTTAGGCTCTCACTGCAATGGTGACTGTGCTGTCCAGCCTTCCCCTCTGGGCGTCCTGATCACACTCAGACCTCTAGTGCTGCCTCCTGCCCTTGGCCCTGCTCCCCACCCCTGCTAGACTCCGTCCTACCCCCTGCCTTGGGCTCGCCCGAGGTCCGCTCTTCTTGCACGGGGTACCTGGATCTCCGGCACTTGCTGTTCTCTTGGGCTGCCAAGCTTTGCTCCTCCTGCCCCCCACCCCCTCCCTTTTTAATCCAAGACGGGCTCCAGGTCCTCTGGGCTAGGAGGGATCCCATGGGCTACCCTGCATGGGGCTGCTCCGCAGGGTGCCTGTGTGCGGGATGGGGGAGGCCTGGGGGTGGAGGGGAGGGCTGTGCAGGCAGGAGGCTCTGTCGTGATCTACAGGGTGTGCGTCACCTAGCCAGCTGCTCCCGTGGTTCAGGGACCCTCCCTGCCCCTGTGGCCTCCTCTGAAGAGTGCCCCCCACCCTGCCCCATGCTGTGCCTTTCTGCCATGCAGTGTCTGCTTGCGTGACTAGCGTCGTCTGAGCCTCTCTGCCTTTCGCAAGCGCTCTGTGCGTGCCTGTGACGTTGTCAGCCTGCCTGGCGCCTCTGCCCGGGCCCAGGCCTGCTCTGTGTGCGAATCCACCCTGCCCTCTGAATAGCCACCCTCCCACATGCCCGTCGCAGCCCAAGCCGTCCACAGGGACAGGGCAGAGGGGCCTGGGGGCAGCCCGGCCCCCAACTCAAATCGTGCAATATCTCTATTCACCGCAGAGCTCTTTGCAGCTGCCGGCACGAGCAGAGGCCGAGAGCCTGCGGTCCCCTGGCTGTCCATGTGCGCGTGTGCCTGTGTATGATGCTCTGTTTCCGGGAGGAATAATCAAGCAATGAAAATTCTCTCTTGTATAAAAAACACATGTAAAGAGAATCTTTTTTCATGAATATTCTAATAAATTAATGTTAATTTTTAGCCAGTTTTCGTTGGCCTCGGACCCCCCCCCTCCACCCCCAACTGGGGCACGAGCTGCTCTCCGTCACCTACCGGACGGAGCACTGGGACTGTCAGCCAGGCCATGGCAGGCCGCTTCGTCCCCCTGGTCTATGGGAAGGTGCAGTCTGGGTGGCTGGGCCTGGTGTCTGCAGCTGGGAACGGGGCGCGCGTCCTTCACCACCCCAGCAGCATTGATGCAGCCGGACAGCCGAGAACCAGGCGCGCCGGTCTCTCCCTCCTCGCGGGCAGCCGAGCTGTGCAGGGCCAGCCCCAAGCTAGTCAGGGTCCAGGTACCGCAGTTTCCCAAGCCCTGCCTTCATGACAGCCAACGTGGGACTCACTCCTGAGCGGCTGAAGCCCCTGCCCAGCTCTGCTGCTCACAGTCTGGGCCCTGGGTGAAAAGTATTGTCCTCCGCGTGTCCTGGGGCAGCCCTAGGTCAGTCCTGGCTGCCTGAGCTGGGTCTGTGGCCAGAAAGAGGTGACAGCAGTTGCAGGGAAGACTGGGCAGGTTGGGCCCTGAATGATTTGTGTCAGCAGCCCCGAAAGCACTTGAGCAAGGGCAGGGTCCCCATGTGCCAAGTGGTCTCTGACCCCAAGCCAACTAGCCAGGGGAGGTTGGGAGACGGCAGCGGTGGCGAGGCAGGAAGAGAGGTCTTGGGTTTTGCACACAGGAGGGAAGCCAGACACAGCACCCAAGGCTCAGTCCGGATCCTACATCCTCTCCATGGCACCGCGCTGATCCGTTTGCCCTCCTCTGGCACCAGCGTTGCTGACATCGGTTGCCCCTGCATTGTTGCCTGGCCTTGGGCCCATAGGTCTAAGGCCTCCTGGCCTCACGCTTTATAATAAAGCAGGGGCTGGTACCAGAGAGCTCAGAGCAATGGTCCGGGGCAGCTGTAAGTCTCTTCTGGAGCTATCATGGGGGTAGGTACCTCCCCCAGCCCTGCCCGCTTGGGAGCTCGTTGGTCAAAGCCTCGGGGGCATCTCAGGTCAGTCCTACTTATCTCTGTGCTACAGGAGGGGGAAACTGAGTCCCAGGGTGAAACAATGGGGCTCCCCCCACCCTTGCATCAGGAGTCCTGCCCCCAGCTCGGCGCTTGCCAGAGACTGCAATGAAGAGAGGAGCGCGCTGAGGACTCTTGCATGAGGCCTTTGCAAAGGGGCACGGTTCTGGCAGCTGCCCGCAGAGAAGCAGCGCACGTCATTACCCTCCCACGGGGCTGAACTGCACAGAAGTGTCGGCTGCCCCGGGCACCGGTCCATGGGAACTCGCTCTTCCTAGCAAGTGTCAAGGCCCTTCCCAGCCCCGCCATGCGCCGTCCCTGGCAGAGGGCTGCTGGCAGGGAGCACATGTGCAGCAGTCATGGATCAGGGTGCAAATGGCTCTTAAAGAGATGCTCCGCGAGGCAGGGAGAGAACGGGCAAGCAGTGTCAACGTGCTCCTGCATTCGTTCCCCCTATGCACTGTCACCCAGCCCTGGCCTGGCCGCAGGCCCATGGGAGCAGTCGGCTTCGTCTACGTGGTCTCTGCCGGGGGGTTCGGGGTGAGGAGCATTGTAGCCGGTGGCCCCCAACCAAGGAGGGAGGTACTGTGTCCCTGCTTGGCTCCCTGGCTCCAACGCTGTCCCGCCAGGGCTTGGTGGAGCTGCAGGCACAAATGGCTCCAACAGCCGAGCCGGAGCCACAGGGCGTGTTTGGCACGGGCCGCGGGAAGGATGCAGAACCCAGGTGTTTATGAAGATAATTAGCTGTACGAGGCTGCTTCCCCGTGTGCGGCGGCTGCCGTCTGAGCCCGGGGGTGGAGGAGGTCTCGGGTGGGGGCTGACCCCGACAGGCTGCAGCCTCGGGACGCGGCTGGGTGCGAGGGCTTTCCTGGCAGGTGTGTTCCAGGGATCTTTATCCCTGTCCGCGTTTGTTACCCCCAAGTGTCATGTTTGTTGCCCCCCGGGGGGCACTCGTGGGGCAGAATGGCTCCTTGAAATAAACCATCAGTTCCTGGCCCCCGGACCCCCCCCACCCCCTTCCAGTCTCATCGCCCCAGCGTGCATCTGTCTGTGCACACACCACGGGCCTCCACTGCAGGGAACTGGAACGGCTCCGGGTGCCAGCCCAGGGCCTCAAAGTGCACGGGGCTGTACGCACAGACAAGGGAGACCTCCCCGAGAGCCTGCTCCAAGGCGCGTCTCATCCGAGATGCTCCCAGGTATGTCTAGGGGGCTACGTAGGGTCACCCCCTCATCCGAACCTCCCGAGCACCTCCATCAGGGTTTCCTGATCTGTGCCTCTGGTGAGCCACCCGCCTTGGCCCAGCCTATCGCAGAATTTCCCTGGGGCTTGTGACCCTGCTCCTCAGGTGCTGACCCCCCATTTGGGGTCATGACCCCTGCTTCAGGAGATGCAGACATGGGATGCTCTGGGGCCATGTGCCCCTAGCTCCCCCGGGACGTGCCGGCACAACCCCCCGCCCTTGACTTTCAGCCCATCTGCCCCCTGCTTCCTGCCTCTATTGCCCCTGATTAGAAACAAGCACAGAGGAGAGACAAGTGGCCGGAGGGCTGATTCCTAGAAGGGCTCCATATCTGATCCCAGCATGACTGCCTGTAGTGTCACCGGCAGGAGCACCGAGCCGGAGATGAGGTTGTGCCATCCATGTGCCATCTATGCACATGCCCTGCACCTGCACCCTGGCCAGGGGAGCCAGGCAGAGCCCTGGCCAGGTGCCCAGGGACGTGCATGGCTCAGGGAGCCCACCCCGAGACGGGGCGAGAGGAGCAGCCCATCCGCTGCGGCTAAGAGATGCTGAGCATCTTGCAGGGAAATGCATCCCACTGCCCCGCTGCACTCCTGCCTCACGGAGACCGGCTCCTCTGGGCCAGCTGCTGGAGTGGTGCACATGTACCCGCATGTCCAGAGCCCCGTACTGCTTCCCTCTCATGGGACGGAGTCTCCTCTCCCTCCTGCTGCCCCCCGAGCACCTCCTGCCCGCAAGGAGAGGCTGAGCGGACTGCGGGCACCAGCACGGAGGTGACCTGCAGCATCCAGCAGCTGAGGCCACCGAGATGCCAGCTGTGTGTGTGGGGGGGGGCTCCTCAGGGCCGGGGTGGCCAGCTCCAGGGGGAGACTGGATGCCAAGCCCCGCGCTAAGCTGGGGGGGAGGTGGCTCGTGGCAGGTCCAAGCCTTTCCCAGGCGGGCGCTGGCCCCATCCTCAGCTGTGCTGGACTTGTGAGGACCCACTACCTCGGGCAGCCCGGGGCAAAACGGGAAACTGAAGCTTGTCTCTTCCAGCTCGGCCTGTCGCCGTGAGGGACCGGGGGCTGCGGTGCACAGCTGGGCCCCAGCCCCGGGCCGAGCAGACCGCGGGGACACTGTGCGCCCTGCAGCGGGGCAGCTGCTCTGCCGTACGTGCCAGCCCTTCTGTCTGCATCTCCGGGGCACGGTCTGTCTCGGTGCCAAACGATCCCCGGCCTCCAAGGTGAGCAGGTTTGTTTGTGCTGCGCTGGCACTCGGGTTTAATCTCCATGGAAATGCTCCTCACAGGCCTGGTGCGGTGGAAACTCACACACGGTCCCTCGCCCGGGCTGTTTGCTCTGCGCCCACTAAGCTGAGATTACTCCCTGGCACTTCTGAACTCTTTCCATCCCTTGCACTTTAAAGGGCCAGCCGCTGCCCGGCCGCGGGGCTTACAACGTGCACCCAGGGCTCGGGCGGCTTGCTGGCTTTTTCTACCCGCAGCCAGACTCTGAAGCAAAGCGCTTGGCCGGGTGCCGTCGGGATCTCGGGCAGGGGCCGCTGGGGGAAGGCTCGGAGAGACGGCGCTTGCGGGTAGCCAGGACAGCTGGCAGGTGCTTGCGAGAGAGCGGGCAGGATGGCCCGTGCAGGGGAAGGAGAGAGGCGCGGCGCTGGCACAGGGTGGGAAACCTGCAGCATTTGACGCTAAGCTCCAAAAGCATCCTCCTGCCCGGGGCAGAAACATGGGGCTCGAGAAAGGCCGCCCACCTTCCTCACCCCTCTGCTGAGCGGAGTTGGGGCACCATCCCCCTTGCTCAGGAAATCCAGTGTCCTGCCCATACCTATGTCCCAGGGCCCGCGTATAGGCCCAGGCTGGGCATCTGGGAGCCCTTTCGTGGCTGGCTTTGCCTGTCGTGTGCTCTCCGGTGCAGCCATCACCGTATGGGGGAGCGTGGGGGTGCTGCCACGGGGCACCGGGTGGACTTGAACTCTCTGGACCGGCTTGGACCGCACGCATGCCCTGCGCGTGAGCCCGAGCGCTCTGTAAAGCAAAGCGTCCATGCTGCTGGCGGCCAGAGCCCGTCCTAATGGAGCCAGTAACAAAGGGTCAGCGAAATACAAATGAGGGACCTGTTGCCGTCTGCACCGCGGTCTGCCCAGTTCTAGGAGCTCGGTGCCATCGGCTTTGCCCGTCTACGGCCTGGCCTGGGTGATAGCCTGGCGCTGACCAGCCAGGCGAGGTCAGTGCCAGAGTCCAGCATTTCCCCTTTCCCTGGCGCCCGGGTTTGCAGAGGTTCCCAAACCCCCGGGAGGAGGCAGTGCGTCTGGGAGGCTGCTTTGGATTTCAAAGAACCGGGTGCATCGGGGGTTTCCAAACCAGTGCTGGGCTGCAAGCAAGGGCCGACCTGCCCGCCCTGCTCGGGGATTCTTCCAGGGCCAGGGGGACCGTCTGAGCCCGGAGTCTGGCTTCCTGGATAACACGCGTCGTTGAACGCCGTCCAGCTAAGCGGACGAGCTTGTTTGACTAGCGCTTCTCTCCCAGAAAGGCAGAGCTGCCAAACGTCAGGGGATGGAAAATCCATTGCTGAGCAGGGAAGGGCCAAAGCAAGTCTGCGGCAAAGAGGTCGTTGGATGCCCAGCCGCTCTCCCGTTTGATTACTTGGTCGACACCGGCCACAAGCGGGGTCCCCTCTGGGCTGGGCGCTGCGCAAGCGCAGGGTGCGTTCGTGCTTACCGTGAAGCGACGGCGGTCTGAATGGGCAAGCCTGACGCAGGCCTGGAAGGGAAACTGAGGCACGGAGCGGTGAAAGTAGGACTCGGTGTCTCAAGTCTCCCGTTCGGGGTCCTGTCCCGAATGCTCTGTGGGGGCCGGGGGATACGGATTTGTCCTGGGCAGCAGTGCACGGGAAGGAAGCTGGTGGGCTCCAGCGTGAGATGGGCGGTGCGAAAGGAAGTGGGAATCGTGCCCCTGCGAGAAAGGGCAGAGGTGCGTCCCCCACCTACCTGGCAGAGGAGACGCGCTGCGGGCAAGTCTCCAGGAGAGGCCAGATAGTGATGGCTGCAAGGTGGGGTTGGAGCAGACACCTGGAGGCCTTGGGGTCCATTCCCAGCTCTGCCACTGACTTCCTCGGTGACCTTGCAGTGCCCTTTTGCCGTGCCTCAGTTTCCCCACCTGGAGGATGCTTGGTAGGGCTGCAGGGTGTAGGTGACTGGAAACACACGTGTGTGACGCTCGTGACCGTGCGTGGCGGCGGAGGCGAGGGATGCCAAGGCAGAGCACTGTCAGGCAGGCCTGTCCGAGGGGCACACGGCGGCCAGCTTAGCTGGGGAAGCCAGGAATTGGGCCCCGGACCCTGGGGGCTGGCACAGCTCTGGGGTGCTTGGGTGGGCTCTGAGCAGGGACCCTGCTCCAGGAAGACTTGCGGCTGCTCCCTGACGGCGGGGGAGCCATGTCCTTGCATGACCTGGGAGCCTCCAGTGCAGGACGTCTTGCTGACTGGGTGCCAGGTCCCAGCCGGGCTGTTCACCCTGCTCCAGGGCCATCCCTGAGCGCCGCCGGCCCGGAGCACAGGGGAGCGGGGAGAAGAAGGGCACCGAGTGACGCAAGTGTCTTATGTCACTGCACCGTCTTGGCACTAATCTCATGGCAAACAGCCGGCAGGCGGAGGGGTGTGACTTTCCAGGCAGCCTGCGTGTTTGCCGTGGCCTGGATCAGTTGCCATGGGGAGGTACACAGAGGAGTGTGCAGACGGCTGGGGCTGTTCCCTCGGCCGGGCGCAGGGCGGCCTGGGATGGCTGCGGGGATGCGGCCCGGGCTGGCACGTCCCGGGGCACCCGTGCGGGGCCGGCTCGTCCCGCCCGAGGTTTGCGACTGACTTAAAGAGGAGAAGGCCTGGGCTCGTGGACCTCTGGCACAGTCTACAATCCACGTACTTGTGGAAGCACACGCACCCCCACAGGTGTGCGCATGCATGCCCAGCTGCATGTGTACCTTGCGTATACGTGCGCACACATGTGCATGCGCAGTTGTGTGGATGCATGCGCTTCTGTGTACATGCGTGTGTTTGTGTGCACGTGCACAGTTGTGTGTACATGCACGTGCATGCACACGTATGGATGCATGTGCAGTTGTGTGTACACAGGGACACTCGAGCACGCACGCAGACCCGCTGTGTTACATGCACACTCGCGTGGGTGCACAGGCTCCCTTAGCCGTGCGTCACGCTCATCGGGACGAACACACGTGCCTGTCCGTGGCTCTCTTAGACACGTGGAGGAAATCCGTGACACGCTAGGAGCTGGAGCAGCCTGAGACCAGCGCTCCAGGATGCAGGCTTCTTCCGCGGCCGCTGCCTGAATGGGGACCCCAGCTCTGGCACGGGGGACTCCACCACGCTCCACGCTGGGGCAGCACCGTGGAGGCCACAGGGTCTAGCCGTGCTGTTCCTCCCTCGAGAGGAGCAACCTTCTGGTGACTTGGAGCCAGGAGCGCGGCATCCAGGGCAGAGGATTGCAAAGTGGTGCTGGGCTGAGCGTGGCCCGATGGAGGGGCTGAGACAAGCCCAGGCTCCAGCCGCAGGCAGGTTGGCCGGTTGTTGGCCTTGGCGGGGAAGGCTGGAGAGCGGAGTCAGGGCTCCTGGGTTCTGTTGCTGACTCTGAGCTGTAAACCACAGGTCGTAAACCCCTCCCTGCCCAAGCTGGAGCTAATTGCATCCCAGGATCCTCATTTCAAGGGGTAGGGGAGGCAGCCCAATTTTCATAATGACACCTTACAGCAGAGATCTGGGGAGGAATCTGTCCTGAGCCACATACGTGGCTTGTTGTTTTGGTGCTAATTGCTGGGTTTGAGCTGGGGCAATTAAACCTTGTTCCTGCTGCACGCCAAGGTGACACTGTCCTCTACCGTGCCCCTGGGCACGGCCTCTGAGGAGCCCTTTCAGTCTGTGAAAGGGGGAAAATGCAGCCAAGCATTTGCATTTGGCAACAAACCGAAAAGCCCGGAGGGTCTGGGAAGGGCTCTTGGCCAAGAGGCGCTGGCGTGCGCTGTCCCTGCCACTGGACAGACGGGGCCACAGCCTTGCCCCGTGCTACCTTACGAGCGTCCTTGAGTCCAGGGGGCAGGGAGCCTTGTGTCCCTTGGGATGCCAGGAAGTTGTGGGGGAAAGCAGAGACTGTGAAGCTCTTGGAGGACACGGCTTGGTTTTTACCACCACTGCCATTTTTACCTGCTTCAGTGTCGCCAGTGATTGCTCTGATTCAGCAATGCATTTATGCACAAGCATATTTATCCATCTAGACTAGATTTCATGTT
Organism: Gavialis gangeticus; assembly: GCF_001723915.1. Taxonomy (NCBI): domain Eukaryota; kingdom Metazoa; phylum Chordata; order Crocodylia; family Gavialidae; genus Gavialis; species Gavialis gangeticus. Next base: position 18,649,171 of record NW_017729015.1, on the reverse strand, counting down.
CCAGGTCAAATGAGCTAAATCTGTTCCAGATCCTATCGGCTGAGCGCAACTCAGTCATCCCAAAACCCCCATCGACCGAGCGGGCAGAACTCAGTCGTTCTAAACATCATGTACAGCGCAACAACCGGCGAGCATCCTCCGTCCCAGCCTCGCACCCTGGGACTTAAGATGCTCCCAAATCCAGTGGCAGGCATCCTATGTGCAGGCCCAAGCCCAGCGTCTTGGGGTTCAGATGCCCCCAGATACTCCAGGCAAGCATCATCCATCCCAGACTCTCAAGTCCGGGACTTTGGATCCTTCCTCCACTCGATCTGAGCCCACGAGAGGCCCAGAAGCGATACTTAATCCGTAGCAATACCCAGGTGCATAAAGGCAGACACTGCGATCCCCACGGCAGCACAGCGGCTCTCTGCGTGTTGATTTAATGACGCTCGGAGCTGGTTGCAAGGCTTCGTGTTTCGCACTTAGGAAAGGGCTTTGTTGGGACTGCCCCATGTTACCAGCTCCGGCCCAGGGGCAGACTCCTGCTTCTGCTGCAGTCAGTCCGTGGCAGCCACGGGCAGGAACCTGGGAGCGAGCGTCCGAGTGCAAATCCAGGCTCACAAATTTTGAATCCCTGCGTTTGGCAATTGCAGCAGGGGGAGGCGGGGAAGGACAATGCCATCAGCATCCAAGTCACTGGCAAAGCCCTGAGCTGAGGCTGTCGCCTCTCTGCACCCGCGTAGCTCTGGATGGCCAAACCCGGGGGTTCACAGCGCAGAGATCGGGACCCCCTGGTACAGCATTGGCATCGAATCACAAGAGTTTCTTGCCGTAAGCTTTGGGCTCCCCTGTTGTTGGCCTTTACCGTGCTCTGGTTTCACCATTTTGGACTTTTCCTAGTTGTCCAAGGAAAGCTGTGTCCCGAGGCCCCAGCAGCTGGGGACTGAAGAGCAGAAGCACAAGAAATACAAGAAGTCTGGAGAGACGGTGAGAATGGGTGACACGGCCCCGGTGTCAGGGGGTTGCTGCTCCAGCACACGCCTCCCTGGATAAGCCCCTCTGGCTTGTCCTCGTGCCACTCGGCCTCCGGCTCCCCCAGCATCGTTGCCAGCCTGGCTACGGAGGGATGGCAATGGCATTGCACTAGGAACTGTGGAGGGCCCGAGCCAAGCGGGCTGGCTTCCACTCCCAGCCGCCGTCTCGGCCAGCACCAGGGAGCGAACCGGGCTGCAGGCCCACGTCTCCAGCGTTTGAGCTAAAAAGCCAAGGTTTCCCTGCTGGGGCCGCAGCAGACTCACAAGTGCAGCGGAGCAGGCAGGGGCCAGGCTGGGAGGGGCAGGGCGAATCTAACGCGCGCTCTCCACCGGGCTATGCTCTCGGACCGGCAGCTCGTCCAAGGGGTTGGGTTTTGCCGACGTGCTGATCATCTCCACTCCTGGAAGATGCCTGTCGGTCGGTCCCACTAAGCATGATCTCCCACGGCCCTGGGCAGCTGGTGGCTCTGTCTGTCTACCGTGACCCGCATCCACTGCAGCATCTCGGCTCCTCCGGCATCTGCGGGGTTGCGGGGATGGCGGTGGCCTGTTTCTGTACGGTGGCACGTCCGAAAATTGGACCGGCCAGGCAGCTCCAGCTCTGCACCTGGTGCGGTGACGCTGACAGGAGCTTCGGCAGGCCGCCAGCTGGGAACAGGGAAAAGGGCTAGCGGGCCTCTGCTCCTCCCTGCCACCCTCGGCACGGAGGAGACAACGAACCCGGGCTTAGCTGCTCCGCTCTGCTCTTCTGCCTGCGTCACAGGAGTCACCTGCAAGTGGCAGGTCTTCCAGCTGTGAGCCCTGCCTGCCCCTGAGGAGCACCCCTCGCCCACCAGATTGTCTCTGGGACCCTCGGAGCCACCCCGCTCTGATGGAAAGGCTATAGGGGGCACGCACCGGTGGCATCCGGGCAGGAAGGAGAGCAGAGCTGTTCTGGACCACGTTGGCACTGCCAGCCCCTGCCCCAGCCTGCTGCGGACCCCTCTGGCAACCTCTGTCCCTCTTGACTTTGCTTAGGATGGGAGGGGAGCCTCGCAGGCAGGAGGAAGGGCGGCAGGATTTGGCCCAGGGAGCCGAGGCTACAGCGCAGCAGGGGTCTCCACCTCCTTTTGGGATGTGTGATCCCGTTGCAAGGGCCTGAGTGGGAGCTGGTTCATCGTGGAGGGGAAAGGGGGGAAGGGGCATGGCCAGGGCAGGAGAGGAAGAGGGTGCAAGCAGTGGTGCTTGCACAGGGCAGGTGAAAGGGGGTGGCACAAGGGCCCCGTCACTAGGGACACTGAGCACCTGTCCCCCCCCCGGCACGAGTGTGCAGACAGGGCTCCTCCGGCCCAACGCCGAGGGGGTAACGGGGCAGGTGGCTGGTTCAAAGCCACTGCAACGCATTTTCAAGGTGAACCAGCCTTGAATGTGCTGCCTAATCAGCAAGTGTTGCTGAGACAAAAGGGTAGAGATTAGTAATTAAACCTCCCCATCAAATATTTACCTGGCAGACTCCACTTGCTGGCTGCCTTTATAAGCAAACAGGCCCACTACTCATTCATTTGGCTTAAGGTAATGCTGGAAAAACAAACTAATCATTAACTGCTCCATAAATGCCATTCCCCCTTAGCCACATTTGTGATATTCGCTCCAAGCAGCTTCCTGGGCTCTAGTGGCCCCGGCAGAGCATCCTTGGGAGGCTGCTGAGGGGGTGAGGAGTGGTGGCCCTGGAGCTAAATCCCCCCCAGCTGCTCCCCGCCAGGCTGGAGGCAGAGGAGGTGACTCTGGGGTGGGTGCTGAGTTGGGCTCTAGCTGCTGTCCGCCAGAGCAGGTCTCAGCTCCTCCCGGGGGGATACCTAGGGTCTCAGATTGAAGCTCACTCCCGTGCAGCCAGTGGTTTGATCACTCAGCTGAAGCCAGACCTTGCAGCTGTTTTGTGGAGGGGACCGATGCTGCCTGCATCGGTCCCCCCGAGGTTCCCCTGCTAAAGAGGCTCGCGCTAGGCAACGAGGCGCTGGTTGGGACGAAGCAGACGTGTGTCCGGCACTTTGCTTCTCATGTGTTTCCTGAACACCGGGTTGTGCCGGGGATCAGCAGAACTGGCAAAGCAATCGCTCTGCGTGGGGGAAAGGAGCAGTGACACGCTCGAGAAGAGCTGAGCCTGCAACTGTAGACGACCGAGGAGAAGCAGAAGGAGCTCAAAGAGCGCTTCACAGGATCGGCAAGCAGGGCATGCCAGCGAGATGGGAGGCGTTCACCTCACCTTTGACCGGAGCTGGCTCTGAAACACTTGGCACGTGCAATAGTCTGTTAACGCACGGGCATAGGAGCCTTAACTACGACTCCTGATCTGGGCCTGAAGAGTGACCTGCAGTTTGCATGGGACAGCCACAGCACCAGAAGACCCACAATTAATGTGTCAAATAAGCAAAGCTATGCGGTGTAAAATGAGGTTTATCGAGGGAAAACTGTGCTCTGACCACATAGACATGATTTAAAATCCATAGCACTGCAGGAAAAGACCTAAGGCATGTGGAGCTGAATACAAATAAGGGAGAGATTTTTGACCTGGAAATGTGTGTTCTAAAGACTTTGAGAGAAGTGCAGGATCTAAAGCTGGGCGTTGCTCAGACCAATCTGAGTAAAACAAACCTAGCTGGGCAGTGATTGCTAGAGCTACAGATCGGCAGGAAACGTTGCAGAAAGCGATGAAGGGTATCACCATAGGAT
>NW_017729015.1:18637314-18640446 GCF_001723915.1 Gavialis gangeticus | reverse complement strand
CTGGAAATGTGTGCTCTAAAGACTTTGAGAGAAGTGCAGGATCTAAAGCTGGGCGTTGCTCAGACCAATCTGAGTAAAACAAACCTAGCTGGGCAGTGATTGCTAGAGCTACAGATCGGCAGGAAACGTTGCAGAAAGCGATGAAGGGTATCACCATAGGATGGCCTGGACAGTATTAGAAAGGATGCATTGGGAGAGTGAAAATATGGAAGAGACGGGCCGGATGTGTTTGATGTTTTCACATGAACGGCGACTTGGCAGTAGCTGTCCGGACGTGCTGCACGCGCCAAGCCAAATCAAGCAAAATTGTCCACGTTGGTGCTGGAGAAAAAAAATGGATCCGATTAGACATGAGTTGTTGATCTAGACTGGAAAAAAGTCTGTATTTGTTCCAAGCTTTTCTAACTTCCTCGAGAACGCTCTGCTAGAAGATGCGACAGGTAAACTGTGATTTTGCATATCAGATCTGTTTTGCTAGGCACTGGGTACCTGGCAAAGCAATACCTGACAGCCGGCTATGGTTTATGGGCACGAGGTCAAACTACTTGGGTTTAGATGTGAACTTTCTAGTCCTTTTTATCCTCGATTATTAACTGGTAGGTGCCAATGGTGTCAGAATAATAAAGCACCTACAGAAAAAGAGTGGTCTGTATTTAGCACTGTTCAATCACAGGGTTGCTCTAATGAAGCATGGGCTCTTGCCTGCCTTTCACTTAACCAAAACCAAGAGTGGGAATTTATGAACTGTTAGAAACCCCTGCCAGAGGAATCGGGCATTTGCACGTGTAGAAAGCCAGACAAAATGTATATCCAGAGGATTTGGATGTGGGAGCTGCCCCGCTCCATAGATGCTGCCTGCATCATTCTCCTGATGGGATTCAATGGTTACAGACTGCAGCAGGATACCAAGAGGTTGCTTTTTGATCTTGGGAGGTTATTGCCTAAGATGAACGCATACTGATACACCGGCACCTTCTCCAGCCTCCAGACAGCAAGGAGATCAAGGGCGGTGGGGCTGCTGTTGGGTAAGACAGCCCAACAACCGCAGAGAGTGAAGACGGACGAGATCCAGGACATGACGCCGTCAGATCTCTAGACCTGCTACCTCGAAACCACAGTAGCCGACAGGTGAAGGGGAGTCTGATCACCCAAACAAGGAGGCTAACCGGGAAAATATAAGCTTTTGGGGTTGAGCGTTACATGAAGACTGCGCGTTCGCGACGGCGCAGGCTGCCTGGGAAAGGAAGATGCGCCTCTTGAAGTCTGAACGAACTGGGCCAGCGCCAGACACCTGGTCTTCAAATGATTCCTCGGCCCCGTGAGACTTCCCGGCTGCCCCCTCGTCCCCGGTCCTGACAGAGGAAAGAAGGGGTCAGGGTGGGCCGTGCACGTGGAAGAAGGGTGGAAGGAGCCTGGAGCCTGCGTAGCAATCCGGAGCGGGCGCAGGGCGCGCCCATGCCTCCTGGCCTGCCAGCTCGGCACTCCCCGCCCAACTCCAGCCAGGAGAATTGAGCACCCTCCAGTTCCCTGCTCTGTCCCTTCCTGTCCATACAAGCCGGGTGCAGGCAGCCTGGCCTGCAGTGCGGGTGGGTCCCTGCACTGGAACAAGCAGTGCTCGCTATCTGCTCCACTCAGGGGGAGGGAGGGAGGGAGGGAAGGATCAGAGCCTTGGCCTGGAGTGCGAGCAGCAAGGGAAGTTGCTTCAACATGCCGGGGAGCAGCTGTATCTGCTGCTGCCAGCCTCCCTGGCACAGGGTGCGAGTGGGGATTGGGCAGCCCCGAGCACCCGGGGTCTGCTGCAGTGCACGGGGCTGGGGAGAAACCTCCAGCTACAATCAGCCCTGTGGTGAGTGGGTGAAGGCCTGGAGGGGCGAGTCCGTGTGCTTCCCTAGCCGGGAGACAGCCCCCGTGCTCTCTGCTAGCACAAACCCTGCTGGCGGGATGGCCTGATACTCTTCTTTCTGCATCGCTCTAGAGACATCACGGGCTCCTGGAAGCGGAGACCGGCTGCAGGGCCCCATCCCAGTCCTAGCTGCCCACAACCCAAGTGCCAGCAGGTGCTGAGGGACCTCGAACCCGCCATTGCTTGTAGGCTGCCTATTCCTGAACAGGTGGTGTCATTCCAGGGCCCTGCGTCACCGCTGATGTTTTCCTAATAACACCTTGTGCTTCAACAGCGCCTTTCATCTCAGGATCTCAAAGCACAGCTTAGGCCCTTCATTAAGCCTTCCATAACCTCAGGAAGGTAAGAATTAACCTCATTATTTATGATTATCTCCATTAGGCACAGGGGGACACTCAGCAGCCAGAGGTTAAGTGACTTGACAAAGGTCATGCAGAAAGGCTGGGCCGGAGCTAGTAGCAGAACCCGGGAGTCCCCTCCCCGTCGTGGTCCATGCCCTACAGTGCCATTGAATGCTTTTTGGCCAGAGCTTGCTGTGCTCGCGTCTACTGTGCTGGGACACGGGTGCGGTCGTACAGGAAACCTTTTCTTTTCCAAACACTTAGCCCAGTGCAGAAGAGTGTAACCCATAAATGCACAGAAATCACTCGGCTTCACCCTCCAAGGTCTCCCTGAGTGTCTGAGAGGATAAATATCTCCACGCATAAGCTGGAACTGTAGTACCAGCTAATCCAGAATTAAAGGATAAAGCTATCTCCTTATCTTTATTATTATTTCTCTTACAATAGCCTCCTCGAGGCAGCAAACAAGGCTGGGGCCTCATGGTGCTGGGTGCTGCACAGGCACATGGAGAGGAACAGGTCCTGCCCTGAAGCTCCCAGCTGGGATAACCAAGTTGTTCTCAGATGGTGAAACGAGGCACAGAGCAGCGAAGGGACTTGCCCAGGGTCTGCCAGGAACCCTGTGGCAGAGCTGGGTACCAGACCCAGTCGTGGTGACGATGTGTCCAGGGCCTATGAGAGAAACTGGGGGAGACCTGATACACCCTGGTAGCCCACCTCCCCCCACCAGACAGAAAATGAGAGTGGTCTGACATTGGGCACCTGGTATCTCCTTCCCCCCCAACAGGCCCTGGCTGTGTCTCGCTGGCCCACTTCGCTGGTACGCCTCAGAACATCAGTGTGGCCTGCTTAGACAGGCGTATTTCCCACAGGCGTGTCCTGGGACGG
>NW_017729015.1:18630268-18632314 GCF_001723915.1 Gavialis gangeticus | reverse complement strand
CGTGGCCTGCTTAGACAGGCGTATTTCCCACAGGCGTGTCCTGGGACGGAGCCAGCACATCCCGGTTTGGAAATCTGTGATCTGAGCTTTCATCCCAGCTCTGGCAGCCACTCCCTGCAACACAGAGGGCTCCTCGGTGCCTCGGTCTCCCTGTCCGTACAGCACAGAGCACACCAAGGCGTCTCGCAGCCGAGCGAGGGGTTAATAAGTTAAGCACTGAGAAGAGAGGCTTCAGAGGCCAAATTGGAGATGCCGTTTCCATTAAATGAGGGGGGAGGAAAAGAAGGTGCCGGGGTGAGATATCAGCAGAAGAATTAGCAAATGTTTCCCTTGGGGGCACCTCTGTTTTTGCATCCAGCGAAGCTGTGTGCAATGAGGAGGGGACTGTCACTTGTAGAGACTTGCAGACATCAGGAAGGAAGGTGCTACGATAATTAGTGCAAACCAACAGCACTTGCCGAGCTGGGAATGCAGCCATGTGCTAGCTCAGCTGATTCTCCACTGACGGCTGTTGTAATACCCTAGGCCCCCCCAAAACGTCTCCAACAAACAAGCGCAAGAATAGTTTGCGGAGGCCCTGCACATCCTGCAAAGCTGGGTTTTCTGGTTTTTTTCAGATCTTATTTTCATTTGGGCTTGGTCCAAATCGGAGAGAAACCAAACATTTCTGCAATGCCCCACAAACTGGAAGTGCCCCAAGCCCTGCAGCTGAGACGGGAAACGGGTTGTTCTGACAACAGCCCACTTGCTTCCCAGGCTCCCGGCTCCGGGACTGCCCCGCCACAACCTGCCCTGCCAGGGGCTCCTGCTCTAGTCCATCTGCCCCGTGGCTTGGCTTCAGAGGAAGGTCATCCAGCCCGGGATGTTCTGAATCACACATTCCAGGCTCAATGAACCAGCGTTTTCCAGCGAGACTTGGTATCCTCAGAAAATTTCCAGCCATCTCTAATTAAAACCTCCGGGGGAGGGGCATCTCGCTGAAGAAGGAGTCAGGGCTCCTGCAAACAAGTATGTAGGGAGGAGGTCGAACATTGCAGGAGGCCTCTTTCAAGTAGCCTGCTCCTGGGGTCCCAAAGCGACCAGCCCACTATATCTTAGGAGACAAGATCTCTTCAGTTTCCCGAACCTGCAGCCACTCAGCGACCTGCTTCATAGCGACCTTGAACTAGCAAAAGAGATCCACAGAGGAGCTATCATGACGTTGGTTTTGGCCCGGGTGGTTTTACATACCTGGCAGGGGTGATCCCCTTCTTCCTGGCCTCGAACGACTCAGTGTAGCTGAGGGTGAAGACCTGCCCACTGCAGGCGGGCACCCCTGCAAGTGTCTACAAATGCCTCCCAAGGCAAGGATCTCAGCTACACAATTGATGGTGATGGGGGATTGCTCCTGGGCTCTCCCTCTAGCTTGCTTCTTCGGCTTTTTGGCTTGGGGCAAGCAAAACTAGGGGGCTTGGAGCCTGCATGTAGGAAGCCTGCCCTGGGTTTGGGGGTATCTGAAGCCCCGGGCTGAAGAGGCTGGGAGGGAGGACACGTGCCGGTGATAGCACCATGCAGACTTGAACAATTGAGCTCTGCTCAGTCAGTAGACTTCAGAGGCTGATTTGGCCTCAGATGTGAAATATTTAAAAAAAAAAAAAAAAAAAAGTCCACTGAGTCCACATCAATAGCAAGAGCCTTCTCCAGCCAAAGGAATTCATGCATGGCTTGGAGAACAATACATGCAGATGGTGGGGCTCCACCCGCCCTGGAGTGATGCAAAAGCAACGGGCTGCGTTTTGGGAAAGGTATGGGGTCAAGGCTCCTCCACACATTGTTCTAGTATGCAGAGTCTCACGGGACTGGCAAAGAGTCCGTCAGACGCGGGGAGCCCTGTCGTCCCAGATCCTAAGCTCCGATAGCCATTAACTTATGGGAACGTTCGTCACAGGTCCAGACACACCCACGACACGTTGAATGCCATTACCCTGCCAAGCACATATTTCCATGCTTCTGCCAAAATCTCGTCGGCATCACACAATGAGAGGAGGATCCTGGACCGCCCCAGGG
>NW_017729015.1:18624123-18625268 GCF_001723915.1 Gavialis gangeticus | reverse complement strand
ACCCACGCCACGTTGAATGCCATTACCCTGCCAAGCACATATTTCCATGTTTCTGCCAAAATCTCGTCGGCATCACACAATGAGAGGAGGATCCTGGACCGCCCCAGGGTGAAAGCCATCCTGGCATGGGAGGGCCTAGCACAGCGGGCATCAGGGAAGCCCTTGGAGACAGGCAATGCACCCAGGACTTGTGCTGGCTCCCTGCAGAGGGTGGACTTCACCCAAGGGAAGTGCAGGACTCATGTGCTGCTGGGTTGGGCATTAGGGAGACAAAGGCACAGGCTCTTCCCATGTATTCATGCCCCGTCCGGATCCAAACAAGCGCTTGCCTCTTGCATGGTTGAAATATTCTGATAGCACCTTTCATCTGGGGAACTCAGAGCAGCCACTAATTATCCAGGACCTCAAACCACCCCGGTGAGGCATTTCAGTGTTGTTTATTCTCCATTTGACAGCCAAAGCCCTGGGTGATGGGGTGAGTCAGTGGCAGAACTGGGAATAGCACCCAGGTCCCTGCCCTAGCACTAACCCATACTCCCTTCTTTTGTTCAACAAGTGACTCACTGTAATCCCATGCGATATATGGGTCTGGATCACAGGGGGCCGGGGTGGTTACCTGTCCTTTCTAGTGCCTTGCCTCCTCTCTCGCTCCCTGTTCTCTGTCAATGCACCTGCCGGACTTTCAAATGCTGGATAGTGAGCAGATGGAGCTGGGGCCATCTGTGTTGCTTGTTTGCACAGCACCTAGCACAGTAGGCCCAAGTCCCTGACTGGGATACTATAATAGAAAGTAGGCATCAGGATCATTTGAAGCTTTCAGGAGTGGGCTTACTTGAAATGAATTTCATCTCATTCGATTTGCATAGCAGCATTAAGCCGCCGTTCTTTACTCTGAACGTTTCAGCATCGTGTGAAAAATACAATGGGGGCAAAATCCTAAAGGAGTCAGAGTTATACCCTAATTTTCAGCCACCTTTGGGCTATTCTTTGAGCACCTTCTGAGCCCTGCCGTTCTTGCATTGTCTGTGAGATCACTTGCATTTCTGGTTACTTTATTTGAGAGGAATCCAGCTTGGGAGTATTTATAGCAATGCTTTTGCTGCTGATGTCTGTGCTCCAGGTGCCGTTTGCCTCTCTGCGGAGGG
>NW_017729015.1:18610607-18619123 GCF_001723915.1 Gavialis gangeticus | reverse complement strand
TTGCATTGTCTGTGAGATCACTTGCATTTCTGGTTACTTTATTTGAGAGGAATCCAGCTTGGGAGTATTTATAGCAATGCTTTTGCTGCTGATGTCTGTGCTCCAGGTGCCGTTTGCCTCTCTGCGGAGGGTCCCACATATGCACTGTGCCTTCATTTGTCAGAAGCAAGACAGTCGGCAGCGTCCGCAGTGTTTCATCTGCCCTCGTGGGAGACGTCACATACCATGCACCAAGGCCTACCGCGTGTCTGGGAATGCCCATGCTAGGAAGGAAGCGATGCTTTTGGAAACATGATATGCATTTGCTATGAATAAGCAGGAGCTATCGAGTGAGCTCAGTTTGTGAAGGGCGGTTTCCAACACAAGCACCAGCGCACTCCACCTCTTGAGTCCACATTCACCACCACGGTGGCAGCTGTGTTTATACAGAGCGTGCCGTCTGCGCTCATGTCTGATCTTGGGCAATTATTCCCAGCTCCGAGCCTGCAGGGACAGAGGCAAGGGCCCAGGTCTCAGGGGATGGAGTGAATGCCCCCCGTTCCACCCTCTCCTCCTCCATGCCAGGCACCAAGGGAGGTTTCCCTGCTGCTCCCCCTGGCACCTGACAGCCTTGGTGTTGGATGGTTTGGCTGACGACTGGTTTTAACTAAACCTTCTCCTAGTCCTGTCCTCTCCGCCGCAGTCCCAGTCCTTAGGAGAAGCCATAGCTTGCCTGTACATTTATAACAACCCCCACCCCAGGAAACCTTTAGCCCAGCTAGAAAACTCCTGGTGGGTTTCTATACACCCTCAAGCAGTATCTGGAAATTGCCCCCTCCCCTACTGGAAACCCCAGTGGAAACCACGTTCCAGTTCATCTTCCTCGCTGTTCTTTTCCTAAACTTGAACAGGCCGTGGCATGTTCCTGGCTCCATCCCATGCCGTTTCCCAGCAAGGCCAGGAGCTGCAAAGCTGGTGTGTCTGCTTTCAGCACTTCTTGATGTCAGTGGACACGGGTGCAGACTGCTGCCTGTTTTTTTCAAGCAGCTTTTCACAATTCCAGGCTAATAAATCCGAACGCTGCCAGCCACGGCCACTAAACTTTTCACCACCATGGACGGTGGTGGAGGTCCATCCCGGTGCCGCCCACAGCTGGTTTTATCGAGACCTAGAACATACACACCAGCTAGCGCGGGAGCGGATCTCTGTATTTGCTGACGCGCGAGCGGGCAGGGGAAGATGCAGCATAGGTAACAGTTATGATGTGCAGTGATGGACCCGCTCATGGTGCTGAGCTTCCGCTGTATTGATTTGGTATATTTACTATAAATATGCACAGCGAGCAGCCTCCCGAGCCACTCCACAAGTCCTGATGCAGTCTCCCTGGTCAATTCGTACTGGGAGAGAGACCTCCAGGCTTGAGATCTGTGCACTAAAGCAGCACCCACGGTTATCCCTTACGCCTTGGTGGATACAAGCATGGTAACACAAGAAGGAAAAAGAACCTGAATTTTGCTGTTGAATTTCCAGATCCGACTCTCTCAGATAATACTCCTATGACAAATACTAGCTCTGGGGCTACGTTATCCGTTCAGCTTGCTCTTTCCTTAGCCCAGCACTATTCTTCCTGGCTTCCATGCTTCCTCGGCCTTCTCGCAAGCCAAAGGCAATGTGCGCCTCTGATGTAATCGCCAGGACACTTTCTTTTCTTCCACGACTCTGCACCACCTTGTTCTCATGAAGAATCTCACCACACCTGCCTGCCTTCACCTGAGCTGCCTTCCTGCATCTTATCACCTCTCCCCACGTTTCGTCTGCCTCAGCACAAAGCGACGCGGTGGGAGTCAGTGGCAGCAAAAGCCACATTGGCAGGCGCAGAATTCTGCCCTTTTGGGCAGCTGGCATCCCCCATCGTCTGCCCCCTTTCCACTGCGCTCACCCCAGGATACGTGTCCTCCCCTCCGCTCCCCTCTGCTTTCACTCTGTCCCCAGCCCACCCCCAACGCTGGCACAGGGTGCTGGTGAATCGGATCAGCGCGCTTTCTCCTCGTCCGCCGTTCTTTATGGCTGGCAGGAGCTCCGCAGAGACATCTCGGGGCCACTTCTCTGTCGTCCTGATCTCTCCTTAAACTCCGTATCTGTGATGCAGCATTCACCCAGAGTTAAGCCTCTGCCGTGCTGTGCTGCACCTGCCGTGTATTGCGCTGATCCCTGCTGCCTCCCTGTTTTCTTGTCCTCCCCTACCTGCTTTGAGCATCCGTCTGCAGCACTGTGTCTTGATTGCGAGTCAGGTGGAGCAAGGGCTGTTTTTCTTGCACGTGTGTGTCCAGCTCCTTGTGACTGGGACGGTGATCTCTGATAGGGACCCGTTAGCTTGGCCTCAAAACAAACATGCACAATTACTTTGCAGCAGAGATGGGAACGTGGCTGATTCATAAGAAATCTTGGGGCCTCTGCCCAGGTAGGTCTCAGTGTAGCATCCTACAAGCAGGTAGAGCAGCTTTTTAGCTCAGTTGGTTACAGCGTGGTTAGAGCGTAGCACCAATGTTGTAAGTTTGATCCTAAGTTAGACAAGATGACCTCTTGAGGTCCCTTCCAGCTTCTCTGCGGTTTATGAGCTGCTTGCAGGATCTGGCACAGACTGGGTGGGGGACACTGTTATGTGCACTAGGCTGCGCAGCACAGCTTGGGTCACCTCAGGTGACAATTGCGTTGTGAGGAGGTTCCCTGCCCTCCTGGAGCCGCAGCACAGATGGACATTTAGCCTGGCCCTTTCCCAGGCTGCTGATTCTGTCATGCTTTGCACACGTGTCTGCATTGTTGCTGCACCATGGAAATGGCCAGCAATACTAATTATTACTAGTTATTAGTAGCGATGACATCACAGATCTTCCAAAGCACCAGAAGAATTTAGGAGCATGGTGTCTTTCCATGGGATCAGGGCTCCTAAACACCTGAGGTGCCTTTGCGAATCTTCCTCGTAATTCTTTGAGACAGATTTTCAAAGGGACGTTCTATGGGAGCTGGTGCCTAACTCCCTTGGGCTCTTTGGAAAACCCCAATTTGTCCCACAGCCAGGAAGTTTCCTGCGTCTCTTCTCCTTTCTCCGTTCTGAAGATCTCCCACGGTAGCTTTCTGATAAGCATCTTGTTTCCAAGTTCAGGCTAGGATACCTCCTCTTTCAGTCCTAGCCTTTCCCCAGAACAGTAGCCACACCTGTCCTTGCTCCTGCATGTGTGTGATTACAGCTGCATTTCATAAATCCACAGTCTGGAAGGCTGCAGTAGAGTTGGCCACCCGCCCATTCTTTATCATAAGATAACCACTTTACCACTTCGGTGGAGTGGCAATAGCAGGAGAGAGAAGGCTGTCAGGGAAACCCATGCAGCTTAACAGCACTGAAGATAAAGCAGGACCCTTGAGTCCTTGGCAGAACTGAAAGGGTGAAAGTTCATGATTCTCCTTAGACACTTTGTCCTTTTACTCTTCTCACCTTTGTTTGAGGATTTTATAACTTGCTATAAAACCCCATGAAGCATGAGCAGTCAGGAGCCAAGTCCTGCCCCATATTACACCCTTGCAAGGGGTGGCAAGGTGTGACCATGGACAGACTTTAATGTGTGGAGACAAATACGTCCCTGTGGTGTAGCAATGCAGTTACCCCAGGGAGGAGTCCGACCTGTAGTCCTGAGGGACTCTGGCAGGAGCACACGTGCTACTAAGCAAAAGGCAGATCCTCGTTTACACGGCACCTTCTTTCCAGTGCTGCAAGAGCTCCTGGTCTGTAAGGCAGCAAACAATTGCTCCATCTCAACTGGATCCCATGAAATGGTGGTGGTGGTGGTGGGGTCATTCTGGTCCTTTCTCCTTCTCCCTACAGAGAGCCATATTGTTCCTCAGGCTGTTTCTGCTCTGCCCTGGGGCTGGGGTTATGTGCACGTGAGATACAAAGCAGCATGGAGAGACAGGTCACATTTTGGTGCCTCCAGGAGTGTTGCTGCACCGTACCCTGCAGCACACCGTGCCTCAGAGCAGCATTGCCAGTGGACAAGCCATTCCTCATATTGCACCCTGTCCTGGAGCAGCCCCCTGGATCCTGTGCACCATATGCTATGAAATACTCTCTTCCTCCAGCCCCCTCCTGCCACCACTGCCCCACAGCCTGGCTGTGCTCTGGACACTGCTCCTGAACATGAGTACACAGTAGGAAGATGCCCAAGTAGCACTGCGCACCATGGGCTTTCACTTCTCAATTATCACTTCTCTCTGGCAAAGTCCAAATTACACTGAAAGCTCCTTGACGTGGAGAGCTTCCTTTCTCGTTACTAGAAAGTATCTCCAGTGCAATTCCTGGAACTGCAGGTGCTCTGGAATCGCACAAAAATATGTGCACCTTAAGTTCTAAAATGAGCAGAAATCAAACCTTTGTGCTTCGTTTGGTTACTAATGAGCAGTCCTAATTAGTTACAGGGGGGCTCATTTAATGCCTAGAACTAAGTAATTGCAGGATTTAATTAAATTAAGTAGAAGGACTGTGGTCCCAATGTTGCAACTGGATCCAGCCAGGCACAGACATCACTCTCACAGAACCACTGGCAAGATCAACAATGAATAGAGCATAGGATGCCAAAAGTGGTTGTTTTTTTTAATGGAAGGTTTAAAGGGATTAATATGTAACTTAAAAGTGAAGTATGTCCAGGTATCTCAAAGTAGCAAAGAATTCACTTGTCTCAAAGAATTCCAGCCTCGGCCAGTCTTGAACAGCTATGATATAACCCACCAGAGCAGTCTCACCAAGTCAGAGGTTTTACTTGTGGTTACCCATCTTCAAGAAAAATGAATTCATCCTGGCACAGGTGTAGAAAAGGGGGTAATTAGGGGAATGAGGAGGATATCTTTTGAAAGGAGACTAAAAAAGCTTGCCTTGTTTGATCTAGCCAAAGGAAGGCAGAGAAGGGACACAATTGCTGTCTATAAACACAGAAGGGGGAGGGTGCGTGCCCGCGTGCATGTGTACCAGGGAGGGAGAAGAGCTGTGTGGGCTAAAGGACAGCACTGACATCAGAACAAATGGGTGTACACTGGCCATGAATTCATTTAGGCTGAAAATCAGTGTAAGATTTCTAACCACGACAGGAGGGAGGCTCTGCAACAGCCTTCTGCATGGAGTAATGGAGACAGGAAACTAATAGGTTGTAAGATGGAGCTTGATAAATTTATGAATGGGACTACGGGGTGTGGCTGGCTCAGGGTCCCCAAGAAGCCCCTTTTTGTCCTGTGTCCCTCTGGCCAGAAAGTGTTTTTCTAGCCATTTAATCAGTCTCAACTTGGCTGTATACACCGGCCAGAGATTTCACCGCAGCATCACTGCACCTGGCTCAACGAGCTGTGTGTGAACTGGAGCACACCATTTAGAGCAGAGCCCAAGCGCTGGAGAATTTCCCATGTCCTTTGGTCATCTGTTCCAATGGCCGAAAAACTCCCCTTTTAAAAACATGCGCCTTATTTTCATTTTGAACTTTGTTGACTTCAGCTTCTCACGACAGGAATGTGCTACGCCTTTGTCTGCCGGATAAAAGAACCTTCTGCTATCAGCTATCTTTTCCCTGGGGTGGTAATTATAGACTGCAGTCAAATCACCTCTTCACCTTTTCTCAATAAGCAAAATAGATTGAGCTCCTTTAGTCTGTGAGTATAAGGCTCATTTTACGTACTACAGCCAGACCTACAGATGGCTCAGGCTGTGGTTTATTCATGAAATTCCTGGCTGGGGAGGGCTGCTATGCAAAGGTCTCGGTGTCACAAACTGAAGTAAGCAGCACGTCATGCTACATTTAGCAAATCCTGTAAAATGAAAGCTGTTATTATTACAAATAGTGCAAACCACAGAAATACTGAAGGGAGATACGTTCCTGGGACTGAGAGGCTGAGGAATGCCCAGCCCCAGATGAGAGATGGGTTATAGGAGCATTTCATAGGGTTCGCAGGATGCAAAGTCAACATAGATCTAAGACTTTGCAGGATGAGGAAGTAGGTGATTCCCCTAGTTTCTTCCCTGGAGAAATAAATCTCTAGGTTCACAATGGGGGCCTACAGAGGCAGATAAAGTCCGTGACAGCACCAGCACTCCTGTCTGTTGTTGGTGTCTGGACTGCCCCTGTCCTCACATGCAGATGCCTGCCCCAACCCATTCCCCCATTGCTCTTTCCATCCTCTCCAACAAAGCCCCTGCCACAAAGCACCCCGTTTCCACCCTGCACAGCACCTCCACAAAACCCCTGGACATGGGCAGATCCTGGATTTTGAAATGAGGGGTGCAGATGGTGTGGTGCATCATCACCTAGAACACAACACACGTTTTCCTCTAGTTAAAAAGAAACGAGAAGCTTCACTAATAAGTAGGGGCCCGGAGCTGTAGTATTCTATTTCAGATTGAAGCAAAAAAATAAAAATTTTATTGGAATGTGCATTCATATTCTGTATCATGTATTATATATAAAACACAGCAAGGTAGGCCAAATAATCCCAAGATATTGTTTGATTAGGCCTGGCTTGGGGGCAGACTTTGTGGGTGCTCTGGGGCTCAAGCACCCACTGAAAAAAATCTGTTGCTCAGCACTCGTGAGCCATGGCTGCTTTGATTTTACATGTTAGGCAAAAACCAAAGGCCATACTGATGAGTCCTGGAGTCATTACAGCCAAATGCATGTCTCTTTTTTACATTCATAAAACAAAAGCAAACTGTCTTGAGCATCTGGACAGTGCCTCCTGTGCTTCCCTGAAAGCGATTTCCACACCTGAGCTGACGTTCCCTTGAGTTAGTATTTCCACACCTGAGTTTATGGTTTTAGGTAGCATTAAAAAGCAGTCTGCAAGGGTGTGCCATAGGAGCTCCGGTGACTAAGGAGCAGCTAAAAAGACAGCAGCATGGCAGACCTAGGGCTAGCTGGAGAAGTGGCACCAATAAAGACCATTTAAAAGGATTAGAGAAGGGGTGGGCAAAATGTGGCCCGCCAGGCCATTCTATCCAGCCCGCGGGGCCCCTAAAAAATTTAGAAATTAATATTTATCTGCCCTGGGCTGCCTGTCATGTGGCCCTTGATGGCTTGCCAAAACTCAGTAAGTGGCCCTCCGCCCGAAATAATTGTCCACCCCTAAATTAGAGGGTCATTGGCACCTATGGTATGGAGGGTTTAGAAAGGACCAGAGAAATCAGCTAGCTTCACTGCTCCCTGCATAGGCAACTGGATTTAAACTCTGGATAGATCACTACCCTATGCCCCATACCCCATGCCCATCCACATGCCCCATGCCCCCATACCCCAGGTCTTTTGCTGTTGTGTATCCCTTTAAATCCCATGCCCATGCCCCATGCCCCATTCCCATACCCTATACCCAGTGCCCCAGGTCTTTTGCTGGTGCATATCCTTTTAAATCCCAATCCCATGCCTCATGTCTTTTGCTGGTGTGTACCCCTTTAAATCCCAATCCCCATATCTTTTGCTCGTGTGTACCCCTTTAAATTTCAATCCCATGCCCCATGTCTTTTGCCGGTGCGTATCCCTTTAAATCCCAATCCCCGTGTTTTTTGCCCCTGTGTATCCCTTTAAATCCCAGGCCCATGCCCCATATCTTTTGCCGGTGCGTACCCCTTTAAAGTCCCGTCCACTACCCCTGACCAATCAAAGCCGGGATTCCCGCACGGCGCGAGGCAGCCGACGGCGAGCGGGAGGGACCAAAGAGCGAACTTCCTCCACGCCCTCCCTCTCCGCCCCGCCCCTTTTCCGGCACCGCCTTCTGATTAGCGCTGGCGGCATCTGAGCTCTCCAACCGCAGCCAATGGGAGCGCTGGAGGCCGCCGGCGGGGGGCCGGGGATTGGTGGGCGGGCCGAGCCAATGGGCGCGCGGCGAGGCGTTGATATAAGGCGGCGCGGGCACTGAGGCGGTGCAGTGTTCCGTGCAGCTGGTGGCCGGGGCGGACCTTACTCTGCTCCTCCGCAGACGTTTCCCCTCAGAGTTGGTTCTTAGTCTTCCTGTGCTTCTTTTTTTTGTTTGTTTTTTGATTCCTCCCCGTCACTTCCGCCTCGTTTCCTCTCCCGCTTCCGCCTCCTCTTCCGGCCGCTTCAGCAGAGGAGCGTCGCGATGCTGTCGGCAGCAGCGGGGGGCCCCGGGCCCGGCGGCTTGGAGCGGCGCGGTGGCCGCTTCAGCGTTCTCACCTGGGAGCAGGTGCAGCGGCTGGACCAGATCCTGGGCGAGGCCGTGCCCATCCACGGCCGTGGCAACTTCCCCACCCTGGCCGTGCGGCCGCGCCGAATCGTGCAGGTGAGGGGGCGGGTTGCACCTTGTAGACTGGCTACGTCAGAGGCGCCCCCTGTTGTGGAGGTTGGGGCCTGTGGGGCGTGGGTTACGTCTCCCTGCCCCCTGAGGAGCTTGGGCTGGTGGTGTGGAAGGGG
Organism: Gavialis gangeticus; assembly: GCF_001723915.1. Classification (NCBI taxonomy): domain Eukaryota; kingdom Metazoa; phylum Chordata; order Crocodylia; family Gavialidae; genus Gavialis; species Gavialis gangeticus. The sequence continues at coordinate 18,610,691 of NW_017729015.1, read as the reverse complement.
TTACCCCCGCCACTGCAGGTTTAGGTGCCTCCTTCCCTGCCCCCCACCCCTCTGCCTTGTAGCTGGCAGCATGCAAGGGGTTAA
>NW_017729015.1:18543460-18605607 GCF_001723915.1 Gavialis gangeticus | reverse complement strand
GGGTTAACCCCGCCACTGCAGGTTTAGGTGCCTCCTTCCCTGCCCCCCACCCCTCTGCCTTGTAGCTGGCAGCATGCAAGGGGTTAAACCTTGCTGTGAGTTTAGGTGAAGCCTTCCTTGCTCCCTGCTGTGTAGATGGGGTTAAACCCACCTTGCTGCATACTTAGGTGACCCCCTTTCTTGCTCCGGGCTGTGTGGCTGGCAGTGTGGATGGGGTTAAACCTGCCCTGCTGTCGAAGGTGTCTGCGGAGCTTGGCCCCTCCTGAACTGAGGCCCAGCTCCTGCAGGAGTGGGGGAGCCCTGTACATGTGTCCCAGGAGGGTCTGAGTCTTGGGTCAGGCAGACGAGTGCCTTTGCTGGCCAGGAGCTGCAGTGTGTGAGGCAGGGGCTTCTGCCCGCCCCCTCCCCCCCAGGCAGCTGCAGGGATCTGGGGGTGGGGAGGGGTTGACAGGGCCCTTAGGAGCCCACCTCACAACCCGAGCCTTTCCTGAAAGGTTCCTGCAGAATCTGGACTCTACCCTGAGGCTGCGCTGGGGCTGGTCCTGTGCTTGCTTTTTTACTGTCTGCTTATATGGGGCTTGGAATCTGCTAGCAGAAAATAAAACTGCTGAGATGGTGAGATCTGGTCTCCTGCCTTTGGCATCTCGCCACCTGGGCTCAGAAATTCTCTAGCTGAAGCAAATACGTTTAACTAGCCAAATCCAAGGTGGTGGTTGCTGGTTGCTGAATCCAGATTGAGGTCTAGGAGTCTTGCTGTTAGCTTTTGAAAAGAGATGTATGACAAGGATTTGGAAGGGAACTGGACCTGTCTGAAAGCTGAAGTACAAGGCTAACCTCCACTCCCAGGAGTCCTCACAGCAAAGTCCATTTAGATAGAGTTCCTTTTATTAATCTTCTCTAGCCCCAAACATTCACTCCAGGGGCAAAGAGGTGTTGAAGGTGGAAAGAATTTTTCCCTGTTTTAGATAAAAAGCTAACTTTTAAATGCCTTAATCTAGTAAACACTTTGTCTAGTACAGCTTGCCGTAGACCCATTCTGTAATCGGATCCATACAAAGCATTTTCCTCTGTAAGAGACTACTCTGGTGCATGACTAAAGTGGCACAAGTTAGCCAATGACTCCCTATATGCCTGAAGAAGGGTGTGTGTGCCCAAAATCTTGCAAAGAACAATTTTTTCCACCTGCTCAATTGGTCTAATAAAAGAGATCACATCTACCTAAAGAACCTTGTCTGCCTGTGACCAACACTGCAACAACCTTTACTGTAAAGTAGAGTTTTCATAATGGCTAAACTCACATCTCTATCTGCACATGCTTGTTACACAACTGGAAGGTTTATGAGCAACTTCTACACTGTTCTAGGTGCAGCAGGTCCTATTAAAAGGCCTGGCTTAGGCTCCTTTGTAAAAAAAATAAAGCTGTGAGTTGACCTCAATTATCTGAGTGTCAAGGGGATGTCAGATGTTTGGATTTGTCAATGTAAATTAATGTTGGGACATGATGACCCTATTTCAGATTCTTGAGGTCTGGAGCATCAAAACCTGAGCTTGTAGCTGAGGGGACAAACTGATGCGGGTATTTTTTTTTTTTTTTTTCCTGTACAGCTCCATGGGTAGCAGAAGCTCTAGTAGTTTGTTAGAATGTGCATTAGAGACCTAATCTGTAGTCTGCTGTAGCAAAAGTAATGCATAACATTGAAGGGGCACTCCCAGTTTGAAATGGGCTGGAGCTGTATTTCTTAACTAAGGCACTAGAAGATTTAAAAATGAATTCTCAACATCTGAGATTACTTTAAATTATGATGCTGCCTCTGCCTCTACAGTTTGTACAATTTGACCTTGAAGGCGAGTAGCTATGAGACCTGTTTGTATTAACTGTTTCCACTAGCATTTTAAAATGCAGGACTTGCTTCTCCAAAAACATAGTTTTTCATTTAAATGTCAGTCCAAATGCAAGTGTCCTTCAGTTCTTGCCAAATTGACAGTAATATGCATAGTTTGTGCCCTAATCTAATCTTTCTAAATTAACAAACTGTTTTAAACAAAGTAATAAACAGTGATTAATATTAAAGCTAACAACAGTGTCTAAATAGGCTGCTGCATATTCATGTTTGGGAGGCTACTTCATTCCTCAGTAATGACTCATCAGATGTTAAAATCTAGCATGCTGGCTTCTAATTAAAAAGGCTGTTCACAAAGCAAAAACCAAACTGGCCTTCACAAGAAACTAACCTCTAATATTTGTGGGCCTGAACTGTTTGTTTCACTTTACAACATCTTTCAGATCCCCTTTAATTGTTTTTTAACTACATTTTTTTTTAAATACAAAGCAACATGAGCTGAATTTGAGTTCAGGTTCAAGCTGCATCAGTTGGATTGCTGGAGTGCTAGAAGTGCATGCATCTAAGGTTCAAAGCCTAATGAAATTTCATTGAACAAATTATGATAAACCACTATTGGTGTTAAATTTAGTTTCTGTGTAGTAGAAGAAACCTGCCAGCACTTCTAGAAGCCACATAGCTAGTATCAAATGTTCTATTTAATGCTAGCAGTAAGTAACTTTAAACTAAAGAGCCCATCTTCCTCAGTGCCAAAGCTGTAATGACTGATGAAAAGCGTTGCCACTAGCAATTTCAGATACTAAATATGGAGGACGGTAGCTTCAATTTAGATAGTCCATCTAGCAGCTTCTGCACATGGGTTTGACTAATCTGAAGCAAGCAACCAAAAAAGGCAGTTACTACTTCTACTTGGCTCATACAGTTTGTTAACTAAATGATGTAGAAAACCAATCCAAAAGCAGGCAGCGACAACCTGATGGTCAGAATCAATTCTCTACCATATATTGAGTAACTCTGTTAGCTTCACAGGGAGCTGATCCTTACTACCATCTCCTGGCAGTGGTCTGTTCCCCTTATCACTTAATCCCATAGCAGTTGGTGAACAATAGTTCAAATACTACTTTTCCTCTGCTATGGTTCATAACAAAGCCTTTTGCATAGGTAAAGTTTCAAATGTCCTCTTCATAGATTGCATCAAAACATTTAAACAAAACACTTAAACCCTGTGCAGAATGCCTTACTGTGGCTAACAAACTTCTAGCTATATCCTGTCCAAAGAAAAGGAACTATTCTAAAGGAGCTGTCTCATCCCTGATGCCTGTTGCCATTTCATGCCAAAGATTTTTCCACTAGCTTTTGGGGTAAGGATTGCACCAGTAGGGAGTAGAATGTGTGTGAGATGGTGAACCTGATGGTTTTTATTCTTTTTAGGACCAACACTACTCTAAATGTTACAAAACTCTATCCCTACAAATTTCTTTATTAACATGCTGCATATACAGGAAACCTGACTTAACTCTACAGTTCCAGCAATCGGAAGGAACTGGTGTGAAATCTTATTTGACCTTCATACTTCAAACTTATTTTAATTTGCTGTCAAATCTCCAAAAATACATTTTTCTTCTGCCATTCAGATTTTGTTCAGTCTCCAACTTTTTTTCCCCTAAAACTTCTGTTTCAAAATCTGTAGCTTTCTAAACACTTTTTGGATTTAAAAGTAAGGCTGTATGTGCATTTGATGCTTTTAATGTTAAATAGTTTACTAGTTAATAGTTACCTGACATTAGAATCTTACAATTTGGCAATGAGTTCAGGCACACTTCCAATTTGAGAGCCACAGTAACTAGTGCTAAAGAATAATTGAGAAATACCAGCTCTATGGAATATAACAGCTTGAATGATTCTTTTTTCCCCTAATGGTTAAACTTTGACCCAAGTGCTCTTTGTTTCCTTGAAAGTGTATCTGACTACAGGACTAGGATAACAACCCTTCACAGAAGTAGCTGATGTTAAGATAGTGCCCTAGCTTTGACATAACTAACTTCTTATCTGTTGCCTCTTTAACCTTCTAGTAAGTGGTGCTGGTTCTAACTTGACCTTCAGGAACCTTACTTGGTTTAGGCCATGTTTGCCCAACCAGGGGGAAAAGGAGCAGTGACTTGCAATCCAAGCTAAGCATTGACAATGCAGTAGTAGAAGTCATTAAGATTATTTGAAAGGGCAGTGTTCCAAGCTGCCTTTTCCAGGTAGTGTCCTCTAGTAACCTTTTTCCTGCATTAGATTCCTAATCTTAGTTGCATTTCAGTTTGAATTCACAGTTGTAGCAGAAACTTTCAGGGAAAGAGACTTTCTCTATTGGTGCTCAAATGCTTCAGTGTTTTTTTGGGACCTTTCCTCACTTCAGACATTAGGTAAAATAAAAGCAAACTGAAGCCTGAATTTTTTCAAGGTTTTTGAGGACTCTTGTGGGATAGGGTTGGCGGGAGGGGGGGAAGAATCACAGCTTTTTAATTCTCAAGTTTGTCTCTAAATAGTACAAGGTAGTCAGGCTATGCCAAAAGATTTGATCTGAGCTGCTGATGGGGCGGTTTACAGAGCTCAGTTGCTACCTGGTGTCTGGATTAGATCACACTTTTAAGGGCTTAAAGTTATTTCAGTTCATTTTTAAATAATGACAGTAATTCAGCTTCATATTAAATGAACAAAGCTTACAAAGGGCATTTGTGGGTGTGTCAGTGATATTTTTTTTTCCTATTCTGCCTGCTCAATAGTGAAATAATCTTAACTTCTGTAAGATAAAGCTGCCTCTTGTGAAACTGGCAGTGTGTCAAACTCCAAAAACTGACACACTGAAAATTATTAGGATACACTTACTAGTCAGGACATGAACCTGCATACTCATGGCAAGTGCATTTCAGCAGCTCTGGCATCTTAATTTGCCTTTAATAAGCCATGGCAAGGCAAGGGGAACTTCTTAATGGACTACAGTTCCATAAATCGGGGCTGCTACAGTCCACTTCTGCTTTCTGCGTTTGGATTCCTTGGATTGGTTGCGGTTGGACTTATGGATTGAGACTTTCCAAATATTCTTCTCAGGAATCAAGAGTTGGGGCTGGGATATGGTAGGGAAGGGGAGCAGAACTTGCAGTGAGCCTGCCACTTCAGGATAATGTTGTGGGGAAGTTGAGAGCAACTTAAACAGGAGCAGAAACACATGCTCGCCTTGTGGTTGGAGCACATTTTAATATAAGGTAGCAAGTAAACCAGTCCTCCTTCCACACTTTAGGATTCCTGTAAATTGTGCATGCTTTTTAAAGCACGCTTCTTTGCAACTTTTTCTCTCAGCTGGCTAACTTGTAAATTAGTTGGCTCATCTCATTTTGGCTCTGCTAGACTGAAACGTGCAGACATGCATCCCGCTTGCTTATTGCCACATTAAGCTCTAACACTTCATTCCCAAACTGTTACTTTCTTGGTGCAGACAATAAGACTCTCTTTGTGTCTCAGGTGGTCCGCAGCCGTCTGGAAAAGAGAGGCGTTGCAGTCCATAATGTGAGATTGAATGGCTCGGCAGCCAGCCACGTCCTACATCAAGATAGTGGCCTGGGGTACAAAGACCTGGACCTCATTTTTGGTGTGGATCTGAAAAGCGAGGATGTGTTCCAGCTGGTTAAGGATGTGGTCATGGACTGCCTGTTGGACTTCCTCCCAGAAGGAGTAAACAAAGATAAGATCACCCCTATGACTCTAAAGGAGGCATATGTGCAGAAGCTAGTGAAAGTGTGTAACGAAACAGACCGCTGGAGCCTCATATCACTGTCCAACAACAGCGGGAAGAATGTGGAACTCAAGTTTGTAGACTCTCTCAGGCGGCAGTTTGAATTCAGTGTGGACTCCTTCCAGATCATACTGGATTCACTGCTGCTGTTCAGCGAGTGTTCAGAGAACCCCATGTCTGAGAACTTCCACCCTACAATCACTGGGGAAAGCATGTATGGGGACTTTGAGGAAGCAATGGACCACCTCAGGAACAGAGTCATTGCCACCAGGAATCCAGAGGAAATCAGAGGTGGTGGCCTTCTGAAGTACTGCAACCTCTTAGTGAGAGGATTTAAGCCCAAATCGGAAGTGGATATGAAGGCACTACAGAGATACATGTGCTCCAGGTTTTTCATAGACTTCTCTGACATTGGTGAGCAGCAGAGGAAGCTAGAGTGTTACCTTCAGAGTCACTTTGTTGGCATGGAAAGCAAAAGATACGAGTACCTTATGACCCTGCACAGGGTGGTGAACGAGAGCACTGTATGCCTGATGGGTCACGAAAGGAGGCAAACTCTGACCCTCATTGCCATGCTGGCTGCAAGGGTCCTGGCTGAGCAGAGCATCATCCCAACTGTCACAAACGTTACCTGCTACTATCAGCCAGCACCATATGTCAGTGAAATAAACTTCAACTACTATGTTGCCCATGTGCAGCCCCTTCTGCCTTGCAGTCACTCATATCCAACGTGGCTTCCCTGTAATTGAGCACGGATGACACTGAGGACCTCCGCTCCAAAGCATTTCCTTGCCTTGGGAGCCTGTCGGGAAGACCTGCAACAAAAGGAAACTTGCTGGACTCTTGAGCAAGACTGTCTTGTTCCAACAGTCCTAGGAACTAGCGCTGTCTGCTGTACACTCTGGAGACTGGATGTGCAGTGTTATGGAAACTAGACCTATTTGAGATGTTTACAGGAAGATTGAATCACTTAGTGAAATATGTAGGCAATTGAGGGTGGGGTGTGTTAGGGGGAGACTACAGACTTAGAATAAGATAGAGCTGCACTGCCCCAAAATGCAAAAGGATCTTTTTTTTTTTTTTTTTTTTTAAGTGCAGAAGTGTTATGGGTTGTGCAGACTCGTGGTTTCTGAAGATAGAAGCCAGAGTGGCTAATTACTTCGAAGGACCAAAGAATCCTGTTTAAGTGCCTGTAACAACATAAAACACAATTGTACTGTAAACTTTATTTTTCAGGGGCTGAGGTCCCGAGTGCTTGAGTGGGGAGTCTTAAAAAGAAAAAAAAAAATTTCTGTTTGCAGGGTGGGAGGGAAGGGTCACCTGATCATTTCTAGTAACCGAACTGAAGCAGATGTTGGATTGCAGGTTACATGTTGCTAAGGTTTTTGGCATGGCTTGCTGCCTATGAAGGATCGGCTGTGGCAAATAGCGGTCCAAGTTGAGTTGCACAGAAATGGGGTTAGCTTTGGTTGACTACATGTAAAACGCCTGAGCATAATATGGGAGGGTTGGGTGGGGAGTGGGGAGGGAAAAGTGCATGGTGGCAAAAGCTGTGCTGAGCTTTGGAGATGGAAAGCAATAGGGGGGTTTACATGTGTAATGACTATTTAAAAAAACAAAAGTCCAAGTCTGCAGTGCCAAATGTAACTATGTACATAAACAGTAAAGCTAAGAGTCTGTTTTGGAGTCTGCCCGTGGCTTCACCAATACATAACCATATATTTTCTAGGGAATTTGAAATGCTACTTTTTTGGCATGCAGTGTGGTTTTAATGCACAAAACCAGTGGCCAGCTGGGTTATCTAGAAAAGACTCCGCTTGTCTTGAAGCACAAACTGACTCCCTGGCTAGTCAAACCATTATCGGCAACTACCATGGTGGCTGGAGCCAGTTTTAGGTTAAATGTACAGAACCTGGTCCCTCGGTACTAGAATGCTGTTGAATGAATCCAGCAGATTCTTTCCATTTGAGCTTTTGGCTCAGACTTCTTCCTTCCTGTGCCCATCTTCATGCCCTTTCTTCAAAAGCAGCCTGTTTCCACATCTGAGCAACAGATACCATTTTAAATTCAGATGTAGCTTAGAAATGGAACATGTTTAGCTGTTACTTAATTTTGTGCAAAAATCAGTTTGGCCTTAGGAGATCCTCTTGTGGCTTCCCCCCCCGCCCTTGTTTAAAAAAAAAAAAGCAAAAAACCTTTTTATGCCTGTGGGAGTTTTGGTACATCTTATGCAAGTATATTGACTTTGAAGTTGCTGTGATGTCTAGAGCACAAACAGTCCTGCTCTGAGCTGTCTGAAGTGCATACCCCTCCTTTTGGAACATCACATCTTGGGCTTAACTATGCATTATTTGTGGGGAGAGGAGGCGGAAGGGGGTTTTAAAGCTGGTACAGCAGAGACATCTGGCATTTTAGCCGTCAGATCTGCTGCTCAGAATACATGATGCAAGCCACTTCATAGCCATTTAGAAAGCGCTAACAAAACATGAGCACTTCTTTACTAATTTTGCTTTTTGGTCCTTGACAACACTGTACCATGGCTGGGGTGACTGAGCAGTCTAATAAATAAAGATTAGATACTTGGAATGTGCATAGCCAGAACTTTACCTTCTTGGTGCTGGGAGGAGATGTGCGGAGTGGGGTGGGAGCAGGGAATGTGGGGCTTGTGCAGCTTAGTGAACACTAACTAGCTTAAATCCTGTTCCCAACCACTTCTTATCCAGTATGAACTGAAGAGGAACAGGTCCCTGCCACTGTCATAGTTAAGGTGTTTAACAATGACCTCTTGTAAATAGCTTTATACTTTCAGAACAAATAGTTGAAAGCTTTAAAGGTAAACTCCACTACGTAGCAGTTTAACTTCCTGATGCCCAGAGCCTTACTTTGGTTGCAATGCCTGACAAAAAGGCGTTTGAGACCAGTCTTCCCTTGTGCTGGAAAAAAAAAAAAAAAAAAACTGGTTTAAAGGCTGCTTTTGAGAACTAACTAGGATCTCTAGGTATGCAATCTTCACTTTGAATATACTCGCTTTGAGGAGCAACCTGTTTTTGCACTGTTTAGCTAGGCTTCAGATTAGTGCAGATGACATGTAAGCGTGCTGCTGCTTGATTTGCAGGCTCTTCACTTTTTACCACAAGCATGTAGGCTGGCGCGCTAAACAGAGAGAACTCCCTCCTTCCCCTCATAGAATGTAAAGGTTCCCAACCACCAAAGGCTTGATGGGGGGGAATTTAAAATAAGATTGCACTTTGATTTGTGGAGTGTGTGTGGTGAAATTCTTGTGAATGGGGTTGAATTGGCATTTTCCAGATATTTGGAGTGTGAGATCATGCTGCCTCTTGTGAGGGGGAAAAATTGGAAGATTCCAATAGTTTGAATGGCACTTTTTAATTTTGTTTCAAATGTGCATTTTTTTCCTACACCTGTATCACTTGTCATGCAATGGGCTTGACATAAAGACTCACTAGATTCTTTAGAATCTGTTACAAATAAATACAGTGTATTCAAATGTGTTGAATTTCTTCTTCCGTTGTTTACTTGTCCTCCTAAGGGTAATGCGGTTTTCACCAATTCTGGCTCTTGCTAATCGGAATAAAAAGCTAACTGGATGCATTGGGATAAGAAGGAAGGCTGTTCTATGCATGCTTGCTGGAATTATGACTGAATCTCAAAGCTTCCAAATACTGCTTGTACACTAGCATGAACTGAAGCAACTACAGAGGCTTGGATTTATAGGGAGCAGTCTTGGAGGTTGGATGTGCAGTGTTATGGTATAGTATGATACCAGCAACCAAAATGCTTTTGACTTGTTCTTCAGCTGAGCATGCACTCTTTCCTAGCTGCTTGTCATATTACTGTTGGGGGGAGTCCATCCTGGCTGCTGCCTCAGTTGGTAGGGAATAGTTTATCTTGCATAAACTTTCTTCTGTGAAGACTGGAATACTTAATCACTGCTGCAGTCTTCCAACAGCTTGACCTGCTGCTGCCAGTCTTCACTGATTATAGTAATGGACTCGACTTGCTTTGGCGCTCTTTCTTCCAAGCTCGGCATTCTGCACACCTAACCGCTCGGGCAAGTGGGCTAAAGGTCTCCAGGGGAGCCACCTATATGGGGCCACCTTCCAGGAGAGCTCAGCGCTCTGCATTGCGTGTTGCTGAACCTCAACTGTTGAGTGTGCTGGTTTACTGAGCTCACTAAAATGACTAGCACTAGGTGTGGGCATAAACTCTTCAGAAATCTCTGGCCCTAATCCAGCCTAAGACAAAGTTTCACTTCAGTCTGGTTCTGTTGCATCAAACATGATCGCATGTCAGGAATGCTTCCAGCAGCTAAAAACACTCTCGGGCTGACACTGCTTCTCTAAGCACTTCACCCATTTGGGGGCCAAACCTTCCCTTGATGAGAACAGTCTAGTCTGTGGCTAGCCTTTGGATTGGCACCAGGTGCTAGAGGCAGACATGCCCCTTCCTGCCTGTACAAAGTGGGGACAGCCCTGCTGTTCTGTCGGAGCTGTACGCGTTGACTGAACCATGTCTACTCAGTGGTTGATGGTGGGTAGTGCTACTTGCTAAACTGCAGATGACAGCAGGCAGGCAGCCAAGCAACTTAAACTTCATCCTGAGCTCCAAGCCCATTCCTCTTCCTGGCATGCCTCAAATTTGTGAGAGTAGGAACTGCCTTTCTAGAGTGACTTGTCAACCCAGCTCTCCTTTCGGGTGTCTTCTCATCACTGCTACTAGGTCCTGCAAAATGACTGTTCATGAGCTGGTGAATGGGCTGCCTTTCTGAATCTGTGACCCTGAGCAAAGCAGCAAAACCCCTGACGGGGTTGGCCTTCCATTGTTTGAAGCGGATCAGACTGTACAAAAGGATGTTGGTGGAAAGTACTAGTTATGATCAGAAAGGAGCCATCTGTGTTTACAACGGAGATGTGGATCCCTCTTTTGTTAATTATAAAATAAAATATATATTTTCTCAAATGTTGTCTCGTCCTTGCTTAGCACACATGGCATGAGGCCTATTCTGGGGTGAAGTAGGATTGTGACTAAGGATCTGGCTTGCATTCAGTATGTGCCCAAGCAAATTCCCCAGCAGCAGTATTGATCACCGCTCCAGCACTAGCTCATATAGTGGAACATCACGTCAGTCTTGAGCCTTTCCTTGAGTGCTTGGCTTGCCCTTTTTTAATAAAAAGCCTTTCATATGACAGCACTTGGTCTAAGTTTACCAGTCAATACAGCTGCTGGTGCTTGGTGGAGCTAGGCAACCATGGCAGCAGGCCTGCAGCCCTTTTGTAGGGATATGATCATATCTGATTTCTAGTTGGCAAAGTAATTGCCATGGCAAGTACCCCACTCTCAGTCCCTTGGTTTAAAGCTTCTATCTGCCTGTTTGGGCCCAGAAACTAATTGTTTTCTGCTTACTGTACCAGCATTTGTCCCTCTTTCAGTCTCAGGCAGCAACCTCAGCAGTCTGGCATTCTTGCCATTGCTCCCATTGTTTTTTTCCCTGGCGCAAAAAAGCAACAGAAGCCCCACTTGGAGTTGGAGAGATGCAAATGTGTTGGGAAATTTTTTTTTGCCTCTGCTTGCTGTATTGGACAGTAAATGATGCAGAGAGCTGCTGAGGCTTCCTCTGACTTGCGTTGTCCTTCCTCAAGGAGGAAGGCTTTCTGCAGGTCACCTCCCCTTGGAGGGGGCTGGGTGGATGAACTGGACTCTGTACATCAGGCTTGGAAACCTGTGATTTTGGGGGGGGGGGACTTTTAGGGCAATTTGAGAAGTCTACTACAGTCTTCTGTACCTACCTGACACCTGCTGAGGGTAACCAAAGCTATGCATTGACTCTTAACTGTGATGCTATCACTTAAGAACATGAAATCAAGTTGGATCTAATCACAGGTCCATCTAGCTTAGTATGCTACCTTTCACAGCAGCAGCATGCAAATACTAAGGTATGCGAGCTAATTGAGACCCATCCCAATAGCCCGGACTATTAGTCTGCAATGCTGGGTGGTGTTAGCCCTGCTTACCTGGCTTGTAGAAAGGGGTGGAGAGGGGAACAGATGACTGGATGATTTTAAAATAGGAGGGCTGACTAACTGAGGCTCAAGAATGAGTTTGAGCTCTCTAGTTCTACCATGGATTTTCTTTTTGGACTGCCCTTCCCCACTTGAAGGGCAGGAAGATCTGTATGACAGGCTTGTCTGGGTTTGATTTTGGTAATGCCCGGATGGCTGAGGATTCCTGGACTGAGGGCACTCCAAATGCAGAATAGTGTGGTTACAGTATTTAGATGGCTTGGAATACACAGTGTGTGAAGATAAAAATGCCTGCGGCAGCTAAAGCAGGCATCTCTTGGGAAGAGGAGGCCTGAGCCAGGCAGCTTGGAGTTTGGATGAATGAGCTTGTTTAGAGGCAATTTCTGCCTAATATTTAAGAGAGGTTTTTGGAGCTTTCAGATCAGACTGTAGCACCCCTGCTTATGTTGAGACGGTGGCACTCAACTCTTCCAATTTAAAGATCCTTTCTGAATGCTGACCAGCTCTCTCATACTGCAGTTTTCCTTCTAACCCGGCTGCCCGCCCCCCAGTTCCTGGTGAGATGGTGGTGGTGAATATACTGTTTTGCAAGTATCTGGGATGAAAGCAGTCTCTGTCTGCAAGACTCCTCTTTCCATTTATAGCTGTGTTTAGGCGATGCAGCGCACAGAAGCTTTGCAGCCTGCTCTTGTGCCTGGTGCCAAGCATGAGACACATCTCGCATTGATATGCAGATACTACAAGCAGTCTGGCCTCGGCAGGGCTGAGCTGCCTGAGGATGTCGCAGAAATGGTGTCCCTGTGCTGTGGTCCTGAGATTGTGTTGCAGGCAGTTTATCACGTTCATATTGTTCAGGCAAAGGGCCTGATCCTTGGAGATGCTGGCCAGTACTTAGATCTCACAAGAGCAGGCCCAGAGACGGCAACAGCAGTGCTTGCTCGGAGCGAGACTAGCACATCTTGTCTCTTGGCACGCGGCCACTGGCTGGCTGCTCTTGCTGCTCGTTTGAGATTATGGATTAGGCCCAACTCCCACAGATTAGATCCAGATTTGTCCTAACACTGACCCCTGGGAACAGGCAAGTCATGGCCCACAGCACCTCTTTTAAGATCAGCTGCTGTTTGCAGGCACACCATCAGCCAATGTGCAGTCACCAGGCATAGATGCCTGCCCCATTTCTGTTTGCCGGCAGTATGGGTTCTTAGATGGTGCTTTATTTGAGGCCTCTTGGCCCCTCAGTAAGGATTGTTCTCCTACAAACTTCTCGTGGGTCAGGGATTGGAAAACGGGTTCTTTTGCTCTAGGCTGAGCCACTGGTTTGCTATGTGAAGAAGGCAAATTGCACTAATTGTCCACTCATTTGACTGAGCACTTGTTTAAATCATGTGAGGAGGGGGTTGTTGTTTTTTTTGCTTCAAAAACCAAAAAAACAAAACTGCAAATCAGTTTGGCTTTCCAGGTGACTCAGGACCCAAAGTGCAGAGTGTACTCTGGGCAAGGGAGGTGGCACTGCCCCTGCAGTGTTTATCCCTGCGGATCATGATCTGTGGCCTTGGCTAAGTCGGTTCATTGTCCTGTGCCTCGGTTTCCCTATTTCTAAAATGGATATAATGACACTTCCAAAGTGGGGGAATTGAGGCATGCTGCTTGCCATCCTTTAGGAAGCAGGTGTAGCATGGTGTTGTGTTGAGGAGCGGGTTAGGGTGTACTGCTCTTGGGAGCAGGGGATGCATGCTCCATACTCCTCAAAGCTAAAGTGCCATCTCTAGGATGACAGCTGTGACACTGCTGTTGTGCAGTTGCCCTCTTGCTTCTTTCGGGGACCACTGCCCTTTTGGTGACCCAGGCTGGGAAGATCGGTCAAGCTTGCATTCCTTTGCAACCGCACTGGGCCAGCGGCCTGATCCTGGGAGAAACTGAGCACCCTGGCTGCTTTGACCAAGGGGATTCCAGTAGGTTCTGCATCCTATGGGCTTTAGCCCAAACGCTTGTGCCAGAGTTGATCCTTGCCCCACACTGCCACCACTACATGTTTACACTTCTTATCTTGCTACTATCAAAATGTAGTTTCAGTGAGAGCAGTGTCACCCTGCCTTCAAAGCAGCAGCAAGCAGTACACTCCAAGTGGTGTTTATGTATGGCCTACATTTTGCATCTTAACATAAGGAGTTGAATGGGTCACACCCTTTCTTCCCCATTAGCTCCCAGGGCGGCGTGGCTGGAACATCTGATTACTTTAAGCATCCCTCTGCCTAATGTACAATTATAGGTTCCTTCTTGAAGTCGCTGCTAAATACACATGTCCATAGAATGACTCACGTAAGTACTGTTCTTGTAATGAATGCTGGATAAATTCTTTAAAGACTGGACATAATGTTAACATGTCACTAACCCGCCACCCCTTGCCTGCATAACGAGTTGAGCCAGTATTTGCCCAGTGGCAGAAGTCGATGGCTCATGCTGTAGCAATTCCTATGTACTAGCATAGCAATGGCAAATTGCGAAGTACAGGGTAGCAAGGTTGTAATTATGCTGAATAGAGGGGTTTTCTCTTTGCAGTGTCAGTCTGAAAGAATCGTCCATAACTCCTTGAAAGGAGAATTGTCTGCCTGGGTGTATTTTAGTCATTGAACTCTTGAGCAAGGGTTACAAGCCTTGGGGGTGTGGAGAAGGAAATGAGGAAAAACCCAAATTCTAGTGTGGAAGGCAGCAGAGACATAACCTAATCTGCAGCTTCTGATCTATGCCGAGGTCTGCAATACTCAAACTTGCGGGAGCTGTGCAATGCCTGTGCTTCCTTGTAGGTTGGGGCTGGCATTGCCACATCAGTCCTTGCGGGTTCCTTAATGTACGTGATTCTTCAAGGACAAACAATGTGGTCTTTGAACCGGCAGTGCTCATTTAGGGCCAGATTGGGCTGCTTTGGCTCTCATGGAGGGCTGCCTTCCTCAGTGAGTAATCCCAGGGATTGCAGCTAAACTACTCGCAGCAAAAGGCCTTGTTCGACATGAGTAAACCTATCATGCTGCAGCCCTTAATCTTGCTGGCGGCAAAGTCTTGGGAGGGGCTGTGCACCCTCAGCCTGCGGTTGACATCAATGGAAACAGAGCATTTACCACCTCTCAGTACTGAGCTCCTAATACTTGACTCATTGTTCATTTTTATTGCTGTAAAATGTAGGAAATCCAGCCAGATCAAGGCTTTGGTATGCTAGGGGCTGTAGAGACATGCAACAAAAAGCAGTACCTGTCATGAGGAGTGAACAGCCTAACCCAGATAGATATTACTCCCCTCACTTTGCAGCTGTGGCTATGTGGAGCCCAGGAGCATGAGATGTGCTCAAGGTTGTAGAGGGAACCAGTGGCGGAGCTGGGTATGAACTGCAAATCTTCTCATCCAGTTGCTTAGCTGCAAGCTCCTGTCTGCTCCTTGGAGGTGCTCTGAGCTGGTGGGGGAAGACGAGCTGGGCCAGAGCTCACAGGCGTGGTCTAGCCACCACTCCCTGCCAGGTGCTGATGTACCCCAGTCTCTGTAGACTCTAGTTGCCCCTGGGGTGAAACTGCAGCTGGGATGGCTCCTGCTCTGCAGAGATGGGGAGGGTGGGAAGTGAAAGGATGCACCAGCCTGCTTGGTTCAGGCCTGCAGGTTTGATTTCCTAGGACTCTGCAGTTGGGTAAAAGCTGTGCATGCATTGATTACACTGTAGCCAGGCAGGATGTTTGACTTCTTCGGGAGAACAAGTGAGGATCAGCATTAATTAGCAAAGGTGTTTTCAGCTTACAAAGCCAGTAAAGGACATGGCATTACTGATTGCTTGGTCACCTCTGGGGTACTATTTTGGAGAAGAGACAGTACAGCCACTTTGATCTGCTCTGGGGAGGGGTGGAGAGGCTCCTAATTTGTTTGCCTCAGCAAGCTAGCTCAGGAGCTGTTTCCCCACCCTGGTTACTCTCTAGTTAGACTAGTCACTCCTGTTCCTTTGCCTGCATTTATGTTGGATCATGAGCCCTTAGCTTCTAGCTTTACTGTCTGCTATAGCAAGCTGCAGAGTTATGCTGCCCGCTTCTTCCTTCCCCTCGCTTACGCAGAGCACCGAGGCATTGCATTGCCTGCTGTGAGGGGTGGCATTTCCCACTGCAGTTGGAGATCTAGTGACTATCTTAGGCCTATACATCCCATCCACCCATGGAGGAGCCCATGCCACACACAAATGTGGCCTCAGATATTCTCTCCCAGCCTTTGTGCTCATCTGTGCTGCTCTGCCGCAGTAACCTGGAGCCCGTGAATTCTACCGGTGTCCATCCTTTGCGTGCTGCTCTTTGCTCTGTGGCTTGGCTTCGTTATTTACACAACAGAGACTGCAGATCTTTGCAACCACTTGGCCGCAGAAGCAGCTGCCAGAGATGCTCCAGTTAGCTCCTGCCACCTCCACCTCTACCAGTGTTGCCTTGTAGAGAGGCCCCTCAAATCTTAAAGCTGAAGGCAGAGCCAGGTCTGACTCGGCTCCAGTTCCAAGCAGAGCTCAATATAGCTGACTTGTGCTGGCATTTGTGGAAAGGTGCCAATTTACCTGGCTTAACCTTTTATGGTGGTGATTGTCTACTGTGCATGTTATTCTTCCCATTTTCTGAGATCATTAGATGCCCGCTCAGGCATCACAAAAGCTGCTCAGCTCCAGCATTTGCTTCTCCAGCAGGAAGGGGTTATGCTTCTCTTGGTCTTCCAGGCAAGTGCATACTCCGGGTTGCAGAGACCTGCTGTTCCTCCTCCTGGGTGGCAGAGGGCCAGCTGCATACTCAGGAACATCACCTAAGAGGGAGCAGAGAAGGGGAGATGCTCTGAGCCTGGGGAGTGCATGAAACTATTCCCCTACGGAGCGGGACATTCACCGCCAAATGTCACTTCCAACTCGGATGCCCCATGTCAACCCCAGCCTTGCTCCAGTGAACCCGTGGTAACAGATTGATCACCAGCGCCCAAGAGCCAGGCTGTCACTATTCTGCATCAGACAGTCCCGCAGCAGGAGGGAGCTCTGAGATTACCCCCTGCTCCAGAGGCACAGGTCCTACCTTCACCATGTCTCAGCTTTGCCTGGGTATTTGCAGTCTGCTGGTCTTTATTAACTTGATTCTGATTCCAGCATCCTGTTAGTGAGATTATGGCAGTAACATTTAGAGGGCCTCCCCTGAAATCAGGGCCCCACTGTACCAGATGCTGTACATGTGTAGTGAGAGAGACACCCTGCCCTGAAGGGCTTATACTCCAAATAGATGAGACAAAGGTGGGGAGAGATTTGCTCAGCTCATCAAAAATAGAGGTGTGTATTAGCAAGTCCTGAATGCAGATGTTGCGTCTCCTGGGGCTGGGGGATCTTTGGGGAGGGAAGAAGCTGGGGCAGGCTCCTGTTTACAGTGACAAAGGAGTGGGCCTCTGTCCAGGTTGGTGTAGGCAGGAGGAATGCAGGCTCGCCCCATGCAGAAACCTTCGAGGGCCGGGATTACAAGCTCGATCCTGTAATTGAGGAAATCCACCCTCTCATTAGCCCCACAGGAGCCTTCCGTCTTGCTTACTTTTCTCCTTTCTTCTCCAATTCTGTTTTTCTCGCTGGAATTGCAGGCCGTGTCTCCTCCCATCACTGGCATTCCTTTCATGCTTGGTACAGCAGCAGAGGTCACTGCTCTCGCTCCAGGGATACACAGCCTGGCATCCTCTGAGATTAAACCAAGTTTAGGACGCTGGAACATTGCAGGGAGCACAGATGTGGTTTTTTGGCAACATCCTTTCAGGATTCCTCTGGCCGCGCCTGCCATTCTCTGCCTGTGCGAGAGAGATGTTAGCACTGGTAAAGGGTGCCAGGCCAGTAGTTTTAATTTTACCTAGGGCCAGCAGCAGCAGGATTGGCCCTGCTAGGATCTGCACAGATATGTCTGTGGCCAAGGAAACAGTTGTTGCCACAGCCAGGCACCTGGCAGGTGCTTGCGACTCCTGAAAGAATGAGAGTTATTGCTGCCTAGTGAGCGTACCTCCAAAATCAAGGAAAAAAATTGTGCTTTACCCTTCTACTTGCCTATCCAGCTGCCTATTAGCACAGTGTGTGAGCAGCACAGAAACCTCCTCAAATTTATCCTTGCAACACAGGAAGGATTGTTGCCCCCATTTTACAGATAAGAAACTGAGGTACAGAGGGAGGGAGCATCTTGCCTCATGCATCTGTAATATCAAGCCCTGTTCTCCTTGGTACCTGCTCTGTCTTGTTATGTGCAGACTGTCATTCCTTTTCCTGCAAGAATAGAGAAGGCCACTAGCTCCCTCTTGCATAGGGAGCTCCTCCTGAGGGGGTAAGGTGGTAAATATTAAGCACAGGAAGCTGCTGGTGTCCAGAGGGGCTCGAGGTTGTATTACCTGTCTGATGTTTGAGCAAGTACAAGGGAGAGGTGGTCTATGAGAGCCAACCTGATTTGGATGGTAAACACCATGGCTTTCCTTCATGCACACGCCAGACCCTCGGGCATTAGGTTTGCAGGCCCTTTTCCTGCAAAAAGCCATCTCTTCCCCCTGTCTGGCCATCTCTGAGCACCTCTGCTTCTAGCTGGCCCCTTTTGAATCTGGTGACACAATGATCTTTTTGTCTCTGTTGCAGGTGACATGGACCTCCCTTTCTGCAGGTGGGTGCTGGCATCCTGTTGTGTTGCCTTCTCAAGACTCCATCCCTACTCAGCAAATGTCTTTCCAGCTTGCTCCTGCCAGCTGTAGCGAGTGGCCCACAGGACTTGGAGAGGATCCGGCTCAGGGGTCTTGCAAATGGCTCCTCATGCGGCCTTCACTAGTGCTGTGAGCAGCCTGCCCCTAGCTGCAGAGTTCCTAGGCATTCCTCAGCTCAGGAGATCTCACAGTTGGGAAGCTTTACACCCTGGCACGTACCCCTCTGCATGAGTATGTGAGGCCGTGAGCTCCACTGGGGTTGGGATGCACACTCCAAAGGGGAAAGCTCCCTTCTACACCCACAAGCTTGCCTCTGGGGGCCCTTGGCAGTACCGGCCATGCCATGTTGTGTAAGGTCACTTGACCTGGATAAGCTAAGCAAGGTCAGGCTAAGCGAGTACTTGAGTAGGACATTTCTAGGGAAGACTTGGCTGCTGCAGAAAATGGTATTTGGTGACTCAGAAGATGATATTCCATGGTGCTACCAGACACCCATCTCAGATGAAACATCACACTGAGCTATTGAGGCAGAAGACAGGGCAGGGTGGAACCAGAGCCTGACTGGTTGAGAGAGGTATGACACAGGCAACAACCCACTCTGTCAGATCCCAGGAGATACTTCTCTTTGTTCAACCTCTAGCATTTATTCCTGCCCATGCTATCTTGCCATGTCTAGGAAAGTGTTTGGAGATCCATTAAGATGACAGTGCATCAGTGCCAAATCGGTATCTGAGATCTCTCGATGTTCCAAGGTGTATTATTGATCAGGGTGGTTTTTAGCATCTGGAGTATGAAGAAATGCCCTGGCCCGAGGCTGTGGATTCTTGTCTGACGCACAATTTCACTGCAAAGCATGACAGTGTCCAATCCCCACACTAGGGTCAGTGTGCTTCCCATGGCTCTGTGCTAAGGTGAACCAGCACAGAAGGGAGTGTCCAGTTATTGGACAACAGGACTTACCTGTGAAGGAATCCTGCTGGTGTAAGAGAGCATCACATTGAGATCTGTGCACAGGAAGGCAAGTTCTGCAGTACTGGTGTGGGGGCATCCAGAAGTGACAAAGGCATGGGGCAAAAAAAAAATGTGGCAAGGAACATGTATTGCTACTTATACTCAGTACTGTCTGAGTCTGTCCCCCCCACCCCCGACCCATCCCCCTGGCCTATGGGTTAAGCAGACTTGTGTTCCTCTGAACAAACACCTAGAGGAGAGCCTTACCTGTAGGCTCTGGTCCACGAGAGTGTTCTCTCTGCCCAGCATGTCTCTGCAGTGTTTGGTAAAACCATATGGTGGTTTTACAAAGTGGAGCAAAGGTGGGGAATTATGAAAGATGCAAGGATTTTGATACCAGGCCCATCTGGGACACATGGGATTAAGGTGCTTAACAGGTCTGCCATCATTTGGTAATGGCATGGCAACAGTGGGGGGAGAACTGGAATGGTTCTGTTCCTGAAGCCATATCTCCCCTGCTTGAGCTCAGGATGACTCGCTGCTAGCAGTGTGGAGCCTATGGTACACAGCAGTGTTTTTCCAATTCCTTCCAGCAAGGGGCGATGGTGTGTGCATGTGCTAGTCTGTGCACTCCGTGACTCATGCCCAGGGTTGAACTCAGCAAATTGAAACACAAGAAGGAATTTTCCCCCTGGCTGTATTGGTGGGGTATTATGGGCTTTCTGTCGACAGGAGTGCTGAGGCAGGGTGGGGTCAGGTGGGTGCATCCTGTCCAGCAGTGGGGCCACCAGGAGCCAAAGTCCCCTTTTTTGCTACCTTTTGTGATTGAGAGTCTGGAGTAAATCCTTTCCTATGTGGGCGGAGGTGATTCTGAAGCCGGGCTGGGGATGCTATGAGCCATTGGTCTCCCAGGATGGGCAGGGAGGGCTCTAGGGATGTGCAAGTCACGCGTCCTATCTAAGGGAGAGCTCCTTATTCACCCCCCAGTGGGACTTGGCTTGTCCTAAGAGTTAAACGCAAGCCTGGGGTGGAAGATAGGAAGCTGTTTGCTGTGTGATAACAAGCTGCCAAATCCCTCTCCTTTCCCCCTGACCTGCTATAAAACATTCATTAACCATGCCAGGGCTCTGCGCTGGGCTTGTGCCGGTCAGCATATGCTCATCCCAAGCGTGTCTCTGCGGCAGAGGGTGCACGGTCCTGCTGCAAACTGCCAGGCTTAGGAAGGGCCAAGGTGGTAATAGCTGTTACTAAAAGCATAAACCAAAGCAAATGAAATGCACTTGAGGGATTTGCACCAGCTGGACAGAGCCCTCTACAGAAGTCTGAAGTTTAGGGGCAATATGCTCTGCCATTCTGCCTCTGAGAGCAGGGGTAAGGTCTCATCAAAGCAAGCCTCTAGGTTGCAGAAGGGCAAAGCTTCCCTTGCTGCTGCCAGTTGTGGGGATGAATGGGATGTTGGCAAGCAGGATGGCCCATTTGCCTGCTTTTGCCAGCACTGAAAGCCTAGTGGTCCTAGCTGCAACCCTGCCTGCTGGGCCTGCCACAGACATACTGGCCCCAAATGCATGCCTGTCCATGGAGGCTCAGGCTTCCAAAAGTGCATACCCCAGGCTTTCATGCCAGGGGCCTCAGGATAGGCAACCCAAATGGCCAGTCACCTCTTATAATCTTGTCCATGTCTACAGGCGCTGATCTGGCAACTGGCTAGTTTTCTTGTCACTTGAAGAAACCTTGGGAAGGATTTGCCTTGGGGAGGGGGGGAAGGAAGTTAAATGCAATCTGTGCAGATACCTTTTAAATCAGAGCTTTGTGGTTTGGCTCAAAGGACCTGGGAGAGGAGGGATGGGCCAGTGGTGGAGGGGCTCCCCGGAGATTTGGGAGCCTGGGGTTCAGTTCCCAGCTCTGCCGCAGATTCCCCATGTGACCCTGAGCAAGTCACTTAATCCCCGTGTGGCTCAATCCTCTGTCTCTACAAGGGGACTAATAGCATCGCCCTACTTAACGGGTGTATCAAGGAGAAATACACTCAGGGTTGAGAGGCGCTTGGATACGGTGGTAGCAGGGGCCAGATAAGCACCTGTGGGAGAGATAAGGAGAGAAGAAAGAGGTGGCCACCAAGGAGGGGGAAAGTAACACCAAGAAAAGCCCCGTGATGTGGGCTCTAGGGTCTCCACGGGCCATTCTGGGCACGGGAGGGTGTAGCTGCTCTATCCAGCAGCACAGCACAAGGTGTTGATGCTTGGTTTTTATGTGCCGGTTCTGTGAGTCCGTAGCCTCCTGTTGAGCTATTTGCCCCCCCGTGTGCTTTTGAATCATTCCCTGTCAGATCAGACAGCCGCTCCCGGAGCAGCCGCGAGTCGGCATTTAATCCGCTCCCCTCCCTGGACCCTGCTTTTCTAGTATGTCAGGATGATAGCAGCCTTTGTATTCCGGCTCTTTTATTCCCGTGCAGGGTTTTGTGCACTTCAAGAGATTACAGCAATTTAGTGTTATTTATGTACATAGCTCAGAGGTTATCAGGAAAGCCTAGGTTAGGGCGATAGCGGCATTAAAATAGCTTTAGCTTATAGTACAATTCTAAGGCCACATTGATATGTTTCTAAAGCACTTAAGCCATAAACTGTGCACACACTGTCCCCATTTGAGCTTCTGATGGGGTAACCCTCCAGCAGGACAAAGCCAGGCAACTTATTTTACTTTCTTAATCCGTGTTATCACTAATAAAACAGCTATCTTATTGCTTGGTTTTGATTGGCTGGGAGCATGGGAGGAGGATAACACAGCTGTTTTCTCTCCCAGCTGGGCCTGGATTTTCTTCTTTTTTTTTAACCAAAGGGAGACCAGTAAGATGTGCAGCGCCAAAGGCAGAAAAGCAAGTCTATGAGGACTAGTCTATGCCACCTCTGTGCCAGGCCTAGTTATACCGATCTCCACTGTTGAATCCCAAGTCGTAGCTGGTCTGAGCACTTGCCAATAGCATGCTCAAGACATTGGAGCTAAGGGCAGGCTGGGCATGTGCTCAGGACTGCTTATGGCAGCTATATTGCCTCATCTGGGGTTTGGCTTGTCTAAGGCAGGAGAAGAATGGATGGGGGAGCTTCATGGTGGCACTTGCAGCCATGGATATGCCTTGAAGTCCAAGAGTACAAGGTTGATGCCTATGATGACTGGTCTTTTCTGGGCTGGGATGCCCACGGAAGGGGGTACCTACCCCATTGCACTAAACAATGTGGTCTTGGGAAGTTTCTCTTGATTATGTGCCCAGGTGCTGTTGCAGACAGTAATAATATCCCAGGGAAAGGGGCATCCCATGTCCCCTCTAGAGAGTACAGCCACTTGCCAGTAATCTCCTGAGCCCTGTGAAGTTGCAGCAAGGGAAATTTAGGTTGGATATTGGGGGGAAAACTTTCTCACTAGGAGGGTGGTGAAGCAGTGGGGTGGGGTACCTAGAGAAGTGGTGGGATCCCCATCATAGGAGGTTTTAAAGGCCTAGCTCGACAAAGCACTCTGGCTGGACTGATCTAGTTGGGGCTGGTCCTGCTTTGAGCAGGAGGTTGGACTGAATGATCTCCCCGAAAGGGCATGCCCTGGCTGTACAGGTCTGGGTACTGTAAAAGTCATGGCCGGCTAAAAGGGAGGAAACAAGGAATCCCACTCCCATCTCCTGAGTTGGTGCAGTGAACATGCTGCTTGCAAAGAATTTGCTTCCTATTCATGAATCACGCTTGTCCCCCTCACTCTCTTTGGATCTAGGTTCCAGCTGTGTTAATAGATAATTGTAGCTTGCAGTAAGTTTTGTGGGGATCTCTGTATGCTTTAGTCTCATCCATGGCTCCAGCCTCTTTAGATTTGATCACAAATCCTCCGATTTTTTGATGTTTTTCTTAAATCTTCAAGTTGGAGGGTCTTGCAATTACAAGAGAATCTGAGTTTACTTAAAGCAATATCTGGTAGAGCAGGGCAGGGATCTTCCTACAATGTATTTTTCAAGTAAAAAAAGATTGATCTTAACTGAAACTTTTTGTTGGAAAAGGACAGTTTTGATTTAATTTCTGAATTTAATTTTTTTTAAGTTTGGAAAGTTGGGACGGCCCATTTTGAGGCTTCCAAAACAAGATATTTTGGCATTTTGATTTGCATTTTTGTTGTTGTTTCCAACATTAAGTTGATTAGAGTAGAACAAGACATATATTTTTAAAAGGTCAAAATTAAAGGAGTCTCTTTGACTTCCCCATGCTGATTTCCCACCCCCCTCCCTGTTTTTTTTTGGTTGTTAAAAATGCGTGAGACTAACTTCATCTCATTCAGGATGGGAAAACATTGAAACCTTCATAATTTGGCAATGCAACTAAACAATTTCCTGTACAGTTCCAGTTTCTAGAGCCTGTCATTGTAGAGAAGCTTGCACTTTCTATTACAGCAGAAAAACAATCAAGCAAGTAAAAAGGAGCCCCAATGAACTATTCTTTAAGAATCTCTTGCTTTTCGAGCTAATCCCATGAGCTTTGAGGCCCAGCCTGTGGTGTTCTGAACACTTAAGGTTGAAAGTACTGAGATAGTGACAAGCTAATTTATGCTGTAATTGCACCTTTATTATCGCTAACTACAAGGGACTGGAAAATGAATCGAGCCTCAGATAATGATGAGGTTAGCTTAAAAATTGTGAGATTTAAAAAAAAAAAAGGCTTTCAGATTTTCTTTTAGCTTTTGAGCCATTTGGGGTCATATTGTCAAGCTTTTTCCCCAAACTTGAGGTCTTTTCAAACTTTTCCAAAACAAGGAGAGGAGGAAAAGCATAAAGCAAGTTGGCAGTATCCTGGGATCCAGGCACACCAGAGCCCTGTGAGAGTCAAGATAAAACCTCCAGTGTTGCCAGTGCTGGCTTGCCTCCTCTGACCCCCTTGGGATGAGAAGTTGGCAGTGGTGACAACCATTGCCAATTAAGACCCCAACCCAAAGCCCGGTGGAGTGGGTAGGAATTTTCCCACTGAATTCAATGGACTTTGGATCAGATCTTATGTGCACAATGGTCCTGCAGTCAGGCAGGTAGGGGCCAAGGGCTTCGCTCTGCCTGGCTTTGTTCAATGTCACTATGATTAGGCCCGGGTTTTCCAGCGCTGTCGGCCTCCCCAGCTTCCCTCTGTTCCCGTGTTTGCTCTTCTAGACCACGGTTCCCTGAGCAAACCAAAATGCCTAGCAGTCCTCAGCCGGTCACTCGGGTGTGCTCACGCACTGCAACCAAAAGGTCACGGAGATTAAGACTTTTAAATATTGACACTTGGAGAGTTCTTATGATTTATTTCTAATGCCGTGTCCACTGATGAAGCTTTGTTGTTCAGTAACGTATGAATGCACAGGGCTAGAGGTTAATGTTTTGCAAACAGCTGCTCGCTGTGTCCAATGGTGATAAAAAGGCTCCAAATTTAAGCCACGTATCACCAGGCGATAAAGGGAATGAGGCCTTGCAGCTGTTTGAAGCTGGGCAGGGAGGAGAGGGGATGGTGTGTTAGTGCCTGTCTAGCCCAGCCGTTCTCAACCTTTTTTTGTACCAGGACCAGTTGTAAACATTGGCCGGTCCCGACCCAGTGCCCTTCGCTCCTGACCCACTGCCCCCAGGCCCCAGCCCCCCAGTGTGTGGGACAGGGGGCCCCCAAGCAGCCCCTTGCAGATGAAAAGTCACAGTTTTCCACATCTTTTTCTTTTAAAGGAGAATCTATTTTTAAAGTTTGATCCATTTTTCAAGTATGTTCACGACCCTGTCACACATCCTTGCAACCCACTCTTGAGCTGTGACCCACGGGTTGAGAACCACCGCTCTAGACCGTATTGCAGACTACCAGAGTGCTGTCATCCCATCCACGAGCAATGCCGGGGATGATAAATAGCTCCTACATGCCACTTTGCATTCAGTAGGTCTGCACTTTCCAAAGAAGGTCAGTAGCAATCTTGCAAGTGGAGAGGCGATGCCGACAAGGCAGGCCCGGGTGCTGTTCTCATCGAGTCAGCACTGAAGCGCAGCTCCAGCCTGAGGCTGACCAGCCGGGTTTGGCATTTGGTGACTCAGTAGGCCATGAATAAACAATCCCCTTTAGGGAATAGGGGTCCTAGAACATTGTTCCCATCGCCGACTTCCCCTCCCACCCCATGTGTAACCTTGCTTTCTTGAAGATAAATAGAAAGCAACATGTATATTTAAAGACAAAACAAAAACCCTACAGAAACAAAACACTCCTATCCCCCCGGCCTCAGGGAAAGGACAAGAGAATAAACAACACATGGCAGAGATTAGTCATATTCCTTCATGCGGTCCTGGAAGGCTCTTGGGTATTGCAGAGATGATCATGGCATCAGGACCTGTATAGCATGAACAGAACAAGCCCCCTTCTCCTGGTCGCATGCCAGCGTGCGTCTGGGGGAGCAGATGTCAATGACGCTGGCCAAGAAGCGCTGGTTGGTTTGAGCCATGCTGGCATTAAGGAGCATTTATTGCTACAGCTCTACCAGAAAAGCCCTGGAAGCGCAGCCTGCATGGTAGCGGTGGGGCACCACAGAGTTTTGCTTCCCTAGGGTTTGGATGCCCCCGTCCTTAAAGGCTACCCTGTGTTTGCAGCTGCATAAGACAGCCTCCACTTCCTGTGCCCTGGCATGCCGTGTAGTACACTACCTAAGGGTGGCTGCTGCCCCGGTGGGGGCCTCGTTTCAGCAATGGGGAACCTGGCCCTGGGCAGAGTACATAAGCCCATGTAAGTTTGGAAAGTAAACTTGCATCCTTTGGCATGAAATAATCTGGCTGTTTCTCATCGTCTTTGTTTGCTGATTAACTTGTCTCATGAGTTCCAGAAGGAGGCTAAGGCTCGAGGACCTGGAGGCATGGCTTTGATCAAATCCGTTAGCTGGAGACTGGCCTGATGTGGGATTCAGAGTCCGTTCCCCCTTGGAATCCAGCCTTCGTCTAAGAGCAGAGAGTGCTTGCATCACGGCCGAAAGAGGGTTCATTTGGGCCCATCCCTGGCAATAATGAGGTGCCATCAGTCCCGAGTCCTGCCACCTTAAATGTGAGTGTTATAGGCCACAAAATAGCTCCCTGCGTACCTTCTTGCCAATTTGCATGCCCTGTGCTCTTGTTCCACTACTGGCAAATGTGCTGGTCTCCTTGAGGCTGTCCTGCTGCAGGGAATTTCATGCTTGATTTCTTGAGTATTAGATTCCCTGCCCCTTCAGGTCTTTAAATTGAGACTGGCTGTCTTCCCAGAAGTTCCGCTCTAGCTCATACAGCAAGTGTTGGGCTTATACAGGAGTCAGTGGATGAAACGCTGGCCCCTAGATGCAGGAGATCAGACTAGATGATCGTAGTCATTCCTCTCTGACCTTAAAACCTACAGAACAGAGAACGTAACTTGTAAGTCGGTGACCTCCCTACTAAACAGGACATAGAGATGATGGCTTTTTCGTGTACTCTCAAGCCAGCCCAGCATCAATTGAATTCTTTTTGTCTTTGGATCACATAGGCCATATTAGCAGTAGTGTACAAATATCCAGGGGCTCTCAGTTTTCACTGTTACGTCACAGCTAGAATGTTTTATTTGGTTGTCTTGGTCCCAAGTGCTAGCCAGTGTTTCCAGGGAATGAAATTTTCTATAGCAGTCCTCAAAATGGGATGCCAATTTAACCTAACTGTGTACTAAGGAGCTTTGTCTGTACCTGGTCTGTGGACAGTGCAAATCTGTTCTCATCCCACCTGTAGCACAAGCTGCAGCAGCTCACGTGCTTCGAGCTAGAAGCTCCGGGTTCAGTTCCTGCTGTATTGGCCAAGAGGGAAGCTGTTGCACAGTTACAGCATAAATCCAAAGAGGAGCTTTGTGCCGTGGGCCCTGGACATAGCAGCGAGTCTTGAGCACAGCAGTAGAGTGGAATGAGTTGGTAGCATCTGTCAGCAGGGGCCTGGCTAACGCGGGTCACAAGGATTCAGAACTGAGGGAGCAGCGGGAAGGAAGTGTCTGCCTCTCGGGTGGAAACTGGAAGTTGGCAGGTGTGCAAATTTGGTAGATCCCTTTAGACTCCACCAACCCTCTCTGGTGCAGCAGTGAGGCTTCAGCAATGGTGGAGACCTCACCCCAGGGTGCAGTGTCCTCTTATAGCAGTGTCCCCTTGTCTCCCCTCACAGAGTGACAATCTCACACCATGGCAGTGCAAAGAGTGCTTGAGTGCTTTTCTCCATGCAGTGGGTGCTTTTCCTCCATACTCCATCCCCATGACTCCTCCAGCCACCCCGCATGACCAATATTTGTGGCTGGCTAGCTGAAGGCTGTGTGAGGCAAGAGCTTTTGTTTGAGCAAGCCATCTAATATTTCAAGAGCAGGTTTATCAGCCAGGTGGGAAGGACAGCTACCTGCCGTGATCTGCCTCTGTTTTTCCAGGGAAATACCAGGGTGGCAAAGTGACCCCGTGCCTGGCTCATGGGCACAAAGGTTCCCTCAGGAGAAACACTGTTTGCTTTTCCTATTAGGCGATAAAGGCAAAAAATCAGATGAAAAATAAAAATGGAGTTGTGGGTTTGGCCTGCCGTGCCTTTCCCCCACTGCCATCATTGGCCAACTTTCCATGGAAATCTGTGGCTCACGGCGATGACCTTGTGTAGCACCTTCTGCAAAGTCCATGAATGGGGTCCGTCACTCCTGTACCAGGTGCTCAGTGATATTGTCCATGTCTCCCCAGGGTCAGCGTGGAGGGATCTGAGTGGTGGCACAACTTGCCTAAGGTCTCCTTGATCTCCTGATTCCTTCTGCTTCCCTCTCAAAGCCCGTCCCAGGGCACAACAGGGAAGCAGCTGTTGCATTTAGCAGCACGGTGTTTGTACTTGAGCAGGCTGCCCTGAGATGCTGCATGGTGAGGGAGAAGCTAATGTGGTTTTGGGTGTGCTCCAGGTCAGTACCTGCAAAGGAGTCTGTTGGCTTCTCTCCCTGCTCAGCTCTTAGGAGCTACAGTCTGAAGCCATCACGTACCAAGCATGGGGTCTCTTCCATGGACCTTTGGGCAGGACATGTGGGCTGTAGTTACCTCCTCTCACTAAAGTGGTAACCTTGCCTTTGGGGATGGAGGCTTGATGAGAGGTTATCAGGGCCTTTTTCAGGAGCACGCTCTTCCACTCCGCTGCAGCTGTCCAGAAGAGTGATACGGTGCTGGTATCGCTGCACTTCTATCCCAGGAGCATGGGATGACAGCCACCAACCTCTGGCTTCTTCTGTGACTTCACAGGCTGAGTTTCTTCTGTTTTGACTTCCAGCACAGTGCTCCCTGTCCTTCTTCACCAAGTCCTCTCCTTTTCTGTCGCAGCCTGGCCTGGTCCCTCCTTTGGAGAGACACCAGTCTGCAGGGTGCAAATGCAATCCCTGGATCCCATGTGCACCCCTGCCTATCAATCTTGGGCACAACCAGGCCACCATTCCTAGCTCCTGGTCTCCAAGTCACACGTGGGTGCAGATGTGCTTGCCACACTTCCCTGGCGCAGGGGTTCGGATTGCTTAGAGCCCAGAAGCGGTGCCTCAGGCCCTCAGTCGCTGGTTTGGCCCTTCAAGGTGCTGTGAATGCTCTGAATATCTTGATTAACCCTTTGGAAACAACATAACAGGCAAGCAAGGTAGCAAAGGGATTTCTTAACCACAAGCACTTTGTTCTCAGCACTTTGCTTTGCAGAGTTTCTGATCTCTGAAAAAAACAATGTAATTCTTGCACGGTTTCATCAGGTCTGAGCTTTCTCCTGTGTGTTTGGAGTTTGGTTGGTGTCCTTCCTGCTGCCTCCCTCTTTAGCAGAATCTACTTGCATGTATCAGTGGGACAGTGCTTCTCTCAGAGGGGCACCTACCTCTTGACACAGATTCTGGTCCTTTTCAGCCCATGAACTTCAGCTGGGGGAAATCTGCCTCCCCACATGCTGTGTCGGCTTCTGTGCACAGAGTCGTTCAAAGCTGATGCCCCTACCCATCGTTCTGGTAGGAAGGAGTCATTCAGCATGGACAGCCTTGCTGGTTCGTTTTGTTAGTCTTCTCCCAAATTCCCTCCCTCCACTCCTGCCAGGAGCTGCCCTGAGAAGGTCACAATCAAAATTGATGTTTGCAAGGCAAAATGGAGGTCTCAATCTGACCCAGACGAATCCTCAGCCAGACGCACTGCTAGGAATCCTCCCAGCCTTCTTGCCCTCCTATTCCTTCTCCTACACCTGTGCTTTGTCTTGTCCTTTTTTTCAGCCATGTGGCACCTGGATGGGGCAAGAGTCTCTGGCACCAGTCTCATGTCTCTTGCTCAATCACCAAGTCTTGTGGGTACATTGCACAACCACAGCCCACTGTCAGCAATAACAATGGGCCATTTCTCTCCATCCCCAAAAATACTCTAGGGTTTTTGAGGAGCTTCGGGGGATTAGCTGCCTGACGCCTGCTGGAGCTCACTGCAGGCTGGGCTCTTAGCTTCTGTAGGCTTCTTGGAAAATCCTGGCAGACAGGCACACCGGGTATGTTTCCTTGTCACAGTGATACCTTCTTCTCTCCTTGAAACCTGAGGGTTTTCTCTGCCTGGCCCAAGCCAGTGCTGGCTCACTTTATTTTCTCTTGACCCTCCTTTCTTCTCAGAGCCGCCCATGACCGATCTCCGTGGAACCCAAGCAAATAGCAACCGTGGGCTGGACAGCAGTGTAGGAGAGGAAATGACCAGTGCACTAGAGCCCCACTGCCAGGGTAACATTAAGTGGGTCAGAGCCCAGTTGTCTGAGCTGGAGTATTAGTGCATCCACATCCAGGGAAGAATGGAAAGGGATCCTCAGTTACCACGAAGGGCTGCCTGTTCCTTAGCGCTGCGCCTGGGGAGCTGCTTCATTGCAACTCAGTGAGGACCGCTCCTCCTGCTGAGTCCCCTAGCGCCACTCTGGTTCATTAGCACTGGGGGAGTCAGGTTTAGGGGTGAGAAGAGACCCACTAATCTGAATTAGTGCAAGTCATCCTTGGGTGGGTGGGACAATGGTCTGAGTGGGACCCCTCCATGCAGATGCTTCTACAAAGGCAGGAGAAGATCCCTCGTGGCTCTGTGTGTATAGGCTTGTTCTTCCTTTGGGTGTATTAAACCCCATAAAAGTTAATCGGTGACTCACCAAATCCTCATTAAAAATGTGCAGTGACAAGAAGTTCCTTTCCATGGCCTGGCTCTTTCCTAGGCTCTGGCTTTTAAAGATAAAATGCCTCAACTTCTTTTCTTTGTTGCCCCAGATGACAACTGAAAGCATCCGTTCCAGTCAAAGGCATTAAAGGTATCTGAGCGCTTTTCCACATGTCCATTGGCACAGACCGTGCAGCTGCGTGATCCCCAAGGAATCGGCTACTTTAGTCCTAGCTGCAGGAGAAAACACTGCATCTGAAGGCAGGAAGATTAGCAGGGCACCTAGAGGCACATGCCTCTTTAAGTCAGGCTGCTGGAGAACTTGCCTAAAACCCGTAACATTTTCCTTCTGTTCACTGTTTCTCTGCTCTGAGGTTCCTGGAGTTGAGCTGGGTTGCCAAGCTCATAAAATGGCTGCCTTCTGCTTTGTTATTCCATGCTGACTTTATTTCAGGTTGGGCATTTGAAGGGAATCATTATTAGTGAATTAGTCATGTCTTATGCTGGCCTGAGTGTCTGGCGGCTGATGCATATTCTCAGCGTTTATCCCTCATGAGAAGGGCTACATTTTCCACAGCAGTTTTTCCACTTAGTGACCTAGTGGTCTGCTTGTTTCCCCAAGCCACCTTTCATACAGTCTCTGACTCACTGAGGACAACAGCAAGCTTTCTACAAGGGACACAAGCAGATGTGGAAGGCAGGCTGGTTTGGTGATGAGGCCCATGGGAGATCTGGGTTTGATGCCCAGGCCTCCTGCAGTCTCTGCAGAGGATCCTGGGTATATCAGTTCATCTTGCTTTGCCACTGTTTCCCCGTCTATACAGTGGGGCTAATAACGCTGGCATACCTCCCTGGGGTGTTGTGAGAATGACTGAGTTACAAGTGGTGAGGCATGAGGATGCTAAGACAAAGAGGGGGCGAAGAGGTCATCTAACACAAGGAACTGAGTTCCTTCCTTTCTCCCAGCCTAATTAGACTGGAAGCTCTGTGGGGCAGGAGTGGTCTCTTGGGGTGTGTCTTCAAAGTGCATGTCCAAACTATGAAGAAATACTTGTGCTCTCTCTGGTACAGGGAACAGCAGCACCACATCAGTGCAGCGCTGTGTCTGGGCTGATTAGCTCCAGTGAGAAGCTGATTACCCCTGGGCACGTGGCTGTATTGATTCTAGGACCTGATCTCATATCTCTTCCCTGCACTGCCCTGTGCAAATGTACCGGCGAGCTTGTGTGCCTTAATGTGAAGCTGCTTTGCATTGCCTAGACACGTGCTTACTGTGTGCGTTCGTGTGTGTAGTACCTGGCACAAAAAGGGCCCCAGTAGCGCTTGAGTTCCTTTGGTGCTAAAGTCACAGAAATAGGAACAACCATATGCATTTCTCTCCTCCAAGGTACATTGTTCAGCAGTGGGGAAACTGAGGCACGAAGGGCTGAAAAAAATATTCCCAGGTTATGGAGGAAGCAAGAGGCAGGGCTTGCCTCTTCTGCGGGGGGGGGGGTTCCCCAGCAAGAGCCCAACTCCTGCTAGTAAAACATAAAGGGTGACTCTTCTCACTTGGATGAAAATGGGGAGTAATTCAGCGTGCATCTGGTAGAAGCAGGAGGAACACTGAGGCTGCAGCCTTCGCTGGGAGGGGCTGGGAAGCCATCCTGATGGAAAAGATGAAGGATCCGCCTCGCAAAAAACAGTGCGGCAGTGAAGGGCCATTGTTCTGCAGACGGCATCAATCATGTCAAGAGCCGCGTGTGGTGGCGTTTAGCAGGGACAGGCTGAGGAGGCAGTGGAACAGCGCACGGGAGGCAGACAGCAGCGGAGAAGAGAGGGGACAGGGAATTCTGCATGATTCAGCCCTCCCCACACCAGCATTTCCCATTATCTCCCCCTGCACCTTCCCCAATACCGAACCCTTCCAGCCAGCGTTTTCCTTGGCAGGGCCGAGGACACAGCAAGAGGAATGTTTCCCCATTGCAGAGTGAAAGTGGAGGCTGGAATTCTTGGAATAGCTACAGGCTGAGTAACAGTTCTAACTTTATTCTCAGAAACAAAGCCCAGTGTCCCAGACGCCGAGGCCTGTTCCAGCTCCCAGCTGGCAGCTTGTCCTGGGGCCGGGGCTGGGGAACACGCTGGGGTGGGAAGAGAGCACCGTCTGTTAGCGGCAGAGGTCCCCCCTGAAACTCATGTCCCGAAGTACGCCAGCGCCCTACGATTACAATCCAAGCCCCCAGAGCACTGGCAGACCCCGCAGCCGAGAGGCTCTGGGCGTGTGTCTAGAGGAAGGAAAACGCAGCCTTAAGGACAGGGATTTCCCTCCGAGACCTCAGCCTGCAGCTTCCCAGCCGCGGCCTGTTCCCAGGGGCGCTTCCCATTGCAGATGTCTCTGATCGGTCTCATCCGCACAGTGAACTCTCAGGACTGGTTGCTGAAACCTGAGCCGCGCTCGTTCGGCGCCAGGCTTCATTCCACCTTTGCTTGGGCCCAGAGAGGCCTTTGCAGTGCACAGCTGTAGCTCGCGGCACCGTGTGCCCCAAACTATGGCTGGGGGCCTGTTGAACCTGTCATCAGGTGTCCCTGGAGGTGAAACACAGAAGGAAGAGGTTGTTGAGCTTGCTCCCACCTTGCCTTGAGCTACGCTGCGGGGGGTTATTATCTGATGTGTGGGGGCCTTTGCTTTGTAAGGCTTCCTGACAGAAGGCAGGGTCTCCTCTGCAACCTTGACAGCAGCTTTGGGGCTGGCTGCTGCAGAGGTGACCCATGTGGGCTACACTGGGGGCGTAGGGAAGGGCTCTGTGATGGAAGTGCTGGGTGACTGTGCAGGGGCATAAGTCCTCCCAGGGCTGGCACATCCTCCCCTGTCTTGGCTGCCAGAGGGGACTACATTTTTAATAGCAGCAAGGAGAAAACAGCTGGAGGGGCTTGGGGAAGGTAGGTGGCATTGGCTTTCAGTCTCCAAGCCTCATGGCGAACACAGTAGCAGCTCATGATTTTATCTCTGGAGGTCCCTAGTTCCATCCCTGGTGATTCAGTCCAGGCTGCATCTGTTGCACCAGATGGCAAAAGCATTTGGTCTATATTTATCCAAGTGCCCAACCCCAAGCAGCCAAGCGCTCCCGTCTTCAGTAATGCTCTGTCCAGCTCTGTCCCCCTCTCAAGGGAAAAGGCTCAGTTAGTTTGCAAGGGTGCGTGTGCATGAAGAACTGACCTCAGGGCACGAAGGAGGGCTAAGGCAAAGAGGTGAGCTAGGGTGTTGTGGGGAAGACAGTGAGGCTAGCAGTTTCTCCCCTCTTGCCATAGCATGCTCTACAGTCTCGTTCTCGGTTGGTAAACAGAGCTCTTCACCCAGCAGGGAGATGGCACTGGGAGGTGGTACTGGTTACATGCAGTGTAAAAAAGGAGCTGGGATAAGGTTATGGAGGACATAGGAGGATGGAAAAGGAAGCTCTGGTGCTACAGTCAGGGTGTGGGATGCATGGGGTTGCAGTGCAGAGGGAGTATGCCTGGCTCTCCCAGGCTTCTGGGCTTTGCTGGTCATCACGTGGGGCTGGGAAGGATTTTTTTCCCCTCTTGCTGCTATGGGTGGCAGGACTTTTTTTGCCTTCCTCAGCATCATTGGGTGTTGTCTGCAGCCAAGGCTTGGGATTGTGACCGGGCTGTGCCAGCGCTCCTGCTGAGACCAAAACCCAGATGTTCCTGGCTAGAGGGGCTTGCCCCTCCGCTCAGGATCAGATCGACCACCACATTTGAAGTCAGGGAGGAATTTTACCCCCTGGTCAGACTGACATGGACTGTGGGGTTTTGCCTCCCTCTGCAGCAGGGGACATGCTCAACCCTCTGCAGCAGGGGTTTCTTGCTCAGCTTCCTTGGATCTCGAGCATATTTTAAGAAGCTCCTTCCTGGCCTTGCAGGAGCAGGAGATCGGTAGGACCCTACTTTAGCTGTGGGATGAGGTGAGACCAATACTTGTCTGAGAGAGTTTAGATGGGGCTTTTTCTGCCTGGAGCAGGGAGTTGGACTAGATGTGACCTCCTGAGGTCCCTTCCAGTCCCCTCTGATCTATGAATACCACAAAGTCCACTATACTTCCTGCATCTCCCCCTCAACTGAGCTCTCTCTGCTTTGACTGGAGTCACCAGGCCCCTTTCCAGCTGGGCCAGATAATCCTCCTTGCCAGGCAGGTCCGAGCACCTGTTTTAAGGAGTGGTCTGTCTCCAAGCAGCGCTTGAGGGCTCTTACAAGGGGAGACCACATCATTTCAGAGAGGTGGAGGGGATGCAGAAGAGGATGAGGCT
The DNA here is from genome assembly GCF_001723915.1 of Gavialis gangeticus. Lineage (NCBI taxonomy): Eukaryota > Metazoa > Chordata > Crocodylia > Gavialidae > Gavialis > Gavialis gangeticus. The sequence goes on along the minus strand of NW_017729015.1, from coordinate 18,570,866 downwards.
GCACAGTTAGGGCAGGAATGCTGGCTGGCTGGCTGGGGATTTGTCTCAGGGAGAGCATCGCAGACCTCAGTGCATGTGGCACCAAGAGGTTTGGAGGATGCGTATGGCAGGCATGGGATGACTCCTGGAAGCTGGTCGGATGCCTTCAGCCTCACATGGGCCAGAGGGAGCTCCAGGGGTTAGAGGCAGAGGCAGCCCCTGCTCCCCGCACAGGCCAGAGCCAATGCCGTCTGTCTGAGGCCGCTCGAAGGACAGTGCTAATGAGGAACAGTGCTGCCATATGTTGTTTTCCTTAAGCAAGGCGGAGTTCTGGGTTTGAACAGGGTCCATCCGCAGTGCCTGGCTTGCAGGCAGCTTTCCTGCTGGAGACTCCGCTGGCTGCAGGGCTGGGGAGCTGGGTAAAGGAGCACTTCCAAAACAAATATTTGAGCAGAGCAGCAACACATGTGAAAAAGAGAAGGGGAGTTTCGGTTCCCGTGGCTCACGTGGGCCGAGTCGTGGGACACAGAACCACTGTGGGGTAGGAGTGGCATTCAGGGCCTGGAGGTGGTGACACTCGCAGGGGCTGGGGTCCATGCATCGGCCACAGCTGAGCTCTCCCTGTGGCCTGGTCTCGGGCTGTCTGTACTGGGGGCTTAGGTCCTGAAGGAGCCACACCTATGCATTCTCCCAACCCAGATGCACATCAGTAGCAAGCAGGGATGTGCATGGGTGCAGAGGATCCCTTACACTGGAGTGCACAGGCTCGGCTTGCTGAGATTCCCATACTCGTTCTGTTAAGGGGCTCAGGTCCTTGGGTCTTGCTTTCCCAGGGCTGCTTGGCTTGTGGATAGGCCAAGTCCTTGCCCCTCTCTCCAAATCACTGGTCTCTGGTAAAGAAGAAAGTGCAAACCTGCTTACATGAGCACAATTCAGAGTCCCCATCTCAACTGAAGTTCCCACTCTTTCTAAGCATTGAACACCAAGGAATGCATGACCCAGATGGACCCAATCCACAGAGCCATGAATGCAGGGGGACACTGTTGACTGGGCCTGGAAACTCCTGCTGGACCCAAGCACAGAAACATGCCACCATCCGTGGCAAAGGGACACCCAGTCCTGTATCTGTTCTGTCACAGCAACACTGTGGTTGCTTTGAGCTTCCTGGATGGAGCTGAGCTGCTCTCCGCGGGCATTACTTTGCAGCAGCAGCAGGGATGCAGCTGAGAGCCTCCTATGCCAAAAGCCCAGACCCCTGTACTGTACCTCATTTTATGGGAGAATCCCCGGTATCTTCTCACAGTACAGGGCTAATGATACATGGCTGAGCAGTTCTGATTTCGTCTAGCTGAGGGCAGCAGTGTGCACACACCTTCCAGTCCGTTCATTGCACTGATATAGGAATTCCCTCCCCTTATAACAGCAGCAGGGCTTGGCTAGGCTGGGTTATCATGCCTGGCAGGTCACCCCAGTGGGCATGGGTATAAAATAAGTTGAACAAGGTGACCTCACTTAGCATGGTGCCATGGCCTGTTCTTTGAGGACAGGAGTAGCTGAGTCTCCTGCCTTGGAAGAATTTATCACTTGTATCATGGTAGAACAGGGGCCGTGAACTAGAGCCCCCCTGTGTGAACACCAAGCAAAAAGGTGTTCCCTGGACCCAAGATTTCACAGCCAAAAGAAACCCAGAGAAGCTGGGATGGGTGAGTCATAGATTCATAGAGAAGCAGGGCTGGAAGGGACCTCCAGAGATCATCTAGTCCTTTCCTGCCGCCTTCCCTGGCCCCTTGCATGGCAGTGCGGGACCTCCTGGCTTCCCCCCCATGGGCCAGGAGCTCCCTTTGGCTCTCCCCACTCGCCCATCTCAGAGCCCAGTCCCCTGGCCAAGCCACAGCTATGTGTTTGTACAAGCAGCAGAGCTGTCAGATTTTATTCTCTCTATTTTGTATTGAGAACAGTGATTTTTTTTTTCGGGTGCCAAAACAAACCCAGCCCCATCCTCAGTGATGGGTATCTGAGAGAAGCTTTGCCCTGACTAAGCTGACCCAAAAAGGGGGCCTGCTCTGGCTGGGACACTCCACCTCCGCCTCTTCCCCCTGGCCTCCTCCGTGGCTGGTGGGATGGAGCCATCTTCTCCCTGGCTGTGTCACCCTGGATGTGACGGGGAATCCCTGCTCATCTTGTTTGTCCCATTCCCGGGCCGTGGGATCACCCTGTACAGATGGCAGCAGAACTGCGCTGCGGTGGGGGGAAGGCGCAGGGATCTCACCCAGCGGCTTAGTCACCAGCTCTTCTCTCTGCTGGGGAGTCCGGCCACAGGAATGAGCGATGGGATTAGTCAGGGATCGGGGGGAAGAGCTTGGAGAGCTCCTAGCACCCCCAGAGACAATGGGGCAAATTCTGGTTTCGGAGATGCCCTTTGAGGCCAGCGGGCTTGCACAGGCACGACAGGCAGAGGCCCATTCTCATGTCAGGCGGCCCCTTCTACCAGGCTGCGTGGCAGGACCGAGTGGCTTCTGGGTGTATCTGTGCTGCAGTCACTGCCACATGCTTGGGCACACACCACTTAGCTCCACTCACCCCCAGGTTTGCCCGTCGTCTTGGGCAGGCCATGCAGCCTGCTCTGTGCTACGCTGCTGTTGGCACCTGAGCTCGTTCCCTCAGTGACCTTCACATGAGCTGCAGCTGCTGCTGTGACTTCAGTGTAGGCAACCCCAGAGTCGGAGCCAAGTCTAGCGCTGGGGAAAGCGGCCGCTATGGCAGTTCTGGGCGCTGGATCCCTCTTTGCTGAACGTATGCAGCTCAGGTAGTGGCTTCAAGCCTTGGGGATAACAGAAAGGCAGGGGGAAGGGGCTTTATCCCTTTCCTGTCTGCATTTCACCCTCTCCATGCCTTCATCTCTCTATCTGAAAAGTGGGGATAGTGATGCTGGGCTGTGACGATGCAGTGTGAGGGGGTTTGGGGCTGTGGCTGGAAGTACTCGAATATGAAGAGCAGGAACACCTCCTAGCTCAGCAGAAACATCGAGCTGCAGGCAGCCCTTGCAGAAACGCACCTGCTGCCCTGTCGTGCTCCATCGCTGACAAAGCAGGAGAGAGCGCGGGGAAGGGAAAGGCAAGGACTTATGTCTGGAAGGTGGGTCAGCCTGTGACAGAAGGTGCTGGGATCTGGAGGCCCAGCTGATAGGATGCCACATGCAACTCGATTGCTGCTGCCCACTGGACAGGAGGCAGATGGGCAGAGGCCAAGGAGGAAGCTTGAGTTGCCCCTCAGCTCAGGGAAAGCAGATGCAGGACAGAAGTGATTATCAAGCCAGCCCTGGCCCAGGGAGGGGGGATCAACTAGAAACCCAAGGGAAGCAGTTTAGGAGGAAAAGGACCCACTTAAAGCAAAAGCCACCATATTCCTGCTCTGTCCCTCCCTAAAGCACTCCAGGCTCAGCGGGTTTCAGCGTTGCTGGTATTTGGGTCCTGACTGCCCTCACCCCCATCCTCTTTCTATTAATAGTGTTGACCCTTGGCTGTCCCGTACCTGCTGGATGGCAGTGGACCGAAGGCTGCAGAGGCTCGTTAGAGCTTGCTGATATCACCCAGGAGTTTCCTGTTTCACCTGCCTGCTATCTGATCCCGCTGAATGCTTCTTGCCTGCCCCAGCCACGTCTGGTACGTTCAGTCCTTCCCTCTGCAGGGACTGGGAGCTGAAGGGAGCCGGGCTTTTTCCCTGGGCCAGTTCAAAGCACAAAAGGCTGTTGCAGGTTCAAGCTTGTTTTCCACCCTCTTCGGTTTCTTGCTCAGCTCCCAGAATAGGGTGGTCACTCCATTTCGCTCATCTGACCCCATTAACCAAAGCCTGTGAGTGAATAGTAGCCGCAGCTTGCTACTCCCATCCAACCCTTCACACCCCCAGCACACCGACCTCCATGCCTGTGGCACGCTCCGACTCCAGGATTCCTAGTGTTAATGGCCAAGGGTGTCCGGGGCATGCTGCTGACACGTGGCAGGGCTCAAATCAGCACAGGGCTGGCAGGGCATTGCAAAAGATGGGGGTCGTGGCCTCGACTGGAGTAGGGAACTGAAGCTGCAGTGACAGCCCAGGCACGTGGTGGTGGGGAGGATGTGAGGCTGATCAACCTATGACCAGGAAATGGGAAAGGAGCAGGAACAGAGGAAGGAGCAAGAAGGGGGTGAGTGGCTAAGGCAAGGGGCTGGGAAGTGAACCGAGCTCTGCCACTGACTTGTCCTGTCGTGTTAGAGATAAGGCACTTCATCTGTTTGCCCTCAGCTTCCCTTTTCTCCCTGCCCCTGTTTTTTATGAGAGAGGGACCAACCCTCACGCACTTTCTTCTGGAGCTTTGGGTGTGATGCACAGACCTTCCAGGCTTTGCATCCAGCCTGGCATAAGCATCCCCAGTATTCGGATACATCCCAGAATAATCGGAGGGGCCTTGGTCTCCCACAGGCTCCTGGAACAATGACCATCTTTATCCTGCAGCCTGTCTCCAGCCTCCGCACAGCCCAACAGTACCTGCCCTCTCCACCCCCAGGCATCTCCTCCCCTGCCCCTGCTCTGCCTCTCAGCAATGCCGCCTGCTGCTACCTGTTCAGGAGGATCATCAGCACGATGCTGCAGGATGACTGAGGGGTCTGCAGCCTCCCTGCAGTAGCCCCCAGCCCACCAGTTGAAAACCACTGTCCCAAGGCAGCCGCCCCATGTGCATGGCCTGGCTGTATGCACTGGGCCTGGTTAGATCTAGAAAACAGCTTAATAAGGGGCCTGCCCATGAAAGGAGGTTTGCTCATTGGAGGCAGGAGATGGGTCTCTCCTGTGCTGGAGTCAGGCAGGGCAAAGGTGGCAGAGAAGGCCATGCCACTGCCACTGCAGGTGACTCTGGGAGGCTCCTGTCACTGCCGTCGTACTGCTGCAGAGCTCCAGGCCCCCTGGGCATTATGGGGTGGTGCTTTTCTTCCTTCCGGGTTGGAGCTGTTTCTCTTGGCTCAGGACTGTGGATGTCTGGCAGGGTGATGGACTCGCCTAGCTGGGCGGCAGGTCTGTACCACAGCAAGTGTTAGTCCTGGCCGGGAACCAGTGACTGTGCTGTGGAAAACACTGGGACATCCACCAGGGCCAGGAAGAAGTGCAGGACATGGGATTCTGTGATTGACCAGGGAGTGCGCCATGGGGACAAATGTCTGGGCTGCAGCCCCTGCCCCTTCCCAGCCAGTGCCCACCCTCATCTCAGGGACGGCGATGGAGATTAGAGGTCCAGCATGCAGTACTCTGTGTGCTGCAGCATGTACTGGAATATGTGACCCCCAGGAGCTGCCCTCCTGGTCAGTTCAGGGCCACTGTTTTGTTTGCATGCAAGGGTCACGGCTCTCATGCTCCTGGTGCCCCAAGGGGACAATGTATGAGCTCCCATCCTCCAGAAATGCTGCCAAGCTCGCTCCCTCCTGCATTTGGGCTTGACACGAAGATGCGCTGAGCAGCTGCATCCCCCATGGAAGTCAAAGGGTCCCCTGTTCATGGCCTCTCTGGTTGAGATCCATGGGAAGGACTGCGGCAGGGAGGTGGGGCTACATTTTCCAAAGGAGCTGCTGATTTGGGCTGCCCAGATTGCATCAACATAGAAAGACCTAATTTTTGGATGGGGGGCCCTACCTGATCAGAAAATCCAGGCCTCTGTAAGGTACCACCCACAAGAACCAGTGGCTTTTGAAAGTGCAGATGAATTGTAGGCCAAACCCAAATGCTTCCACCCACCCCTCCAAAAAAATCACAAGAGTAACTTAACCCTCAGGAGGCTTTTAACATACTAGCTTCAAGCTTCTTTGTCATTGGCCTCTTACTCTTTTGAGTCTTCATAGGTCCCATCTCCAAAGCTTTTCCTCTGAAACATGAGAAACTTGCTTTTCTCGTGAAAACAGAGAATCTCTTGTAATTACCTGATTCCAGGAGCTGAAGCACTCAGCAAAGTCATGAGAGTGGTCACCAGGGGGCTGTAGCCTGTCCCTTCCCGCTGTAGCCAGCTGGCAACTCATTCATGCCCTACTTTAGGCATGACTATAGTTTAATATTTAATGGTTTAATATATAATAGTTGAATATTTATGTTTACTGTCTTGGTCTCTCTGTAGTGAATCATGAATGTTGGCAAGGGACATCTGTAACCCTTTTCTCTTGTGTTTTTTGGAAAGACCCCAGTTTTTCCTCAGTGTTTTCTTATGCCTCATGGCAGCTTCCGAGTGCTGTGTAAACAGTAACTGGTGAACTGCCTCTTAGGAATTAACTGTCTCTTTCTGACATAACTTGGGAGATAATATTTTGCACTTAATCCATAGGAAGAGGCTTTTTTTGTGCTCTCTGTGAGCACAGCCGGTCATGTCGGCAAAGGGTTTTTAGGGATGCGCAGTTTGCACATGTGAAGGATATGGCCGGTATTTGGGAACTGAGCCTAGGGGCGTCTGATGAGACCAGCATCTCATTTTCTTCAAAGAAGCACTGGAAAATGGGAGGTGAGCATACCTGACACCTGCCTGAGTCTGCAGAAAGCCTGAAGCCTGTAGCTCCTAAAGTCTGAATTGTCTCATTCAGCTTTATTCTGAAACCTTCTGCCCACCCGTGGGGATAGATGGCTGCTTCGTGGGGCCGTAGCCAGGGCAAACCATGTGAGATGCACCTCAGGTCCTGCATTGCCTTTGTTGGACTCTAGCGTGACTGTAGTCACCACCAGTTTGTCTTTACACTCCAAGTACTGTTCGTGTTCTTCCCTTTGTCCCTTCGTTGCTGCCCTGTGACAGTTCAGTGCCAACCATAGAAACTCCCATAAAGATTCAAAGAGTTTCTCTGGCTACAACCTGGCATTCGCTAATGCGGCTTCAGGGCTGGGCTTGGTTGCTAAGGTGTGTTCTCTTTACTTAAGCAAGGTCTCCCAGCACAGCCACAAGCATCACTTGAACTCTGGGAAACCATCTCCTTGCTAACCATGGAAAGCAGGTGTTTCACATAGCAACCAGACAGGCCCCCCCCACCCCTTGAGAGTGGAGCAGGGTCTAAGCAGGACTATCGTGTGAGACCCAAACACAGGCCCCACGCTGCCTGGCTCTAGCTCGGGCAACCAGCCAGATAAGAACAATAGTTATAAAATATAATTGGTCACATTTTATTAACCCTTTAAAAGTCATTGATGGCTGGAACCTTAATGGAAAGGATTAGTGGAGGTTTTAATAAGATTTCATAGGCATTAGGGACCTTGGAAGATCTTCAAGTCCAGCCCGCTGCCCCAAGGGCAGGAAGTCAGCTGGGGTCATAGGATCCCAGCAAGATAAACATCCAAATTTCTCTCAAAGGTGTTCAAAGTAGGTGCTTGAACCACCTCCGATGGCAGGTTATTCCAGACCTTGGGGCTCGGACAGTAAAGAAGTTCTTCCTTATGTCCAGCCTGAAACGGTCCTGGAGGAGTTTGTGACCATTTGACCTTGTCATCCCTTGGGTCGCTCTGGTGAACAGACGTTCCCCCAGATCCTGGTCAGCACCTCTGATAAACTTATAGGCAGCCACCAGATCACCCCTGAGCCTGCGCTTTTCCAGGCTAAAGAGCCCCATGGCTCTCAGCCTGTTGTCGTAAAGTCTGTTTTCCTGACCTCTGATCATGCATGTGACTCTCTCAAGATTCTCCACATCCTTTTTGAATTGTGGAGCCCAAAACTGGACGCAGTACTCCAGCTGCGGCCTCACCAGGGCTGAGTACAAGGGGAGAATGACGCCATGGGATTTTCTTGAGAAGCATCTGTGGATGCAAGCCAGTGTTTTGCTCGCTTTACTAACCACAGCATCACATTGAAGGCTCATGTTCATCTTGTGGTCAGTCATGACCCCCAAGTCCTTTTCGTCTTTAGTGCTAGCCAGCGTAGCACTGCCGAGCCTATAAGCATGGTACAGGTTTTTCCTCCCAAGGTGGAGAACCTTGCATTTTTCGGTGTTAAACACCATCAGGTTCTCGTCTGCCCATTTCTTGAGCCTGTCAAGGTCAGCCTGGATCACCCTCCTGTCCTCAGGTGTGGATGCCTTACCCCAAAGTTTGGTGTGGTTAGCGAACTTGGCCAGCCTGTTTCTGACACCAATGTCTACATCATTAATGAAGATGTTGAATAGTGTTGGCCCAAGGACAGAGCCTTGAGGGACCCCACTGGTCACAGGGCACCACGACGATTGACTTCCATCAACCACCACCCTCTGGGTCCTACCACGAAGCCAATTCCCCAGCCAGCGGATCGTGCTGAAGCTGAGGCTGGAGCTGGCCAGTTTTACTAAGAGGTGATCATAGAATACCAGACCGAAACCTTTTTTAAAGTCAAGATATACGACATCAATCTCCTCTCCGTTGTCCAGGTGATAGGTCACCTGGTTGTAGAAGGAAATTAGATTGGTCAAGCAAGACCTACCTGCAACAAACCCATGCTGGATGTCCCTCAGGATGTTGCCATTGGCCAGTCTGTTAACAATAGTCTCTTTGATAATATTTTCTAGGACCTTCCCCAGGATAGAGGTCAGGCTGATGGGCAATAAGTTGTTAGAGCATTCAGCAGGTTCTTTGTAACCCTCCGGGAGACCTGCCAGGCATAAGTCACACCTCCGTGGGGTGTGTTATGCCTCTCAGGGCATGTCCTCTTCCTGGAGCTAAACTCTGTCCCTTTCCCCTCTCTTTACAAAGGTCCAAGGTCCAGGCTTGGATCCCTGGCTTCAGCACCTTTGCTTCTCACCGTGGCTTTTCCAACAGATTTGAAGGAGTTTAGGTCAGATGTAAAGCAGCCAGCAAGGTAGTTGCAATGACACGGAACAGCAGTTTCCAAACAGGTCAGTATGTGTCATCTAACTCTGGAGTAGAGTACGGGAGCCTTTCTGGTAGAATAATTAGGCAAGTTGACATGCATATGCATGATGACAGTACTGTTTCGCTCTCCTGTCCTGGATTGAGTCCCCCTGCAGTGAGGAGAGCCGGAGTCCCCTCTGTGCTCTGTTTCCAGTTGCAGTTGTGTTGCATTCACATGACTCGTGCATGGCCACAACCAGCAGAGGAGGGGGATTTTGGAAAGTGCCCATGGCCTGGCAGTCATGAGGAATGAACGGTCCAGTCCAGGTTCTTCACTATGTCTCCAAAGTAACACATTGGCAGTTCTTGCTAGTTCATTCCCACCTACCCAGCCATGCCTCTGTGACCAACACCCATCTCTCCATTCCCTGTCCTGGGAAAAACACAAATCCCGATAGATAACAGTACAACATGAGTGGGCTGGGAACCAAGTCACACGTCTTCTTTGTAAAAATAACACAGAAATTTCCATGATCTCCACAGTTAACAGCCATCAGCAGTCCCTACAGCTCACAAGCTGTAACATGCTGAAACAATTAGCTCTTCTCATCAACCAGGGATCAACAGAGCCTTCATAGGAAGTGTGAGTGGGCATGTAACTTTTATGCCTACATGGCAGTCACTACGCTGCTGTGTGGTGCAGTGTAGACAGGCATGGGGCATAGATAAAGTACTTGAGTATAGGCACCAATTTTTATTTTTGGTGATGATGGACAGTCCTCTTCCCAAGGGGGGGCAGGGCTCTCAGGCCCCCACGTACTTGGCACCTCTGATCTGAGTGTTTTCCTAGTTTCCTGGGTAGATTTACAGACCATGTTTTGCTCCAAGCTGCCATGGCTAGACTGCTACTGACACTCAAGCTAGCCAGCGTGCATACATCTACCCTACGCTCCAGTGTAGACACAAGCTTACGTGGTGCTTTCCATCCTCAGTGATTTACAAAGTAGAATGTGGCTGTCCCCCTTTTATAGATGAGCAAACTGAGGCAGTGAGAGGCAATGTGATTTGCCTGAAATCATGCAGCAGAGCTGGGTTTAGACCTGGTTCTTCGGAGTCCCAATGCTTATGTGCTTTTCCGTGCACTCACAGCCTGAGCACCTCTTACTGGCCTAACGACGACTTAATTTTGGAAGCCAACCTTCAGCTGGGAAGAGGCTTTGACCTTCAGCCTAACAGGTCAGAGAGAATTAGGTGTCAGAATGGGGTGAGGTGAGACTAGGCCAATTATATCAAGGAAAACTCAGTGCAAGCACTTCTTGGGGTTTTCTTCAAAGTATTTTTCCATCTTCATAATGAGCCAGCCACCCACTTCATGCCATGCCTCAGGGTGCAGCCCAGTCAACATCCATGCTTGCTTATGACATGCAGTGGTGCTGTCACAACAACGATCCCCTGATTGATGCTTCAGTCAGATAATGGGAACGAACACTAACGTAAGCGGGAGGCCACAGTGTCGAGATATCACTTCCCTCTGATGGTAGGTATTGACATTGAGTGTCATAAGCCCTATACTGCCCATAGTTCCCTGGAGACTTTCCTTCAGCTGAGTGGCAGGGCCAAGACAGTCATGCCATTTGTATGGTACCTCAGGGCAGAGCCTCTGCTGCCTGGTACCTCCCATGGAGGGGATAGTTCTTCCCTGGTCAACACCCAGTAAAGGCAGCCCCTGCAGGAGCAGGCCAGGTAGATGCTCCCCAGAAGCCCTTTCCATACAGGGAACCCCTCCCCACTATCAGGGTTTCTGCTTCAAAGCAGCTATAGGAGAAACCCAAATCATCTGCTCCCAGTAGCTCTTTTCCTCCCAGCTGCCTGCTGTGCATGGACCAGGAGCAGGATCAGTGACTCAGATCAGAGGGAAGGAATAAGTGGGGGAGGGAGAAGGAAGGGTAGCTAGGAAAGGAAGGAAAAGAGTAAAAAGGGAGAGTGATAGAGAGAATGGGGAAGGGAGGAGCAACGGAGAAGGGGAGCGAGATGCAGAAGGGCAGGCAGAGAGGGGCAGTCAAAGAGGTGAAGGAGGCAGGGGTGGCCGTCGAGCAGCTCTGGGCAGCCGGGGCCAGACCCTGCTGTGAAAACATGGTCCTTCTGCAGCCGTTCAGCCGGGAGCTCAGCTCCTCTGCACAGTCGGTCCCAGCTGGGCTTGTTGAGGGCTTTGGCTACAGACTGCCAGATTGGGACAGGCGCGGGCAACACCCCTGGTGCACAATACAGAGGGTGCCTGCCACCATGAAGCTGCACACTCGGGTCTGGGCCATGCCTCACGCGATGTGCTGTCAGCTCCTTCTCCAGGTAAAGCGCCTGGCTCCTGCTCATGTTCCTTGCACTGACACACTCTGGCACCCACCGTTCATTTACCCTGATTCCTTGGAAGCAGACCTGATGACTGGAAACACTCTCTCTGTGGGACCTGTAGCCATAGCACCTCCGGCAGTGATCTCATTAGGCTTCGTGAGCTCAGCTGTGTTGGCCTGGTTAGCTTTGGCTGGGAGACACCTTGGTATGGTGGGACATGGGGTAGAGGAGCATTCCTCTTTCCAGGCTGTTACTGATCAGTGCAAGGGGGGCAGGCTGGGCTGCCAGAAGGTCCAGACAAGGCATAAGGCAGGACATGTAAAACAGAGGCCATAGCTGCATGTCCCTGGGGGTCCCCTTGGACACGCTCTGCAGGAGCCAGGGTGTTAAACCCAGCGTCATAATTAAACAACCATGTCAGGGGTAATGACGCCTGGCCAACTGGAATTCGCCCCTGCGATCCCAGCTGACTCATTCATACCTTCTTACAAATCCAAGCATGCTGCTGCGAGCTGTTAAGGAGCTGCAAGGCCCCAACCCAGTGCTGCATCTCAGTGGTGGGACCCTTGCACAAACCTAGCGCCACGGCCAGACCAGGCCTGCTCAGAAACACCTGCGATTTTAACCCTGCTTGGATCTGGATCTGGACTTGAGCACCCAGGCTCAGGCCCACGCAGTGGTTCTGGGGCAGCGGGGCCAAGCTGGGACACAGGCTTGCAAAGTTCCCCCCCTTTAGATGGGCAGAGCAAGCATCGCTCACTGGGACTGATGCATCGGACTTCCCAGCCCACATTAAACAGACCTGAAAGGCTGGCGGGGGCCTGGCCAAGCTCAGTACAGGCTGACAGCACAGGCAGACGAGGGCTTCCCCAGCCCGCTTCTCCATAACAGGAGTGGCTCCGGCAGCTCCCCCACGCTCCACCCTTGTGCTCCTCTCCATAAGAGGAGAGGTGCAGGGGAAAAGGCGAGAGGGGCCACTGCTTGGCTCCCCGGGTACATTCCATTCCTGCCTGTCACTGACTGATATAGTCCCCAGCCTCACTCTGCGCACACGTCAGAGGTGCCGAGGCTGTTTGCGAGGAATTTGGCTGCTGCAAGCACTTGGGAACTCGAGGCAACGGGCCCAGCCGCTGCGCGGGAGGTAGGCGCCTCGCTCAGAGGCAGGATCAGATCCGAAAGCCCACGAGACCCGGGATTCACCTTCGAAATAAAGCCGTGCAGAGAAAAGCCTGAAATTGTGACCTCCAGGAGCTCCGTGTCCAGAAGGACATCAAGGAGGAGAAGCCCTCCAAAGTTAGTTTTAAGGATCATGTGATTTTTTTTAAACCAAAGTTGGGATTTTCCGAGGGACTGCCCCTTGCTGCAAACAACACCAGCTGTCCACATGCTGCGCCCGTGGGGGACTCATGATGCTGTTGCTCAGAGAACAATTGCTGCTTAAAGCCCTTAATGAGCAAGTGATTGGGACCAAGTTACAACTCTGGTGATGGCAGGCTGTGGAGGGTTAGGGAGAGCCTAGCAAGGGAACTCCTGATGTCTGCATCCCTTAGCTCCTCTGCTCCATCCCTCCCTGTTCGCGAGGCTACTGAGAAGGCATGGGAGCCAATGGACAACCCAGAGGCAGAGGCTTCCAGAGCCAGGAACCTCCTCAGACTCATTCAGCAGAGCTCCAAGCCTGACCCATGGCGAGGTTTAGCCAGTCAGCATGTGCCTTCCTATGCACTTGTCCTAATGCAGCTGAGTCTCACTAACAATAGCCAGCCAGAACCATGCTTCAGCTCTGCTGCTGCTGAACAGAGTGGGAATTGTGCTTAGCTGGGTGTTTGAATCGCTATTGTTTGGGCAGCGCCGGCAGGGCCAGAGACGAGCCTGCCTTCCTGCTCACACCCTCTGTCCCAGTTCCCACCGCACATATGCACACACATGCGCACACTCCTTGCTCTTTTATACAGGCTTCCATTTTCTCCTTGGCACGCTGTCTTCCTGCCCACCCCACCAAGGCAGCACAGCTGCACTCATATCTGTGCACCCTGGAACAAGCCAGGGCACTGTGCATGCTGCCTGAGCAGCTGGTGCCATGGAAAGAGGACTGTGGGTGGTTGGCTTTGCATGGTGCCATGCACTTTAAGAAGGAACAGCGCCCCAGGAGAGGGGAACAAATCCTTTCTCGAACCTGGTGACAGCTTGACATCTGTCCTGAAGGATGAAAGCCCCCAGGCCTGCTGATGCAGCCAGCACTCCTGCCTAACTGTGCTGAGTGTGGACACGTGCCGTGTTGGAGCTGAGTTTCACACTGGTGACAAGGCCTCACAATCTGCATGTGCTGCACTGGCTTTGTATGTGAGCCCTTGGGGCCAGCCGGATTCCCAGGGCAGCCAGCAAAAGGGTCACACTGCTCCTTGTCACACTTTCCCAGCCCCTTGTGCGCAATGGCATTTTTCCTCTCACACCTAGGTTACACGTGGCTTCACGGGGCAGGGGGTCATCCCTTTGCTCTGTGTCTGTACAGTGCCTGGCCATGAGGGGCACAGCTACAGTTCCCCCCAGGGTCAGATTGGCATAGGCTGGGGGGTTGTTTTCTCCTTCCTTTTCCTAGGATCCTCTGAGCATTTCCCTATTGTTGCATTGGCAGTGTCCTTCTCTCCCCTGCTTTTGCCTGTGGCACGTCAGGGTGCCCTGAGGGTTTCAGACCTAGGGCCTTATGACTGTGTGGGGAGGACTCAAAGACATGATGCGGGAGATCCTTGGGTGACCAATGCCTGTGAACCCCAAGTCTTGATGGCCCTTTCTGCTCCGCGTTCCTGTGACTGGGGCATCCAGGTGAGGCTGCAGGCATCTGTCGTCTCAGGCACGACACTGAAGCAGAAGCATCTGCTGTCCCTGGACTCACAGCATCTTTATGTCATCCTCCTGCTTCCCTGTATGGTTCTGCCTTCGTCAGCAGCGGTCTTGCATTCCTGGGAGCTAGAGGGGAGTGGGTGGGGGGCAGAGGGCCCCCACCCCTCCGTACGTAAGAACCATCTTTGCTGGTGAAGCTCCTAGTTCTTGGCATCAGCACTTCCTCTGGACGAGGCAGCAACTCCTGCCAACAGGCGCTAATGCCTATAATGTAAACCACTTCTAGGCTGTTGAAAGGGGCCGGCTGGCCACAGCGTGAGCAGGGGAGTGTGGCTGCATTAGGGCAGCCAGACTGAAATAGATAGGCATCCAGTTCCTGGCTGCCTGGCGCAGCTACTATTCTAAGAGATGCCCTCAAGGGTGTTAAGCGAAATACTCAGGGCAGGGGACAAGGCTGGGCCGGTTCTGAATGCTGGAAAATCACCGGTTCTCGGTTCAGACCAGGGCTCAGAGCCGCCGCGTTGAGGGCTGTGTGCTGCTGGAAGGATGCTGCTGTTCGCTCTTCCTGGAATGAGAGCGACGGCAAGAATCCAAGTTCCCAAAACCCTGCTCAGCAGGGGGAACGCAGGGTTTGAGCGTTGCACTTCCCTTCTCAAACAAGCGTGCGCATTACGGGAAGGAGAAAAGTTGCTCAACTCCCCAGATCAGCTCTGCCAAGGCACAAGGGAGTGGGGAGGAGGAAGCAGAGAGCCCAGAGCTGAGAGCCAAGTGTTGTAGGGTACCCAGAGGAGCCTGCCACAGAGCTGAGGAGTGGGACCATTTCCCTGATAGGCCTGTACAGGCAGGCCCCCTACTAGTGGGATATAATGACCCATGGATGTAAGCATACAGCAGGCAGCAAACCTCAGGCCTTCTGCAGGGAAGCACAAGGGAAATCTGGGACTGCTGGATCTGCACTCAGAAGCCTCATCTAAAAGTCCCAGCTCTGGTATATGAGACTGTGGCAGGGTCATCAACCTCAATAAGGGGCAAAGGGGAGGATAAAGTGCTGCCTGCTCTGGGGAGGGCGTTACATTGGCACTGGGAACTTTCCGTTGCCCCACACCTCCCTCATATATTGATGTGCAGCTGCTTGGTTTGTACCCACCCTGTTGCAGTGGGAGCCACGTCCCCCGCTGCCCTGGGAGCCACCTTACCTTTGCATGGCTGAAGACATGTTGTGCAGCTCAGTCCCGCAGGGGGTGAAGTGGTTAGACCAGGTTTTACGCCAGGAGCAGGAAGGCCGGTGAATTAGGTACATTAACTTTCAGGGCAAAACAAACTGATTTCTAAGGTTTAACCAGATCAGTGGCTTAAGGAGCTTAGTCAGGGAAGAGGAACTAGCACAAGAGGAGCTTAAGCACAGTAACACAGGTGGAGGGAGGGTGGCGTGGCAGGACAAAGACAGATGAACAGAGGCAGCAGAAACAGGCATGTAATACCTCGTCAGCAGCAGGGCTGCAGCCCAGCCTGCCATCGTAACCCCTGTCCTTGCCTCCCGGGTGGGCACTGCTCTGTTCACAGACCCGTGGCCTTGGCTGCAGTTGCTATGCCTGAGGCCCATAGAGCTATGCCCATCAAAACAGTCAGAGGGAGGCATGAGGAACCAGAAGCTGGAGACAGAGAGAGGGTGGGGAAGGGTTGGCCAGGTCGCAGCCAAGGCTCCCGGCTTCAGCTCTTGTCCCCACACCCCAAGTGCTGCAGGACCTGATGGGGAAGTTGTGACTTGTTATTTGCACTGAGCATTGCTTAATGACCCCAGGCAGGGTTCTGCACTACTGCACCAACACTGAGCAGGGGCATGGGACCTGCCCCGGAGCACCTTCGGTGTGTGATAAGAGACGGCAGGTTGGACACGGGCACAGGCAGGTACAGGGAGACAGTGCGACAGTGCTGGTCAGTGTGACGGTCAGCAGTCTCAGCACATGCCAGCCTGACTACCCTCCGGTCTCAGCCAGTGAAGGTATGCAGGGGACAGTGCATTAAGTAGCGGGGTGGCCATTGCTGGGGACCTGCTCCTAGGAGTAAAGGCTGCATGGGAGAAAGCACAGAGGCTGATTGGAGGCACAAACCAGTTTTGCAGAACAGAGCAAGAGCTGATAGCGAAGAAGCCAGGAAGGACCATCAAGAAAAGACAAGTAGCTTGGGTCAGTAGTGCCAGAGAGGGGAGCCAGCTGGCAGGATGCAGAGACAAAACCTGGTCAGAGCAATGGGCTGGGAGAATGGTCTTTGCCCTGGCTCTCTGGATGGGCATGAGCAGGGCCAAGGCCAGAGAAGGACATTGCAATAATCAAGCCTCTGAGCCTCCAACCTTGACGTGGGACCTGGGGTTGTCTGGCAGGAGCTATATTGTCAGGGTGCCAGGAGTGGCTAGAAGCCAGCGTGGGACACGGGGCCTCCCTGGGATGGGGATTTGACCTCACCAGATTCTCAGAGATCAGGGAATCTGTTGGCTTCGTGGAGTCACCAAGGGGGACTTTGGGGAGCTTCCTGTCCCCTGTGTGGGAGTCTGCTCTGCTAGAAGCAGTTTTGTCCATGTATTGAAGTTCAGACCAGAATGTGTCTTCCCAGGGTACAAAGAAACTTGGGACTGGTGCCCAGGTCAGGCCCAACACTAATAGCAACAGGAAAATGCCATTTGGACCTGGCCTCAGTAGCAGAAGGCAACACGATACCAGAAACCACGAGGCAATGCACCCCCATGCTTGTCAGAGTTCCCCGTCGCTCATATAGAGGCCAGGACAAGGTGGACCCTGGTGCCTGTGAGCTGATTAGTTTTGTGCCAGGTCGGGCCTTGCACAGCTGCCCCGGGGCGTTATGCAGGGCAGGATGGGTAGGGCCTTGGCTTGCACTCTTGTGGTCCACAGGGTGTGTGGCCCATGCGAGGTGTGGATCTCGGCCACTGAGAAGCTGGAGAGCCCTGCTCTGTACCATAAGTCCAGCAGAGTGCACGATTACCATGAGCCTAAAACCCTTCTCCCAACATTTGGTCTTCAGGAAAATATTTGCCCCCAGCTGATCTAGCTGGTGGGGGTCCAGGAGGAGACCGGAAGGGCTCTAGTGGGAGGCCTTGGTGGAGGTTCTCGCTGGGCGGGAGCGGGTTGTTACCTTCAGCATAGTACTCCAGAGCACCCGTTTCCCTCAGCAAAGCCATGGCTGACCGGGCATGCAAAGTGCATTTAACGAGGGGAGTTTTCTGTCAAGCCCTTTATTTCATTTCCTTTTTCTGGTAGAAGCCAGATGGGGTTTGATTTTATGGCAGCTTGAGAGAGCCGAGAACAATTGCCTTGAAATCAGCACTGAGGCAGTAGAAAAGCAGGAGGAAGGCACCCGATGTGCATCTGGACACCAAAAAGTGGCTTGACATGCCAATTTACCACAAGCCGCACATGCTTGCTGGATGACATACCTCTCACATGATGGCTTCGATGGAGCACGAGGGCAGTACGTGTCCTGCTCACAGCAGGTGTGGGAATGCACGCTGCTACCACCGTTCCTCACAGCATTTATGCAACCAGTGGAGCGTTTCTAATTCACCCTCTGTTGAGCTTTTCCTAATTAGCCTTTGCTTCTGCTTGTCATTCTGCCCAAGAACCATAGCCCACTGGACAGTGGTTTGGCCAACTCATCAGCCTCCATGCCAAACAGAGCTCCCAACGGTACAGAGCGCCAGCCCTTTCCTTAGGGCCTGACTCATTCAGTAAACCAGTTCTGCGTCAACTGGACTCAAACCAAACCAAGGACCTTCTGCCAGGCCTTATCTAGACTGTGTCCCAGTGAGGGCTTCTACCACCCGTTCCTGCTGGCAGGGGTGGCGTGGGCCTGGGGTCACCCCGGGCAGGTGCTAAGGTGTGGATCTCTCCCTCCTCCCACTCACACATGCACAAGAGGTATCACTCAGCCTACAGGGGCCCTGGGCCACTGCCTTGGTTGCACCCCGTGAAAAATGGTTACCTTCTCCACCAACCCTTCCGCCTGGCTGGAACCCAGAGTCCTTCCTGGGTCTGGCCTCTTCCGCCTTGATGGAACAGGTGCCCTCTTCTAGGAAGCCTTGCCCAGGCTGGCACATGCCCTCATTCCCCCGGCACAGGGCCCAGCAGCCAAAGCTTTGAAACGTGCCCTGGGATCAGCGTCCTGCCGAACCCTGACCCCCGTGCATGCAGCCAGCTCCATATAGACCAGGAGGCTGGGTACAAAGGGAGCTCTCTGGGTGTCCAGTCCCACCTGCCCGGCCAGGTCTGCCATGTCTGCAACATCTACTTCTAAGCCCAGTGTATAATGGCGCTGCAGGCGCCATGCATCTCCCATGCTTCTTGTGTGGCTAAACGCCCCCTGCCAGCGGCTGTGGCTTGGGACCTGAGCCACATTATATCACCGCTCAGCAATGCGCTGCCTGCCACATCCAGCACTCTGATAACCATTACCATGGCTTGGGAGCCAGCCCAGCTGTTCCCCAGCATCAGGATCACACAGATGACATCCGATATAAATTCGGCGGCTTCCTGCAGAACAGAACTGGCAGTCCCTGCTCAAAGTGAAGGAGGTGTGGGGAGGGCGCCCACAGCCTGACCTTTCCATGCTCTCACAACCTGAAACCTGGTG
The DNA here is from genome assembly GCF_001723915.1 of Gavialis gangeticus. Taxonomy (NCBI): domain Eukaryota; kingdom Metazoa; phylum Chordata; order Crocodylia; family Gavialidae; genus Gavialis; species Gavialis gangeticus. The sequence continues at coordinate 18,552,251 of NW_017729015.1, read as the reverse complement.
GAGATAAACAGAGGAAAACCTCCACAGACTGATATTCCTGCATCACAGCTCCACCTGTCCTGAGAGCCAAGATCCCTGTATCTCCACAGCCAAAAATACTGTCTCTGCAGCAAGAGATACACAGTGAACTCCACAGTGTATTGTGGGCCCTGCTGGAGGCGCACGTGCCGATTGCAGAGAGGCGGGGAACCATGTCGGGGTGAGGGAGTAGCCTTGGCACTAGGGCAGCGGTTCCCAATCTGTGGTATGGGTACCACAACCTGTCAGTGGTATGCTTTAACAGACTTATTAGGATTACTTCATATGACAAAAATTTGCTGGTGGTACTTAAAAGTTGAACTGAAAAATGTGCTGGTGGTACTTCAGGTACCGTTTGAAACTGGTGGTGCACAATCTGTCAGCGGTTGGGAGCTGCTACATGCATTACAGGAGCTGGGTGCCAATCCTGGCTCTCTTATTGACCTGCTTTTACAGTGAAGGAGAGTGGGTCATCACCCCTTCCCCTCCTTGTACTGCCAGCTTGGCCCGTGAGCTCTGCAGGGTCAGGTGCGCAATGGGGACCTCATCCTGGCTGGGCCAAGGCTTACAAACCGATAACAAAAGAGGTCAGTTGGGTCTCCCCATGGAAAGCAGCAGCAAGTCACTTCCTTGGAGCACTGAACAAAGAAGGGGGCATCCTGCCTGTCTGCACTGCCCTTCCAGCACCCCTCTGCTTGGCTTCCTCCTGCTAGGGATTTAAAGAAGCCCTCCTCTCTAGGTTTTCTCTGCTGTGCTTCAAGGATGGATCCCAGGCTCCTTCCAGCATCTCTCTCTTGCTGGCTCTCAGTACCAGGGGCTGTGTTCAGTTTTCCCACACGCTTGGCTCTGCTGTGTCCCATCATTGCTCTCCTCGCCCCATGAAACCTGTGACTCACCAGTGCTGGCCTGGCCCAAACGGGGCATGTGCTTTCATTTAGCCTTGCTCTCAAGCACACCCTTGGAAACCTGCGTCTCCATCCTCCACTTCGAGTCCTGCTCCAGGAAAGCCTCGCTCAGATCCACCCTGGCAGCCAGTGTGAGGAGCAGGGCAGACGGCCCCAGGGTAAAGGGCGGGGGGGACGTTGGAGGGGGATCATGAGCCCCGGGCTAACTTGGAGCCAATACAGGGTGTGGGTGATCTGAAAAGATAGCCCCCCGTTGTTTTCAGCTCTGAGTCCCATGCTCTGGAAAGTGGCAGCCCACATGCACGTGTCTCCTGGGTGGGAGGGGTGTCCGGGTCTGGACTCAGAAGCTCTTTGCTCCTCCTAAACACTGGAGGGATATTTTCCAGATCACTGCTCCATATGCAGCTATCCAGGCCAGCAGCCCTTGTAGGGATGTGGTGCTCGGGAGCAGCATGCGTAGGGGGAAGGAGACAGGCAGTCCCTGCCAGCAGTAGACTGGATCTTACAGTAGAGTGTCTCTGTCACCTTGCTTCCTCCTCTCTCTCCTTATATCTTCACTCTGTCCTTTCTTTAGTTTTCCTTCCTCTTCACTCTTTCTCTCTGCCTTCTCCCATCCCTTTCTCCTGTCTCCCTTCTTTCATGCCCAATCTGACTCCCTGGGCCCCACGCAGGAGCTGAGATCTTCCCTGGGGAAGTCTCACCTGAGAGAGCCCAACAGTACCATCTAGTGGGTACTGGCAGCTCCTGCCACACAGCCTCGGCTTTGCCTGGCTTCAAACCAAGCCCTCAGCTAGGACCCAGCTCAAGCCTTCTTCCACTTCGGCCTGCTCCAAAGCTGCTGAATCCTCCGATGGTCCAAGAAGGCATCAGATGTTAACCCGGGCTTCAGCTCCCTGCTTCCCCAAGGACGCTGCTCATCCTGTCCTGGGGAGCCTGACAGGGATCAAGAGCCATCAGGGATGTGCATTGGTCCTGGGTTTGGGGTCAGGCCTTAGAAACATCCTTGGGGACTGGGTTTGTGTTGTTCTGCTCCTCCTCAGAGATTTCTGAGGCTCTTATATCACAAGCCCAACTTGGCAGGTGTCTGCTTGTCTGACCGGGACTGGTGCTTGTGTTTTACAGAAGCTGGAGGGTCCCTGGAGGATGTCGGCTCAGATCCAGATGGACAGATGCTGTCTCTGCTGCCCTCCCACCCCAGAGCACTTCCAAAGGGATGTGAAGGTGGAGTCATCTAGCTCAGCAGCAGCCTGGAGCCCGCAGCAACGCTGGACACAAAGCATGGCACCCATGCCTCAGGTGAGAGCAGGGATATCTTCGCACAGCACAAGTGGTGCAAAACCATCAGAAGGAGCCTTTGCGGCTTGGGGGTAAAGGCTGGAAAAAATCAATCCTCTTTAAACAGAGCTCCAGGGACTTGTGGGCACCATCAAACCAGGAAGCCTCTGTGTCCTTCAGCATCCTTGGCTTTGACATGGAGGTTCCCTCCCGCTTGCACTTGGTGGAGCAGGTGTTTGCCCCCCTGCTCTACTGTAGCAACAAGCACTTTAGTCATCCATGCTAACCTCAGCCATGAGCTGGCCCTCTGGCATGGCTGGCTCAGGGCACCAGTGCCAGACTAAGAAGCCCCTTGGGGCTGCTCCTAGTTGCAGCACACACTTGCCTTGTACCACCTGAAGGTCTCAGTGTAGTGTGAGCACCGGTGTTGCAAACAGGGCCTTGGCAATGCCTGCGTCTCCTCTGCTTTGACTGGAGGCTGCTCCTGGTTTGGTACTTTGTATGCAAGGTTTTGAAGTGGTGATTTGGGGGAATCGTTCAGGAAATGGTTGTCTGTGAACACAGAGGATGGGGCTTGATGGCCCAGAAGGCCCCTTCCCACCCTGTCTTTGCTGGCAGCCTGGACCTAGAAACTTAGGGGTGAAAGAACTGTGGAGACACTTGATAGATCCAGAGCATGGTGGTGGTGTGAGTGGGTGCCTCAGGGAAGGAAGGACTCTGGGGTTCTTGCCATGTGATTCAGGCAGGTCACTTCCTGTCTTTGTGCCTCAGTTTCTCCATCTGATGAATGGAAGCAGTTTCCCTAGCCTGTGGCATGGGGGTCTGGCCCTGCAGCAGAGGCAGGAGCCCCAGGAGGGGCAGGGGGCTTGGGGATGGATATGAAGGGCTGTGAGATCCCCAGAGATTAGCTAGGCCAGCTCCTTGCACTGCCATCACAGTGGGCGGGTTACTTGCCTTCTGCTCACTTTATTGCCTACTCTCTGGGAACAGTCAAAAACACAAGGGAGCCCAATGTGCCCCCTACGCCAGCTCTCACCCCCCAACGTGGCTCCCTTCATCATGCCTACCCTCAACCCCGGGGACTTGACACTTCAGGCCCACAACCGCTTCTCCCACGCCCCACAGGCTGCAGCCTGAGGTGGTCAGGGAATGGGCCCTTCGTGAAGTCTTGCAAATTGTCCCCACCAGCCAGCAGCCTCCGCCCCCAGGAGTCTGAGCAGCTCTTCTGCAATCCCGTGTCTGCCTCCAGAGACACGCTGTGCATTTGCTGCCATAGCCATGGCAGGTGGCTGTGTGGGAGGCAAGTGGAGGACAGCTGCCGAGTGCCAGGGGATCGTGGCCTCACCCCCTGGGAACTGGCATGAGAGACAAAGCAGCGGCCTGTGAGCCAGGCAGAAGGCTCTGATATTCCCACAGCAGGGAGCTGGGGCTGTGCAGGGCACAGACAATGGGCACATTCTCTACCATGTGGGAGCCTGCAGCCCCTGCCCCTCTTCCCTGGGGCCAGGCAGGGGGCAGCTCCGATAGAGGCTCAGTAAATCCTCCTTTGGCTGCTCACTGGTGGCTGTCTCTGTCAGCAAGAGATGGGGCTGAGGGGGGTATGTGGGGGCTCAAGCCTTGGGAGCCCTTCACGCTAGCCCTGTCCAGCCAGGAACTCCATGCAGTGCCTGCTGTCCGGTGAGGGTGGCAAGAAATTGGGGTTTGATGCTGCCAAGCCAGGCCCCTTTCTCCTCCTTTCACTCCCCATCTCTTGGGCCCCTACTAGGCTCTTGCCCAAAGCTATGTTAGTAAGGAGGAGCCCCCCACTTTAGAGACAGGGTAGCTGGGGTTAGGAGGCCTGGGGAAGGGAGCAGGCTGCCCTGTCCCAAGTCAGGGCATGGGTTGCTGTAAGGCAATAGCTAGGTTCAGGGAAAACTACCCTGAGCATCGTCTCCCTGAAGGAAACTCCATCAGAGGACTTGCCTGGTTGCTGTGGGCTGTCACCGCAGCATCCACGTGCCTCACAAGCACCAAGGCATTCATCATCCCTGCAGCTGGGGAGATTGTGGCCTGATCTGCAACAGGGGTTTGGTTGGCAAGGCTGCATCAGTCGAGATGGTGGGTGCAGATGTGCATGGGGAAATGAACTTGTTTAGCCCCACAACTCCTTCCCTGGGCCTGCCACTTAGAGCAGGAAGAGAAGCCTTTGCTGCACCTCTCCTGGGAAATAATAAGATTATTAGAGCCAAGGATTTAGGATTTCCTGAGCCCCAAGTTACAGGCCTCACCACAAAACCAGCCCTCCTTCCCAACATCCAAAGAAACACTCCAAGCCTGACTTCATAATGACCCTTTTCCTCACACCATTCCCTAGTCTAGATCCTGACTCCCACATCCTGTATTTCCTCCTACTTCTGTTCTCTTTCCAGGACTGCATTTTTTGACGATCTTGCTCCACTCCCTTTCTGTCTGTCATTGTGTCACTGCCAAAATCTCTTTTGCTGCGCCCGAGCCTCTGGCTGCATCATTCATTAGACGGGTTCTTACACTGCCCCCTGGCAGCAGATGGATCATAGGAACACAATTTCTTTGCATCCCAGGTTAATCCATATTTCTCACCTTCCATGCTGCATGCATAGAGAGCTTTGATTCATGCTGATTTTTAGGCCTTGCGGTTTTAAATCAAGCTAGTCTCTCCCTTTGTATTAACATTCAGGGTAAAAACAGTACAACCAGAGGACTGCCCAGACAATCTTCTCTGAAAACATACAACTTCAGCTTTAAGAAGTTTCTCTTCTTACCAAATAGCTCCCCATCCACAATCCATCCTCTTCAGCTGCTGTGTAGCAGGGCAGTTTTTGGTGAGGCATTTTTTATTTAAATGAGTATGGCACAAGCTGGTTACAACCAGGCTTGTACCACAAAAAATTCCTCAATTTTGTGAAAGGTCTTTGGAACGGCTGAAGGGAAGAAATCCAAGGACTCCACACATCATCCCATGTGTGCTGGGTACAAGCTTGAGGGTATGCCGTCTGCATGGGGGACTGGAAGAGGAACTGGCAGTATTGCTGTGGTGCTGAAGAGGGGAGGTTTGGTCAGTTTTAGTCTCTCTGTGTTAGCCACTGGCTAACAGGACATGATCAGGAAAGCTGCTGTTTTGTAACCGTAACCAGTGACATGTGGCATGACCTTTCAAACTGTGTGCCCTCAGCTGCTGCAAATGCAAACCGGGAGTTTTGTGTGGCACAGCCCTCTGGAGCAGCATGTCACCTGCACACCTGGGACTCTAGGCACCTTGCACACTTAGCCGTGTGCAGGGAATGCACAGCTGGGGGACAGAGCTGGAGCAGTCTACAGGACCACACAGCTGGAGCTGAATACAGTCATTCTGTTATTATGCTCCACCGCAGATTGCCTGCCTCCCCAGCTCGTCTTTAAATCTAACTAACAAGAGCAGGCTCCACCTGTTGATCCACCCAGGCCATTAACTCGCTTCCCAATCCCAGCACAGAAGACCTGGGCAGCATCTTCTCCAGCTGTTTGTCCTACAGGCCTGACCTATCTGTGCTTCAGAGAGGGCCACCTGCCACCACTCCCCTGAGCACCAGAATCCATCCATCACGGACCGGCTTAATCAGAAATGAAAGGGGAACATCTAGGCTTAAGTATTAACATTGTGCATTCATTTTTTTCTAGAAAGGTTGTAGCAAAATAATCCTGTAAAGCCCACAAGTGCTGGTGTTATTTATGTAATGTTATCGCTGGCCATTGCCAAGCAGATAGGGATACAAATATATGTTATATAAGCCCGTGTTCTTCAGCCCTGGGGCAGAAATATCCTTCTTACATGCGGGAGGCAAAGGGCTTTTTCTCCTTTGAGCATATGCTGAATTTGTTAAGTCTTTCTTCTGTTCTCTCCCTCTCCCTCCATCTCCCCGATGTTGTGGCCAGAGAAAGGACAAATCTGACAACTCTCCCCATTGCTCTTGCCTGTATATAATGCTGGATGGGGACTGGCATTTCAGCTTTGTTCAAGTCATCACCTGTTACAATACCATCATCCCCATGTCTTTCTATTCCAAATCCCAGTCCTGGATCAGGGTCTCAGAGTGCTTGGTTCTGCACACACAAGTTGCCTGTTTTTGCAACAGAATTGGAGTTGTCCTGGCCATGGGGTTCACTCAGAGCAGAAGAGAGAGGTGTAAGATGGTTATTTCAGGGGGTTCAGTCCAACAGGAGGTGTAAAAAGTAATAGGCAAAGGCTAGAGTTGTGCCTTGGGGGAATTAGAGGCAAAGGTGACCAGGACTATGGAGAGCTGAGCCATGACGAGCCTGGAGGAAAGAAGGTAGCTGCTGTAACGAAGCCTGAGAAATCCTGAAGGCCTGTGTTAATAGGTGAAGGGAGCCAAGAGACTCTGGGCAGCAAGAGGAAGGATGGTCACAGGGTCAAGGTCCAGGGCACAGACTTGGGGACCTGGGTTCTCTCCTAGGCTTTGCCAGAGGCATCCTGTGCTACCCTGAGTGAGTCAAAAGCAGCCAGTGATTTGGATGCCTCAGATCTGGGGTATATTGCTTACCTGCATGCTTTGCAATGATCGTTGTCCCCTGGCTCCACCTTCACTGCTCACATCTTCTGCTTTAGTTTCTCTGTGCACCTATGGGCACAAAAGTGACAGAAGATGCCCCTGCTCTCAGGAGGTTACCCTACAGTGACGCCACGTGCAGAAGTCACTCCCGTCCTTCCTTTGGGTTTTCCATGGGGATCAGAGTTTTCTCTGATGTCCAGCAAGCTGGCTTGATGCCAAGTGGATTGCTCCATTTGCAGCATGTGCTCATCGAGTAGGATGCAGTGTCTAGTCATTAGAGCAGGCTACTGAATTCTCTTCCCAGCATTTGTGTAGGCTGCTGTAACCACAGACCCTGCCTTTGAGCTTCTGGTGCCCATCAGTAACATGGGGGATAGCGCTACATGACCTCCATCTCGTGGGATGTTGGGGAAAAGAATTAATGCAGGTCTCAGCTCCTTAATAAGAGATGCCATAGAAATGCAAATCCTAACAACAGTGTAATGGCAGCACGACCAGTGGCTGAGGGTAGGCACCGTCACACGAAAGGCTTTGGCATTATTTCAGTCGTAATGGTTTACCAGGGAGGGGATTTCTTTCTTTCTGGAAGGTCCTTCCCTGCAGTTCCTTTAAGCAGAGTATGCTGTAATCGGGTCAAAAGCTGATTTGCAAATAATCAGTAGGGAGTAAAAAAGGGAAGGCTTTAAGCCCAAGCTGTGCATTTCATACTATTAATTGAAAACCCCTAGGAGATAAAGTGTTCCTGGTCCCTGCTGAAACCTGTAAGCTGCTATTAAAGTCATCCTTCCCACCCTGCCTCTGGAAAATGTGATCTGCATGGGACTAAGGCTGTAGCAGACCCCGGGAACCTGCTGTAATACTAACAGTCTTCCCCTTAGAGTCACTTGGTTTAGAAAAAAGGTAAGGCTGCAGGTTAGAGTGAAAGCAGTGCTAGGGCCTGTGTATCCAGCAAATGAATAATTAGTGTGTGGATGGACATGTACCCATACTTGCCTTAATCAATCTAGCATGGGTAATATAGCCAGGAAGATATATGGTGGCCTGGGCCTATGCCAAGGTCCAGGGGCTCCAGTAGCTTGTACAACCCAGGCTGTCATGTTCTGAGCTGGCTACATTAGTGTCAGTGGGCATCCCCAGTGTGACAGGACACCCAGGGCCAGGAGAGGTGAATGTCCTTGCGCTAGTCTCAGGCACAGGCTTTGAGCAGCTTCAGTTCAAAGAACACACCTGTTGTAGCCAGTGATACACCTGCAAGGGACTTTCTATGCTAACTTCTTTGAGGGCTTACACAAGTGTTGAGTCAGGGCTGTCTCTCTCTCTCAGGCCTTGCTTATGCCAGCAAGTTGTAGCACTTGACTTAGAAGTCCAGTGAAAGCAGCTCTATCCCCCTGGGGTAGCATTGTTCAAGTGGTATAAGAATACTAATGCTAGAATAGCATCTCTCTGAGCAAGAAGGGGTAAGCTATACCTCTATGAAGCACTCTCCTACCAGCATCACTATGTCCAGACTGGGGGCTGTGCTGGTATAACACTCAGGGCAGGGAAACCATTCATGGAGCTAATGAGTGCGGACACAGTGGTATAAAACCTGTGCAGGTGCCTGGCAGGGAATAGACCTGGCATTGGAAGGCTGGGGCTGATGCCAGGTTCCTTAGGTTTTGGTTTTGACAGGGCTATCCAGTCACTTCACTTCCTTGTGCCCCATTTCTCTGGTTTGTAAAAGGGGGTTGATACTAACAACCAGCCTCCCACATAGGCTGTAAGACCCAATTACCCAATGCTGGTCAAGCGCATTGGGATTTCCAGCCTGTGTTCTGTAAGGAAGTCCGTCATCAAAGCCCTGAATTACAGGTCTTGGGATTCATACAGGTGTATGGCTACAATCTGACGTGAACTAGGAAACAGGAGAGAGGCCAAATCCTTTGGGATAATCAGACTTTAGGACCCCTCTGACACTTGGAGGGCAGGGAAGTGGGCAGAGCTAAATTTGTAGCATGCCTGCCAAAGCAGTTGGCCTTCACATCAAGA
>NW_017729015.1:18538047-18538460 GCF_001723915.1 Gavialis gangeticus | reverse complement strand
GATTTCCAGCCTGTGTTCTGTAAGGAAGTCCGTCATCAAAGCCCTGAATTACAGGTCTTGGGATTCATACAGGTGTATGGCTACAATCTGACGTGAACTAGGAAACAGGAGAGAGGCCAAATCCTTTGGGATAATCAGACTTTAGGACCCCTCTGACACTTGGAGGGCAGGGAAGTGGGCAGAGCTAAATTTGTAGCATGCCTGCCAAAGCAGTTGGCCTTCACATCAAGAATTTCAGACAAGGGCATCCCATTACCTTGCACTGCTGCATCAGAACTATTGTTTCCCTTGATTTCTGTGTATAGCCTAGTGTTTTGTACAATTTGTCTGACCACAGACTTGCACTAAGCAAAATTTTTTATTGACCTTCCCACAGCAAGTCCCAGATCATCTTTCTAAGTGGTTAGAAGATA
>NW_017729015.1:18535576-18538036 GCF_001723915.1 Gavialis gangeticus | reverse complement strand
AGCAAGTCCCAGATCATCTTTCTAAGTGGTTAGAAGATAATGGCAGAAACTCAACAGTATATTATTCAGATGATTCCCTCCAATATGCATTGCTTTGTACTCAAAGTTGAATCTTATCTGCTCCTGTGCTAGTTGGGCACTGAGGGTGTGTCTGCAGCAAAAATGAAGGTGCTATTGCAGCATAACCACATTAGCTTATTTGACCTAGGACAGGAAACAACAGCAGCACATGCTGGCACTCAGAGTATATACCCAGGGTCTCTAGGGAGCCTCTGATTCCTTACACAGCTCTTACTGCTGCATCTTTACCTGCTTGTTACCTATAGCCATAGCTGCACTTGGTTATGTAGACATACCTTTTGTTTCCAGATACCTATGAGGCTTTCTGCAGCCTTTCCTAGTCTTGACTGATCTACCCATGTATGCATCCTCTGAAAGTGTTCCCACACTGCTCCTTGAACATTAACACCAGACTGGGTACAGAGCTCATTTCTGTGACCCAAAAAGACTACTCATTCATTGTCATGATTTTCTCTTGGCCAGTTTCTGATCCATGATGGGGCTTATCTTCTCTTAAATGCTGGATCGGGAGGGTACAGGACCTTTCTCTGGTCACAGGAAGGACTGCGTTAGCTGGTTCATGCTGCAGTGCAGGCAATAAGAGTTTGGACTGAGTGTGCCCTTGTGATGACCCTCTGGAGAATTAAAGCTTCCCCTTTAGTCTTGTGCTATAACAACTCAGACAGGGCCCAGTGACGGTGAGAGGATGCACTGATGCAGGAAGTGGATAAAGCACCATTGTCCCAAGACAGAGGGATTCAAGTGAGAAAATTGATCTGCTCTTGCCAAGCTGCCTACAGGACAGTGTCACCTGATTGTAGCCCAGCAGGTGGCAAGCTAAGATTGCTGCTAATGAGAGCAAGGTCATTCCATTGCCTCCTTTCCCCACACATGCACTCAGTCTTGCTTATGGGCATGTTGCATCTCATCTTTAAGGCATGAGTCCTTCAGGACAAGGCCCTTTTCAAAAAAAAAAAGTCATGTCTCAGCCCAAATCAGCTATGAATTCTGTAAGCTGAGCAGAGCTCAAATCATTCAAGTCTGGAAAGTATCCTACTTCCCAGGCTCTTTGCAAGCATCTGAAGCCCCAGATACTCCCCAGTCCATGGCAGGTACCAAGACCCAAGCCAGGAGGTCTCGGACTTCAGGTGCCCCCAGTCTTGCTTGCTCCTAGCCAAAAATCTGAAGGAATAAGCTGGATATCAAATCTCCCATCGCCATAAATTGCACACCTGAGATCCTATCCGCGCACTGTACAGTGCCCAGCAGAACAGTCCCAGTTAGATTTCCATCCCAAAGCACCACAACACAAACCTCCTCAGGCTGAGAATACAGTGTCAGTGATACAAAGACTTTGCAAAACATTAAAAAGACAGATTCCCACTTTGGCCTGGTAATACAGGACCATCGGGCATATGCACCCGAGGAGGTTTGCACTGGTGCCAGGAACATGCAACGAACACAGAGGTGCTGGGGCTTATTTGGTTGTTTTTCCGACTAACCCACTCCTCCCCTAGCATTGACACCAACTCCTAAAGGCACCGGATACCATGAATAAAATAGAGATGTTTATTCCCGTGCATCCCACCTTCCAGAAAGCGCCCGTTCCATACGTTCAGTCAGTCCTGCTGCTGCAGCAGCATCGGACCCAGCCGCCATTTGTGCCGGAGGGGCAAGGGTTACATAACAGACCTGCTGTCTCGCCATCTCTCTCTTGTGAAGGTAGTCTCTGCATACATTCATGAGTCAGTGTGATCAAAAAAAAAATCTTCAAGTTTTAAAAAGCAAACACAGGAGCGAGCTCTCCTCTCGGAAGTCCCGCACAAACCGAACAGGAGTCCCACCACGCTAAAGGCCTGGTTAAAAAAAAGCAATCACTTCCCCCATAGCTTCCACAGTTCCTTGCACACAATCGATTGTCAACTTCAGCAAGGGGAGGAGGTCACAGTATGTTGCCGTTTCTCTGTCCCCAGCCTGAAATTGAAGCAGATTTCCTGCTAGGAAGCCTATCGCATCACCCCAACCATTGCAGCCTCCCTAGGGGAGCACCAACGCTGCTCGTGGTCACCGAGGGCTAGCGCAATGCCACGGTGCCATTTCAGCAGCTCTCAGCTGCAAGACCCCAGGCCAGGAGAGGGAAAGGGGGAGTGGGACGTACCAGCAAGCACGCAGCAGCCCTCCACCGGCTCAACCCGAGCGTGTCGAGAGAAGAGGGTCGAGTCACAGCCCCAGCATCCACAGGGCCCGCGATTTGGGTACCCCGCGGCCACCGGGTTCATGACGCCGCATCTGGGCTACAACGTCCTTTGCTCCGTGACCCCGGGTCCAGGTGAGCGCGGGTCCTGGGGCCGGGGTGCGGGGCGGCGGCGGCTAGGCGGGGGACAGCCCGCGCCGCCTGGG
>NW_017729015.1:18531549-18535095 GCF_001723915.1 Gavialis gangeticus | reverse complement strand
CACATACACACCTCCCCCCATGCACACCCCCACATACATACCCCACACATACACACCCCTGCCCACATACACCCCCTGCACATACACACCCCTTCCTCACATATACACCTCTCCCCACGCAGACACACACCCCCCTACATACACCCCCCTCCCCACACATACACACACATCTCTCCCGCATACACCCCACCCCACTCCCCATGTACCCTGTTGCCTTTACATGCACCCTCCAGCCGAGACCTCCTGCCCTGCCCAGGCACCCCCCCTACTGTGGAGACCTGCCCCCCTTCCCCACACATGCCTACCTGCCCAGGCACACGCTCTGCCCCCCACACACAGACACATGCACACCCATGGGAAGATGGCCACACGCACACCAGCATCTTTGCTGAAGCCAGTGTTACCAGCATGGAGCTGGTGATCCTCAAGCACCAACTTCCCTGGACCAGACATTGTGTGCAGGTGACTCCCAGGTCCCAATACAAGTGCTCTACTACCAGCTCAGTAATGGCCTGAGATCTCGCGGTGGCCAGAGGAAGCACATTGAAGGCAGATCTCAAGAAAACAGGTGCCAAAATCGAGAGTTGGGAGGAGCTGGCTGCTGACCAACTCGAGTGGTGCTGCAACCTCAACCAAGCACCAGCCCATTTTGAGGTAAAGTGCCTTGTCCTCAAAGCAGAAAAGAGAGGGCAGAGGAAGGAAAAGGAGAGGGATCCCAGCCTGCTGCCTACCCTTCCCTGCGGAAAGACCTGCAATTTCCGTGGACAGATCTATGGCTCAAGGATTGGACTCTTAAGTCACCTCAAGATCCATTGGTGGTCATCCTCAAATTGATGGATTGATACACTGTCCCCTTACGCACACCTCCAAATGTATACCCCACTCCAGCATACCCTGCATCTCCTTCACATGCATGTGCTAGCCCCCCTGAACACATCCAGATGCAGACCTTCCCCAGACAGGCTCATTTTCCCTTGGCAATGAATCCTGTGCCTAACAGCGCCTTTCTGTTAATGGAGCAGTGGAGGTGGTTAGCCCCAGAGTGGTACCATTCATAAAACAGACTGGGGACAAGGGAAGAGGAATGGGGAATGAGCATGTAGAAAAATGAACCCCTCTGTGCACAGAGGCATCTGAGACATCCTCACAGCTCTGCACAGCTCTCTACACAGAGAATTTTTTTATACTGGTCATTTTGGGGATGTGTTTCTTCTCTACCCTTCTCCTCTCAGGTGTGATAGTACTGGAACGGGTTAACTGAACCAGGATTTTGTTGTCTGTCAGTGAGACAATTATGAAGCTTCTGGTGCTGATGACTGTTTCTTTGTCCTCTGCAGAATTCAGGCACCTGACCCTCTTGTTGGGTTATGGAAAAAAACAAACTGAAATGCAGCCATGAGCCTGATTCGATTTCACCCATGGCCAGAACTTTGGATGTTCTCGGTCACAGCATTGACATTGGAAGTTGAGGGAATGATGAAAGCTTTGTAAGCCTTCCTGGGAAGATGCTTCTGTTAAACTGAGCTGGCAGGGGTGTCACAAAGGCAGCATAGATGCTCTTCGGGTGCAACCTGTGAGTCAGTTGTGAAATGAATGCCAATACAGCATGGATCAGCAGCCACTACCACCAAGGGGGTGAGTTCTTTTCAGCAGTGACCTTCCTCCTTGTCACCCATTCCCCCATCCCATCACTCCCCAGGAGTAAGGGATGCCAGGGTCCCCATCTTCAGAAAGAAGTAGGAAATAAGCAGATGAATCAATAAACCAAAGTGCCCCTGAACTGAAGAACCTCCATTTCAGCACTCCCTTAGGTAGCATAGCATGGATGCTGATAACATTATGAGACATGACTTTGTTAATAAAGCAGGCAGTATGTGGTGCTGACAGGAGATCACAAACCCAGGCAAAAAGAGGAAAAGTGCTGGAGTGGGGTGATGCCACAGGCACATCTCATCCAAGCTGCAGAAGTGGCTATCTCCACCCTGGAGTATGTTTCTATAAGGGTCCTGCAATTAGGAACATTCAGGCATAGGGGTGTATGCAGCAGGGCCAGTTTGATATTGCTTTCTGTTGAACTTCAGACTTGGATGATGCTGCCACATGCCAGTGGAGACCTCAGCCTCACATCAGGTTCTCCTGCGTCACCACTCTTATGGGCCTCAGCTGGCAAATTCACCTGGCTAGGCATGCTGCTTCTGCCATAGCAGCTAATACCAAAAGCTGTGCCCTGCTCCTCAAAAAGAAACAGTAATACTCTAAACCCATTAAACAAGACATCAGAGCATACATACTGGTGCTACTCAGATACTGAGCAGGGGTATTATTTCACCTTCCAAACTGTTGCTTTACAGGTGTATGAAACATGCTATTTGAAAGCAAAGGCAAAATTTTGACTGAGGCTCAGCTATGGAACCACTGTCATTGCCTCCATAATAGAGAATGCTTAATTATTATTTGAGACACACCTGCTATCATACACCTTGCTATCAGATGCAAACTTTTCCCTTCACATTTTCTCCCTGACTCTAGAAAACTCACGCATAGAGCATGATCTGATAGGTATAATTTATGACTCAGAAAAGCCTTTACAGTAATTATCCACTCTGCTTTGATGGAGCTTGTACCTCCAAGGACTCAAGAGAAAAGTCTAGTTGCATCTTCCCCCAGCCCGTGGGATCAATAAAGAAAGGCAAGATGAGAGCTTCCCTCCCCTGGGAATAAAACCTGATGATGAAATTGCTTGTTTTCATGTTCTTTTTCCTTTAAGGTGGAGAACTAGAATTCTCTGTGCTGTATTCTGCTCTCAGGTGAGCCTTTGGGTCATGTTTGGTATTATTCTGCAGTTATATTTTAATTGTTCAGTGATAAAGGACAAGGCACATCAGTGTGTGCCTGCATTTATTTCCTAAAATATGTGTCATCTGTATTGTCTCAGTCCAAGTCACAACAGCCATAGCTGGTAAAATCTGTCACAGAGAAATAAAAGGCAGACACACCGGGGGAAATGGATAGGAAGATGGGAACTGGACAGAGATCTGCTTACATGAGCAATATTTGGGGTGATGGATTGCCATGTGCCGCAGTCTGTACACACACACGTGCTGGTTAGCTGCAATTATTCATTTTCAAGTTGAAAGGACAGTAATTGGTTATAAGGGTAGGCTAGCAAACAGGGCTTCATCCCATGACACTCAAAAAAAAAAGGCGGGGGGGATTGTGGGCTGGTAGAGTCCATGGTCAGGTGGGTTGGGAACTGGCTAAGGTGTTGAACCCAGAAAGTGTTAGTGGACAGGGCTGTATCATTTTGGCAGGAGGTGGTCCCACAGGGTTCAGTTCTTGGCTCCATGCTTTTCAACATCTTTATTGATGATTTAGATGAGGGTGTGGAAAGCACACTGGCCAAGTTTGTGGACAATACTAAGTTACGGGGAAAAGTGGTCACACTAGACTAGGAGATATGATGCAGATCTAAGCAGACCTGGACAAGCTAGAAAGGTGGGCAAAGCAGAACCAGATACAGTTCAATAAGGATAAATGCAGAGTGCT
>NW_017729015.1:18530936-18531538 GCF_001723915.1 Gavialis gangeticus | reverse complement strand
CAAGGAGCAATAGCCATAAACTGTTAGAGGATGGTTTCAATTTGGATGTAAGGAAGAACTTCTTTATGGTAAGAGGGTGACCAGAATCTGGAATAGACTTCCCAAGGAGATGGTGCAGTCCCCAACCCTGGAAGTCTTCAAGACTGGACAGACACCTTGCTGGGATCATTTGATGCCAACATTATTCCTGCCCAGAGCAGGTGGGTTGAACTCAATGATCTTTTGAGGTCCCTTCCAGCCCTTCATTTCTATGATTCTATAGTCTTAGCTCCAAGTCAGCTTCCACTGTGCTCAGTGGTAGCAGGAAGGTTCTCAAGGGACTTAGTCCGAGGGACTGATCCTGCTGCCAGTGAACTCAGTGGCAAATTTTCTGGAGTCTTAAGTTAGAACAGTTCAAACTCTATTCAGAATACTTCATCCCTAGCTGTAAAGTGCCTTATAAAGAGCCATAGACATCAGTGTGCCATTGCACAAATGAAACGGAGATGGAAAGTGACTTGCCTACAGGCTTCTATAGCTGGTGACTGGCAGAGCTGAAGATGCCCTGACTCCCAGTCCACCATAGAATCATAGACTCATAGAAAATTCAGGTTGGGAGGGAT
>NW_017729015.1:18523946-18525936 GCF_001723915.1 Gavialis gangeticus | reverse complement strand
TTGCACAAATGAAACGGAGATGGAAAGTGACTTGCCTACAGGCTTCTATAGCTGGTGACTGGCAGAGCTGAAGATGCCCTGACTCCCAGTCCACCATAGAATCATAGACTCATAGAAAATTCAGGTTGGGAGGGATCTCAGGAGGTCACATCTAGTCCATCCCCCTGCTCCAAGCAGGACCAGCCCCAACAACATCATCCCAGCCAAGGCTTTGTCTAGCCAGGTCTTAAAAACCTCCAAGGATGGAGATTCCACCATCTCTCTGGATAACCTGTTCCAGTGCTTCACCACCCTCCTAATGAGAGAGTTTTTCCTAATATCTAACTTAAACTTCCCATACTGCAGCTTGAGACCATTGCTCCTTCTTCTGTCATGGACAGAACAAAGACCATCACAGCCACTGCATCCTACAGCAATGTTGACTGAATACAGATGTTAAGGAAGGAGCATTCACATTGGTTTTAGGCATAACAGCTGTTATTTTGTTATTTCCATGGCCAGGATTAGTGCTGGGAGCTGCCATCTTTATAGAACCTTAAATTCCTACTGGAAAAGAGCATTTTTGCATGGCTGGTAACACATTTTATTGGAGACAAAAGGTAATTCTCACTGCTCCCCTTTGGATAAACTAATACTTACCGTAATTTACAAGTGTGTCTTTAGGCATTACAGGAATTATTAATGGCCATAATAACAAGCAGGAGATTTAAAACATCTTGAAAAAGGGATGGGGGAGCATGGAGTGACAGAGCAGAAGGGCTGAAGTGTTTTAAAATCACATATGCTGGGCAGTTCCCTTAGATGTGTTGCTAACAACACCACTGATCAAGAGGCTCCCAAGCTGTGGTCCATGGAGAACTGACTCTATTCCTGCTTTCCAGCTGGTCTCTAAATCAAAGCAAAGGGGAGAAGTGGGGGGGAAAGCGAATGAAGATGTGATTGAGGGATTAATTGCTTTCAAAACACTGAGCTCATGAAAGCTCATTCAGTACTTGACAACCACCACTTTTCTACACATGCATTTGCTGGGCAGCGGCCCCATTCTTCTTGATGCATGGAAAGTTTGTGGCAAATATGTTGTTTTAGTCTCAGCTATATCATCTAACAGTGCAGAAACTAGAGCCTGTTCTTAGCTGTAGCAGGGCAGCTCTGTGTTTTCTTTGGCATGCCCAGAGTCCTGCAGTGCCCTTTCAAGGGGCAATGACTTTGCACTCTCCACCCACCTCCCATGTCCTTCTATAGCAAGAGCAGTGACTCCACACTGGGTATGTCTACAAAGCAGTCATTTCAACCCACTAACTTCGGCATTGTAAGCAGTGTAGCTGCAGTAACACGGAACTCAGCATGAGCTCTGACCGCAGAGGTTGTGTAGCGATTGTTTCACTCAATGGCAAAATGTTGCTACCTCTGGTGCGCAAAGCAGCAATTTGAACAGCTTAGAGGAACCAACAGAGCAGGGACTGTAGAACAAACCTGCATCCAGCTGAAACTTGCCAGGAGATGGACTATTATAAGTCATTTTGGAACCATAGGTTCATACAATTCTAAGCCAGAAGGGGATATTAGACCTTGTATTGTACCTGTATACCACAGATCCTTAAATGGTAAGGGCCCAGGAAGTTGAACTCTTTTCAAGAAGGCATCCACTTTGGATCTGAAGATGTCACAAGATGGAAGTTTGCTCCAGGTTTTCCCTATATTGGGAACAGTCAGTGCTTTCTACCCATTTTGAATGCACTGTATCTGGTTTCAACTTCTAACCACTGGTTCTTGTTTGCTTTATCCAGCAATTGGAGCCCTTGAGGACACAGTGCATTCTCTCCTTGAAGGCATGTACACACAGTGATCGAGTCAGCTCCCCATCTCCTTTTGGATAAACGAAAATAAAAGATGGAGCTCTGTAAGTCTCTTGCTACAAGGCATCTCCTCCAGCTTTCAGCTCATTTCTTCATAGACTTCATAGTTTCATAGTTTCTAGGGTCGGAAGGGA
>NW_017729015.1:18500189-18523935 GCF_001723915.1 Gavialis gangeticus | reverse complement strand
ATGTAGAGTGCCACTCCTCCCCCTCTCTTTCCTATCCTGTCTATGAAGCCCCCTTCATAGACTTTAGGGCTGGAAGGGACCTCGGAAGATCATCAGGTCCAGCCCTCTGCCTCAGGGGCAGGAAGTCAGCGAGGGTCAAAGGATCCCAGCAAGATAAGTGTCCCAACATTTCTTAAAAGAGTCCAGAGCAGGTGCTTGCACCACCTCTGGAGGAAGTCTATTCCAGGCCTTGGGGGCTTGGACAGTAAAGAAGTTTTTCCTTATGTCCAGCCTAAAACGGTCTTGGAGGAGTTTATGACCACTGGACCTTGTCATCCCTTGCAGTGCTCTGGTGAACAGGTGTTCCCCCAGATCCTGATGCACACCCCTTCTGTGTCTCTTTCCATTCCCTTATCCAGTTTTCACCAGCCTTCTTCAAACGTGGGCACCAAAACTGATGCAGAATTCCTGTATCTTGCCAGAACAGCCAGGTTATAGATGAGCAAGACTTAGTTCTGCATCCTTCTAAATGCTCAGAGACCGTAATGCTGTAGAGAGTCAGTGACTCAGTGCTCTGTCCCTTGTTTAACCAACTCGATCTGCCTACCTCATGGAGCCCAGTTATGTGAGAGCTAGTCAAGGGACCCTCTTGCACTGAAGAGGGAGAAGCTGTTCTCTGATCAGGAGTTCTGCATCCAGGCCACTCCTTCCTTATCCCACCCAGGTTGACTCTCAGTGATTGTCATGATAGCAGTGAGGAGCCTCCCTTCACTGGGCTATAACTCGAATGGCTCCAGGGCTTGGAGTCCTAACCAGCGGATCCTCTAACCCTGCTCCACACTGGTGATTCCAGTCCCATGGGTGACAGTGCTGGAGTGCAGGTGGGAGGTCTTCAAACAAAGCTGTGGCTATGAACTCTTCAAAAACCTACAGCACTCCCCCCCTGCAGCAGAGTTTCTCCCAGCCTTCCCTGGGGGTTAGTAAGCCTTTGGCACTACACCTTGCAGCCAAACTGCCCATGAGCACTTGGAAATGGATTCCTGCAAAGAGGAAGCATCAAGGCAGTAGCCCCCCAGCCTCCCTGAAGCAGATGTTGCACCCCACACTCCTGCCTGGATGCTGCTGCAATGCTGCAGGCTCTTTGCCCATGCTGACAGGCTATTAATAATTGAGCAGAGGTGTCTGAATTTAGCAGCAGTCAGAATAAAGCTCTTTGATGTAGGAGCTGGGGCTTTGAGCTTTGTTCTTTCCTTCCCAGGAATAGCCACCCCACACTTAAAAACAGTGTGCGCATCCATGCACACACACACTGCTAGATGTACACCTTGCTGGGGTCGTTTGACCCCAGTACTCTTTCCTGCCATGGGAGGGGGTCGGACTTGATGATCTGCTCAGGTCTCTTCCTACCCTAAAAACTATGAAACATCTCTCTGGCATAGGTATCCCCAAATCCTTTGCATAAGTGGCAGCTGAAGTCCCTTGTCACCACCCCTCCAAGCCTCCCAACCAGTGGGTGAAAAAGATTCTGGGGGCACGTCTAGAAGCAGCCGCTCCAAAGTAAAAGTAGAGATCCCTTTTCAGGGAGGGAGCAGCCGGTTGGGGGGACACCCCTGGAAGCAAGCAGGGGACTAGTTTCATCTTGTTCGATGGGTATGCACATTGACCCTTCAGTTCTTTGCTAAAAGCAATCAGCTCTCAGGGCTCTTCTCTGCAGCAACTTGCAAGAGGAGGCTGGCCCAATTTGTCCCAACAGCCTCCTCCTGCCATCAGCTGTCCTTTGTCCCCACTGCTCTGTTCCTCAGGTCTGCCAAGTAACAGTCTGCACTCAGGATGTCTGTCACTGCTGTGCCTGTGCCCTGTTTCCATGTCAGCCATTTGCCTTGGAACTTTCTGCGTCAGCAGCAAATGCTCCTGTGTAATGGTATCACAGGCAAGGTGGCCTGGTGCAGCTCACACTGCATCGGCACTGCCTGCTCTCCTCCGGGTGAGATTCCAGCACATTTATATCCAGACTGTGGTAAATCCACAGCTTCCTTGGGATTCACACTTTGTCCACTATGACCACTTGTGGCAGCAGAAGGGAGAGAAATCAGAACCTCCAACTCTAGCAGTCCCAGGCATTCTGAGCTAAAGGAGAATCTCCATCAGTGGCTAATAGTAGACGGCCTATGACACATAGCTGAGTACCAGTAATTATGACTCTGTCCTATGAGGGTCAGAAATGCAGTTGCTGGTTCTTTATAGTCTGATTATTTCCTGCAACAATTTAGGTGGGGTTGTCTTCCTTCCTTCCATCCAAGTGTAACGGTTGTGATTCTTTGATGTGTTATCTACAAAGCAGTGAGCTAGTTCTTCACATTAGAGGAGAGGAGATAGCACTGAAAGAGGCAGTCTGAACTCTGTAACCTTTCAGAGGGATTCTTTTTAGATCCCCACGGTCTGAATGTAAGTTGGTGGCTATGTTTCCAAATACTATGCAGCCCCAGAAAAACCTACTTGGGATGCAGCTGATCTAAAGAAATGTCAACAGCTTAGGAGTTGCAGTCTCATGAGAACAGCCTGTGAGATCTCATTACTGTTTAATTCGAGCTCAAACAAACCCCTAGCCTGGAGTCAGCCACCAATTCTGAGCACTGTCTGCATTGAGTCCGGTTTTGAGCACTGCTTCTTTGGTCTATCCTAGCTGTGTCCATGTTGATGTACAGTATCTGCCTGACCTTCACTGTCTGTCTGAGAGAGATCTACATACCACCTCGTAACTCTGAATGTGGCACATGTGGGCAGTTTTTGTTCTGTTTAACTCCTTCGGAGCTGCATTTTGCTGCAGTATGATGGGGAGATGTAGCAGCAGCCTCATGTCTGGTGATGGAAACAGCTTGTTAGTGCTATAAAGATAATATATATTTCAGCCACTTGTCTGATCTTAATAAACTCACTCATCTTTATGGGAGGAATAGAACAGAGTTCTGGTCACTTGCAGGATTGCAATGTATTTGTAAGACTCCATTCCATCTTAAATGTCCCTGTCCTTATGTTTCTGTTGCTAGTTTTAGTTGGATACAGTTTTCTTATTTACTTCTGTGACACTGTGCAGAAGTTGTGTCTTATGAAAACCATTGACATGCTCCACCCCAGAGGTAGCCGCACCGGAGCAGGAAACCAATGAATTGGTCAGACCATGGGTTGCTCTACGCAAGGGCTGGCAAGGCTGGTGTGGGAGGAGATACAGGAGCCCCCCCTCACTTCTGAAGCAGGATCCAACCATAGCTGGCGTGGACATTTGACATCCCAAAGTGGATCAGGGGAGTAGTTTGAGAGCCCTTCCTCTTTAAATCTCCCCCACCTGCATAGTAGCCAGGAGACCTGATCCATCCCTGGGTCCAGATGCTGCAGCTGTTCTGCCTGGCAGAGCTCCTGCTATAGCAGGTACTCCTCCAGAGCCCTCTACAAGGGGTGCATGCTGCTCCATCCATCCCAGGGGCTTCTGCTGCAGGAAGCCTTGCATTTCAGGCTCCTCTCTCCCTCAGTCCAGCCAGTGTGACCCAGGACTTGGCCTCATTGCACCAGTTATCCATGGTCTGCCTAGCTACTCTATAGTCAGCCAAGGTCAAGTGGGAGCAGTTGCACCTTGAACAGCACTCGAGCAGCCCAGAGCCACTACATCATCCCCACTCGCAGGATCCCTATGGCATTATAAGCTCCCTTGGAGCCATGAACCATCCCTGAATATTTCCAACCCATTTAAAATCTGTGTCTGGAAGATGCCCTGGAAACACTGATAAATCTTATTATCACAATCTAGCTGGCAGTCACCCATGGGGTTTTTTGCAGGTGTCACTTGTACTAGCAGAGGAAACTCAATGCGGCTGCAGTGCCTTACCAGCAGCCTCCTCACACACCCTGCCCCAGTTAAGGAAGAGGACAGGGAGAAAGTCATGTCCAGTGGTTAGAACACATGACTGACTGGGAGTCAGGACTGCCGGATCCGGCTCCTGCGTCTGCTGCTGAGTCACTGCGTGAACCTTTCTCTTTCTCTTTCCCTCTGTGTGCCTCTACCACTTCATCTGTCAGGGATAAAGGTACTGACTTGAGGCCCAACAGGTCCAGAGAGGGTGAAGTTGTTCCTGTTTGTCCAGTGTGTTAAGCTCCACAGCTGGACTGCACGGGAGGAAGACAGTCACTGCTGGTCATGAGGAAATTTGGAAGTGATACTGGTCGATGGTTGATGCATAACTTCTGGGTAGATTCCAGGGCCCCTTCTTCCACCCCAT
Organism: Gavialis gangeticus; assembly: GCF_001723915.1. Lineage (NCBI taxonomy): Eukaryota > Metazoa > Chordata > Crocodylia > Gavialidae > Gavialis > Gavialis gangeticus. The sequence goes on along the minus strand of NW_017729015.1, from coordinate 18,519,685 downwards.
CCAGTGTGAAACAGAAACCATGAAACTGAATGACTGAGAGGGTGTCTGGGGTCACTGAAAGCCTCTGACACTCTGGCATAAACTGGAGTATGCCCGAGTCCCACTGCAACACCTGGAGCTCTGGGAGGGGCCAGGACTTTTTCCAGATTGACTGCAGCGGACAGAGCAGGCTTTCAAACAGGCTGCCCCCTCAGCCTCCGCTAACAAGACTTCTAAGCACTCTCCAAAGCTTCCTTCCACCGGGAGCTCAGAGCCTGCACTGCACAGGCCCCAAGGAGCCTGCCTGACGTCAGCTGCTGCCTTATGTGCCGCCAGCTGAGCAGCTCTCGCCTCCATGGTGCTGACTAATGCAGCCTGCTGCTGTCACACTGAGTAGAGCTCAGCAGCAAATCGATCTTCTCTTCCCACCCAAGCCACGTTCCTGCTGTCACTAGTGCTTGGAGTCTGCTCAGTGCCCAGCCTTTGCATAAGGCCCTGGCATTCCCTTAAGAAGCAACTTCTCCAAGCACCATAGAAACTTATTTTTCTCTGGTGCTGTAAGTTGGCAAAAGTATCATTTCTGATAGCCTCGTGTCCTGTACACAAATCCTGCTGAAAACCACATGTGGACAGAACAAATTCAGGAAGTGACCTGCAGCTCTTCACAGCAAAGAAAGAGAAGAGAACATTGGCCACAAGTTTGGAAGGACCCAACATGAGCTAAGTCCAGGACATTACACACTCCCAGGGGCAGCATTAGCAGTGGAGCTGAACTGGTTTAGTCTACATCCAGTTTTGCCTTATCCCAAATAAAACTCAATGCATTTACAGCTTAGAAGGTGACAGTGGGGGTTGGAGGAATGCAGCAGACAGGCAAATAGGAACCAGAGGAGCCAAATGGCTTAAAATGTGGCTGAACCCAAAGCAAAATGTCAGAGCCCAGCAGCCCTGAACCCTGTGGAAAGTTGAGTTCACAGCTTGGAGCCAGGCGTAGCAATGCAGTAATAATGAATAAATAATGCCTGGGTGGCATTTCACAGCCTTGCTTTGTATTTTAGGTGTGCAATGAGGGAATGGGCAATGCATTTCCTAGCTGTGCTTCAAACTGCACACAAATCAAATGCCAACCAGCCAAAGGACAAAGAGCTGGAATCCAGAACAGCGCTGTCATGCCAGAGGCTTAAACCAATAAGCAGGCTTTGTGCCATTTAGAAAAAGAACCAGCTCCTGGTAGTAACACGGTCTTTTGTACTGATCCTTCTCTCTCGCTCGTTCTCATTCTTGCAAGCTGGCCAGCACATCTCAGACAATCTGCATCTGTCTCAACCGCGCTCTGACTCCGTGGGTTCTGCTTCTGTCTGTTGGACACCTGCCTCGATCCTCCATTTCTCCTCCCCCAGGTGTCCAGTGGGGGCTTTGTGCAGATGATGCACACCACTGCTTCCATCCTCTCACCAATTCCTCAGTGAAGAACAAAGTGGTCCCCACCACCATCCATCCCTCCCTCCCACCCCCTCTAGGGGAGTGAGTCACCAGCACTCAAAGAAAGACAGTGAGTCACTGGGGCTCGCAAGAAAACAGAATGAATGAGTGGTGCTGCCTGTCAGGCCTGCGCAGCACAGTAGCATCTGCAGCATGCATAATTACACACCCCTCTGTGTGGAGGGACATCCCTCAGGGAGGACAAGCACAGAAACTCCTTGCCCTCAGGCTAGTAGGGAACATGTTTGCACTAGATGCATTTTCTTTACATTACACATCCCTGCTGCTGCACTGCTGCCACTGCTGTGGGCACCACCCCAGCAGCACCAGTGTAAACCAGTCACTGACATTCATTTCACAGCGTGCAGAGTAGGACCATGCGAGGAGGGGGCTGAAATGCCAATGACCATTGCTGCCTTGTCTCTGCTGCAGGTATCATCGCTGTTGTCAGCAGTGGGTCTGTATCAGTAGAATGTGTTAAACAAGCACACTTGGTGTAGACAGGTCTATGAGAAGTCCAACTGACATAGGGCTTGATCCAGAGCCCCTTGGAATCAGAGGGAAAATTTAAAAGGGCTCTGGATCATGTCCAAGTCACTGCCATACTGCAGCAGTTTTCTGAGTTAAAACTTTCCTACCTTTATGGGTCCTTGAAGACCCACTCTGGTCAGGAAATGTAGGGGTCACTGGACACTTTATAGGAGGCTTTGCTTCATGTGGTTTTGCTCTTTTGTTTCAGATCCTTCTGCATTTCTGGGCATTGCAGTGGGGCACTGGGAGATGAACGCCTTCCTGAATGCCCTGCTCTTACTGTTCAGTGACAGAGCATCGAGAGAGGATGCTGAAGCTAGGAACCACAGGAATGGCATGTACAGAGCACAAAGTCTATGACCACACACCTGCAAACCCTGCTGTGGGTAATGCTTGACTACCTGGCTATTAAGTTGAAGGCCTGGCAGCAAGAGTGATGGCTATCTGTAAGCATTGGAAAGATCAGATCCTGGGCAGACCAAGAATAAAACCAGTGGCATATCTTAAAGCCCCAGTTAGTGATGCAGTTAAACACATGCTCATTTTTGACCACATGCTTAAATTCTGTTGGATTTGTCATGTTACCAGGCACTTCCAGCGGAGGACTTTTCACTCTGGAACTTGCTTCTCCTCTTCATTCATTATGACCAGAGATTACTGCTTTCCTGGGCTCAGTGCTCACATTTGCTGGCCCACAGAAGGCAGCAGGGTCCAATGGCTGGGAGTCAGGAGATCTGGGTTCTGGTTGACAGGTTAGGTAACCTCAAAAACGTTACTTCAGGACAACATTTGCAAAAGGGTCTGATTTGGTGTGACTCCATCTTTATGGGGCCCAGCCCCAGGCATTGAGGCCTAAATCCTCAAGGATGTATAAGTTGTTAACACCTATGGGGATCAGTGGGTGTTAGGTCCCTACAGACCTTTGATCATCTCAGCCTCAGGACCTGCTTCCCAGCCCCAATCCTAGGCAAAGTCACTAAGTGTTGTGGGTGCTCAGCTACTCTGAGAATCGGGCCTGAAGTGTCTCACAATGCGCATCCCAAGTCAGGGTCCTGTTTTGCAACTGTTGGCAGTAATCCAGCTATTCCTCAGTTTCCTCCTCTATAAAATGAGGGTGGCCTTTGCGTAGCATTTGAGGTCCATGCACAAAGACCATGCTGTAAGTGTTATGTCTTAATGCGACCCAGGCTTTGGCCAGAGTGGGTGACAGCAGGGTGCACTTTTGCTTCACAGGGCATGTCTGCACCTTGCTGGACAGTGCCCTGCCCACTCACTCCTGCTTCGTGTGTGTCATACACTGGCAAGACATCATGTAGCCATTCCCTGGCATGAGCCCAAGGCATGCCCAACACTATTCTCAAGTGTTCTGGCTCTGCCACGCTCACTAGAGTCACTACGTGACATTCCTCCGGTGTGCAGCATGCATGCAGAAGGCAGGAACAAACGAGATGCGTTTTCCTGCCAAAGCAGAGTCTACAGGGTGTGCAGATGCTGTAAGAGGAGGGTCAGGCATTTGGCCATAGCAAGTAGAATTAGGTGATGCTTTCTTTCCCAGACATAGGCCAGGAAACCATGTGATGTCTCTTTCTTTTTTAATCATCTCCAAATATAAGGAATGACAAGGCCCCAGTGTGTGGGGGGATAGTTATGAGGGTGGGGGAACAGCAGACATTACAAGGAGGGGAGGCAGGCCTTTGTAGAAGAACTAGCTATCATTCCCACAGCGGGCAGGGAGTTTGAGCTAATTAGTTTTATAGGTTTCTTCAGAGTGACTCTGGTGCTTTGATTTCCTATGTGTGCGCTTCTTTAAATTCTCTCTTCACTGGCTTGTTATTTCCAGGTTTATTGAGAGGAGGGTCTTTTAAGGAGGGAGTGAAGCAGAGAGCAGCGTGCGCACAGCACAGCATGACTCAAGAATGCAGTCACCGCACACTGCGGGGCAGCAGATTGCAGTAGTACATCCATCATAAAAAGATTCAGAAGTCCCCAAAGAGTCCGGGGGGAGGGGAGGGAGGGCAATCTGGTATTCTAGCCACTAGCCCACGCTCCCGCTGCAGACTAACAAGCCAGTGCTTTGAGCTGTAGTGTGAATCGCGGCTTTCTGCAGGCCCGTTAGCCAGACACTGCCTCCCCTCTTCCCCGCAGCCATCACGTCATCGTGCTTTAGGCGAGTTCACTTCCAGTTCAGTGTAAAGGGGCCGGGGGTTGCACTCCATCTGCCCTGACCTTTGGCTGCAGAGATGCTTTCCCTTCCTACCTCATGCAGCTCACACCTCACAGGGAAACCGTTCTCTAAAGGTGTCACGGGCTGAGCGTCAGAGTCCGGGCGATCTTTTGCTTCTCGTCATCACCACGCCCCGTGCCTGCACCCACGGCCCCTCTCCACTCCATCCCCAGTACTGGGCTGTCCCAGCCCACACCCAGGGCAGAGCTGAGGCTGGGGGAGAGCCGGGGACCAAACAGAACCCCGTGGCCCCTCTTCTGCGCCGAGCCCGGGGGCCCAAGGCCCGTTCCCAGGCACCGGGGCTGCCGCCTGCCAGTCACCTCCTCACGGTGTCACAGCTCTCAGGGAGAAGGGGTCCGGACGGCTGCTCAACCTACTTCACACCAGGACCCGTCCAGACCCAGTGCCATTTTTGCTCCCGACCCTTTCAGGGAAACTGTGATCGAGTCCAACCCCAAAGCTCTGGCATGCTGCAGGAGGGGCTCGAGCCTCTAGTGCGGCAGTACGCCCATTTCACAGGTGGGCAAAGCGAGCCGCAGCTCCGGGCTCAGAACTCGCGCTGGACGGAGGGAGGGAGGGAGCTGGGCGGGGCAAGGCGGAGAGTTGCTTCGCGTCGGCAGGAAGCGTGTCCCGCGCGCCGGCCCGTAGGCGCGGTCACGTGGGCGTACCTGGCCAGGTGAGGGAGGGGCCGGGCGCCGCTCACCTGGCTCGGCAGGTAACGCCAGGCCCGGGGAGCCCCCCGCGGCACCGCCCCCCCTGCCGGGCCCCGGCTGCGGTTCGAGGCCTCCCGTTCCCCGGGGGAGCGGCGCAGGATCGGGCCCAGGGGTCCTGGCCGGGTCCACCCCTGAGGTTGTCGGGTGCCGCGCGTCGGGGCAGAGAAGGGGCCGGAAATACCGAGAGCTGCGGCGGCTCAGAGAGCCTGAACACCCCCTTTTGTCCCACCGTTTCCAGACGCGGCGTCGGGTCCTCCTCGGCACGCTCCGGGCCCTCGGGGGAGCGACCCCCGGAACAGATGCCGGACGTCTCCTGAAGGCTCTCGCCGCCCGAGACAGGAGGAGGCTGTCGCCCACGTCGTGAGTATCACTTGAGGACGGTCGAGCTCTTTGCGCCCCTTTATCTTCTGTAGAATTGGGGGGCAGTAACCTTGCGAGTCTGCCTTCAAATCTCAGGATCTTACATCTATAAGGGACTGACGGCCTAGGATGTGTCCAGTCTCATGGTGTGACCTCGGTGTGAGGATGAATAACCCTTTCCTGTTGCCCACGGTCACGTCCCACATCAGTTTGGATGGGTTTTTTTGATGCGTGACAACCGGATGTAACCGAGGTGTTGGCTCGTTGCAAAAATGCAGCGTGCTCCCAGCACCTGCTGAACCCGGCAGGAGCCCCAAGTGCTCGGCTGCTTTACAAAGCAGTTTGCCTGGGTGTTTACACTTAAAATATGGGCCGAGAATATGTGAAAGGGAGTTCCCAGGAGATGGGCTTTTATAGGTGTCAGCCAAACTTAAAGAAACCAAAACGTCACTAGAAAGCAGCAGTACCTGGGGCTGGAGAGTTTACCGCCCCCCCCCCCCCCTGTTATTTCGTGAGGTCTAATGCTCCTGCCTTTAAAAGGTGGCAGCAGCCAGCCGAGGGAGGACAGATATATTTTAGGATTTTCCTAAAATCCTAAAATGAATCCTAGCATGAACTTTGCAGGAAGCAGGCAAACTGCAGCCAGGTTCTGACAACTTAATAATCAGCCCAGACTAGTAAGAGCTGGCATTATCCAAGAAGCTTCGAAATGCTGCAGAATGGTGGGCCCCAAAGAGAGTGGGGGATAGATGGCCACAATTACAGCCCAGCAAGAAAGAGACGGGTACATGTCAGCCCAAGTGCTGGGTATTTAACTTTCCTCATAACACACGAAGATTTAATTTGCCCAGCTGCTATTTGCTAGATGTCTGGAACTAAATGTCTGCATACTGTGTTAGAAGAGAATGCAGAGAGACGAGAGCAGAAAGGAAGTACCTTTGCCAAGCATTTTGTTTTTCAGTTGTCACAGGTAGCTGGGTGCCCAGGCAGGAGCAGTATAACAGTCAAATACAGCCCGATGCTTTACAGTTTACTTCCAAGGGCTGATTTGAGACCAACTTGACGACAACGTTTTTTTGTTCACTTTCATAAAAGTGTCAGCGATGCAAACAAAAATGAAACAGTCAAGTCTCTCTCCGAGGTGGTTAGCACAACATGGCAATAACTGTTGTAAACAATTCACGCTAGCACTAAATCCCTTGAATTCACTTAATGCCAAGTAGCTGAGAGCTCCACAACTGAGTTGGCTGCTTTTATAATGATCAATGGGTTGTCATCTTCTCCTGGGCATGGTGTGTTTTGAAATGGATACGGATTATTCTTGGAGCCCAGCTTAATCCTAAAGAATGCAAGACAAAGGGGAAATTGTTCAAAGGTAGAATGTGTAAAGGGAGACTGTCAGTTGGCCCCACCTGCAGTGGTGCCAGTCATTGTTATGCCTCTTGAACAGCAGCTCCAGAGGCAAACTCGCCTTCCAGCTGTGCCAGGGAAGCATTTTCTGAAGGTTCTAGTGACCCTGATGCCTCTGAAACTACTCCTGAAGTTGCCTTAAAATTGCTTTTCCAATTTGCAGTTTTATGTTGGAAGATATTTAAAAACTAGACCAATGAAAGCCCTGGGAAACGTGTTGCAGGGAATGAGCCTGCCCTGGCCCAGAGGTGGGTTAGAAGATGATTTTCTTATGGTCTTTAGACACTGGCTAGCACTAGAGGTATGGTGACAGTGGCCCTGACTTTGATACAAGCCCCTTTTGTTCTTCAGGTGTCTGAGGTGGGCAGCCATGTGGGGAAGGCGAGCAGGACACCCTCAAGAATTAAGCAGCAAGTACTCAATGAACCTGTTGCACCAGGATGCTGTGCCCCAAAGGTGCAGCCCATCCAAGGAGAGTGACATCAATCTGGAAGTGTTTAGTGGATCAACCCCTGAACTCAAGCAGAGCCATAAGGCAGCTCAGCAAGCATGGGGCAGGAAAGCCCGCAAAGCTGACTCCAGGGACTCCAATGGGAGGGAGACGGAAACAATTTCCTTTATCTCCGGCACTGCAGAGGCTCCACAGGCCCAGAGCTCTTGCTGTTCCTCTTTGTCTCAGGCCTGGAGCACCTACAAAGCTGTCTTCTGCTGTATAGTGACCTGTGGGGGCTGCTGTCAGGACTGCAGCGTTCGTATCCCCTACACAGGACATGCTGAGATTTTGGTAGATGATGGGAAGAACAGAGAGTATAATGGACGGCTGTCTAACAATAGTCCTGTCAACCTGTCCCCCACTGAAAAGAATGGGAACCCAAGTAGAAAGCCTATTATGGGAAGCAGCTTCAGCTACCCGGATGTGAAACTGAAGGGTATCCCTGTCTATCCAAATCGGAGCCCCAGTCACCAACTAGAAGCAGATTCATGCTATAAGGAGCCCCTACCAGAGAAGACCTTCAGGAATAGCATAGAAAAGCCACCACTCCCTGGCAGCCAGCGGAGTTCTGAGGAGTATTACTCCTTCCACGAGTCTGACCTGGACCTCAGCGAGATGAGCAGCTCCATGTCCAGCAGGGAGATTGATGTCTTGATCTTCAAGAAACTGACGGAGCTGTTCAGCGTCCATCAGATTGATGAGCTGGCCAAGTGCACATCGGACACCGTCTTCCTGGAGAAGACTAACAAGATCTCAGACCTCATCAACAGCATCACTCAGGACTACAACCTGGATGAGCAGGATGCAGAGTGCAGGCTGGTCCGAGGCATCATACGCATCAGCACCCGGAAAAGCAGGGTCCGGCCACATGTTTGTATCCCTGTGACCCAAAGCCACGAGGAGAGGACAAGCAGAGGCAACCCACCGGACAGTGGCAACGAAACCATGCCAGAGTCCGTAGTCATCAGCCAAGATGGTACGTGCAAGTTCCTTTCCTAGAGCGGCTTTGCTGCTCAGCCCCCTCTCCAAGGGCTGGCTTCATCTTGAGGTAATGAAGCCCCAGACTTGAGAGCAGCTAGATTTTGCAGGGCGGCAGTTGATAACTAAACTGTGGATTCAGGGATTGCTTTTGGGTTGGAGGAATCCTTCATTTCCAAAATGCTGAACAGTTTCAGTTCACACCAGCTGCCCTCAATGATCTACAGTGCACACTTCTAGAAAACACACTGCTCTTTACTCTGCCAGTGAGTACTATGAGGGGCCAGTCATTCTGACCCTATGATAATTTGAATTCCCTCCCCATCTGTAACCTAGTAAGTGAGACCAGGAGCCAAACTCAACAGATGACCCAGCAATCTGGCATAGGCTAGAGCCCTTCCACTAAGACTTCTTAGCTGGCCCTCTTCATCAGCGCTTGCCCAATGCTGCTAGACAAAGTTTGCTTCCTTCTGTTGCTTTCCTCCCTGTCTTGCTTTCTCTCTGTGCATGGAGCCTAGAGGACCTTTCCCAATCTGGTAGCAAGTCAGAGTCATAGAAGAGTAGGGCTGGAAGGGACTCTGGGAGGTCACTTCAAGTCCACCCCCCTGCTCAAGGCAGGATCAGCCCTGTCTAAACCATTCTAGATGAGTGCTTGTCTTACTTGCTCTTCGGAACTTCCAAGGATGGACATTCCCTGGTCTCTGTAGGTGATTGTTCCAGTGCTTAACCACCTTCTTCCTCGTATCCAACTTGCATTTCTCTTGTTGCTATTTAAGGCTGTTGCTCCTTGTCTTGTCCCTCGTGGCTGTGCATCAGACACTTGTTCTCTCTGAGCATGCCTGGACATCGGGGTGAGGTTTCTCAAGTCATGTGGATCCTAGTCCTACCATGTTTATTCTTCAACCCCTTTGGTTCTCTTGAAAAAATTCGTCTCCCCAAACCCCGTTTGTAACATAGGGCTGGTCTGTGTCATGGCAGTGGTGCATCCTGGGGAGGATGCACCACTGCCTCCCCAAGTCCACAGACACACTCCAAAGCCAAATGTTGGCCATTGAGGCTGCTGTGGTCTGGTTTCTGAGCTGCTGCCCTCAGGCCACTGAAGACTGAGACCAGTGGACTTGGTGGGCATGGTGTGTCCAGCCCCATGTTCCCTGGGACATGCTACTGCTGTGGCATAAACAAATGCTTAGACTTCAGTAACGTTGCACATCATCTGGGGTGCCTGATGAGACTGCTCATCAGTCTGTCTTCTTAACTTACATCTTGGGGGAAGGGAGAAGCCTGCTAGTTACCTGGTGATATCAGAAATGATCAAAACTCAACAGGGAAGGGGGACTGCTTGCAGAGTATGAAAGCCTCTTTCTATCAAATGTGCTCTCCTACTTCTCTGTAGCTTGAATCTGACCAGTAGGACCAGCTACAAGGCACATTGCATTAGAGATGCTTGAAGAGGTGAGTATTAATGAGAGGGTGTTTGAAGGGAAAATGGGAAAAGCTGGTCTACTGTGTGTGGTCTCCTAGTTTCATTAAAATGTTACTATTCCTTGCATTGAAGTACTTAGCAGAGGGACCTACAATGTTCAGGCAAGCACCTGTCCTCTTATACAGCTACAGAATAAACCAATACCTAGTTATACCTAGTTATCCCTAAGAAACAAATGATCGTGACTCTAGAGGGAGAGCTTGTTATACTAGCGTGCAGCTTTGGACACAGGGTTATGCACACCTTGAGGTATTTCTCTTCTCAGCACATCCTAATCTTCTTTCTAGATTTGGCTGTGCAGATATCAGAGGAAACACCAGCAGATGTAATAGCCAGGAACATGAGGCGGCACAGCGCTGCAGGTAACCGGTCCGTCTTGGGCTTCTAAGTTTATGGTGATTGTGGTAATAATCAGTGATAGTAGTGATGATCAGGCCTCCCCAAGTGTCAAGAGTGGGATAATACCTGGCTTGGGCATTGGAAAGTATATGACTGAGACTCATGGACACTGAAACATTTAAATGGAGTTTGGGGTTTGTGTTCAGGGTTTTTCCCATATAGACCCTCACTGGTGCAAAAAGCAATGAAACAGCAATCGGATCTTAGACCTCCTGCGCACTGCTCCTTGGACCTGGGAATTTTCAGGCCCATATATTCTGGCAGAGTTTGAAAGGAATCAGAATCCTGATTGAGGATAGGATTCTGGCTGCATTATACAAACTGAGGCAATTTACAATGGAAGTGAAGCAGATGAAGAACATTATTAGCAGATCTCTTGGGTTCTTTTCCTCATCCTTGTTGTTAAACTGTTTTGGGCTAAGAGACTGGTCCTCCCTGTAAATGTGAAGTTCTCCCTTCCTCCTCCAAAACTGTAAAACTCCAGGGTTATTTCTTGGCTGAGGGCTTCATGAAGCTCTCTTCTCCCACACAGTGCGTGAGGCCCTTTAGGGTAGCGCTGTCTGGCTTTCAAAGACCTTTTAGCCATATTGGTGTGATTCTGTGAGGACTTATCGATTCTCCTTTCTTTTCAAGGATCTCCAACGAGCAGAGATTCCTCCTTCCAGGACACAGAGACTGACTCATCCGGGGCACCTCTGCTTCAGGTTTACTGTTAGGGAAATGGACCGAAGCAGCGTGCTGTGAGCACAGAGGTTGCAGGGTCTTATTGCACATGGAGTTCCTCGTCCTTTTTAACACAAAATATGCTGTGCCACTTTATTTTTTCAATTACTTTTCCTTGTTTCACACCTAACTTGCTCCTTAGCCTGTGGGTCACGTTGAAGGTTTTTGGACTGTAACATAACCTTAAGGAAATGGACTGTGAAACTAGTGAGCAGCAAAGGAATCTGTTGTGCCTTTGCAGGAGCTTGAAGTTATATTTCCACTCGCAGAGTTCAGCTTAGCTCCCAAAGAATCTCTGTTGTCCAACAGTTGCTCAGCTCTGAGTATAAGCTGTACAGTTTTTACTCTTCTGGCACTGTGGGAGTTATGTAGCTTTTCCTTTCACCACCTCCCACCCCAGCAGTATCTTTGCATTTATAGCAGTTTTGTTGAGAGAACTGTCTCAGGAAGGAGAGAGGGTCATTTAGTCTCTACAGTTCATTTGGTCTTTTTATGGAGGCAGCTGATAAAGCGACCAAATGAAGTGGTGCCACCTGTTATATGGACAGCTTCAATGTGATGCACTCTACTGAGACCCAACTTTCATCACCATTACTAAACAGCCATTGGATACCTGCTTTCAGTCACTGCCAAAGTGGTGAGAGACACAAGGAATTAAACAATTACAGGTATTGATTTGTAACTTATATGCCAATCAGGATCCTCTGCTTTCCTCTAGCAGCATCAATGACTTTGGGGTCTGTTGTTCACTTTTTGGGGAGACCTCAGAACGCAGGTCTTGGCAGGGAAGAAAAAGATCTGGTTTTTAATTGCAAAGTTCTGCCCATTAGCCCACAGAGAAGCTCTGCCTAGGTGTTTGAGAGCTAAACTGCCTTGTCATTCTTTCTGCAACCAGTTACAAAACAATTGGCTTGTCCTTTGCTACCCTATAGGCATTACCACTTGAAGGGAGGAGCTTTGCAGCTTGCATTTCTCCATACATTTTTTTTTATCAGAACATCAAACAAAGCTGGCTGTGAGATTTAAGTGCCTTTGAATAGAAAAATGTTTGGTGGTCAAATGGACCAGCAGTAAAACCAAGGAGTCCAGTGCTGTTAGAGTGTGATAGAAGCAGAGGTGTGTTCTGGGCTCTGTGTTTGGTGTGCATCCCACATCTGTACCTATGCAAATTTTGAAGGTAGCCTTAGCTTAAAGGTTGACTCTACAGTCTCTGTACATCTCCTAGGCTTTAAAAGATGTGGGTGCTGTAGTTCCTTGTCCAGTCCCTGGGACCTTATGTAACCAACAGTGGTGAGCAAAAGCCTTTGAATCGTGCCATTCATCTGACCCATGTTTCAGTCCTACTTGGACTTGGCGTTCTTGTAAATGACTTGTTTTAAAAAAAGAGAAGAAAAATCTATGGTATTTTTGTAAATAATGGACATTGGAAATGCTTAATCATGAGACGGCGCTGACTAGATGATTGCATGTAGCCTGTTTAATGTGATTTTCATATCATTTAAAGCTGCTTCCAACCTCACCTGTTTCTTTTGAGCATCTGTTTTGGTTTGGACCTTTGGCAGGCTCAGAGAGAGGTTCTGGAAATTTGGGGGGTCACTGAGACTCTGGTGGCTTTGAGTGTCTTTTTTGGCTTTGTTTTTAAAGCAGTTGAATGTAAAAAATTTTAAAAGCCTCTCATTCATGGGAAGAGATGATCTGGGTTGGGGCAAGGTCTCCTGGGAAATAGAGCTTGATTTGTACATATGTAACTTTGAGTGCTGCATTTACTTGCTGGGCCCTACTAGCTTCTCCCTTCTGAACTGATTTGTCAAGATGTAGCTGGAGAAGTTTCCATTTTTAAAGTGCTCATGTAAATGACATGGACAAGCCCAGCAGTTTTGTGTGGGTGGAACATCTTGGATAACACCTGAAGAAGTGACTTGGGGAAAAGCTGCCAGAAGTGGCTACATGGTTGCAATAACAGCTTTTCTTTTCACATGTCTCTACAGCCACTTTTCTAGCCTTTGTCCTCCAAGTGCCTTCAGATGTATGTGGATTAGGTTTGTAAAAAAAACCTGAGTCAGTCCCCAAAACTCGTGTTACTGTGGTGTCTCCTGGGGGTCCTTCTTCATGCCTTGCCTTCCAAAAATGTCTCTCTCATTCTTTGGCAGTTTTAATTTGCTCCATGAGTGATTGTGCTTTTAAATCGGATGGATGGAGGGCATTACTGCTGGGATCAAGGAGGGAAGGGGAGGGTGCATAGTGGAAAGGGAGCTGTGCCCTTCAGATGGCTAGCAGCAGCGCAAGTGTCTGTATTTAACCATTTGGCAAAGTCTGCGTATGTTTGAGTTGATTTCAATGCAACCTGTTATCTGGGGAGCAGCAAGGGCCTGTACCAGTAAAGGAGCTTCTTGGGAGCTGGCTGGGTGTTAGCTGGGAATTGTGGGGACTTATACAGGGGACCACCCTTGAAAGAGAGCTCGGACTCGGATCCTCCATGTTGAGTGTCCAAACCCTCTCATGAAAGGCCGGGAGGGTAGCCAGGGCTCTTTTTTTTTTTTTCCTGACCCCCTGACTTGAAGGACCAGTTTTACACTTCATTTCATTTCTCTAACTGACAGGTGGTTTGCAAAGTCCCAATCCCTGCTACAAACCAGCTCCTGTACCCAATGCTGCTGGGGTGGAGTGATAATACTGAGCCCTGGCTCCCAAGACGAAGGCAGGGCTGGGTGCCTGCTGTGTTAGAGCAACTAACTACCTTCTCAATAGAATTTTTTTTTTTCCCCCCCAAAGGTGATAATAGGAGTGGGGGAATTAAGAATTGGTATCAAGCCCTTCTCTCCTTTGTAAGGTGCTTCCTAGTGACGGGCAGGCATCAATAATATTGACTTAACACCCGCTGTTTGCTTGGAAGTGTTTTAAAACCACAGTAACTTCCTGGGTCAGGGCAGGGGCCTCTTCCACTGAACCCTGCAGTGTTCCATTTCTGAGATGCCATTTGAACGATACTACAAACCTACCATCTCTGTTCACTACATCGGGGCAGCCTTTTTGGCAGGTGTGCTACAAATTCAAGGCCCGCATCCTCCCTGGGTGCCACTCCGATCCCCCTCCCCTGCTCGAGATGCTGCTCTTTTCTGTTCCCTATGTGCCACTGTGTTCCAGTCCTGTTTTCCCCACTTAGGAATGGGCATGGCATGACTTTGCAGCATCTTTTCACTACTGAAAGCCAGTGATGCTTGCTGTCAATCAAATGATCTCAGCCCCTTAACTGCAGCTGGTGCCGCAGTGCTAGGTAGGATATTCAGTGATACTGAGGAGGACTGGTGACTGCCAGAGCAAGGCCATCATATTACAAGAGAAACCAGCAGCTGGGGAGGGAAGGGATTTTCAGGCTGACTGTTTTGATCATCGTCACATATGCTTCCTCCTAGCGTTGAATAACCACCTCTGAGAAGAGGCCTTCCTCCTTGCTGTTTAGCTGAGGTCTTGTACAAAAAAGCCAGAGGGGATTGTTCTTCTGTGAGACTGTCAGAGTCACGATGGTCCCAAGTGTCAGTGCTTCTAACTGGCTCAAGCCTCTTAACTGCACATACATCTGTGGATGCCACAGGAACCAGTCCTGCTGAACACTCCTGGCAGCCTTTAGCTTCAGCCTTACACAGGTTCTTCTAGGAGGCACACCTGTGAAAGGACTTCCTTCTGGGAGCTTGAGTCAGCAGCTTTGTTTCCCTGTTGCTTTGTTTAATGTAATTGGGGCTTGGCTTTAGAGGAAGAGGGACATCAAGTCTGCTCAGAGAGCAGCACCTTCAATCTGTTTCTCTTTATGCAGTCACAGCCTAACTGTGCCCTTGGTACAAGCCTGGTAAAGTCTAAGTCACTGACCTGAGCAGACGCACTAGTACACCCACTGGAGGTCATGGGTGATGCACTTGGACGCTGTCTCTACCAGAGTACGAGACTCGTGCAATCCATATGCACAGTCCCCCGCCATCAAATGTGTGACACCAGTTGACTTCTCTTCCAAGTCAAAGGAGACTCATTTAGTTGTCTAATGCTTTTGTTTTCTCCTTCAGGGCTCTGCCATTTAATAGCTTTGTTACAAAGCCCTGGATGTCTCCCAAATGATTTGTTACTCTACAAACCTCAGAAGCTGAGCCAAGGCTGGGGTGAAGTGCAGTAGGGGAGGGGAATTGGAGAATCTCCTTTGAATCTGGCAAACTCCTTTGCAACGAGTCCTACAGGCTTTTCTAAGTAGGAAGGAACGAGGCAACTTCTGCAGTCAGGACAACCATAGGGCAGTAGTCAGCTACGTATGTAAGCCAGTGTTTCCCAACCTTTTCCAGCCCAAGGCACACTCACATTAATACAGATTTTCTGCAGTACACCTGTCAAGGTACTCCCCATCCTCAATTGTAGCTCATTGCCATGGCAAAATTCCATGGCAGACCTGTTCATTTCTGATGGCACACTATTGTGCCGCTGCACATTGGGAAACACTTGTGTAAGGTACTACAGTGGAGCCCCAAGGGCTCTAATTCAAGGCTTACAGACCCATCCCTGTTGTTTGTGCTTTTGCTATTACTCAGAGTGGTGCAGCCTCCTCTTTTCTGTCCAAACTTGGCTGCTGTTAGAAGTCTGATGCGTCTCTTGGGCAATGCCAGTGCCTCTCGCACAATGACCTTTGCTCAGTTGGAGCCTGTATCCAGAGCAGGGCAGTGGGCCTGGGGGTATTGCCCTCACAACCCTATTCTGAAAACACCAGTCTTTCAAGTTAGACCTGCTCAGCCTCACGTTTAGGACTTTGTGGCAGCACAGTATCGAATGTGCTGAAAGCACTTTTCTCCTGTGGGTGGCAGTAATGCCCCAAGTTGTCCAAGGGTACTTCGATCCAGATTCTTCCCCGATCTCCTGCTCAGTGAGAAGCCTCAGTGACTGCCCAGGGCTCGTTACAGAGTTTGATACTTATCCAGCTTAAATGCGGAAAGGTTGGATGTAGGATCTTGGGCTTGTGGAGCACACTAAACTATTTAACTGCTGCCTTCTCATATGGGAGGGTCTGGAGCTTGGTCACACACTGAACATGTACCACTTAGCCACTGAAATCACCTGGAACCAGAAGCTTTTTTTCTGCTTTTGTTGATCATTTCCTTTCAGCATGACTGCAACTGGGACGACTTTGTTCAGAGCTGTCCCAAGGGGAAGTCAATGACACCTGGGTAGCAGCACAGGACAAGGGCAGCAGGGAGAAACACCTTCTGTTCCGCTGGCTGGCAGGGGCGAAGTCCAAGGGCTTGGGCCCGAGGCCAGCTTTGGTTCACAAACACAGCCTGGGACATTTACCTATCCTCAGATTATAAGGGCTGAAAACTGTCCTGTTCCCCAAACTGTCTTGGCTGCCTGGAAGCTAACCACCACCTCTTTCATCCTCCAGACGGCAGCAGGCCTGCTTTGCTGCAGTGAATTTAGTCACTTATTAAATCCTACAATTGGCCTCTATAAAAGGGGAGTCTAGTGCCAAATGGAATAAGAAATTATTTGACTTGAGATAAGGATCAGGGTTGCCAAACCAGGCCACCAGGTGCTGTGCAAGCTGTGATTTGTACATGAACACTCGCAAAGCGATCAAGGACAGCCAAGTCCAGTGCAGGGAAGGGTGGGTGAAGCAAAGGAAGGCTGTGTTTAAATTGAGACACTTCTGTCAGTTTCTAATCAATTCAGTTACAGGCTGGCTCCAAGTAGCCCTGAAGAGGAACCGGGATGTGACCTACTGAATTTTCCAATGCTACCTATTTTGATCTGTTCCCCGTAGCTATGGTGTTAGATCAGGAAGGATCCACAAGATTTTAGTGCCTTCAGCTGAGTATCAGCCCCCCATCAGCCCAGGACTGCTGTAGGCTTGTTTAGGGCTGAAGCCTACCCACCCTGCATCCACTTCTCAGTCAAGCAGGGAGGCAAAACTAGAATCTCCTGGCACTGACAGCTCCCAGACAGGGATGAGGTGGCACTGGTGAGCTCATAAAGACATGGTTCAGGGAGCGGCAGGGTGCAGCTACAGGCTGCTCTGCTGGATGACCAGCCCCTGCACCTGCCTGTACTTGCTCATTAGGAGGGGCTAGATGCTAATCCCAGGGCAAACGCATGGGCCTACCTTGCATTTTACACCCTGCCAGTGTTCCAGGTCAAGAGACAGATCCAGGCAAGTGTGGAGGGGCTTGCCCTTCGGTGACTCCTGCCTCCCTGAACTGCAGTTCAGAATAGGGACAAGCCTCAAGGCATGAAGAGCTGGCAAGCAGACCTGGCTTACTTGCCTCTCATACTGAACTGTGGCTGAGGAGAGCCTGGCATAAATAGACACTTTAGGAGCTCAGTACAAGGCAAGGAAACTTGTCTTAGATCAGCTACCCAGCTTGTAGGGGCAGGGTAGAGAAAAAAGGCTTGTGTGCACCCGAGATGTCTGGTTTGGTTGATGTACTCCTCCACATAATTTTTTGCTAAGATATGCCATGTAGCACCTCACTAAGCAGTGCTAGGACTGAAATACAGCAGGGCAGGAAGATGCAGTTATAGCCCCTATATGAGGGTTCAGGTAAGTGTAGGAAGAGACTTTAGAATAGCACTACAGATGAAGGTGTCTGACAATGGGACAGTACAACAGCCCTCTGGGTAGCTTACCAGCCTGGCTCCACATTTCCTGTTCCGAGACCCATGCTGCTGTGGGAGCTGACTGGCCTTGGGTCAGTGCAGCTTGGCCCACTCTGTCTCCTGCTACTATACAGTGGAAACAAAGAGCCCAGGCACACTGACAGTGGACTTTAGCCCTTTGTCCACCCAGTTCCTTGGCTGATGCCAGAAGGCAGCTCTCCACCCCCACATAGAGGAAAGTTACAGGCGTGAAACATGTTCTACTCCAAAACTCACAGCTTGCAATGGTTGAGTGGCCCCATTCACAGCTGCATAAAGTGGGGGGTGTGGAAAGCTGCCTCAAGCTGCTTCCTTGGTGGATCAGCACAGTGGAGGCCTGTGGCAAGGGTGGTACTTAGTGCAGTCTCACAGGCTCCTACTCACAGAGAATGGCCCCACACAGGGAGGGTGGGGAGTCCTCTGACCACATCATTTTCAAGGTGCCAGGATCTATGCACTTCAGTACAGGCCACCCAGAAGTGGTTGCTCACATGCTTAGGCTGATTTCATTTCCCTCCCAGGTGTTTAGGACCCACTGTCCTGTCCAGAACCAGCTGGCCTAGACACAGTTAGAGAATCCTGGACCCAATCAGTAAAATCTTTGGTGGTTTTAATTCTGGTTTTCACTTCCTTTGACTATAGCAGCATCAGTCCAGGTCCTTGGCCCGACTTATCCCTAGAGCTACCGCTGATAACATGGCTGCCTGCCCCAGTGCCCAGGAAACGACATACTTCCACAACACACATCTGTCACCTTTTTCCTTTATGTTACAGCTGCAGTTTTAACAGGTTTGAACATGCAGAATACACCTCACTCTAAGTCAGCAGCTCAGCAGGGAGACAGCGCAGGGGCACTCACTGGTCAGTCACCACTCAGAGAAAGACCCTTGGAAAATGCTGACTTCAGGTGGGTGGCAGATCAGGCTTCCCTGAAGAATGCCAGCACAAGGGGCTCCGTCCTGCCTCCCTAACAACTGGAGGCCCTCAGTGTTCCCCTTCCACAACACAGGGGGATCCCAGCACACTCTTCAGTCTCATCAGGGTCCCAGCTCTACGACTCAGTGAGGGTCAGCTTGTCTCACTTTCACCAACAGCAGCCAGCAAGGTGAGACAGCCAGTCTTTGTCTGCAAGTCAGCCAGCAAACCAACCCATCTCATGCATGACTGCACCAGAGCCTGCCACAGGTAAGAGGTTATGGAGCCAGGGTTAACCTCCCCGCACAATTTTGAGCACCAATGCAATGGTTATGATGGGACAGTGACATACAGCTGTACTGGTTTGGATCCAGGGGACTGGGAAAGAGAAAACTTCTATACTGGGGAAACAAGTTTTTAAGCCAGTAATTTTTGCCTCCACTAAGGACCGAGGGTGAAAGCAGTCCGTGAGGTGGCTGGCTTCCCTCATGGCAAGGAGATGAAAAATGAGAGCAGTGGCCAACTATAAGTTAGCAAGCCTTTCCATGAGGAAACAGGCCAGCCCAGCAGGAATAGTTAAGGGACTTAGCTAGTAGGAACAGGGGTATATCACTAGAGACCAGACCAACAGCTGACTCAAGAACTGACAACCTCTGGCTCAGCAAACCTCTCAAAATACAGCTGGGGGAGCGCTACCGTGTCAGGTAAGAATTCCAGAGGTGCTTTGAAGTCATCTGTACCTAATTGTTTTGAATAATATACAGCAATAGGCACACTGAGGGAGGGGAAGAAGCGGAAGAAGGAGTTTGTTCAGACGTGCCGTGACTCCACATTTTCAAAGCCGTAACTCAAATGGTGTTAGTCAGGAGATTGGAATAGTAGCCCAAAGAGCCAGATGAGAGCTGAGCAACCTCTCCCTCCCCCAGGAAGATGTTCAAGCACATCTTACTCTGACTCTGCTGTACTTCCCTACCCCCGCCCCCCAGCACAACAAGGTCCTCCCTACCTGGGTAACATGCTCCCATAGACTATGCAACTGCTAGACACTGGTACTTCAAACTGAGCCTTGTGTTTTGCTGGAGAGATGACAAGTGAGGAGATGACACTCATGAAGCTGTTTCCACAGCAAGCTGGGTTGGGGAG
>NW_017729015.1:18485499-18495189 GCF_001723915.1 Gavialis gangeticus | reverse complement strand
CCCTACCCCCGCCCCCCAGCACAACAAGGTCCTCCCTACCTGGGTAACATGCTCCCATAGACTATGCAACTGCTAGACACTGGTACTTCAAACTGAGCCTTGTGTTTTGCTGGAGAGATGACAAGTGAGGAGATGACACTCATGAAGCTGTTTCCACAGCAAGCTGGGTTGGGGAGAGGGTGGGGGAGAGAAGGTGTGGGGAGTGTTTATTCACCCAAGGCAGGTGCCCCATCTGCTGATAAGCATCCTGCCCCCACTCAGTGGATTGGCTGAAGAAAAAGGGGAAAGAAGAGGAGCTCAGTTGAATTTAGCCTTTGAGAAGTCCATTTCTGGGTGTTGTTCCATGAACCTGCAGGAGCAAAAGGAAAGGCGTCACGAACAAGGCAGTACACGTGCAACGGGACGCTGTGGACTGACTACAGAAAGCTCAATGTTACCTAGGCACTGTCCCATCAATGTCTGTGCACAACCAACCCCTGGGTTCAGTGTTAGTCCCATTATCCACATGGCAGGGGTGTCCAATAAAGGAGACAGTGATGTCTTACTACTTTCAGTGTCCTTGGGCCTCCCTTTCGCTAGCCTGTGGGTCTCATTATCCATTCTGACTTGCACAGGGAAACTCCAGAAGTGACATTATCCTCTTTCCTTCAATCCTCTGTCAGTAACACGATATTACCCTGCTATCAAGGCTAACAGGTGTAAACAGCTAGCAGTTATTAATTATCAGACGTGCCCTTGGTAACTATTACCTCCAGGACAGACACGTAGCAGCTGGAATGTTGACTGTAGGACATAGGGGAGGTTATGATCTATGCTTAGATCATAACTGCATTCTTGCATGGTACTGAGGTGGTCAGGGACACCTCTGCTGCTGTGATGGTCAGAGAAACACTGCTCTGTCAGGCCAGACCAACTGCTCTTCTGGCAAACTAGGTGACTGCTTGCTGAGAACGCACGCTGTGTCCCCACAGCAGGCTTTCAACTTGAACAAGCTCCTGCAGCCCTGACCTAGAACAAAGCTGGAAACCACTCTACCAATAGTGGCTGAACCTGTGGAAATAAGCCCAGGAAAGAGAACCTATAGGGGATGACCCTACTACACTAATCCTTGTTTCACCCTGGAGGCAAAAAGCAGTTATGTTCATACAAGGGGAAAGCTGCATGACCCATAGTTACCCCACTGCCAGGCCCAGCAGCTGTGATGCTCACCCTACATGGCCTTGGAGTTCGGCGAGTAATTTTCCTGCCAAGGTGCAGTTACACTAAACAGAGCTATAAAGACATAAAAGAGCTATTGGCCTGGAGACAACCAAGACTGGATGTGGGAAGGGAGGAGGAGAGATTATCTGGGCTACTGGATAGAGGGAGATTAAGGAACCATTGAGATCATATTAAAGTTCATTGGAGATGGAGCCTCCAGCCCCGACGCCACTGACTTCATCTTGCCCCCTGGACTTGAAACCAACCTTAGGTCAAGGCTGTCCCCAGAATAATTGAGTAGAATTTTCTACTGCTGTCTCTTGTTAACCTAAGTCTAGTGTCAGTGATTCAGCCTTCCACAGTGAGGGTTAGAAAAAAAATCTCAGGTCCAGTCAATCATTCTTCTCCCTCCTATGTATGCTATGATGCGCAAGGTGTTTGAGGATGGGAGTACTCTCAGAAGAGACTGGCTCTACATACTTTTTCAGTATGTCCTGCTTCTTCTGTTCATCCGATGTTGGGAGCCCCATGGACTTCTGTCGTTGGTCATACATCATCTTCTCTACCATGCTGCGAGTTTCACTGTCCAGGTCTGATAACTAAAACCAAGGCAATTCTGTTATAAAGGAAACACCAGTCCCCTTGGTGTTCATGCATAACTGCAGGTTACAGTGGATTACACTGCAGTAAAACTTTTAGGAGAACGCAGATCCTTTAAAAGCAAGACAACAAGCAAACTGCAGATATGCTATTATGAAAGCTAACCTTAATTCCACTGCAGTAGTTCTGTTCCATTCAGATTGCATGGTGGACTCACACACTACATTTCTACTGCCATCTTCTTTAAAGTAGCCAAAGCAATTGCATACTTTTGAATTCTTCTGCTTGTAGTACAGCCACCCCCCAGTCACATACTATACACAGTCTCAAAACATTCAGCCACAGCAACACAGAAGAACGGTTTCCCAAGGATTCAGGGTGGGTCTGTGTCCCTCTTTGCATTCTCCCAGGAGAACACTCAGTGGATACAGTGCATATAGCCTTTATAGCTAGTGGCGTGCCTACAGTGATACAGGTTAAGACCAAGTCATAAGAACAAAGATGCACACCTTTTTCTCAAGTCTCACACACGTGCACCTTGATCAGCAAAGGTCAAAGAGAGGACAGATGCAGTTTTACCTTTGAGTTCTCTGGGTTGATTTTCTTGGTGTTAATTTCTGGATCCGTGGAGACAAGCTTATTCCACCATTCCATCTTATTGATCTGAAGGCAAGAGAATGCAGTAAAGAACACATCACAAATACAACTGTTTCTCTGAATATGCTCATATAGAGAGAAGCAAGTCTCTCTAGAAGAACCCTAGTGTTTTGACAATAGCCCCAAGAAAGCCTGGATAGAAAGAGACTTCCCCATTCCCAGCCACTGTGAGTTAGCACCAACTAGCAGCGATTTCCACTGCTGGCAAGGCTGCAAGAAGCAGGGTCTAACCATGACTTATACTATCAACAGAAGGGATACAAAAAGGATACCAACATCAACAGAACCTGCTAGCAGGCACCACATACGTTTCCGTGGACCCCAGCTCTGGTATGTTTATGTTGGGCCTTCATCATCACCGGACCTGATGTAGTCACTAAAAACCTAAATCCCAAGTCCCTTTCACCCTGATGTACCTTCTCCAGGTGCACAGTGACTGTTTTCCCATCTTCAATCAGCCAAGAGCTCTCCTCCACCTTCACTTCATTGTAGAGGTCTCCATCAATTACAGGGGGGTGACCTTTCAAGCCCAGTTTCAGATGCCGTCTTTGGATGTCCACAATCACATCTTTCCCCTTCAGCCGGAAGTTCACCTTGAATGGGACTGCCAGCTGGGCAAGAGAAAGCCAGGTGTGAGGAGGGGGTTTCTCCCTCTGTGCTGCTGCTTTAAGACAATCTACCCCACTAGAGGCACATGAGGTAAGAGAGGCTCTTTGTGGGAGTGAAAAGGAAGGCAGAAATTTGTCAACACGGTGCCCAACATGCTTGAAGACGACGTCACAGTAGAGGTGTAACACTTCACCAAGATCCTATCTTAGAAAATAAAGGAAGGTAGAGGCGAGGCTGGCAAGAAGCTCTTGCTTAGCTATCATGTCCTCACCGTGCCATGGGCGTGCTACAGCTGGGCACAGTTATTAACTGCTGTCTGAGCTAGCTGCCTTGCCTTTGAGCAACAGCTTCACAGTTCATAGCGGTATCTGCCCTCAGGTATCCAGGCTACAGTTCCTCATAGCCCCGAGTGGAAGCAGCACTTACATCCAGCTCAGAAAGGGTCTGTGTCCACCTGTAGTTTGGAAGGTCAGCCCCATTCCCGGAGTTCGGTTTCATTTTCCCTTTATCCTTCTCATCTTCTTCCTCTTCCTCCGACTCCTGATCAGAAAATTTCAGCGTCAGCGAAGAGGTTGCTGAGCCTGCCTATACCTTCCACTACTAACATCATCCCTTTACGTTCACACAGGGGTCAGTACCGCATTTGCTGGCCCACACGCTCCCCCGAGATCCAGCCCCAAATGTGAAAGCAGAAGTTTCCATTACACCAGGTTTAAACATTCCTGGATGTCTCTTGCACTGTGCCAAGCAGACAGGGAGTGCGGATGGCAGTCAGTAAGGATCTCCAACACCCGCTCTTACAACAAAAGCAACGGAGCAACCCCTTGGATGGCACAACTCACCCAGGCCACCTCAATGCTGATCAGGCTCTGACCCACCTCCTTTCCCCCACCACCCAGCATAGAGATGCTTCTCTGTGGATACATTACCTGTTTGCTAGAATCTGGAGAGTCTGTTTCATGCTCAGAGGGTTTTGTAGAGACATTGTTATTCTCTTCTTCTTTTCTCTCTTTTTTCTATTTAAAAAAAGAAAGACACCACCCCCACCCCACAGAATGACTGGTCAGCTGATGAGGTCTGTGGCACTAAGCGTTGTTTAGAATTGCAGCACTAGGTGGCCCCGTTTCCTTCTCGAGATAAAGCAGCAGGGTTGTACATGACTCAGAGCCACGTGAAACTAGAGCTAAAGGGTTTCCAGCCCTCAGTGCACTTTGTAAAATGAAAGCCTTAGCATTCAAAAGGCTCATTCCCCTCCCTGTCCCCGATATCTGTATAAGAACAAAGCTTCTGACAGAATGATAACAGTCATTTCTCATGGGGCTGCACGTAGACAACTGAGCAGACTCTAGCCCCAGATAAGCTCTTACAATACAGATGGCAACCCACACATGCTGCAGCTGTCACCTGGTCGAGTTCCAGTTGCAACCTTTCCGCCTCCTCCTCTGTAAGCTCTTTGATTTTTGGCTCGTTGGCTTCCTGCTTTACTTCTTTGGCAAGTTTCGCAGCCCGTTCTGCCTTCTCGCGACGTTCAACTTCCTGTTGGGCTTTTTTCTCCTTCTGCTCCTTCTGCGCCAGCTTGTTGTGGTGGTTGAAAGTATCTGTGATAAGCTGAAAACAAAGACCCCCTCAGGGACTGCTGACTTTTAAAGAGGCACCCAAACGGGGGCTGGTGATAGTCAGCTCCCACCCCCGCAGCTGCATGGCAAATACCTGTTCCTCAGCAGTACCGATGTGAGGCTATTGCCTTCCTCCCCCCCCCCCAGTATTTGATAGAATATTTGGGAAAACTCATCAGTGTCCAAGGCTTACTCCCTGACCAGTCTTACTTACGCAGAGCACACTATCCAGTCCAGGAAGTAAAGACTCCTGTGGTGCACATACTCACACCAGGGCAAAATGAATGCAAAACCCTATGATAGACCAGACAGAGTATAACCACTGCAGTTCACAGATGGACGTGGCAGGGTGATGCTCTGGACCCAGGTCTGGGCCAGAAATTCATTGTAGCATCTTGAACTATTCATGTGGTCTCTGTGCCTCACTCCTCTGCAGGAGGATAACACAACCCTAACTCATCAGGGGACTCATAAGGCTTTGATAACTGCCAGACTTGTCAAGTCCTTTGACAACTCCAGATGGAAGAAGTCATGCAAGTGAAACATGCTTTTATGAACTGGATGCAGACACAAGCCAGGTACATTAAGGAAGGCCATGTCAGCCTGAACTTTCCCCATGTGTTAGAGAATGTATGTTCAGTCCATTCTGTAAATCCCCTCATGATAATTTCTAGGAGAGGCAGCTGAAAGATGAATGATATCACTGAGGAATAAATTCATATATAATCTTCTCTCCAAGCAATCTCAAGTCTCTTGTATTGCAAGGACTTAGGTACAGCTGCAAAAGGCAGAATATCGAAGTCTACAATGTAAAGGGCTGTAGCGTTCAGAGGCAGAGCTGAGTAAACAGGCAAGAGGCCAACCTGGAGCAATAACCCAGCTATTGATAATACCACAGGTACCGTGCAAGACAGCACGTAGTGAAACTCAGTCTTCCTACAGGCATCAAGGTAATACTTCCACAGGAAGGAGACTATCCAGGGTCAGGAGCCAGATGAGAGGGAAAAGAAGATCTCTTATGCCAAGGAGTAATATATTAATTCAAAGAAGTTCCAAGGACATGATCAACCCCTTTCACGATGAACTATCCCAGAGCAGCTTACATAATCAAACCCCCAGCTAGTTACAGCACTGACTGCAGACTGCAAGGATGAAGAAGAGATTATGAAGCCTTTGCCTACAAACTTGGGAGAACAAGCAAGTCTCCGAAGAGCCATAAAAATACCAGGCAGGTCCATCATGTTGGCAGGAGAATGGAAGGGGATAGGAGTCCTTCCACAATCTTCCCCCAGTCTCAAAAGGTAGTTCAGCCTGGTGGTTTCCCTCCTGCTAGATTTAATTAAATGTTTCAGGCCCAAGGGGCTGTGTTAAGAGTTACAAAGGGGAAATGGGGAGTGGGAGAGAATAAATGGCTTCTTGAAGCTCTAGCTGAAGGACTGTGTTGACAAAGACACAATCAGCAAGGGCTTGTATTCAGTGTCCTTCCTTCAGAGGTTCACAAAACACTTTACAAAAAAACAGTACCATGGAGAATTCTAGTCCAATTACAGAGGGGGCACTGGGGCAGGGAGCCACTCCCTCCTATGTAGTGCACAGAAGAAGCCAGGAATCCTGACAGTCAGTCCCTGCCTCTAGCCAATTCCTTAAAGCTCCTCTTGCTTATGATCTGGAGTGCCAATCAGCAGAAGCTCTAAATACAGTGCTAATCATCCTCACACACTGATTCTACACATATATGCTTGTCCCTGTGAGATGGAGGAAGATTTGTCCCTAAAAAAAACTCTTGCAGCTCTTTTACAGATTTCACTCATATTCACCCTAGCACTGTGTTGGGGTTTCCCCTCCCCACCTCCCTCCCCTTGCAGGTTAGGCAGCAGGTACATTCTACGCAGCACCGGCAATTGTAATCTTTCCCTCTACATATGACACGGCAGCATTTCCTAAGCTCTGTTCTGAAGTCACCCACTGGTGGGGCTGTAAAGCATCAAGTGTGTATCACATACTGCTGGCTTTTCCTCATTTTGACCAGCTCCAGTGCCCCAACACATTTAGATTGTATCAGTCCTGCACTCAGAGGTACGGGGAAGCTGCACGGGCAGGGAGACAGACTTTGTGCTTTTCTAAGATGAACAAATAAGGTAAACTAGGGTTATCGATCCTGCGGTGTCTGTCACCGTTAAGTCAGTGTGTCTGGCAGGCTTGCTTTTCAAACAACCCTTTGGCCACAGCGTGACAAAAACCTTCACCATTGATTTTATTCAACAGGCAAACAAGCTCAGCCACGGACAAGGGCAGCTCACTCCTACCTTGTTTCACTGGTATATTTCTGCAGCATCACAAACATTAGGCATAGTTTGAAGATACCACATGGCAACAGGAAGAAAGCACTTTGTGGCACAAAGGTCAGATGTCTGCCAGAGGCAGGAAGCATCTTGATGTGAACAGCTGGCCCGAGCATATAAAAATAAAACATAAGGGTTTGTGAGGGGGAAGGATTTTTTGTTTTTTACCTTCTCTGCCACTCCGTCTTCTCCACCTGTGAAGAAATCTGTTTTCCGTCTCAGGAAACTGAAGAACGTGTTAACAAGCTGGAAAAAGAAAAACACAAGACAGGTAACTTCAAGAGACCTGAATTAAAGAGTTTGAGCTGCAAAAGAAAGCCTACAAGGAAAAGGAGCAAATCTAGATCTTAGCAGTATTGCGATGAGCAAGTCTTCATTCAGCAGGTAGCCAAGAGAACAACTTCTCACTTCCTTGTTCTTACTTCTAAGTAGCTGATCTAGCAGAATTTTTACATGGTCACTCCAAAATTTGGTGGAGCATTTTTGGCCTTTTCATCTAATTACTTTTCACAGGGAGTCCACAGAAACAGAGAGAAGTAGCAGCTTGAACATGGCACAACTAAAGAACAGCATTGTATACCGGTCCAGATATATGGGACGCGAAGACAAAGAACCACTTTTATCAGTTGGCTCTGACAGACTATATTAGATTAGACAGCAGAGCACATGGTGCTCACCAAGATCGTCTCTGCCCACACCTCAGCTGGAAGCAGTGCAATGCTGGTATAAATAGTGTTGCTATTAGTTTCCATAGCCAATGTGGGCAGAGACTCATTCCCAAGAACCACAATGACTTAGCCTTCCTATACCTTATACTCCTAGGTTGCTTGAAGCACTGTGTACCAGTCACCACAGCAACCGTTTGATTGGGAGGATCAGCAGCAAAGAAACCCCTTCTATAGGGGCCAGAGAAATTGCATTTTTTTTTCCAAACACAGTTTTTTTGCACCACAGCTACGGCCAGAGCATGGACAGGCCTCAGGGATCCGAGTGGAAAACAAGCCACCAGCCACACTGCTACTCAGCCAGCAAGCTTTTCATCCATCAGCCTGGATTTTACCTGAACTGCAGCACGAGGCGAGACCCTCGCCTTTCTTGGATAGCTGTCCAGCCCCCAAACGCCAATGGCGCCACATTAATAATTAACGTAACAACCCATTTAAGTGTGAATGCTTTCCCAGCGCAACCACAGATGCCTCCTTTAAGTGCAGGGAGTTAATAGAAGAAAACACTTGCAATGTTAAGGGATGCACTGACTGCTGGCAAACACTGGAAGGGCAGTCAGCACGGCACTGTCATGAATGTTCAGTGCTCCTAAAATGACCCAGGAAGATGGGGTCCAAGCTGCTTAAGGCCTCTGGATCTTTAAGAAGAGCGAGCTTCTACCACACTCTTCATGCACAAATCCCATGGCACTTCGCAAAGGTTGATGCCTTTGTCCCCATTTCACAGACAAGAACGTTAGAGCACCCCTTCTTATGTTCAGGTGCTTTACTCCAGGGGTTCCCAACCTTTTTAGACTCCGGACCAGCAAACCACGGACCGGAAGTGACTGGCATACTGAGGAGCGACAGCCAACCCTTTTTTAGACTCAGTCTAAAAAGAGGATTGGCTGCCAGTCCACAGTACGCTGGTCACTT
This sequence comes from Gavialis gangeticus, assembly GCF_001723915.1. Lineage (NCBI taxonomy): Eukaryota > Metazoa > Chordata > Crocodylia > Gavialidae > Gavialis > Gavialis gangeticus. The sequence goes on along the minus strand of NW_017729015.1, from coordinate 18,486,525 downwards.
CCAGACTTCCAGTCCAGCAGCCAACCCTCCTGTGGACTGGCAGTCGGCCCTCTGCGACCTGGAGGTTGGGAACCTCTGCTTTACTCACTTGACTGGAGCATGAGTCAGTGCTTTATACTTCTGAGAGAACCCATTAAAACAACATGTTTGGCAGCAGAGGGATTGAGACTGCGTTACTCGAACGCCTGTAAAAGTAGCTGGTAGTACAGCTAGCCATCTACCGGCGAGTCAATGAGCAGCTGGCAAAACCGTTGGCTGATGAGTCCCCTCAGGAGAATGCCAGTGCTTGTACCACGATGGGCGCAAAGCTGGACTGTCCTCAGACAGAACAAGGAACAATGGGCTCAAGCTGCAGCAGGGAAGCTGAGGTTAAATATTGGGGGAAACGCTCTCATGAGGAGCACGGTGAAGCACTAGAACTGTTTACCCAGCGAGGTGGTGGACTCTCCATCTCTGGGGGGTTTTAAGATGTGGGTAGACCAAGCCTCGGCTGGGATACCGTAGCTGGGGCTGGTCCTGCTGGAAGCAGGGGGTTCGGACTAGATGTGACCCCCCCAGCTCCTTTCAACCCTCATAGTCTACGAAATCTACAGAAAAGTTCAATGTCCACGTGCTGAACTGTCCTGCCAGGTTCAGCAAGGGAGCGGACACGTTCTTGGTGGAAAGGGGCATCAGGTGCCATCAAGCCCCGAAGCGAGAGGCACGGCCTAGACCTGAAACACTGGAGGCTGCAAGAGGAAGACAAAAAGGAAGACCCCCGCCCCCGTGTGTGGGGCCGGGGTCCCAGGCAGCACCCCCCCCGGCCGGCCAGCCGGCGCTACCTCCCGCACGCCGCCCTGGTGCTGCTGCGCCATGGCCAGGAGCATGCCATCGAAGCGGTCCTCCTGCTCCGCCGCCTCCTCCGCGCTCAGCCCCATGGCGATCCGCAACCACTGCCCGCGACCCCTCACCCGGAACCGGAAACGGACACCCCCCCACCAATCGTCGTGCCGTATTCCTCCCTCTCGTTGATTGGCCGCCGCCGCG
>NW_017729015.1:18484990-18485411 GCF_001723915.1 Gavialis gangeticus | reverse complement strand
CCAGAAAGCTCTGTGGCTTCCGCGTGGCCCGGGGGGTCATAGGGCAGGGGTCGTGGGGTCATCGCTGGGTTAGGCCTTTAAAGGGATGGTTCGAAGGATTCGTGGGGGAAGGGGGTGACATGAGTGTTGGGGTTATAACCTTGCCTTGAGGTCAAAGGTCACAGAGGGAGAGGTCATCCCCAGCAGAGGCCATAGCTTTCCCTTAAGGGCAAAGGTCACAGAGATGGAAGAGGCCGTCCCTAGCAGGGCTCATAGCCTTGCCTTGAGGTCATCCCTAGTGTAAGTCAGGGCCTCACCTTAAGATCAAAGGTCGCAGAGCAGGGAGAGGTCATCCCTAGCAGAGGTCAAAGCCTTGCCTTGAGGTCAAAGGTCACAGAGGGAGAGGTCATCCCTAGTAATGCAGGGTTGTGGGGAGGGGAAC
>NW_017729015.1:18468253-18479990 GCF_001723915.1 Gavialis gangeticus | reverse complement strand
CCCCCCCCCCCCCCCCGGCTGTTGTGTGTTTTGTGCCCGTTTTCTCCTGTTTCATTGCTCTCCCATCTGGGCGGCTCCGTGGTGCAAGAAGACGGTGCGGGATAGATCAGGCAGGGTCCAATGCAGCGCAATGCAAACGCCGGGGCCCTGAGGAGCGAGACTTGGGAGCAAAGGCTGAAAGAACTGGGCCTGCAGAAGAGAAGGCTGAAGCAGGAATCGATGGCAGCTTCAAATACCTGAAGGGCAACACACAGAGAGGATGGAGACGGGCCGTAGGGAGCAGGACTGGGAGCCACAGCCTTAAGCTGAAGCAGAGGAAATTTAGCTTGGATATGACCTCCTGAGGTCCCTTCTCGTCCACCCTTCTCGTCCAGCCCCCTGCTCAAAGCAGGACCAGCCCCAACTACGTCATTCCAGCCAAGGCTTTGAGGTCTTAAAAACCTCCAAGGATGGAGACTCCCACACCACTCTGGGGAGCCTGTTCTAGTGCTTCACTACCCTCATACCGAAAGAGTTTTTCCTAATCTCTAACCTCAAACTTTCTTTGCTGGAACATGAGCCCGTTGCTCCTTGTCCTGTCATCTGCCCCCACTGAGAACAGCCCAGCTCCATCCTCTCTGCAGCCCCCCTGCAGGGAGTTGAAGGCTGCTATTCAGTCCCCCTCAGTCTTCTCTTCTCTTACTCCAATCCCTGAGCCTCTCCTCATGAGTCAGGTGCCCCATGATGCCAAGTCTGTTTGTTCTGAGGGCTGTGGATGTGGCCCAGACTCAGTCCTCCCCTCTCCCCCCCCATGTTTCAAGAGAAGGGAAGGAAGAGGCTCTCTCAAGATGTTGGTTTAATGAAATCTGATTCTTAAACCCTCCTGTATTTTTCTGACACAAGGTACCCCAGGTCCCAGCCTTGATCCGAGTACCAGATGCCCTCAGTTCATTGGGTTTCTTTTCATTATCTGTAACAACAGCAGCCTGCTGTCAACAAGGTTAGACAAACAACCTGCTGATAACATGACTTCCAGGTTGCTCTTTCCAAGGCCAGAGCCTACAGGTTGTTTGCCACTGGGCTCCTGCTCCAGACAAGTGCTGTGTGTGCATGCGCGCGCTCCTTGGCAATGACATCTGTCATATAGTACTGCCTGATTACGCATCGGGGCCTTGGTACCATGGTACAGGCTGGGTTAACGACATTGTTTATCCTGTTTTGACAACTGAGATAAGCCAGCTGCCCAGCCTGCCATTCTGTCCCCATCCTCCTGGCCCTGGCTGGCACTTTCATTGAGAAAACACTTCTTGATGCCACGTGAAGAACTTGCTTCCCCAGCCAATCAGGCTAGAGTCAACTTGTTTTTTAATGAATGCTGCTTTGTCAAAGAGAGGTCAAGGGTGGAAGGGGGTGTTCCACTCACTGCCAGCGCCTTATAAATACCACTGAGCATAGCAGCCAAAGGGTTGAGGCAGCTGAGCTCAGGGGAAGAGGCTGCAGTCAGAGAGCTTTGACAGGCACAGGAGTTTGCAGTTGTGCTTACAGATTCTTCCTGTTAAGTGCATCCAGATCACCTTCTCCTTCAGAGTCAGCGGGATCTGCTTGGTGGGCTTAGGTCTGAGTACAGGCAGCATGGAAGTGGACTATGAGAGATGTCAGTGCCACAGCAAAGAGAACCGGAATGCCATCCTCTATACCCTCCTGAGTCAAAACCTGAACCACAGTCATAGCCCATCCCAGCAGCGCTGCCGGTGCCAGAAGCATCGCACTGTCTGCCTCCAGACACCCCAGGTCACCTGCCAGGCGGCCTCTGATGTCCTGGTGAAAACAATCAGCTTCATGAAGAACCTGCCCTCCTTCCAGCTGCTGCCCCGGGAGGACCAGCTCCTCCTGCTGGACAGTTGCTGGGCTCCTCTCTTCATTCTGGGATTGGTTCAAGAGATGGTGACATTTGATGTGATGGAGACCCCAGCCCCCAGCATGCTCAAGAACATTCTCCTCAATGGCCAGAGCAAGAGGCAGGAGCTTGAGAGGACACAACCCACCCTAGCCGGGGTGCAGCGGCTGCAGTGCTGCTTAAACACATTCTGGAGCCTGGACCTGAGCCCTAAGGAGTATGCCTACCTGAAAGGAGCCATTCTTTTCAACCCTGGTGAGTGCTCTCAGCAGGGACAGAGGGTACTACACAAAGAATCTGGCCTGGGCTGCTTCAAAGCACACGCACACAAGTGTGTGGGGGGGTGTACATGTGAGCAATGGGGAGGATTATCTTAATGTCATTAATCCATAATGTTAACTTTTTACACTTTTCATTCCAGTAGCTCAAAGGTAGGAAGAGTAGCCCCATTTTACATACAGGTAGACCGAGGCCCAGACTGTTGTAGAGGCTAATTTCAGAGGTGCTAAGCATCCTTAATTCCCACTAACTACTGGAAATCAGTCCCTTGCCATATGCTTTAGGGAAATATTTTGAATAAGACCTTAGACAGTAAAGATCCCAGGGCACAATTTGGAAAGCTGGAGTTGGCCCTGGTTTCACCGGTCAATATTTCTGTTCCATGGTTATGCTGCACAGTAGTAAAGAGCTCCTTCCACCCCAGAAGTGACTGCATCTCAGTGGTGCTACCTTGCATGGTTCATGAAGTACTTTAGGGTCTCTGTGCTATAGATGTTTAAGGTGTGTGTGTTTCTGTCTGTTCACATGCGTGTGCTCAGTAGAAAGAAATTAAGCTTGATTGCAGCAGCAGGAATATGCCAAAATATTCCAGAGAGGCACTCAAGTGCCAGTGAGTGGGATTGAGATTGGTGCTTAGGCTGGGAAGCAGGGCCCATAATTCACATTTCAATTGTTCCTCCTTTCTCTCTCCCTAGACGTCCCAGGTTTAAGGGCCTCCTTGTACATAGAGAGTCTCCAGCGGGAAGCACAGAGGGCGCTGCAGGAAGTTGTAGGACCGCTCCACCCAGAGGACCAGGGCCGCTTTGCCCGCATCTTGCTGATGGCCTCCACCCTGAAATCCATCTCTCCTGCCCTCATCACAGACCTTTTCTTCCGCCCCATCATCGGCAACACAGACATTGTTGAGCTGATCACAGAAATGCTGTATGAAATAACTGCCAAGCGGTCAGCTCTTTCATCACGCGTGGCACCCTGAGTGCTACGTTCTGCATGTGCTTTCACAGGCGTCTCCTGCTCACCGAGCTGGGTGTCAGAGGATGGTAAAGTTAATCCGGGAATGGGACTTAACGGAAAAAAATCGGACATTACCAAGAGCTGGCCTGGCATGTGTATTCCACTCAGACTCTGATCACAGATTCCTCAGCTAAGGCATAAAATCACTTCCTAACTTATCTGTCATTCAGCAGATGTTTACATCGGGCCTTGCTCGTGGTACGACATCAAACTCAGACTGCCAAGCTGTTTCTAAAAGTGCATGTGCATGGGAAGATAATGGTTCTGCTTCACTCTCCTGTAACTTGAAAACAGCTTGGCCAAAGCCCTTCAAACTTGCCAGGCAAAATCATTCTCTGAGCTGATACTTTCCATGGCAAATATTCAGGTCAAAAAGCATCAGTGGGAGAAAGGAGGGAATTGAAATTAAGGCTTCTAACCAGAGGAGGAGGTGACAGGAAGTTACAGCTTTAAAGTGTCATAGAGCATTGCCATTACAGAAAAAGAACGTGGTTCCTAGATGTGCTTTCCACCCCCAGCAGTTCATCACCTCAGTGGGAGCAGGGAGCACCGCAGGAAATGACCCTGCAGTACAGAATGGGTCAGATCAGAGCACAAGCCAGACTCCATGAGTCAGGGGGAAATCCTGGTCTCACTGAAGTGAATGGGACTTGAACAGAACCAGGCTTCTCCTCCTCCATTCCAGGTGCTGACCTAGAGGGAGAAAACAGGCTTTGGACTGAGCTCAGATGTCAGTATTTGTGAGTGAGTGGTCTTCTGTCATTTGTTCATAAGTGGCAGTAAATTATTAGTTTTTTAATAAATTGATTTATGTTTTGGAACATGGTGGTGGCTCTGTTTTGAGGCACACATTTGCTCTGTTGTGTTTGATGTGAGATTACAACAGCCTGCCACTCAACAGATCGCTCAAAAGAAATCCAGAGGGGACAAGGCACAGTCTTCCTCAGAGACCCCTGCCCAATGCAATTTGTTTTGTCATTTTAAAGAAAGTGCACTACAGAATGAATCTTGCATCCAAACACTGCTGGGGAAGGATGTCTGATTAACAGCCTTGCAAACTAAAGTCCAGTTATATGGACAAGAACAGCACAGGTGCAAAATCATAACCTTTCCCTACCATGCAGCCCTTCATTGTCTCACTTCCCCTCAAAAGGCACTTGGCACAAACACTTCACGCTGACTTCGGGGATGGATTATGACAGTCAAGTTCCCTCCCAAGCTTATGATTCTGTATTGCCCACTTACTGATGCGCAAGTGAGAGGCTCTAACGTGCAAATTAAAGGATGAAGCTGCCTGTATACATTTTACTCTGCTCTTAGTAGTTTTATGGCTGGGTTTCTCTGCTCTGGCCTCTAAAACTATATAACTTAGCCCCACCTAATTTCCCCTTGCTTCTGTAGGCTCAGCAGGTCAAACACGAAACTGACAGGTAACGACAGGGCAGCACAGGGGTACATGTCTCCAGCTCCAGTACGCGTCTAAGCTGCCCAGGGTGCGTGCAGCTGGAGCTGGAAGACTGCCTGTGTTGCAACACCAACACGTTAGACACACCTTGATGTTTAACTCCAAGCTACCGAGGATGAGGGGAAGATGCAGCCTGTGACCTTTTGGCTGGAATGATGTAGGTGGGGCTGGCCCTGCTTGGAGTAGCAGGTTGAACCAGATGTGACCTCCTGAGGTCCCTTCCACCCCAAATTTTTTATGATTCTCTCTGCTACAGTTGCCACTGCTCTGGCCACTGGGTTAGCTGTGCTGGTGGCACAGTGAGAACCAGGTCACCAGGGGCTGCAGGCATCATAGGGCACATCTACATGTGCATTTTAATGCATAGTAGCCTATCTTAATGAGCGTGAAAGCACCACAAAAAAAGTGCTCTTTAGCCAATGTGCTCATGCACATTATTTTAGTATGTTACAACAGAGGTACTGTATTTAATGCATGTTACCTAAAGCACATTAATGAACATGTAAATGCGCCCAGACTAATCCTGCAAGCGAGGAAGCGATGCCTGCTCCAGTCAAACAAACCAGCGGCGCTGTCTGGTTACCAACCCATGGATCACAGATCCAGGTGCCTCAGCACCTGTCGGTGTCCAATTTAGGCTTCAGCTACTTAAGTAGTAAACAGTTTAGGGCCTCACAATATGAGGGGCCTGTAAATAAGGAGGAAAAAAAAGGACACTGTCGTTCTAATATGACACATATATATGTAAATATGACTCGGCTTGAGTTCATACATTTGTGCAGCAATAATACTTCATCTTAAAATTTCATGAAAATCCATTTTCGTGGATTATTTTGATCATAGAGGGCGTAATTTAGAGCCTCAGCATGTCATAATCCGACATTCCCACGGCTTGACCCCGGAACCCCGATCCCCGCGCTCCCCCAGCACCAGCCACGTGCGCCCAAACCATGACATCATCCCCTCGCACCGAGCCCCACCCACTGCACCTCACTGCTCGCGTCATCTCCCGCAACCGCTCGAACTCTCGCGAGATGCCAAACCACGTGACGGGGGACAAGATGGCGGCGCCCAGCGCTGAGGGGCCTGCTCAGTACTGCCTGGTGAGCTGCGTTCCGGCCGCGCTGCGCTCCCCACAGCTCCGCGCCTACTTCAGCCAGTTTCTGGAGGCCGGCGGCTTCCTCTGCTTCCACTACCGGCACCGGCCCGAGCGCGGCGCCCCCGCGGGGCAAGGCCAGCCGCCGCCGCCCACCTGCTGCTGCCTGGTGGCGGTACAGCCCGGCCAGGCCGCTCGCCTGGTGCGCATGTACTCGGGTCGGCGCTGGCTGGGCCCCCGCGGCGAGGCGCTGCCCGGCCGCTGCCTCATCCGCAGGGTCCGAGTCGCTCCGGACGCAGGTGAGGGGGTGGGGTGGGGAGGCTGCTCTTCCATTTCTGCCCCGTGGACATTAACGCCCTGGCGGAGGAGCTGCTGCGGTCCCCCCTGCTTCCCTGTGGCAGGCTGGGGCATGAGGTCGGCACTGTGGCAGGTCACCTTCTGGAGAGTTTTGACGATGGGTTTGGCTGGGGTGGTTTGGACAGGGGTGATCCTCCCTCGGGCAGGGGTCCCTCCCAGCCCCACTTCTCTACAAGTCTGTGGCATGAAGGGGAGACTGCAGGTTGGCCCCTGCAGAAATCGTGTGTGTGTGTCCGCTCTTTTCTCTGACTGATGGTGAAGGTCCAGCGGGCTGCAAACAGTTGTCATAGCCAAGGATAGGTGGGAGTATGCAGAGGGGTCCTGATTCTTGTACCTGATCTGCATCTATAGCCTCACCAGCAGGGACAGAAGTGGACAAGAGAAGGTTCTTACGCAATATGCAAAGCATCTGTCTGGCAAGCAGCCCTATGTTTGTTTGGTTTGGTTTTTTATGGAGGAAAAATCTAAAGCAGGGGTCTCTGACTTTTTTAAGTAGGAGGTCACCTTTGGCATTTAAAAGCAACCTGCGATCTACTGTGTGCCTCTGCTGCCACATGCCCAGTAGGTAAATTTGTGGGGAGGAAAGGGTGGGGGGGGGAGATCAAAGCAGAGGGAGAAAAAAAATTGGGGGGCTCACTTCTCCCATCAAGTAAGTCCCGTCCAGCTGGGACCCCACTCAACTTACCCCTGCTCTTGCCTCTGGCACTGACTATGGGCTCTGAGATCTACCGGTGGATTGAGATCCACTGGTTGGTAACCACCGAACTAAAGTCTGACCTGGAAATGAAAAGAATGTTGTAAAGTGGAGTTCTGACTACAGTTACCTCATGTCATTGGCCTGAGCATTTCCTGTAATAGAGCAGTATTTATTAAACCAATGAATGCTTTGTGGTGTGACACTTGGGTTATCGTGCAAGTAGAAAGGCTTTTATTTTTCAGTTGTTTTGCCTGATGGATGAATCTATTTGGTGATGCGTTTCTGCTTTGCATGATGGGTACTTGAAGGTTTGAAACAAATGTCTGAGAGAGAAGTAAAATGCCATCCATTGAGACCTTCTAACAGAACATGGCACCCTGTATTGTATGACCTCTGTATCTCCCAGGTTTTTAAAGCCATGTCATAGGCATCCTTCTCCAGTCCAGTTTTCTGAGTGAAACCCTTGTGTTTACCTAAGGCATGGCACTGTCTTAACCTGCTGTCTGTTTCTCCTCAGACGTGGACACATTCACCTACAAAACTAAAAAGGAACTTCACAGTAAAACCCAGAGCAAAACTTTCACCCAGACTGATTTAAAGTGGCTGCCTGAGCTGAACCCTCCTGCATTCATGCCCCAAGGCAATGTAGGAACCCCTTTGAGTGTCTTCCTGGAGCTGATCAGGGCCTGCAGGCTGCCACCCCGAGTTATCAAGAAACTGCAGCTGAACTTCCCCAAAACAGGCTCCTCTCGTCGCTATGGGAATGTGCCCTTTAAATATCAGAACACTGAGACTGTTGCACAAGAGCTGGTCTATACAGCTGCAGGTGATGAGATCACAGAGGAAAGTGAGCCTGTGATAAGTTCTGGGGTGTCAGATCAAGCGCATGATGATGATGACGACATTGGGGAAAGATCAGGAAAGGAAGACTCTCACTCAGACGATGTAAGTAGATTTCTCCTGTCAAATTGCTGGCTTAGTCAGGCCTATGAACAACAGGGGAAGAGCCCTGCTGCTTTCCAGGGAGTTTGTCTGAAGGGATGTTCAGTACTGGGTAGATTTACTCGGTTTAAACCATATGCCTGTTCCACTTTTGCTACAGCATAAAGCCAGTTTAAACCCACTCTAAGCTGCATCATGTGTGAGAACATTCATCCTCTAATACTGTGCCCTCATTTGTACTTAGAACTCTGGCTGGGGACTTCTAGTGGTATTTTTATCTTGATTTTTAGGTAATGGTGGATTTGACATCAAATTTCAAGATGAGTTTTCCAAGCCACAGCATACTTGCTGTATTGTGTTTGGAACTCCAGACTGAGTCCAGGCTTGGGGGGCTGGAGCTCTGAAAGGCACACATGTGCACAGAGGCCGGCCTGGGGAAAGCCAGCCTGGCTCTGCTGCCATTACAGAAGAGGTGTGAGCACTGAAGTATTTGGAAAACGAAATGTGAAACCAGTCAAATGTCACCTCAGCTGCAAGGCAAACCTTGCACTATGTGTCACTGAAGTGACCTTCCTTGCAGGAGCACCAGGGTCTCTGATTTGGTCTGGCTGTTGTCACTGCGTTACATGAATGGAAAGTTGCTTTTTGTTTGTGGAATTGATAACATCTGCTTAAAGGATCAGCCTCATGAGAATTAATGAGCTTCCATTCTTAACTCTGTGCAGAATGTGGCTGCCTCTCTTGATAAGGATCCTTGTGTATTTGTGGACTCCTACTGTTTAAAAGCATTTGAGAGGGTGCATGTGGTTAAGTGTTTAAGCTCCTACGCAGCATAAGCTGACTTTGAAGTCTCATTTAGGCTGTGGACGGAGGTAATTTTAAAACCCTTTGAAAGCAGATGGGAGACTTGCCACTCAGGAGTCTGCATCAGATGCAACTGTTCCATCTATCTGCTCTTGGGCATATGTAAGTGGGGATAAGCAGCCATACCTCTAAACATCATGGAAATCCTAGAGAAGTGAGGCTGGAAGGGACCTGCAGAGGTCATCTAGTCCAACCCACTGCCTGAGGCAGGATCAGTCCTATACAAGCCATCCTGTATAATCCATAATCTAAACTTCTGTAAAACTACCATCAACCCTGACACAATACAAGACATAACAACCTGCCACCGCGAAAGCAGGGGGACCACAGCAGACTGTCCTGCTTCTATAAAAGGTTGTTAATTAAAAGGCAAATCTCTACCTCCACTCCCAAGTCCATACCAGTCTGACCAAGAGGTAAAATTCCTTCTTGACCCTAGATATGATGATTGGTCTGGCCTTGAATGGAGGGGTAAGACCCACTTAGCCAGGACCCTCTCTAGTCCTTAGGAAGAAGTTTAAGGTTATAACAGTCGAGCTTCACTTACTGGTCTGCTTCTGTAGTGGAATAATTGGAGTGACAGTGCTAAAAGCCATTGTAGGAGGATACCCATGTCACTTTGAAGTACAGTGCCTTTGGTTGGGTATGAGGGAGAGGATGGAGTGATAGCCCAGGCCAGGATCTCTGTTGTCCCTGTTCCTTTGCAGGACGATGACCGGTGCGAGGAGTGGGAGCGGCATGAAGCACTGCATGAGGATGTGACCAAGCAGGAACGTGCAGAGGAGCGGCTCTACGAAGAGGAGATTGAGCTGAAGTGGGAAAAGGGGGGCTCGGGGCTGGTCTTCTACACTGATGCCCAGTACTGGCAGGAAGAGAGAGGAGGTGAGGCCAATCATATATCTGCTTCTCACTGAAGAGTTGGGCTGGCTGTGAGCTAGTGGTTGAACACCCAGCTTGGCAGGCCCTTCCCAATTCATCTGACAGCTCTATGTATGTTGGCTTGCAAGATCTGTAGTATTCTATTTCCCTCCATTGCTGGAGAAGAGAAGTTGTATTGTAGTTGGAGGAATGAGAGCTGGGGGTGGGGCAGGCTTTTGCTCCTGGCTGAATGTTGTTCCTGTGATGGGCTCCTCTTCAAGTCACCTGACAGACCAACGCTTATTTCTTGCCAGACTTTGATGAGCAGACGGCAGATGACTGGGACGTGGACATGAGCATCTACTATGACCAAGGTAACAGCTGAAATATGCTGCAAGGTAGAGGTGGCTCTTGGCAGGTCTGATGGGGGTCTGCCAGTTAATCTGAGATGGGCTCTAAGGCTGAGAGAGGGAAGAAGCAGTTCTGACTTTCTGCTATAAGAAAATGAGGGATCTGAGTATCAAGCAGTGTTTGAAGCTACAGCAAGCTCAGGTGGCCTGGGACCTTGAAACATAAGTCTGTAGTGAGGCCATAGTTTGGCAAGAGGAAAGAGTATCAAGCCTACTCCATGGCACACACCTTGGGCAGATGTTAAATCTACCAAGGACTTTCATTGTGCCACTTCCTATAACAGTCCAGATGCCTTGGCTCATGGTAGATGTGAATCCAATAAGTCACAACTAAAGCAAAGGGCTGGCTTGTCATGCATGTGCTCCTATAAGACCCTGACCCTGATTCTTCCCAAAGATTAACACCCTGTGGTGCTCTTTATGCAAATTGGGATCCTCTCCAAGCATAAACTATTTGGATTTAAGACCTTTTGAAACATGTAGCAAAACAGCTGGAACAGCACTTCTCTGGCCCAGTGAAGGTTTCTGCCCTGCTGCATCCTCTAGGAAACATGCCAGCAATATCATGGCTTTCTCTTTGCAGCTCTGCTCTGAGGGCCTTGTGGGTTTTTTTTTGTTTGTTTTTGTTTGTTTGTTTGTTTCCCCAGATGGAGGTGATAAAGATGCTCAGGACTTGATGCGGATGCGGCTTGAGCAGAGGCTGCGGGACGGCTTGGAGGATGAGTCAATTGCAGGGCAACGGATTGGGACCTTTGAGAAGTATACCAAGGTGAGACTGAAAGTCTCTTGCTACTCTGTGGCTTTGCAGGAGACCAATGAAGGTGGGGCAGTGAGAGCTTGAGGCTGGAGAACTTGGGCAAAGTGATCAACCCAACTAATCCAGGAGAATGCTAGCCCCTGTCAGGGCTATGGGAGCTATACAGAAGGGTTTGACCATGGACAGCAGAGGCTTAGAGCTCTCTGTAATGGCTGGAAACCAACTTGGTCTGGGCCTTGCTCTTCCTGTTCCTGTGACATGCAGACAGCCTGCACTGGCATGTCTGTAGGTCCTGAACAAGAGGCTGTGCGCCTTGAGGTAGAGTCACAAACCCTGGGGGAGTTAGTCCAGTTGATTATCTGGCTTGTTCTCTCTGGAATCACTAAGAATTAATGAAGGGGTTTTACTTCCAGGGGATTGGCCGGAAGGTGCTAGAGAGGCAGGGCTGGATGGAGGGCCAGGGCCTGGGCAGCAGCACCTTGGGAATGGCAGAAGCGCTGGACAACGAGGGTCAGAATCCCAGGTGCAAGAGAGGACTGGGGTAAGTGCAGTAACCTGGTTCCCCCTCCCCCAGCTCTCACAGCCAGGATGCTCTGGCCACAGGCTCTGCTCTCTCACCTCCTGTACCCCGTGGGGCAAACACTCATAGGTGAGTGGTGGCTTACGACAAGGGCTTGAGGCAAGCATGAACTGGAAGGAATCCCAGGGGCTTTGAGGCAATGTCCCTCTTAGCAGGGCCCCTGCATGTACTGCGAGTACAGCCTGAGCACCTGAAGCTGAATGAAGAACTAACTGGTCTACCCTTCTGGCTGAGAGGTGTAGCATTTGCTGTTGGCCCTTGTTCTCTGGCACCTCTCAGTCAAGAAGCGAATTGGCTGCAGTGACCCGGTGAAGCCTAAACTATCCTGGGGCTTCTTGCTTTGGAAACTTGTTGCTGCCATACTGGGGGAGTGGGCAGAGCTGAAAGCCTTTAAGAAGCACTGGGGCTGAGAGAATGCAGCTTGTGTGACAGCCTCCTTAGACTGTGACACAAGTGCTGTCTCTAGTCCTAATGGTGGCAGCCAGGTTACCAGTTCAAGTCCCCCAGACCCATGCACTGCCGCTGCGCCCCCCCCCCCCCCC
>NW_017729015.1:18440252-18468075 GCF_001723915.1 Gavialis gangeticus | reverse complement strand
CCCCCCCCCCCCCCCCCAAATGCAGTATTACTGCTGACATCCACAGTCTTTAATGATACTGCTTAGTGGGCTGGCTGCAGCCCACAGGCCATAGGTTGCCAGCCTCTGCTCTAAATCTATGACCTCTGCCCTGGTCACCAAGAAGGAAGACAACCTGCCGGCTGTGCGCGGACCTAGAGGGTCAGCTCAGGCTCGGCCTGAAGCTTCTCTGTCCCTCCGATGCATGAATGCTTTGCAAACATGCCCACTTTGCAGGCTGTTTAAAGGTGTTGGCTCAGTCCAGGGTAGGGGAGGTGGAATCACTTGCCAGTCCACGGCAGCCAGGATTTGGACAAGAATGCACGTTCCCAGGCCCAGCTCTGGTCTTAAGGAACGTTAACTTCAGTGGAATTATCTGTCTGCTTCTGTACAGGTACCATGGGGAGAAACTGCAGACTTTCAGTAAGGCAAAGAAACCTCGGCCAGACGGCCACATCCTCATCTCAACGGTGTATGATGAGCCACAGCCCCAGGACACCTGGGGCGAGCTATTCAGATGCCAGCCACCCACTGCCATGAAGTACAGACAGGATATGGTGTTTGTCCGAGAGATGCACAGTGCTCAGAAGAGCCCTGGTGCCTCCTGAGAGCAACCACAGAATAGAGACTTTGAGACTCCATCTCTGTAGCAATAACAACCTTTTGTACCTCGACACCAGCTTCTGCCTGGTCTGAACCAAAGAAAACTACTAGACTTTTAACAGAAGTGTGTGTCTGTGTGTGTGTGTGAAAAGTCCCCTGGTTCCACATGGACAGGTATTCCTGTCACCCAGCTGAGCTCTCTGACCCTTTCTATTCAGCCCAGGGTTGTTTCTGACTTGTGCCTTTTGCATCAGCATTCAGGACTGCTGTGTGGAGCAGCCAATGGTCTTGTTAAGGTTCCTGTAGTGAGATGGGTTCAGGTCCTTTGTCTACTGCCAAGTCTTTAGTCACAAGCTGATTATTTTTCTTCTGATATCCCAGAAAGGAACTAGCACAGATAAAGTCACCTAAGCACAGTAAGATCCTGGAGGACTGTTGCAATATAGTGTGCTCTACATAACCTTCACTGGAGCAAACATCTTTTTTTTTTTAATCTTTGCTATTTCTGCTCTGAGAGGAGTGAGACTCCTTTCCCAGTGAGAAGTAGCTTTGCTCCCTACCTGGACAGCACCTGTCCCTGCTGAGACTCACTTTACACAGCTGTGCAGGTATGGACAAGGCTCTGCCCTGTGCCTAGTGCTGCAGCTTCTCTATCACCAAGAGCCTGCTAATCTGCTGCTTGTGGCTCTGGTCTCTAGGGTTAAGAACTAATCACCAGCAGCATCTACCTATGAAGGCTGTGCCTGTTGAGTTGCTATCTCCTTTTCACTAGTCCCAGCTGCTGTGAGTGGGGCTATGCTTATTTATTTAATTTTCCCTTATTCCAGTGCCCTTTCTAGAGTCAAACAGCACTTTAGAGAATAAGAATTGCCATTTACTGGGTTGGGCCATCTGTCTACCTTGCCCAGTTTTCTGTGTCATGCAGAGCAGAGGCTGGGAGAGTGACCTGGGTCTGACTAGGATTATTCCTCCTGTTCCTCTCTCACTTGCAGCCTTCAGCATTTAAGGTCTACAAAGTTCTGATTCAGAGTCCAGTGCTCTAGGGGCCATTCTCCCACTTAACTTGTGTGATGGGAGGAGTTGGTCTCCACTCCCTGGCCCCGGGTATTGCTGTGCTCTAAATAAACAGGTTTATCAAAAACTAGTTGCTGCCACCTTCCTCTCTCTGGCTTCAAATACCTGCCTGCCCGTGACCCCAAGTTGCAGTGTATTCTCTGCCCAGGGCCTCTTTCAGCTTGGTGCTGTATGGGAGCCGGTGAGACCCTGCCATGGCTGGATCAGGGGTCAGGCAGGTACTTGCAGCACTCAACAGGAGCCAGAGCCACAGGATGGTGGCTTTTTTCCTGGATGTGTGCACTGCGGCCAGAGGGGCTGGGGTGGAAGCGGATGTGAATGCGAGCACAGAGATGAAGCTTGTGCCAGTTCAGTCCCTGGGTCTAGGGCGGGGTTGGGCCAGGCCAGGACACCCCGCCTGGTGCTTGTCTTCGCCCTGTTCCCGCGCTCCGGCCGCCAGGGGGCGCCAAAGCCCGCCCGCGCCTCGGCGGCTTACGGCTAGGCCTTCCCTTCACCAGCACCGGGGCGGGGCGGGGCGGAACCTTCCTGCCCGCTTCCTCTCACCCGCCCGGACTCGCCAGGAAGTGTGGCCGGAACCCTTATTTGCTTGGACCCGCTAGGGACAGGTACACGCACCGGAAGTGTGGACGGAACCTTCCTGCCTACTTCCTCTTGTTTGCCCGGACCTCCCAGACGCGCACACCTACCGGAACTGTGGCCGGAACCTTCCTGCCGGCTTCCTTTCGCCCGCCCGGCGAGAACACCCACCGGAAGCGGCGCCGGGAGCGGGTGAGGGGGTTGCACTCGGGGCTGAGTGAGACGAGTTGGCGGGGTCTCAGCGCCCTTCAGCCCCTCGCCGGCCCCGGGCGCAGGGGATGCGCTGAGATGGCGCAGCCCAGCTTGGCCTTCGGGCAGGCCGTCATCGGGCCGCCGGGCTCGGGCAAGACCACGTACTGCAGGGCCATGCGGGAGCTGCTGGCCGCCCTGGGCCGCGCGGTAGCCGTGGTGAACCTGGACCCGGCCAATGACGTGCTGCCCTACCCCTGCGCCGCCGACATCGGGGAGCTGGTGACGCTGCGCGACGTGATGGAGCACCTGAAGCTGGGCCCCAACGGTGGGCTCCTCTACTGCATGGAGTACCTGGAGGCTAACGCGGACTGGCTGCGGGACAAGCTGGCCCCGCTCCGGGGCTGCTACGTCCTCTTCGACTGCCCTGGGCAGGTGGAGCTGTACACCCACCACGCCGCACTGAGGAACATCTTTGGCCGGCTGGCTGCCTGGGGCTTCAGGGTATGTGTGGCGGGGCTGGGGCAGCCCCCTGCATGGCGAGTGGTGCCCCAGGGACTTTCCCTTGACGGGCGCCGTTCATGTCTCACCTTCTGCAACGCAGTCATGTCCCTTTGCAAAGGGTTTTGTACCTGCGTCAACGACGACTTGCTCGAGGCTACAAAGAAGTCGACGGTGGTGTAAAGAAATACCCCCCTCGGTTCTCTTCTCCTAGCCATTTGCTTTACTCCCAGGCGCATGCACAGTTTACCCTGGTGACCATCGTGGCTTGTGGGAGGCAGGAGGGTTTTTATGCCAGACAAGTGTGGAGCCTCCAGCTAAAAATTAAACCGTTTTTTTCTGAGATTTGGAACCAGGATCTTGTTCAGGTGACACACGTGGGGTGGAAATTGCATGTTTGTCTTTATTCAGTACAAGTTGCGCATGCACAGGGAAATGCAGGTGCGAAGGTTCCCATAACAAAGCAAAGTTGCTGGTCTTGCATCTGATAAATTGGGTAAATGTGATATCGCATTTACCCAAAGACCCTTGTCTAAGCTTGAGAGTCCAGAGAAGAGCCACACACATGATCAGAGGTCAGGAAAACAGACCTTATGCTGAGAGGCTGAGAGCTATGGGGCTCTTTAGCTTGGAAAAGCACAGGCTCAGGGGTGATCTGATGGCCACCGACAAATTTATTGGGGTGACCGCCAGTATTTGGGGGAATGTTTGTTCACCAGAGTGCCCCAAGGGATGACAAGGTCGAACGGTCATAAACTACTGCAAGACCATTTCAGGCTGGACATAAGGAAGAATTTCTTTACTGTCCGAGCCCTCAAGGTCTGGAACAGCCTGCCATCAGAGGTGGTTCAAGCACCTACATTGAACACCGTCAAGACCAAATTAGATGTTTATCTTGCTGGGATCCTATGACCCCAGCTGACTTCCTGCTCCTCGGGCAGGGGACTGGATTCAATGATCTTCTGAGGTCCCTTCCAGCCCTAACATCTGTTAAATCTACCTGTGTCCTTAGATCAATGTGGCTGTAACTGACGCCTCCGAAACTAGCTGGCTTTGCACGTGTCTGGTAGTTGGGATTACTGGCTAGACTGCTAATGTACAACCACATGGTGCAAGCAAGGAGGCAACATTGAGCTTGTTACGGAGAAACTAGACACTTACATTTTTGCGTGTGCTCGAATAAACACATTCCACTTTGCTTTTGTCTGGTGCTTTGTATGTACTTTCCTTTTCATAGATTTCATAGACATTAGAGCTGGAAGGGACCTTGGAAGATCATCGAGTCCGGCCCCCCGCCTAACCCAACCCTGCCATAGACCCAGGAAATCCATGCAGGAAATCTCTTTTGGGCAAAGAGGTGAAAAACCATAGCTTTAGCGCTATGGACTTGCATAGCTGAGTTCTTGTGACTTTCTGAGTTGCATTTCTGAAGTGTTAAGGTTCGCTACCTCATAGATTAAGGAGAAGAAAACAACTGTGACACTATTGAGCTTCATAATAGGGAGCTGCACATTAGAACAGTGATGTCTGATGACATAAAATCTGAAACAGAATTGTTAGCATGATGAATCAGGTTGTCTGTGACTAGATTTAGTAAGTGTTTTTCAAACTACATTAGGTGGTTGATTTAAAAAAAATGAAGAGGCTGATTAAAAAAGCTTCTAGAGGAGGTTGGTTTAAAAATTGTTTTGTTACTGTGTTATTTGTGCATGAGCTAATAGTTCTGTGGGGAAGGTGGAGCACTTTACCTAGGTCCCATACATCAGAAGTAGAGTTAACTCAGATCAGTTGTCAAAACCTCTGTGGTAGGGCAGAGAACAGACATCGGCAATTGCATGGAAGAAAGAAGTTCAGAGCAAGTGAAAAGCGGGGTCTGGAGTGCAAAAGCGCTTGCCAGTTTAACGGTCTCTTACAGTAATCCTGGTGAAAACCTGGTATTTCTGTAATGCATCTCATAGTCCATTACACAGGCCAGTAACCTATACAGCAGCCTCAGTTTGGTAGTCATAGTTTTACATACTTGTACATCCTCTTATCTAGGAAAGAGTTAACTGATAACTTTGGTTGTGTTGGTATCTGATTATAACCCCAGAGTCTGGATTAATTTTCCTTTCTTTTGTATCCCAGTGCCCCTTCTCAAGCATCCCAAATTCTGACAGGCTTCTGATCTTGCACTGTTTCTCCTTTGTTTCTGCTTGCAGCTGGCTGCAGTTCATTTGGTGGATTCTCATTACTGCACGGATCCTGGCAAGTTCATCTCTGTTCTTTGCACCTCTCTTTCCACCATGTTGCATGTGGAATTACCTCATGTTAACATCCTTTCAAAGATGGACCTGATAGAGCAGTATGGCAAACTTGGTAAGAGCACTTGAGAGGGGGATGGCGGGGGGAGAGAGAAGGGAAGTTCTCTGGGGCTGATCCATGGTAGAGATGTGCTCACTTCTCTATTGGGGTAGATGGGAATGATGTACAGGGAAAAGTTATAACAATTCCTTGGGTTCTTGTGAAATACAGTGGCTTTTGTAGTTGAGTGGGCTCAGGGGTTCTGATTTCTCCTTGCAGCCTTCAACCTGGATTACTACACTGAGGTGCTGGACCTCTCTTACCTCGTAGACCATTTAGCTTCTGATCCCTTCTTCAAGAACTATCGTCGCCTCAATGAGAAGTTGGTGGAGGTGATTGAGGACTACAGCCTGGTCTCCTTTGTTCCCCTCAACGTCCAGGTAATTCAGCGTAGGGGATGGATTGCAAATGAAGGGAAGTATTTTACTGGAGCTGCCCAGCTCATCAGCTTCCTAGGTCAGTACTGTGGCCTGGCTCTTTACTAAAAGGAAACCCCTTGAGTTTCTGTGCACATTGTGTTAGAGTGACGCTGTAGCTATGCTGGTCCAGGGATTATATGAGAGGCAAGAATTTTGTACGGTGATATCTTTTATTGGACCAACTGCATGGTTGGGATAGAGTAAGAGAAGCTTTCAGATGCAAGACATTCTTCATCAGGTCATGCCTTGCATTCAAAAGTTTGTCTGACTTTATCACAAATTACAATTGGTCCAGTAAAGGATGTCGTCTAAAACACTTGTCCACATTTTAACTTTTTTCCCTAAATCTTGACTGTATCAGGCAGAACTGTGATTCACAAGTTTTATTTCTACAGCACTGAAGAACAATACTTGTGTTGACATATATGCATATGGGCAATGCGGATAGATTTTAGATCCACATCTACTTAATTCCTTAACAGCCTAAGGCATTGGACAGGGTGCCAGTGAAACTCCGGTGATACTAAACTAGAAGGAATTGTAAATGCCAGTCAGGACAGAGAAATGCCAGAGAGAGTAAAGCAGATGGCAGAGAAAAATACTAAGGAAAATGCACAGAGTATTGGAAGGGATTTGGAGAATTCAAAACATAAAGATCCTGAATGAGAAGGCAAAAGCTGAGGTGCTGCAATTCTGAGAGCCCTAGTGCAGTTCTGAAAGCAGCAGGGCTGAGAACAGAGGGCAGATCAGACATGTTTGTAAATGAAGTACAGCAGTGTGCAGAGCAGGAGGAAAACACGGCTTAAAGCACCCGGAGCAGGGAACTAGGAGTTCCTTTCCCTACAACTCTTCCGTGACTGTTTCTAGAATCCAACCAACATTTCCAAGACCATTTTACTTAAAACATGCAGATAAACCAGGGGGCTTAGAGAGAAAAGCAACAAAGCCAGTTAGGAGACTGGAGGAAGAACATTCCCAGGATGGACTAAAAGAAGTGCTGATATACTGGTTTGCTAACAGAGGAGGAGATGTCTTCAAATATATGGAGGAGGCGAGAGGGAGAGAGCTTGATGCAGAAAGTCACGTTCAGAGCTCTGTACAGGAATTCATGTCAGTCCTAACACGACACGGGGGTTCTTGCATAAGCATCACTGTTGCTATCTTATGGACAGATTGGGAAACTGAAGTGCAGAGAGACGGCTCCAACTCTTGTTCAAGTCAGTGGAAAGGCTGCCAGCAACGTGGTTGGGCCTGGAGAGCCAAAGTAAATTGCTCAAGGCCACCCAGGGAGTTGGTGGCAAAGCCCTGATGACCAATGGGGACTTCCTGCTCCTCCAGCCTTTGTTCACCCCTTCAGACTGTACTGCTGGACAGGAAGACCCTTGGCCAGGGGCTGGTGGGGGCCATTGGGTCCTACCAGCAATTGTGGCAGAATTTACTTGCGTGGGCTTTTGAAACCAACCCAGGCAAATCCCTAATTAGAGGGGATGGCTCTGCCATGGAAGGAGCGGACACAGCAGGGCCTTGAAGAACTAGGGATTCTCATCTCAGGATTTCAGGTGTTTTGCAAATGTTATTTCTCATGCATACTCCATGATAGAGTTCAGCATAGGTGTCACTCGCTGCACTGCCCAGCTTTGCCGTCATGGCAAAGAAGCTGAGAGAGATTGGCACCAGGGAGCTGCCCTCACTTTTATATCTTTGTCCTGTTCAGGAAAGTGATGACTTCAGTTTGTTAAATTCAAGCCACCCCACGGAGCCTCTAACCATAAAGCCGAGGCTGCAGGTTTGTGTAGGCTGGGGCCTTCCAAACATTGGCCAGGTCGGTCAGTCAGGCGGCCAGCCCTCTGGGGCAAGGATCCATCAATGAACATGATGCGTCAAACACGTACAAGTTCTGTTAAAGTCACGATGGCATTCCAGCTGCTGTTTGTGGAGCTGGTAGCCGAAGGCTTTTTCTGGGTTTTAAGCCCTTGGATTCTCTTCCAGATGGGGAAAAATGCATAAAACAGGGGCATTTGAGAGGAACCTGTAGCAGCTGAGTCTTTTCTTCCTGTCTTACAGGGTGCTGACATGTCATCAGCAAGTCGCTTGCCTGTGGATTGCTGTGAGGTTTTTGATCTCCCCTGCCTTGGCTTGGCATGTTCCCCTAGGGCTGCATCCACCCTCCCTAGCTCAGGCCCGACTCTGCGTTGCAGAACATTGTATCATGCACAGATCATCAGTCTGGTTTTGAGCATGCTCCTCTAGACCTGCTGCATATCCACCCTGCCCCCACTGTGTGTCACTGTTCCCTTCCTTTCAGGATAAGGCAAGTATGCGGCGGGTTATGCAGGCCGTGGACAAAGCCAATGGCTACTCCTTTGGAGACTCGGAACATAGAAGCCTTGAAGCCCTGATGTCTGCCGCAGTGGGAGCCGATTTCCACTTCACATCGTATCCTTTCCACTGTTCCTTTCTCCTGCATGGAGGCTTAAACTCTGATTTGTGGCTCTGGGGATTTGGAGTAGTCCTTTCATGTTGAGGCCACAGGTTTGACTTCAGTCCAAGTCCCTAGTTCTGTTACCTGTCATGTTATGCTATGCATGCAGTGATTTGAGAGGTAGTTTACCTGTTGGTTTGAAGTCAGGCAGAAGGCAGCACAGAGTGACACCTTAGAAACTAGTTCAGAA
The DNA here is from genome assembly GCF_001723915.1 of Gavialis gangeticus. Taxonomy (NCBI): domain Eukaryota; kingdom Metazoa; phylum Chordata; order Crocodylia; family Gavialidae; genus Gavialis; species Gavialis gangeticus. The sequence goes on along the minus strand of NW_017729015.1, from coordinate 18,459,680 downwards.
CTGCACTGAGTTATGAGGGCTCAGCCCAGGACCTAGTGGACAAGAATGTACATCAAATCTGCCATGATCACATTAGGCGCTCTGATGTCCTGCATGTGGAGAGCTCTGCCTGCTTTTTTCTAATTCAGACTCCCTAGAACATATCCTTCCTATTTTGCCCAAACTATGTAGTTAGTTGGTTTGGACCTTTATTTTTCTTTTCTTTTTTTTTTTTTGGATTAGCCGGAGGTATGAACTCCTCGGCCATTGTATCCTCTCACCAGTGCTGTTAGCTCCTGTGGCAGTTGTCAGACTGATGTTAGTGCTTCCCTGTCTCAAGGGTTTCCTGAGCCCCAGCCCCTCTTACTGCCTCATTTTCCTTGACTCCAGGGTAACCAGCACTCTTGCTGTGCAGGAGAAGTATGTGCAACCTCAAGAGAAAACTGTGGAAGAAGAAGCAATGGCAATATAATGCTCTTGCATCCATTCTGTAGCTTATGGGAAGGGAGCTTCTCCAACATCATAACACCTCTCTCATTTTCCCATCAAGAGTGGGTGAAGCCCTCTGTATGGCTGACACAGACCTGGTAGCTGCTGAGTAGTAGTTTGGCTCTTCAGTTTCCTCGTCACAAAGGTGCAGCACAACCTGGGGGTTTTTTTTGGATGTACAGTGAGACCGGGAGCCTCCACAGCTTCAGGGCAAGATGAATTTAAGAGCTTCTTTCAGGAACAAGAGACTTTTAGGCCAATGCAGGCCTTTGCCGGGTGAAGAAGAGAAGAGACCTAGGAGAACACAGATGTGGAATGTCTCCTCTGTCACACCAGGAACAAGTCCAAATAGGAGGATTTGCTGTAGCAAATGGAGCTGCTGCTTGTGGCACCGCTTCACTGTTTGCTGAACAGGTCACCTGGGTTCTTGCAGGTTGGGAGTGCTGCTGTCTCTCTTCATCCCTGCTTGCACAGGGCAGAGAGCTTTATTTATGGTCAGCTCTTTAATAAAAGCACTTCCCTGCCTCTCTGTTTCCCCCTGGGTTTACTAGTTGGCTATAACCTGCTCTGAAACAGAGAAAATAAAGTGCAGGAATGCTGCAAAGCATGGAGGATGCAGATCCATGATTGAGACCTTTTCACCAGCTGCTAAGTGTTTCTGTAGATAACCCTTTTATCGCACCACTTCCAGGAGAGCATAGAAGGAAACCAGCGTATGTAGGGTGGGATGAGGTGAAAGCAGATCACTTGCTGCACTGTCTGTGCCAGTCAGCGGGTCCTGTCTCCTTGCTCTGCATGATTGAGGCTGTCAAGGTCCCACTGGGAGCTTTGCACAGAACATATCAGGGGCTCATAAGCTTGTGAGTGGGGAAGAGCCTGTGCGAGTCCACACACGAATGCAACTCCTCAACCACAGCAGTTATATCGTTCCAAATCTCTGCCATAACCTCTTTCTATCTCTGGGTTTGCTCTTTACAATGGGTTCTCACCTAATACTCTGCATCTCCCCTGAAGGAGGCTGTTTAAGCTGGTGATAACCAATTGGCCTGTTCAAAGTAGTTTACCAGTGGAATGATCCTAAGGCCACCCCTGGGACAACTTGAGTTAAGACCTCTGGGGCAGCCTGGAGTTGAACTCAAACTGGCAGCCAGCTGTGTTTGTCTTTGTGGCTATTCCAGCCTGGCCTACTTCTCTCCCATGAGCCAGCCTTTGCAGAGAACACATCTTCTCTTTTGCAGAGAGGACCTGGCTTAGGAGGCCAGTGAATGTTTTCTTTTTTTACAGTTTCATAACACTGCACACATGGTGAAACTGAGGCATTGAAAACGCCAGAGTTTCAGCAGCCAAGCAGTTCTCACAGGTGCAAGGTCTTGGCTTGCAGTCCTGTGTTCAAACCATGGATCTCCCAGCTCTTCCTGACTGAAATCTTGCATAGTTGCTTGTGGAGCAGAATTTAGCAGGTTTCCCGTGCTTCCCCCCCCCAGTCTTTCCCCCCAACAAACTCAGCAAATGAAGCTTAGACTAACACCTGGTAGTGAAAATGGATGTGGATATGGCTGTGACTTGCTAAAGAGTGAGACCTGTCTAACAGAGAATCAACTAGGCCTTCCTGCCTTGTGGCTGAGGCTCAGAAAGCACCTGAGCTGGAATATTTATGGGGAGGGAGGAACCAATGCCCCCATGCCCACACATAGCTAAGCATCCATAGATAACCTTATAGCCTGTGACATGAAGTTTAGCATTTGAAACCCAAACGGTCTGCCCCATAAAAGCGAGCTTTTCAGAAGCTTTCCAGAAAAGTAGGGTCTTGCCCTGGTGTGTTTGCTTATAATTCCCATTCCCCAAGCTGTTATGCACTGGGTGGTAGGACAGCTGTCTGCCCCAGAGCTGGCTGCATTTCAGCAATGTCTTATGTGTATGCTCTGAAGAATACCTACTTGTAATTAAGACAGAAACTCCATCTTTTTCTCATCCTACGTCTGTGGTTCACGGGGTAGATAAACTTACGTGCTCTGCTGTGAACTAGGGCTAGCGTAAAATGGAAACAGGTTGACTTTGAGATATTTGACAGTTTAAATGGGTATTATTCGATCAAATGTGAATAACCAAAGAACTATAGCTACATGTTTATTGCTACTTGAAGTTTTTAAATGCCCAGGGCAGCAGTCTTTTCTTTAATATGCCCCCTATCCAACCCGGGAGAAATGCAGGGTTCAAAGAATCATTGTGAAAAGAAAAAGGTCCATGTCCGTGCTCTAAAATGTTCTCAGGAAGCCGCGTGAATTGTAACTGCTGCCTACCCTCTCAGAATACTCTGTTATTTCCTTTCCAACTTCTCGTTTTCTTTTTGCCTAACCAGCAGAAGTTGGTCTTCCTGCTATCTCATCACTGCATCAGTAAGTTGAGTGTGGTGTAGAACATCTGTCCCAGCACATGGAGGGTTTAGGACCCGGGGAGATGGATGCGAGTGGAGAGAATGTGGCCAGAGAGAAGCAATGTCTCACTTGGGTATTGGAATTTTCTCATTAGGTCAACCCTGAAATCACAGAGGGGGAAGACTCCAGCTGTGCAATCATCAACACTATACGGCAACAGTCCCCATCAAGAGCAGTAAGAGATGGCTCCAGTTCGTGAGCTAGGTGAGTCAGGCAGGGAGTGTGCTGCAATTACATTGTTCCACTGTTATCGCTGCCTAGTTACAGCTGTTGTTGCTGACATCAGGGCTGGCCCGCCGTAATGGGGTGATCATGCTGGTAAAAAGCCAATGGGGGCATGCCACTGTTGACATCTCTTGGTGCAAGCTTGGCCTCCTGAGCCCTTGGTCTGCAGTGTACACGTCAAAGTCCAAATTACTGGGCAACAAATGCACCGTCGGTGAGGACACAAAATGGCACCCAGCACGTATGAATAGAGCGGGAGCGACCGACTCCCTTCCTGTCTCTGTCCTCTGGGAATAGAGTCCAAAAAATTGTGGGGTTGGGAAACTCATGGTAGTAGGTGGGCAAGGGATGTTCGTGGGCTACCTGCATCATACAGCTGATGCTTCCTGGTCGCAGGACAGGGTTCTCTTCAAAGCACGTCTCTAGTTAGACAAGGCCTGGTGGGGGGTAAAAGACCGTAACAGTTTGATATAATCTACAAGCTGTGGTGCCTCCAAAAGTGCTGCTGGGTGTCTGCCAAGCCCCTGCCTTCCCGGCTGCATGTACTGACGGCGGCAAATTCCTATGCGTCCACCCCCTCCCGAACCTCCTTTTGCACGTACCCCTGAGTTCGATGTTTGTCGACAAAGGAGCCACACTGGCCTTCTGTGGACACCCATGTGTGAAATAGCTGCACTCCTGGAACTCAACCTTGTTCCTGCTTCCCTGGATCATTTTAAGTCATGCCCCTAAAATGGAGCCATGAGTTTTTAGCAGAAAGCTGCTGCAGCAAGCTCATAGCCTTGAAATGGCCCTTGGAACAGAAGGGGGCCCCAGTTGGGACGCTTATTTGTTTTGCAGGCAAAGATCAAATGTGGTGGATTGAAGTCTATTTGATGAATAAGATCTCACAGAAAGTAAAGCGTGAGCTCGCTCTCTCCCTCTTCAGGGGCATGCTAAATTTGACCTGCTTTCAGGTCGGGGAATAGTGGTCCCTGCTATTAATGAGTCTGTTTGGTCATTCTTTGCCTAATTGTGGCTTTGACTGTGGGACAAGTGGGAGGGAAAAGACTGTGAAGAAAATAGAAACCCAGAATCACACTAGTTAGTAGCTGGAAAACTCTTTCCTGGAGCTCATGATCTTCCCAACAAGAGCGGGCTGTAGTCCCTGAACAGGTAACACAATTTATTTCAGGGCATCCCAATAGGTTTTGTTGGTTGCTGTTCTCCTTTCTCAGCGGTTATCTGGGAAGGATCGGGATAATACAAGGAGTTTTGGGAGTGGAGGTAGGATCTGGTCCCCAACTAGGTCACCTGCTAGAACCCAGAGGAAGTCCTCTAGGCCTGGGCCTGATGGCTTGTTACGGGTATGGATGAGGGCCTGTGCTACAATCTGAAGTGATTTGCTGAACTTCAAAGGATCAGCATGCAGTGGGCTGCTTAGTTTAGAAGAAACTTGGGCTTGGTACCAGTTCTCATAAGGAAGGAGAAGGAGTGCTAGGCTGATGATAAATCCCCTATGGCCAAAAGATTGCATCTCAGGCTTCCTTTTGCTTCCCATGCAGAAGCTCTAGGAAGATTTCAATCTGGGGCAAAAGAAGAGCAGGAGCTTGTTTTCAAAAAAGGTTTATTTACAAGCAAAGTTCTACACAGATAATACACAGAGCTTGGCGGGGCCCCGGGCTGTGCATGCTTATATGTTCTACCCCTTGGTGGGTCTCTTGCTTGCATGAGATGACATGTTGCCTGGATGGATTGTGATCTTCTGGAGTCTTGAGCGGTAGGAAAGAACATTCATTTGTTCAGATATCTTTCAAGGCAGCCAAGATACATTTGTCGTCTTGGGTTTCCAAACTCAGAGGGAAAACAGAGTCTCTCCTAGAAAGCCATCTCCTGGTTCTGTTGAGTGCAGAGTGCCACCTGAGTCATCCTTCAGTCACTCAGGAGGCTTTGTAGACTTCCATTTCGTGCCATGGCTGCTAAAGAGCAGTGAAATTGGAGAAGCATTCTCTTCTGGCAGAACGTTGCTCGGCACCAGTCTGAGAGACTCAGCGTTGCCTTGGGGGGGATTGAGCTCAGGTGCCCCTTGTGTTGCCCTCTGCCTGTTATCCTTTAAGAGGACAGGAGCCATCTTCTCAGCCTCAGTAACTCTGAGTGATGGTTGCCCATGTGGATGCCAGGCGAGCGATAGTGGAGTCGTACTGACTATCGCTTGCAGGTATCTCTGGCAGAAGAATGTTGTCATAGACTGGGGAGGGCGAGGGAGCTGGGAGAGTAGGGGCCATGCTGCTGTAAGAGACTGGAGAACCTCTCAAGAAGGGGGGGTTAGAGCTGGATTGGGGAGCAGGACTGATGGAGTTGCTGGTGAGGGGCCACAGGCTGGGATATTGGCTGAAAGGTGAAAACAAAGAACGAATAGTAAAAAATGGGGGCTGGAAAAGGGACTGCAGGAGGTCACATCTAGTCCACCCCCCTGCTCAAAGCAGGGGCAGCCCCAGCTAGACCACCCCAGACAAGGCTTTGTCTACCCAGGTTTTAAAACCCTCCAGAGACCCTTCTGGCCTTTAACACCCTGATTATGTTGCTCCCTGTCAGCTCTGTAGCTGATCCTTTCTCTCCTGGGCTTCCTTGCTCCAACACCCACTCAGTGAAGGAGTGAGAGGCTTCTGAGTACACTTTTCCTCATCTGTTATGTGCGCAGCAGGCTCAAGGGAGGGGGCCACAGCATGCAGGCTGGGCAGGACCCAGCTCTGTTGGAACCAGGTTATGAAGCCGGTCAGGAGCCATGTCTTAATCTTTATCCCAGGTGTCACCTGGGTTGAGTCTCTCCCCATGACACACCTTATTTCCAGTCCTTGGCAGGGGAGACTTGCAATGAAGACTGGCCCCTTCAGGACAGGAGAGGTTGTGCTCAGACCTCACCCTCTGCCTTTCCCTATCTATGGAGCGGGAACGGGAAGACCCCCTATGTCCTTAGCACAGGGTTGGAATTCAGTTTGCCATCTGCTTGACCTTATAGTGTTTAGCTCCTTCGGTGCTCATCTCCTTGCAAAATGCTTCTTGTAGTCTGCACGGCTGCCCCCTCTGCCTGTTATACCCCTTGCTGCTCTGTTCTGGAGGCCCCTTCCACCTGGTGACAGCTGCCCCACCAGCCCGTGCCTCTGTGTGTCTGCCATCTTCTCCCACAGCCATACCCCAGCGTTGCCAGAGCTCCTCTGCTCTGAGTTGACTTGCTCCCTAAAACCCCAAACCTACAGAGAGGGCAATGTGCTGGTGCCTGGCTTATAAACCAGCCTCTGCTTGGAGCCAGTCCTAGTGGCCATAGCCTCTGGGATCAACTCCTCCAGAGAGACAGGCCACCGTGGACCCTTATCCATGCTTAGAGGCCTTGATTCTTCTAAATCAGGATAAAATCTCTGTCCCTCACTGTTGAAGACACCAGAGTGGCTTTTCCTTACCTTGTGGTAGAGGCAGCGGTGGGTAAGACCCCGGTGGAGCTGGAGAGACTCAGTCCTGACCAGCTGTCAGGGGCAGGCAGCATGGAGAGGCCAGCAGAACTATCCACATAATTAGCTGGAGAGAAAGATAGATCCTTTATATGGAGAAGAAATCCTGATGTGCTGTAGTAGCAGTGACTTATGTGACCAGAATAGAGGGGTGGCCCCCTCCTCAGGAAGCCTGCCTGAGAGGTGGATGAGTGACACTAGGACAGGGCTGTGTGTTGTGTCCCCCCAGCCTTTACACTGGTGCAACTGTGTTGTATATCTGCACCAAGACAGGGCAGGACAGGGGGCTGTGCCCATGCGTGTGTGGGGTATTCTTACTTGGTGAGGCATTCCTCTGGCTGTAGGGACTTGGGTAGGGAGAGGGTCTGTGGCTCCGTAGGCTGGAGTACTGCTCGCAGTATGAGCTGGGGCTGGGTGAGAGGCCAGGACCCCCTGACAATGAAGTCTGGGCAGGAGAGGAGCAGAAGGGGCTGGTGCCTGGCAGGAACCAGCCCCCAACTGGGAAAGAAGAAAACAACAGTGTTAAGCCAGGACCCTTTCATCCACCGACAGTATCCCCACCAGAGACACCCTGGCAGGGCATGAATGCAGGGCAGAGACCTGGACTCCACTCAAGCAATGGCTGAAACACACAGATGTTGACCAAGGGACACATTTGGAGAAGAACCTAAAGCCCCTTCTCAAAGTGACGTCAGCGCTTAGCAGCCAAAGAGCAAATTCTCCAAGGTGCCTAAGAGCCTGAGTCCCAATGATTCCCCTTTGGATTCACACCAGCTGTCATCGAGCTGCTTTCGGCAGTGCCATGTGTCCTGTCCCATACAGGCTGATGGTATTGACTTGACACCACTTTGAGCTTAGAGGGACGAAGCCAGGGACATGTGCTGAGACAGCCTGACATAACTGAGAGCCAGTTTCCCATCCCATGGCTGGAGCTCTGGCCTGCTGTGCTTGGAGATCAGATCACACAGCTCAAAAGTGCAGATTCCCCACCTGAGGCAACTTCCAGTGCAGCTTTGAGGGGCTAAGGAAACCCAGGGCCTGACTGGAAAGTATCATAAAGAGCCCCAAGCTATAGGGACCAGAGCTCCCTTGACTCCAGGGGAGAGAGGGTGGGACCTTTGCACACTCCCACTGGGACACTAGATTTGGATCAGAAAGGAGACGGCTCACTCTGTGAATAGGCAGCCTGGGGAGATTCACTGCTGCTTTCGAGAACCTCTTTGGAGTTGCACCTAGGTGGAGAACACAGAATAGAAAGGCTTCAGTCAATAGCCAGCATCATGTGCTCAGCCATCATCTAAAGAGCATTGAGGCTTTGATAACCAGTGATCGCCCTGACTGACCTAGGCAGGAGCAGAGCAGATAGTGATGGGATCCCTGCTTTTTGTCCCTAGCTCTACCAGCAAGGGTTTGGGGTGGCCTTGAGCAAATTTCCTCAGTGTCGCCTGCTGTAAGGAGCGTACAAGGGGGTTGTTCGGTTTAATCTATCCCTATTTACCTGCAGGTTTGGCTGAAAGGAGCTGGAAAAGGGCCAAGAGTGCCAGTGATTCAGGTGAAGCAGCCATCTACACAGCACTCACCTCTCCTTGGCATCCAGGAAGGCTTTGGCAAAGGGATTGTGTTTAATCTTCAAGGCCGTGATCTGAAACGGGAAGGCATTGGCAGGCTGGGTTTAACTACAAACTGCTGCCCACTCTTTACCCCTTTTCACACCTCTTCTTCAACCCCCCCCTTCCTTCCCCACACACGTGCACATGCACGTGCACATGCATACGTGTTCTGCTCTTGGTTGCACTGGTATGAAACTGGAGGCAGCTCCATGGAAGTTTCTCTCGGGTGAGCATGGGGGAGCTGAGCAGTTTGGCCCAGGGATTCTGCTCTCTCAGTTGGATCTTGCCAAGTGACTTCTCACGAATTCTTAAGCCCTTGTTTTTACCCTGTGGAAACCTGAGCCGAATGCTTCTAGCTTCCTCCCTCTTGGTTATTGCAGGGCAGCTCACGGCTCCGGCACCAACGCTGCGATGTTTTATTTTGTATTAAGTGCTTGTCTGGGGCCTTTTTTATTCAAAGGACTTCACTGACACTGGCTAGTACAGCTGCTCAGCTCCTCTGCCCCTCCCATGGGGCACATGCTTATTATCCTCCTTGTTTTGCAACGGGGAAGCTGAGGCCTGCAGAAGGGAGTGACTTGCCCCTGGTTTCAGAGCTGGGAATAGCCCTCTCCGAGTTCCCACCCTGTGCTCTGCCGGTCAGGCCATGCTGCCCCAGTGCCTGCTTTTGGACTAACATTCAGAAGAGAAGCAGCGAGGGAAGGGAGAGGGATGGACAGGATTTAGAGTGTCCTCGGGGAGCGCTATGAAATTGCTGTGTTGTCACCTGGGCCTGATTGCAGTCCTGGCTTCCTGTGGGCTTTGCTGTGACTGCAATGAACACAAAGGACTGAGATGTCCAGCCTCTTCCAAGATCCTAGGAGTTGCCTTGGGGAGAGGTCCCAGTAGCAGAAGGGTTAATACCTCCTTTCCCAGCAGGGCCCAGGTGCTGAGACCGAGGGCTCTGGATTGCTCTCAGTGCAGACCCTGCTGCTGTGGCACTCGGTGACAAAGTTCCCACTGACCTGGGCAGCGGGAAGGGAATGCGCAAGATGAATGCACCTCTTCCTGCTCCCAGGACCAGGCCTCAGCTCCAGACCAGCTGGGTATGTGGTTGCTGGAGTGGATTTATGAGATGCACCATAAAGAGCATTCCACAGGCAGTGCTGACTCTGTGACGTGCCCTGAGGAGAGCGGGAATCTCTGGAGACAAGTGAGAGGGGAAAGGGGACAGTGACAGGACTGAGTTGTGCTTGGAAAGTTTTAGAAGGTGTTGGCTGATCACATTTTACTTCTTCACCCCCTGTCCCCAAGCACTGTGCTGCTAAACTGCCCCCACCTTCCACCTGAGAGGTGGCCACAGCAGAGTCTCAAGAACAATAGTCCATGAGTCTACAAGGGCTCCTATCCCCACCACTGTGCCCTTCCCCAGCGCCCTCCAGTCTCCTTTACCTCCTCGTTCTGGTAGGCAGTGACAGCAATAAACTGAGTTTCCGGGAAGGAAAAGCTGCTGATCGTTTTCTGCGGCCTCCCAACCTTCACAATGTGGACACGGGGCTCGTACTTATGGAGGGAGTTCAGCATGATCTGAGAGAGAACAGGCGCATTAAGCATTGCTCTGTGGGCTAGGCCTCGTCTGCTTGGGGCCTGATCTTTCAGTGCATGAGAGAAAGTGTGGCTGCCCAGGCTGGAGATGCCCCCACCTCCTCCACCCTGCTGCAGGCGCACGGAGCTTGTGCCCTGACAGAGCACTTTGGACACAGCAGCGGGGGCTTTTTCTCTGTTGGTGTTCTCCAGTCTGGGCATCAAGGAGCGCAAATTTCAGACAAACAGCATCCTTGGGCTGCTAACTTCCAGCTTGCCTGTTGCAGGACTGAGGCACTGGCTAATGCTCTGGCTACAGTAATGCTAATATTTTCATTTGGCAAGTGAAATAGGAACTAACTTCCTGCTTTGACCAACTGAGCTCTTCAGAGCTGTGCTCTGTCCCTCACCCCCAGGGCCCCTTGTCACAGTTACCTGCCCTCCTCCATTCATCTTGTTGGAGAGTTTGACTTTGCTGAAGGTGATGGCGGCTTTCATCCAGTGAGCCCCGAAGTTGGGGGATTGAGGGTGGATGTAGACACAACTTGGGCTTTGGGGCTCTGGCTTCCCACCGGGGATCCACTCTCCATTTACGTATTTCCAGCGATTCCCATCTGCAGCCACAAAGTCCAGCAGGATCGAGTACATGGAGTTGGGGTCCAGGCCTGAGATGCTGACTTTCAGCACAGGAAACATTCTCCTAGGACGGGACGGGAGGAGGAGATGATCAGTCACCTGCTTCTCCTTTTTTCACTTCCTCACTCCTCTCATCAGTCCCTAAAGCCATATTGGCATTTCAGTGGTTAAACCAGTGGTTCTTGCCTGCTGGCTCTCAGGGCAGCCCTGGTGCTGCAGACTCCCACTCTAGCCTGCTCCTGGGGTCTGGCACAGCTGCCTCCCACTCTCCCATTCATGCATGTCCTGGGAGCACAGCCTCTCCTTGTGATCCAGCAGAGAGGGGATAACACAGGTCGGGCCCATTTCACAGCCTGGGACAGGTCACCAGTGCTGCGTAGCCAGGCCCATCAAGCCATCCAGTAATCGCTGTGGTGATTCCAGTAACCAGGAAGCGGCAATAAAGGGTGGGGCCTTATTTTCATTTGAGCCTAATCAATCTAGCCCTTTGCTCCCACTTTTCTTTCCTTTGCAACCGAGCAGGCACGTCTACCTCTGGTGGCGTAACAGAGGGGAAATGCCTAGAAACAACTTATCCTTCCCTTGTGCCCTCTACCTTCCATCACATCAAAATGATCAGATCTTGTTGTTTCCCTCAATCTTTCTCGAGGGTTGGGGGTGGCTCCCCTGTTTGGGAGCCCCGATTTCTCCTCACCAGAGGCCTTTGTAACCACTCACAGCCACCAGCAGCCTCTTCTCTGCAGCATTTGCTGCACTTTTCCATCCCAGGAGAGCTTGTCCTCCATGCAGAGAGACGCCACAAAGACCCCACCTCACTAACCTCCCACTTTGAGCACAGGCCCCACTTAGCTGAAGGGAAAATGAGGTACATGAGACAAAGGTCACCATGCTGCTCTGCTACCTCTCACTGTGTGTGTGATTGACAACCAAATCCAGCTGTCCTGAGCCATGCCAGAAACCCCACACCTTCCCACGGGACACATCTGGAGATGAGGGGTCTTGTCTAGGATGCTATAGCCAGGGCTGTTCCTGCCTTGAGCAGGGGTTGGAAGCAATGGACTCCTGAGGACGCTGCCAGCCCAATTTTCTCAGAGGACTTCTTGAAAAAACCCAGGTTTGCAGGCTAGAGGCCACAGCTTCTGAACCTGCCCCATCTCAGGGAGAGGTGGTTTCTAACCTACCATTGGTACAGGGTTTGCCCTCAGCACAGAGGAGTGGTATATTTTCCAAGGGACTAGGGGCCATATTCTGATCTGGAATACGTGGGTGCCATTCAGCTAGAGTGCATGTAAGAGGTGGACATGGGCTGTCTCTAACTGCGTCTCTGCAGCACTTGGCACTGGAGAGATCTGGCCTCAGCTGGGTAATTTCCCCTGTCTAGAGCGATCCGTCTGGGCCTGGTCTCTCCAGGGTGAAATTGTCCCATTCTGTTTCCCTCAGGACAACAAAGACTCTCTCGTGCACATGCATTGAGTCATCTCCATCCAATTCAAATGCAAGTCCTAACCAGAGGTAAATGCTGTGCTCTCCTGGACATTGTCTGCCTATCCTGCCTGCAAAGGAAACACAATTCCTGTCGGGGAGAGAGAGAGGGGCAAATCAACTGTGGTTTTCAAGTAAGGTGCTTCCTGACCCCCAGAGCTGGAAGTCACATCACAAATTGCTCAGAGGCTTGACAGCCACCAAACCACCAGTGGCACCGTCCTGAAGACAGCATGTGAACATTTAAAAGTAGGTCTCTGAGGCTTAGCTGCCGTGACAAGAGGCACCTTCTAGGTGCTTAAGGAAGTGGGGGAAGGTGGTAATGGGGGCAGCTCAGAGGGGTCCAGAGAAGCCTTTCACTCACCGGCCCATCTTGGTGACGATCATCTCATTGGTGAGCTCCTTGAAGTTCGTCCACAGCTCCTTCTCCTCCAGCTCCACCTTGATCTCCCTCTCCAAGGCATCCCCCTTCTCGCTGCTCACTTCCAGCCCACTCTCCACCGCGCTGAAGACGTGGTCCAGCTGCTGGTGGCTGGGAGCTGAGCTCATGGTGTCCGACGTCCCCGTGGCCCTGCTCCTCAAGTCTTACGCCCCAGCCCTTGAGCCCAGTGTTGGGAGTTGGGCCCCAGCCTTGCTTGTCAGGCATCAGGACTCATTGAGGAGGGGTTGGAGTCCCCCCTGGGATTTAAACCTCTTCTACAGCAAGCCCAGAGGCCCAGTTCCTTTCTCACTGGCTGGAAGCCTTAGCAGGTGCCCCTCCCTGCCTGGGCCAAGGTGGGTGAGGCAGGGATTGGGCAGCCTGGGGTGGGGGGAGCTATGTGTGGGCCTGCAACTTCTCAGCTCGGTGATGGAGGGGGAAATGCTTTGATGTCTGTGTGAAACTCAGTGGGAAACCCAAGCCACCTCCCAGCATTGGCAATAGGTTCATCCTTCCCACACAGGCCCCTCCTGGGGGGCAGGTGTGGGGCAGAGATTGCCCTGCCATTGACAGCTGATCACCTTTCATCCACAGCCTTCAGCGTGAGCCAAAGAGCCCAGGACCCCCATCCCAGGGCTGGGGCAGGGGGGAGAACCAGGCCACACCAAGGACTTGACCACACTTGGAAAATATATCCGCCAAGTAACCCGAGAGAAACCCGTGGGGGGTGGCAAGAAGGGGCTGAGCACAGCTGGAAGGGGGGAGCCCAGCCATGCGAGTCCCAGTCCAGCTGCTCAGACAGTAGGATGTGCTCCATTTTGCCTTAACAATGCCTGTCCTTGAGTCCCAGGGGCAGACCTGTAAGGACACCTATCCCCATTTAATGGAAGGGCACCTGGAACCTCGGGGGCTAAAAGCTGCTGCCGAGAGGGTTTGGACACCCAGTCTCATAGGCCTGGGGGTGAGAGGCACGGCCTCTGAATCAGAGCTTTCCAGCCGTTAAATGCTGGAGGCTGCAAGTGAGAGAGGAACAGGGGGGAAATATCCTGGTCAGACCTAGGTCACTCTCCCTTCTGGCTGCAGTGCAATACAGGAGACAGGGCAAGAGGGACCCGGGGTCTCACACAGTCCATGGCCGTGCTTATGTTCTTCAGCACTGCTGGAAATCTCTAGTTAAGTGACTTGCTGAAGGCCCCATGGAGAGTCTGTGGCAGAGGCAAGGAGGGAACCCTGGTCTCAGCTCCAGGCCCTTCAGTTTGTTTCCCTCTGTTGTGCCTTGCCTGGCAGCTCTCAGCGTGCTTTGCTGGCCCCCACTCTCAGGAGTTGAAGGAGCTGCTCGGGGTGGTGACCCACCACTTACATGTGAAATCTAGCAGGGGGCTGGCAGCCCCGCTGCAGTGTCGTGGAGCTCCCAGCTCAGGATGTGGCTGGTGAGGGAGGGCAGGAGCAGGGGTCGTGTTCCTGGTGATGGATACATTGGTTCCAGCGTTCAGAAGTAAAAGGCACTGGTGCTTAGTTTGCAGCTGAACTGAGCCCCATTGGGAGCAGAGTCCAAGTAACGGCCTTTCCCATTGGTGAGACGGGTTGATGAGGAGATTTCTACCCTGCAGATGGCTTTATTCTTCCATTGACACCTCTCATCTTTTAACCAATTTTCCATTTCCCCTTAGACGCATCCAGCAAAGTATCCCCACCTCCTAGAAATCCAGGGATAGAGGCAATGTTCCAACGTAGACCTGCAGTGCCAGGTCTGACTGGTGCCCAGCACACTGGGTGTCTTGTACCCCTGAGAAGCCAGCGCTTGATGCTTTGGATTCATAGGTTCATAGATTGTATTCATAGATCTGGCATTTAGAGGGCATTGAGAAAGAGCATGGCATGCTTCCCTTTGGTGGGATGCCCTGTCCCCAGGCCTCCAGGAGGACCAGGCCTGGTGGATTTGCAGCAACACTAGAAAACCTCCAAGGTGCAGCAGCGCATGGTGACGAGTTCTGTGCATAGGGCCCCTGCACCTGTCTGACAGCTCAGGCGTCCTGCCCACTTCCCTTCTTAAGTGCCTGCTTTTGTTTACACGGCAGGGTCAAACCAGAAGTCATTAGCCTGTTCTACCTGGTGTTTAGCTAAGGCTTCCTAAGACCTGGGGAAAGGCATTTTGTGTCTGAAAGTTTGCCTAGCCTCTCTCCAGGCTGTAACACTGGTCCAATAAAAGATATTGCCAAAGCAACACTAGGGCACCTCTTCTGATTCCTCACTGGCAGTCACTCTGCCACCGCTGCCTCCCGTTCTGCATTAGGAATACAAACCCAGCCTCAAAGGCCTTCCCCTGGTTTCCAGTCTGATAGGGGAGGTGTCCTGCTTCTCTTCTCCCAAGTAGTTCTGCTTAATCTCCCCCACCAGGGGTGGGAGACTTAGGGGCAGATTCGATCGCAGGGACAAACAGCAACTTCTGTGGCGCTCTTTGGAGACAATGGAGGTCACTTTGGTCCATGCAGGGCAAGCAGTGATGTTTGAATCCTGACACCTGGGGGCCTGCTGAGACGAGCCTTATCTACAGCAGACAGGTGCTGGGAATTACGCCAAGGAGCTGAGAAATTCATCAGGCCATTTACAAGGAGATGGATCTGTTGGAAGAGCAGATGCCCACAGCCACTGACTTAGCTGCCCTCAGGCTCCCATCTGAGGGTCATGGGTGGTTTGCAGGGTCCCCAGGGGAAGTACTGGGGGGGTGACAGCTCTGTGAATGGGCTCCCAATCCATCCTGCCAGCTGGGGCACCTGGGAGAGATCTGGACTCTCCTGGAGTTCCCTCTTGACTGCAGGGAGTGCAGACTTGAGCTGGGATGCCCTCACCTGGCAGTGGAGCCTCAGGTGGCCACTTTTGCCGCTACAGGCCGACCCTACAAGATCTGACCCAAACCCTTACCCCTGATCTCATGTCCAAGCCCTGGGCCCATCTGAAAATTGGTACTGCTTGGAGATCTCTCTCTCACACACACACAATTCTCCATTTCTCTTCTGCTGTAGGATTTGTCCATACTTCCCCTTGGAGAAAGCTCCAGGACCACACAGAAAAGGCCATTGTCTGGTTCAGCTGGAAGCACCATAAGTCTCACGAGGAAGCGAACAAGAGCACGCAACTCCGCAGCACAGGTGAGTGGGAGAGCGTCCCACAGAGGAGCAGTCAAAGCCCAGAGCAGAGGTAGGCAGTGCTGTTCTCGGAAGGGCCTGGATTTTATCTCAGGGCTGCGAGTGGCGACGGCCCACCTGCTGTCATTGCTGTTTTCCTGGATGTTCTGTTCTGTGTTCTACTACTTCAAAAAATAGCACCTTTGGCTGCCAACAGCTGCATGCTTCTAATGCAGGGGTGGCCAGGGTTGAGATTTATAAAAGGCAAATCTTTGCATCTGCAAGAACTTGCAGCAGCTTCTTGCTTCAGTTCCACACCAACTGATGGGCGGTAGATCTGACACGGAGTGCCTAAATGCCATATGCATTGTCTTCTGGTGTCGTGTACTCCTTCCTGCAGTGTTTTCCTTGTCCTCTGGTTTCTGATCCTGAAACCTGTATTTATGCGAGTGGTCTCATGAGTGCCTGGTGTACTGAGGAGCTGGCTTCAGGGGGTTTTAGCCGCCTGGAGTGATGTAGTGTAGCCCTGACTTGAAATCTGCTTCAGCTGAACTGACTGACTGGGGCTGCAGCTGCATCTTCTGGAGCTAAATGCTACCTGGCTGACATGCCAGGGGCTTGGAAACACCTGAGTCTCATCCACTCAGAGCTCTCTAGTTCATGGCCACCATTAATGCAGCATCTGAGGACCCCTTTAACACTCACCATCCTCAAGGCAGGGAGAGAAGTGATGCATCTTGATTTTATATATATATATATATATATAATATGTGTGTATGTAGAGAGAGAGAGAGCAGTGGGTCTCAATCTTCGTAGACTTGAAGCACCACTTGAGAGACTTAAGCCCCCAGTAAACTCTCAGCCCGCCTGGGAAAATGCCAGCTTTAGATTCCACTCCATTTTTGACTACAGAAAAATTACAGAGCAGTTTTTCTGTTGCAAAGAACTCAGAAAACCCCCAGCTTCTTTTGGTCTATTTGAAGTCTCTGGTTTTATCTTATGAATCACATTTGTGCACCTAACAGTGCTAACATTGTGGAGCGCCCCACAGCCCCTGGAAAGGATCTTAAGGCCATGGCACCATGGTTGAGAATCACTGATCTAGAGAAAACCCAAGGGACATGGCCAGGGCCCTAAGTCAGTGACAGAACAGTCCTGGGCCACAGCAGGGGTGTCCCAAGTGCTGACTAGAGCACTGCCCACGCAGCCACGCTTCCTCTGGCTGTGCTTGCAAAAGGTGTCGTTCTTCCACCCAGGAGCCAGGGACATGGTCCTACCAACACGCACATGTGTAACTTTGCACCCCTAGTTCACTCCCTCAACTGCAATTCACGTGCACGTGGCTCTGTGCACAGGTAACGTGTCAGCTCGAGCACATGCTGGGCCATTCCTGCGTAACATTTAATTGTGGTGATGGGCTTCGTCTGGCAGTGGAAGCAGAGCAAAGCATCAGCTTTCTGCACACGGCATGGGGCTTTGACCCACCTGAATGGGCCGAAGGGCAGCACTGGGGTCTTGCATCGCCTGAGATTTGTGACCGCCTCTTGATGGCTGCCGTCCTGCCTGGGGTGTTTGTCAGCATGGAGGAGGTGATGAGGGTGGCAGTGTGTCAGTCCCTGCCCCTGTTGAAGTGCCGGGTTTGGGCTGCACATGCCACAGGCAGGGCTGCCACCTTCCAGTGTCCCCAGGTCATTTGACTGCTTAAGAGCTGGATTCTTCTCTCCATCTTGTGGGTCTGGAGCCCTTTGGCACCATGTTTCCCAGCATCTCTTCACACTTGGGGCCACTTGCCGGCACCTTTGGTGGGAACGGGCTGAGCTTGGGTATCGCTGAACCTCAGGACTGGAGCTTTCAGCACGGCAATGACGGGGCTCTCGATACATCACAAGGACGGGCCAGGGTGACTAAAAGCCATGCCAGGGGCACCTGCCTGCTGCTGCATGTGTATAGTAGGACTGAGGCCTGGCATTCGGAGGGATTAGGCAGGGCTGGCTCAACAAGTAACCATGGCTGTAGGGTGAAAGGGGCTGGTGTCTTTGGGTACCCAAGCTGGCTGGGCGGTTGGGAAGACGTACTCGAACAGGTTTGCCGGTTGGTAAGCTACGGTTTCTGCGTCATCAAAGAGGAGGTTGCACCATGCGCTGCCTGGGACTGAATGCCAGGGACTTCCTGTGCCCAGCAGGAGAGAAGGGGCTGTCTGCCCCCCTTGGGATGAAAGGGCTTGGGAGGTGGGGGATGCACCTCCATGAAGTGATGCTGTTGGAAGGACATGCAAACCTTCAAGGCAGCTGAGCTCCAAGCCTGTCCCCTTCCCCATCAGGCCCTCTGGCAACAGCTGAGCCTTTTGAAGTGCCTTGCCCTGGGGGGGAGAGGGGGGGGAACAGCTGCCAGGGATGGAGGGGGCAGGGCAGGCAGAGATCAAAGCCCTCTGCCTTTAGTGCAGGGTAACAGTAGGGTGGAGACAATAAGGCTCCTGCAGCTCTGCCCTGGGTGGTTTCCTGCCACAGCTGCCTTGACTGACCTGCCATGGGCCACCTTGACCAGTGCACTCACCCAGGCGGGCCTCAAAGGCAGCTCAGGCCATCACACCCTCTCTGCCCTTCCCTTCTGAGCTGGGAGCCCCATCCCATCCCCTTTCAGCTCTTCACAGGTACATGCTGTGCTGGGTGATCTCTGCTGTGGTGGAGCGAGCCTGTGTTCATTCAGAGCCCTTCACTTGCAGGGAGCAGATCTGATCGCCTGGGGCCGTGTGTGTGCTGCCAACGCTTTCTGGTCCCGAGTCCCCGCTGCCCGCCAGTGCGAGGCATCTGCCTCTGGGGTAGGGCACAGCCCTTCTCTCTCCTTTTGAATCTGGAGCTGTGCGGAGTCAGGAGGAAGGGGTCAGGCCAGAGGCTGTGTGCCCCTGTGAGGGGGCTGCTGGCCTGGCAGGTGGAGAGCCCTGGGTCCTTGCTCTCAGTGAAGCAGAAGCTCCCTCCGTTAGCCATTTTTTCAGGGACTGCGTTAGCGGCTTGGCGTGAAAAGGAGTAGGGGAAGGGTGGGTGGCATGTGGCTGAGCTGTGGCATGGTGGCTTGTGCCTCCTTGTGCTGAGAGATCAGTGAGACCTGGGTTTGAGCCCCTCTGAGGGGGAAGGGACTCAGAAGTGAGGTCCCCTTGTCTTCCTGGGGGCAAGGTGGGAGCTGTCTGTCCTGCTAGGCAGGGGTTTGGCCAGACCTGTTTTGGGACCCTGAAGCCAGTAGCCATGAACAGTGGGCACCAGCATGTGCTTGGGTCCTCCTGGACATGCCCCATCTATGGACATGCCTGGCTCCTCCTGCATTCCTCCTTGTGTGTGCCTCGTCCAGGAGTAGCATTGCTTTGGCAGCATAAGTGCCACACATCACCATGTCCATAACCAAGAAGGGGCCCGTAGAGCACCGGGAAGGACCAGCACACCGCCCTTCTTCTCACCAAGCCTCGTTCCCTTTCTGCCAGTGGTACTTTCCTCCCTCGGGGATTCAGATGGCCACAGGGCCAGAGCAGCACCAAAGGCACTCGAGACCATGGCCTTGTGCCTTCAGCTAGCGGCTGGGATTGGCTGACCCCAGCTCTGCCACAGGCTCCTTGAGTGACTGGGGAGATACCAGGGGAGATAACAAGTGGTATCTCTGTAAAAAAGGAGGTATGAGCCCTTTGCTGCTTCCACAAGCACTCATGAGATGACACCTGGTGCCCGTAAGCAACGTGAGGGATTGCCAAGGCCTGTAGATGAACAGAACGGGCTGTGTCCCCACGGGTTTGCAGCTCTACGTGGGTAGACATGAGACCTGACAGCCTCTTACTCAGCAGTTTGCCTTGGTGCTTCCACTCCTCCCTGGCTGCCTTGGGGATTTCTCCGTGAGAGGCCCTTGGAAAGTCCTGTGCTGTCAGAGCTGGATGCGGCGCTGATGGGTTGGGCCTGCTGTGGTCACTGGAGCCAGGAGACAGCTCAGCTCAGGCAGGGG
>NW_017729015.1:18434391-18440159 GCF_001723915.1 Gavialis gangeticus | reverse complement strand
AAGTTAGATGGGGGGAAGGGACAGGGGTGAAAGGATGCTCCCAGGCAGGGTCTGACTGATGCTGTCCAGCACCTGCGAGATCAACGGCTTGCTGTGTCGGACAGGGACCAGCTCACCCCTGTGTGGGTCTCCTGGTGTAAAGAGCATCTAGGGGGTAGCACGGGTGGCACTTGAAGGACACATTGACATGGCATGAGGTGGGGGAGAATCCCCTGTCCTGGGGCTGTCACCATCGCCTTGCAGAGAGATATTTAGCAGTGTCAGTCACCAGGCAGGGCAGGGCGGCCCCTTGGAGACCGACTGGTTCAGAGTGGCATGAGCTTGCACGGACAGCAGCCCGTTTTATCGGTCCTCATCTGCTGAGGGAGGCTCTGCATGCCACACAGCTCGCAAGTCTCACCTGCTCGCTTTGCTCTCTTCAGGGACCTGTTCCTTCAGGTCGTGCAGGGTATAACGCTGCCTGCAGCACGCTATGGGCTCAGCACGGTTGCAACGGGGCCACCAAAGGTTGGGTGCCACCTCCTCCCCACTGCTGCATCACCCACTGTGGACAGACCGCTCTGGCCTGTGTTTGAGAGCCAGCAGCAGGGAGCACTATCCCTGCGCCCACAGGGAAGCTTGTTCGAAGGTCTGATGGAGTTGGGCGGATGCCTGGTCTCCGGGTGCCAGGGGATCCTGTCTGTGCTCCCTCCGCTAAAAGCAGGCGGTGAAGCAGCCCCTCAGTAGAGACACGGCCCTTTCTCGGCATGTCTAGGAGGAAGGCACTGGGCAGCTCTATGCCCTGCCAGCGTCTCTTTGTGGAGGGGGGTGCAGGCAGCTTGAGGGGCTCGTGCCCCAGCTCTCAGGCCTGGGGACAACCGAGAGTGCATGGGGGAGAAGTGCAGCAGGGTGCTGGTGGTGTCGTGGCTCAAATCGTAAAGGCCACTGAGCCCCACCTTGTCTGTCTGTCTCCAGACCAGGTCATTCCCTGCATTGCAGTGACAGGGCTGTCCCCTCCCGCTGTCCCCCGTGTCAAGGCACCTGCCTATCCCAGGGGGCAGCGACTTCAGCCCTGCTGTCAGCTGGGTTCCTTGCCCCCCGCCCCGTGTGGGCCTTCTCGGTGCATTGCTGGGTGGGGTGCGGCAAGTTGGCTTTGATGCCGCCAAGTTCCTGGGCCAGCTGCTCAGGGGGAACATGCTCGTTTCTTCCAGGCTCTGGCGTGTATTGACACATCCCTTCATTCCTTCCCGGCAGCGGCCGATCTTACACAACCCCGTTCTCAGCCTCCTGCCTGTTCCCGTCCTTTTCTGAGTGGGGCGAAAGGGAAAAGGAGAGAACAGCAGCTTTCATGCCATGGTGGGGTGCTGTGTGCTTGCTCCCCCACACCTGAAATCTGGGGGTCTTGTGGCCACTGTGAAATGCCCAGAGCTCCCAGCAATGCTGTCTTAGCAGCTCTGCAGTGTCTCCAGCTGGCTCCTCTGGCCATCACTGCCACCCAGTCTTGGTCACAGCCATCCCAGGAGTGGCTCCTTCCTGCCATGGCCTCAGTCGGAGCAGCGCAGGCATGGCCTGGTCCCAGCCTCAGCTTGGGCTTGGTCACGGCCAAACGCACAAACCCTGCCTCGGTCCGAGCAGAGGCAGAGCCCGCTGCCAGGGCTGTGCTAAGCTCTGGGAGATGGGGAGGCAGCGAGCTTCCCTTCCCGGAGCTGGGCTCATCAGCAGCCATGGGGCTGCCCCGTGTACCCCAGCGAGCACTGGCCTCACAGCCTGACTGTGTCACCCAGCACTGGGGGAGTCAGATCCACCGGCCGGGGCCTGCAGTCCCTCTCTGTTCCCCGGCAGGTTGGATCCTGATGTGCTGGGGGTCTGTGGGCAGCCCAGCTCAGTGCAGCCCCCCAGGCTAGGTGCCTGGCTGGCTGCAAGGGGCTGGCATGGTGGAGCTCTCAAGTTGCTTCCAGCCCCGGGGGCGGCTCTGCCTGCCGGAGCCGGGGGCTGTTTGGTGGGTGCTGTGTGCACGTGGGCTTGGCCAGGCACTGTCTTCCTGCCAGGAACTTGGAGCTGGGCTTTGATTCCCTCCTCTGGCCCTGGGATCTCAGTGGGGCTGCTCAGGGCAGGCTGGTCCCTGGCTTGGAGGTCCACGTGCCCCTGCTCTGGGTGGAGGTGGTAGAGCCATGCTGGTTGTGTAGGAAAGCAGCTTGGCCTCCCTGTGCAGACAGGGACAGAGGGAAGGGCTGGGATGCACCCATCCCTGGGGCCCTCTTGCAGGAGAGCTTCCCTCTGGCCCTGGAGGGAGCCCAGGCCCTGAGCGCCCCAGACAGCGAGCACGCTGGCAAGTTCCCCTCTGCTTTGGCTCCTATCCCAGGCTGCCATCCTCTGCCCGACCCACCCAGCATCCCTGCCCCTCACAAACAGCTGCGCTAGCAAAGGCTGGGCTGGGCTGGGCCGGTCCCCGTCACGCCCCACGTCCCTCTCACTTTCCCTTAACTGCTTACTAGTGACTTTGCGGAGCTGCAGCCCCCAGGGCCTGGGAAAAGCTGCAAGACCGGCTCTGGGTGCAGGGAGCTTCGCCTCCCACTCCGTGCGGCAACGCCAGCGTTCCTGCTCTGTTGAAATCCCAGCTGCAACTGAGCTGCTGGTTCTCCCCTGAGAGGCACCTGGGAACCGGCTTTTCCCGGGACTGGGGGAGGGGACCCCAACTGCAGGAGAGGCTGGGAGCAGAGACAGGGAACAGGCTGGGCCGCTCGCCTGGAGCCATCCCACCCCGCCCTGCGTGCAGCGGGCCCAGATCCCCTGCCAGGGCCAAGCTGCCTCCATGAGAGCTCAGTCTGGCCCAGCCATCAGGCTTGAGGTGGCCTGGGAGGGGCAGGGGGCAGGAAGCACGGTTATGCCTGGGGCTGGGGCTGGGGCTGGGACCGTCCCCTGCTCTGCTCTCTGCAGAAGCACTGCAGAACCGCTGAGCAGGTGGGTCCTGCGCTTGCGGTGAGAGGCTGCACCTGCAAGGGGCTGAGCTCCAAGGCTCAGGCTCTGCAGAGCCTGTGCGGGATGGGTTCACCTCCCCTTATTCTTGCCCTCCTAGCTGCTCTGCTGCTTGCAGTCCGGGATGGCCTGGGCATTGCTCTTCCCAGCCCACCCCATCTGGAGCAGTTGCAGGACCGGTCCCTGCCGATGCAGCTGCATCCTGCTGCCTCTGGGGTTCTTTGGGAAGCGGCCCCAGACCCTTGGCACACAGGAGACCTCTGCTCATCTCCAGCCAAACTTATTTCCAGTCCCAGTCATGCTGCTCACAGATCTAGGCATGAGGTCCTTGCCTTAGTGGCCTCCTCACACCATCAAAACCACATGGGCCTCGGTTCTGGAGCTAGCCGTGAAGCCTGGGTGGCCTGTGCTCCAGACACATGCCCATCCAGTGGTCCCTCTTGGCCTGAGCACAGCTGCCCACCCCATGGGTGCAGGGCAGGAGGGAAGCTGCGTCGCGGGGGGTGGAGAGGAGCAGCGGGGTGAAGCCATGGCTCTGCTCTCCCAGCCCTGGCTCCAGGGAGCAGGCTGAGCTGGGCCCCTAGGTGACACAACCCAGGCAAACTGGTTCCGAGTCCTGCAACTCGGCCTCCCACACCGTGATGTGAGCGGACACCCTTCCCAGGCAGCACCCAGGCTGCGCCCGACCCAGCACCACCGGTAACTGGCACATAGCGATTCCCACAGCCAGGGCTGGAGCCTCCACCCAGCACCACACCCCGTCGGCCTCGCTGCGCCGGAGGCCTGGTGCAGGGCAGCACGTTGGCCTCCTGGGGCCTGGCATAGCAGCCAGCGGGCCCTGAGAGCAAAGGCCAAAGGTCCCTGGCACCATCAGAGTTTGGCCCCTTTTGGCATAGCTGCAGATGCCTGGCTGCCAGGCGTGTGGCCCACAATGCCCAGGCTCCTCAGACGTAGACAATCAATGAACTCCAGCCCTCTGGCAGCACCACTGGCTCAAGGCCACTGGGGATGCTGGGCGGGCAGGCCTAGGGCTGCGGTCTCATGGGCAGCGAGGCCACCCTGTCCCAGCCCTGGGCACGAGGGGCACCAAGAGCACCTAGCACATGGATAAAGCCAAGCCTTGGCGATGCAGAGCTGCAGGGAGCCAAGCCTCAGCACCCAAAGCTGCGTCCCAAAGGCCACAGCGGAGAAGACCTCCTGGGCAAGAAGCCCTTCACTGCTCCACTTTGTGGCCTACCCCCAGGGGTGAGGGCGGGGGGCAGGGTCCTCACCCCTTGGGGATCATTCAGTGCTGGAACAACTGCTGAGCTCGGCAGAAAGCATCTTGGCGCTGCCGTGCTCCTTGTCGGTCTGCCCTGGCCCGTGCAGCTTGCACCAGGCGTGCTTGGCTGCACGTGGGGCTCCTGCTTGGGGCTCTGGCCTCTGCCCATGGCCCATGGCAAGAGAGGACTGTGCCATGTGTGCGGGGACTCGGTGCTGTGAGGACTCGATGCCATGAGTGTGAGGAACCATGCATGTTCTTGGGGTTGTAGTGCCTTGCACGGGGCTGGAGAGGGAACCAGGATCCAGCCTCTGCTCTCAACTCCTCTGTCCCTAGGTGACCTCAGGGACGTCTCTTCCCTTCTCTGTGCCTCAGTTTCCACTCTGTGCTGCCTACTGGCTTGTCCCAGGGCTTTACCAGGACACTGACAGGTAGCCCTGCATGCTAAGGCAGAGGTTGGCCTCCCAGCTGCAAAGGACAGCCCAGGGCAGTCCACGGGCCTGGATGACTCTAGATGCCAGATTCTCTCCAGTTGGGAATGGGGCGGCCACGTGCAGCCCACTGGGCCAGTCTGCTGCCCCACTTGGCCGCTCACAGAGGTGATTCAGGGCTGTTGACGCCAGTGCTCGCCCCACAGCTGGTGCAGGCAAGTTGGGCTGTGACACCTCCTGAATCACTTCCCTCCAGCAGGCTGCAGTGCCCATCAAAGCGCCGGCCTGGCCCGGCCCAGCCTCGCTTGCGCTGATGAACTCACAGCTCAAGGTAGCATGACTGTTTTATTGTAATTAGTTTTCAAGTTGAAACTAGTGGGGGGAAACTGAATGCGGGAGCTACACCCATGCTCCACCAGCCGGGATGGAAAGGCGCCAGGTGAATAAGAGCTGTGCTTTCCCTCGTGCCAGCACCTGGGTTGCAGCCCCGTGCAGTCACAGTACCTGCCTGGCTTTCCTGCAGCTCCAGGACTGTCTCTGCTGCCTATTGAACCGCTCCAGTGCCTAGAGAGACCTGCTGTTACCTACCAGCCCTTGTGTTTCAGTCTCGCATGAAATGACAGGCTGCCTGGTGTCCCAAGGTCCTGCTGGTTTGCAGCGCTTGAGTAGTGGCACCCACATCCCACGGCCTGGCCCAATCCCAGCTGCTTACTGCAGCTTGCCCTTCATTTCTAGCTAGGTATGACACCTCCCGCCCCAGCCTGTTGTGTAACACTGCCATGTGCTGTCAAACAGAGATGTCCCTCCACGCTGAGCAGGGCTGGGAGATGGCGTGAGCCTGCCCCTGCATGTGGTCTCCACTGCTGCCCACAGCCCAGATTGGTATGCAGCCCAGTCCCTGCATGAGCCCACCGATCCCAGGGCAACCCCTGGTGCTGGGGTGGCTGCAGCCCCGAGGAAAGCAACTAGCACTGTTCCCTAGGCAGATGGGGGCAGAAGTCTTGCTTACCTGGACCCACTGGGGATCCTGGGGAGATGCAACTCCTCTGCCCCCTCTCTGATGTACACCTAGCTCCTGCAAGCATCTTTACTTCCATTTGGTTTAAAACTTCACCCAAGGG
>NW_017729015.1:18412902-18429391 GCF_001723915.1 Gavialis gangeticus | reverse complement strand
AGCACTGTTCCCTAGGCAGATGGGGGCAGAAGTCTTGCTTACCTGGACCCACTGGGGATCCTGGGGAGATGCAACTCCTCTGCCCCCTCTCTGATGTACACCTAGCTCCTGCAAGCATCTTTACTTCCATTTGGTTTAAAACTGCACCCAAGGGAAGTCCAGCCTGGCTGGAGTTTTGCAGAAGGTTTAGGACTGTAGCTTGTAGCTTCTGCTGCCTTGGGCCAGGGCTGCAGCCACCTGGAGCCCCCGAGTCACAGGGCACCATCAGCCCTGGCTGGAGGAGCCCTTCTTTGGAGACCTGGCTCTGCGCGGGAATCAAGAGAAACAGCAGCTTTTAAAAGCCACGTTAGTCGGAGAAGCTTGGTGGGGTGTGTGTATGCATGTAGGTGCCTGCACATGTGTGCATGGGCCTGTGTGTGCGCATGGTGCTTGGGGCTGACAACGGTCTGGAGAAAAGCAACAGATAGTGGCCCTGGAGGCGGGGGGCAGGAATCCTGCTTACCGAGACACCGGAGGCCCAGGAAGGCTCTGCTCCCCCATCCCCTCGGCGCTGTAACTGGATCTCCTGCTGTGCTGCTCTGGTGGGGTCCTCGCCTCCTGCAGAGGCCTGCCCTGCGGCACCTCGCTCCTCTCCCTGAGCCCCCCCACCCCGCTATCTGCGCTGACAGGCAGCCTGGCGTGCACAAGCCTGCCTGGAAAAGCCCTGGGCTTGTGCCCTGCTGAGACATGTGCACAGCTGGAACCCCTCGCCCCTACCCAGCAGCAGAGAGGCATGTCCCAGGGGGCACGGGCTGCACCCAGCCGCTTCCACAGCACCAGGCCCTGCAAAGAGTAATGACCAGGACGACCGAGGCAGGGGGCAGGTGAAGTTTTATTGGCAGGGACAGGCAGATAGCGGCTTTGGCAATACAGACACAGGCAGCACCACGAGTTTATCATTCTTAACCCGCAAGAAAGAATCGCTCCCCCCTCCCCAGGCCCCTCACCTCCAGCTTTCTCCCACCAAGACTCATGGCAGCGGCAACAGGGACCCCGCACAACACGCCGCAGGAGCAGTGGCCAGGTTCCCAGCTCCTCAGATTCCCCTGCTTAAACACCCTGAAGAGCGGGGACCCTTCAGCCCTTTGCCAAGGGGTGCGGGTGGGGGGGGTCTAAGATGCCCCCCTTCCATACACACCCCCCATGCTAACAATAGCATACAGGACGCTGGGCAGGACACTGAGTTAGCAGCGCTCTTCTGTAGCAACAACCACCCACCAGGGGTATCGTGGAAATCGGGAAGGGGCTGGGGAAGGGGGTTTTGTCCCGAAGCTGCCTCAGGGGCAGGCAAGATAAAATGTGCGAATACCATGAGCGCGGGCACGTCCCCTCTGCTAGCAGGATCCGGGCTGTGGAGCCGAGACACGTCTGACAAAAAGGGGCCGAGAGGTGGGGAGCTCGCCGGGCTGCAGTTCAGTTCTTGGGCTCTTCCCCGGCTTCGCCACCATCTTCTCCCGCGCACTCGGCTGTCCATAATGTGAGGTTGTCCCTGAGCAGCTGCATGATGAGGGTGCTGTCCTTGTAGGAGTCTTCGTTGAGCGTGTGCAGGTCGCCCATGGCTTCATCGAAGGTGGTCTTGGCCAGCGTGATGGCCTGGTCGGGGGCGTTGGCGATCTCGTAGTGGAACACAGAGAAGTTGAGGGCCAGCCCCAGGCGGATGGGGTTTGTGGGCTGCATCTCCTTCTTGCTGATGTCCATGGCCTCCTGGTAGGCTTTCTGGGCATTGTCTATGGTGTCTTTGCGGTCATCCCCCGTGGCCACCTCAGCCAGGTATCGGAAGTAGTCTCCCTTCATCTTCAGGTAGAAGACCTTGCTCTCTGCATCGCTGGCTTTCGCGATGAGATGCTTGTCCAGCAGCCCAAGGACGACGTTGCAGACGTTCTTCAGCTCGCCCTCGATCTTCTCCCGGTACTCGTTCACCAGCTGCGCTTTGTCGTCACCTTCCTCAGTCTTGTGTTCGATGCTGGAGACGACCCTCCAGGCCGAGCGCTGGCACCCTACCACGTTCTTGTAGGCGACCGAGAGGAGGTTGCGCTCCTCGTTGGACAGCTCGTCCCCGTGCTCCACCACGGCCTTCATGAAGTCGGCCATGTCCTCGTAGCGCTCGGCCTGCTCGGCCAGCTTGGCTTTCTGCACCTGGTGGTTTCGTGCCATGGCGGGGAGCACTGCTGGTTGGAGAAGGAGCAGGCAGTTGTCCTGGGAGCCCTCAAAGTCTGTCTCAGTGCCGCCGACGGGATTTGCTTTTGGCTGAGTGTCTGAGCCTGGAGCAAGGGCTGGGTGCGGCTGAGAAGCGCTGGCTGAGCCCCTCCTCTACTTCCTCCTAGACGGGCAGCTCCTTAAAAGGCAAACGGCAGTGACTCACCTGGGAGCTCACTAATGATGTGCCAGCGAAGGGAGGAGACATCGAGCTCGAGCAAGGCCTCCACCCTGCTGCCTGCCAATCACAGGCTGGCCTCTGCAGCAGAGGTTTGCACTGGGGCTCCAGCACTGGGCCCCCGCCCCGGCTGTTGCCGCACCCTTCCTAGGTGGTCGGAGAGTATCTCGGCTGGACACGCACCTAGAGATGGCCTCTTTCGCCTGGATTCAAGCACCGGGCCAGGCTCTGCGTGGGAGCCTTGCTCCACTGCTCGAGCAAGATCAGCCCTCAGGGCTGTGGGAGATGAAGGACCCAAGCAGGTTTCACCCCGCTTTTCAGATTCCAGGAAATCTTTCACTGCCCGGGGACTTTAGCTGCCCCCTCTGCCAGGTGCAGATGGTCTCTGCGTAGCACCACTAGCTCCCCAGTGGCGAGCGGCTATGCAGCTTCAGCCTGATGAGACATACCTTGTCTGACCCCCAGAAAGCTAACACGATGCAGCCACTTCAAATAGGGCTCTTCAGATACCAAAAGGGCTCATTCCTCTGGGAGCTGGGTCTTTGTGCAGCCAGGGAAACCCAGGCAGAGAGAACAAGTGACTTCTCTAAGTGCAGAGAGGGCTTGTTTTATAGGTGGAATAAGACTCCACGAGCTTCTGGCTCCCACTGCTGTGCTTAGATCACGCCTCCCCCCCAGTAAGCTTGCTGCCCTCTTCTGCTGGGCCCATGAGCACGGGAGCAGACTTGCATGACAGCACTGGCTCAAAAAGCCTCGAGAAGCATGTGGCCTTCCTCCAGGGGAAAGGGGGAAGGTTTGTGGGCAACAGGCAGGGCATAAGAAACCCGTCACGCTGCGCTCATCTCTGCTACCCTGAGAATAAAGCTGTCTATAGAGGAGAGGAGCAAACCAGGAGCATGTGGCTGAATAGGGTCGCCCAGGTCCGTTTTGGGGACCGCTCCAACACCAAGGTGCTTTATCCTCCTCCTTCAGGAGGGACAGCGCCTTGGACAACCCAGCCCTTTTACCAGAGGTGGGTGCATGTGGCTCCGTGCACGGAACAAATGGGCGTGGGGGAAGTGGGTGTCCAGGCCAATCTTAGACCGCCCAGGGCAGGGATCGGCACAGTGCAGCCTGGGGGCCAGATGTGGCTTGCCAGGCCATTCTAGCCAGCCCCCAGGGCCCCTAAAAATTTTAGAAAATTACTATTTATCTGCCCCTGGCTGCCTGTCATGCGGTCCTCGATGGCTTGCCAAAACTCAGTAAGTGGCCCTCCGCCCAAAATAATTGCCCACCCCTGATCCAAGGGCTTGCACTCTGGAGGGTCCATGCAAACTGCTTTGAATGGGGATGATTCCCTTGTCACTGCACACCAGCACAAGAGCCCGGTGGCTGCCAAAGCCAGCATCCTGCCCCAGGGCCTTGCGTGCAAGGCAGGAAAAGTGGCTTCTGCCGAGAGGCCGATGGTTTCTCGCTTTGCTACCAGCCTGGCTCAAAGCCTCTTTGATGAAATAGGAAAAAGGGACTGTCTGCGGAGCTCCTGTCATGATATGCCCTGATTAGAATCTCCTCTTCCAGTTTCACTCTCAGACTGATTAAGCTTGTTCCCACTTGCTGGGAGCCGACTGCTCCTTTCTGCTGCTGCCAGGACGCGGCGTGACAAACTCATTGCACTAATCCTCCATGTTATCCGCTGTGGGGAGGGTGGGGCTGGCAACTCAGCTGTCCCACTTTGCTGAGGAATTGTTCTGGCTGCATGACTCACAGCACTATTCATCCTTGCGCAGAGCCCTGGAGTGTCTCCCTGCAGCTGACGTCTGAGCCCTTCTCTGCTGAAAGGCCCCGGTGACACCCCGGTGAGATCAGACCAGCTCGCTGCTGATTTGAGGGGAATGCCGTGACCCAGCTAAAGCGCTGAATCCCTCCTGGATGAGCTGCGGGAGGCTGAGCCCTGTAACTTGAGCTTAGCTTTCCTGGGTGCAATGGGTGCAATTAGCTTAGAGGCCTTCCCCGTTCCCTGAGTAATCATTACCAAGGGATCTGAGCCCCTCCCGGCACCCCGGGGCAGAGCGGGCAGCACAGCGATCCCTGCTGTCACACAGACAGGCACTGAGGCTCAGAACCTCTGAGAGATTTCCACACGCAGCTCCCACGGACCAACGGTGGTGCCAAAGGGACTCGCCCAAGCTCATGCAGGAAATGTGTGTCAGAGCAGGGCTTTAACCCAGTTCTCCCAGGTCCCAGCTAGTGCTGCACTCCCTGTCCCATGTCCCCGTCTCTGTGGCCTGAACGCTGCACTGGGGCCCCATGGGGGTGACAGGGACCCTGGTGCTGCAGATGCCCAAGTAGCTGTGTGCTGGAACCAGCAACGAGTGTTTCCAAAAGAGATGCTGGCAAGGAGCACCAGGTAGGTCCCAGGCCCTCTATAGTGGGGAGCAGCTTGTGGGCTGTCAGGGGATACCAGGCCACGTGGTGGGTGCTCACATGCTCTAGCCACAGCCGTGTCATTCCTTCCCAAGTGTGAATGTCCCCCTGGTTTGCTTCCCCTTTGAGGGTGGCTCACCCACCGCATGGTAGGGTCTGCGCAGCCTCCTGCCCTGTGCGGCTGACTGTGGCGAGGTGCCTTTCCTTCAGGCAGTTCTGCGATCCCTTTGCTGCACCAGGGGCCTTGAGGCAGGGCACATGCTTGCTCCATTCGGTGCTGGAGAATTAAACTGAGCAGGCCTGTCTGCTGCCAAGCCCAGCGGGGAGGTAAGGAACAAGCATCGGTGAGCCCCACTCTCTCTTCCCTGGCTGGAGGAAGGAATTAGCTCCTTCCTGATCTGTGTCACTGTTTGCTCAGAAAAGCCGTGGCGCTGCTGTGGGGAAAGGAAGGGCCCTGCTGCAGTCCAGCAGCAAGTGCCGATGCTGCCACACGCGTCTGCCTCCCGGCTGGTGGAACCAGACCTAGCCCAGAGGAGCTGTTCAGAAGCCTCCATTTTAGCAGAGGCTCAAGTTCACCCCAACGAAAAGGGGCTCTCAGGCCTGGAGCTGCTCAACTTAGAACTCGCCCTTCCCTTCCTTCCCCTTCGAGGCAAACGCGAGTTGCTGGGCGCACGTGGCAGGAAGAACAGGGGGGCCAGGATGGCACAGGGCTCAGCATGGCAAGATGGGCTTGGCCTGGGCTGGCCCCACTTCACCTTCTCAGCCCGGGCAGTGCATGGACCAGACTGGGGGACGCCCTTCCCAAACAGCTCAGCGTGAATGGGAATGACAAGCGGCAGCAAACGCATCAAGGAGATGCCCAACAAATTGTCCCAGCGTGTGTGCAGAGGCAGGCTGGGCTACACCCCGTGGCAGTGATGACATTCAGTGGGGCCCATGGATCAGGCCAGCTCTGAGCACCGACAGCCAGAGCTGCAGACCCACTCTGGCATTAACACAACAGGCTTCCTGCTCACTCCCGCCCGCCCTGGCTGGAAGGCCCGCAGCACCGCCGCACCTTGCTGTACCCACCCCTCAGTCCTGTGACGTGCCAGGCTCCTCGGGAGCATGCAACATGGCTTCCCCTGCTGCTCTTGACCCAACCTTGTTCCTCTCTGGACAGATCAGCCCCTTGCCACAGTTATACGAAACTGCAACTCTCGGGTCCACCAGCAACTTTGCAACAGGGCAGTTGAGAAGGAAGCAGCCAGAGGCTCCTGTACCCAGTTTCACAGATTTCATTTCATAGACATTAGGGCTTGAAGGGACCTCACAAAATCATGGGGTCCAACCCCCTGCCCAAAGGGCTGGTAGGCAGCAGGGGGTCAAATGATGAGTTAAATAAATACACCTGGGTCTGAAGCAGCAAAGCCAGCAGCCCCTCACCCCTCCTCCCCTGCCTCCTCTCCCTGCACTGAGCCCGCAGGTAGCTGGGGGGGAAAAAAAGACAGACTGATTCCCAGCTGCAGCTCACCCTGCATCAAGTTTCCAGAAAGACCCAGCCTGGCTCTGATCTGACTGGGAGCACCTGGGGTTTCACAGGGATGAGGCCTGAACAACAGAGGCAAAGCTCAATACCGCACACTCGTGCTAGGCTCCCAGCACCTGCCACTTGCACCTAGTGAGGCTCCAGATGGCTGGGACCAGTGCACAGCAGCCCAGGGAGCTAGATATTCCTGGCTTGCAGCCTGAAATCATTGAGCAGGAGACTTCTCATTCACACCCCACCTCCCCCCAGGGAACACGTGTGCAGTCACGAGCAGCAGAGAAGAGGCACGCCTTCCTGGAGGAACAAAAGCCAGGGGTCCAGGTACAGTAAATAGGAGAAACTTTATTGTGTTACAAAAGTAAAAAGCCTGACACGGTTCCAGTCCCCCAGCCTGCGTGGGGCTGGCAGGAGGCAGCGGCTGGGCTGTCTCGCACTAGCTGCTTTGTAAAGCCTCGCATCCGGTTTGCTAGTGGCCAGAGTGTTAGTGCATTTGGTGCTAGGCACAGGCTCCCAGTAACACTAACTGCAGTAGTGGGGGGAAGAGGCTAGACAGGGACAGACACTAGGCAAGCTGCTCCTGTGCTCTGCTCCCTTCCCTGAGAACGGGAGCCACCCTAAGACAGCGGAAAACGCCGAGCTTACTGGTGAGCACTGCCTGAAAGGTGACCTCGGAGCGCACGGACTGCCAGCGAGACGGGGCCTCGGGCTGCATGTGCCGGGAAAGCAGCTTGGGGAGGGTGTTGGCCAGCACAGCCAGTAACCACCAGCCCTGCGTCCCTGCTGCAAATGCTGCACTAAGCCTGCTAAGTTCGGAGGAGCTGCTTGACTAATAACTAATGACATCTTCTGGGACTGACCAAAGGGGAGATGCTTCACTGCGGAGTAAGGCAGGCAGCCACCTACAGCCTCAGCTCAATAGCGCAAGTGTTTCTGGCGGCAGGAGACGGTAGATACTTGTTATTGCACTTAGAGCAGGTGGTTTTATGGCTTTAAGCTTCAAACCCACAGGACAGCAGAGTGCGCCGGCTCCTGGTGGGGGCTTGGAGAGGCTTCCCCTTGTGCATGGCAGCTTTCGCCCCTCTCCTGCAACGGGAGGGGAGCCGGTGCTGTAGCATAGCCCTGGCGAGTGGAGGCACAGGTGGTGGTAATGGCTGTAGTTTCAGGTATCGTCCGCTTTCTCTTGGCTTCCCTTGGGTTGCTCCAAGAGAGGCAGAGGGCAGCAGTCCTCAAGAGCTCTTTAGTGCCCTGAACATACTGGATTTCCCACAGTCAGTGGCAAGGAAAGGAAAAGGGAGGAAGAGAAAGAGAGGGTTAGTACAAGGAAGACCAGAGTGAGAAAGCAGGTAGCAGAAGTGGATCATCCCGACCAGCTAAAGGAAAAGAAGAACGCAAGGGGCTGTCAGCGCTGTCCCATCCCCCCATGGTAGCAGCACGAACGAGGTCCCGACAGCGCCAGTCTCCAGCGAAACCTGGCAGGCAAAGGTCAGCTGGGCAGAACCTGAGCAATGAGACCCAAGCAACGCTGCTGCTCTGGAGCGTCATGCAGCAGGTGACAGCGTGGGAGCACGACTTCCAGCAGAACCAGGCAGCGCAGCAGGGAGAGGGGGACAAAGTGCCCGTGCCACTGTCAGCAGGACAGCCTGCAGACTTACAGCTCGCTGTGCATGCCGCAGTGGCTGGGACATGGCTTACTTCGCATCTGCACATGCTGCAGGAGGTCAGTGGAAGGGGCGCGGGGGCTCTACAGGGCTGCTGGTCTCAGGTCCATAAATTCAGAGTGCTGCCAGGACTGTGCTGGGCAGGCAGGGGCAGGGGTGCTCAGTGATCCTGTTGTAGCAGGCATGGAAGGCCCAGCTGGGCAGCGACACAGGCACTAGGAGGGCTGTCCCTGGGGCTGCTGCCTCCTGTCACTAGAGAATAGCATCTCTGCCGCAGGCCGAACTCTCTGCGGGTACCTGCCTCTGGCACAGGTACAGGGGAAGGACAAGCCTTGTATTCCAGAGACGAGGAAGGGACTTAGCTGTGGACTCTGTTGGTAGCGGAGCTGAGACCAGGAGCGTGCTCCAGGCCCCCTGCACTTACACCACAGGCAACACCAGAGCCCTGCCCCAGCCCAGGATTTGCCTTTGCACCCACAGCAGCTCTGCCACCCACCCCCACTGCACGCCTCTGCTCAGCGATGCCCATTTGGGCTCAGGCTGCCTGCTCCCAGGCAAAGCCTGCCCTAGCCTCCCTCCAAGGCTGTGGCATTCTCTGCCGCTTGGCACAGATGATGCCCCTCGTGAGGCTGGGCCGGTGGTACCCGCTGCGCACACACATCTGCGCACACACCAGAGGGTGGATGGATCCATGGACAGCGAGTCATGCAGTGAAGATGAGATGAGCCACTGGACCGGAGGGAAGGAGAAGGTGCTTTCTTACCAGCTAACCCTCAGAAAGCAGGGCTAACATCCAGGGGGGGAGGATATCCCATCAGGCTGTGCAGGAAATGGCAAAGTCCTGGCAGGCATCCTCCTGGGGAAGACACCAGAGTTTACGCATCTCAGCTGCCACTGGTGCAGACTGAGCAGGCTGTGCCAGCTTCAGGGCATGCTCAGCTCCTTGGGCACCGCTGGCTGGAGCAGGAAAAGGCTTCCCCTCGGATGCAAGAGGAAGGTGCAAGTTGACCCGGGTCAACTTCCAGCAGCTGAAATGGCAAAACCCCGAGAAGCCGGGAGCCTTCTAGGCAGGGAGGAGCTGCGGGGCTGGCGGCACCTTCTGTCTGTGCCTGCTGAAAGCTAGCGCAGCAGCCAGGCAGGGCTTGCCACTGAAAGGGACAGCCTACCCTTATGCGCCGGACAGACCCTCACACTACAGGGCAACTACAGCTAGGAGCTACCTCGCAAATCACAAGGGAATAAAACCCCCAAGCAATTAACTCTTTAAAAATAGAATTTATTACAGCAAGTAACAAGGGAATAAGGTTAAATAAAAATGTGAGAGCTGAGCTGGACCCCTCCCCACTGCCCTGGAGTGCTCCAACAACCCTTGGCCCCCCACACTGGCCA
Organism: Gavialis gangeticus; assembly: GCF_001723915.1. Classification (NCBI taxonomy): domain Eukaryota; kingdom Metazoa; phylum Chordata; order Crocodylia; family Gavialidae; genus Gavialis; species Gavialis gangeticus. The sequence goes on along the minus strand of NW_017729015.1, from coordinate 18,420,000 downwards.
GCGGTCCTAGCCCAGCACTTAAGGCTGCAGCCTCCCAGTGTGACCAGCACCCCCAGCGCCCATCCTGCCCTCACACATGCAGTGTTAATGGCCCCCTTGAAACACAGGAGAGTCCATGCTGATGCATTAGGGGCAGCATGAGGTGAGCTAGAAACAGGTGCCGGGCAGGCAGCTCTGGAGAGTCCCTCTCCCGAGGCAGCGAATGGGGCTAAGATCAGCCTCCGGAGACATGCCAGCCTGCTGCGTGCCTGGGCTGCGGGGCCACCTGCTGGGCTCTGGCAGAAGTTCAACCTCCGGACACTGCACGGGGTGGGGGGCAGTTCTCTTGTGCACCGGGCCCTCAATGGGTTCAGGACCCGTCAGCTCACAGGCCTCGATATGCTGGCCACACAGTCCCTGCCATCAGCAGAGGGAAGCGAGGCAGAGAATGGGAATTCTCAGTGGCAAGAGCACGCACGGCTTGCTTCAATACCAAGATCTCTGCAACAAGCCAGAAACTTGGGAGACAACAAACATCTCGGAGATGGCAGGGGCATGTTCTCTGCCAGCCAGCCGTCCGTGGAGGAACAACCTTCTCCTCAGCTAACGCTTCCCTTGCAGCCCTGCCTGAAGCCCAGGACATGCTGCACGCGCTTTACCCTGGCACTGCGGGGCATGTCCCAAATGCCAACATCTCATGGCTAGTAACACAACACGACTGCGATCAGTGCTGGCACCCAGAGGGGAAAAGGGGACGGCTGACCTCTGAGAAACCCATGGTGGGGGCATGTGTCTGGCCTGCCTCAAGCAATTAGGTAGCCCAGAGACCTGCTCAGACCCTCACAGCCGGAGCATCCCAGCAGCAGCACAGCCCCTTCCACACAAGCCAGCTTTACTTATGTCGGCAGGGAAGGAAGAAAAGGGTCAGGGTCCAGACCAGCTAACACCAACCCTGCCTGGTGCTAGGGCTCCCTACTACCACCTGTACCCAGATACAAAACACACTGGTAAAAACTCTATGAATTGTGCAAAAATACCCAGCAACTTTTAATGATGCATACCACTAACAAGTCAGACTCACGCCCCAGCCTGGCTAACCCATGGACACACTGGCACCAAGGAGCCCAGGAGGCATGATGCATGGCTTCCACAGCTGGCAGGAGGGCAGAGGAGCTCAGAGCAGGGCTGGACTCCGAAGGGGCCATCCCAGGGCTGGCAACCCGCAGCCAGAGCATAGCCTGATGCTGATGGACACCAGCATTTGCTGGTCCTGCAACATAACCCTGGTCAGGATGGCCACGTCTCTCAGCAGTCTGCTCCCTGATGCTGCCGTGAAACTGCTTAGGCTCTCCTGGCCACGTGGTGCTGCCCAGACATCCAGCAGTGACCACAGAAGGGCAACGCCCTGGGAAGCACCAAGTGCTGCACTTTGTTCTAGTCATCGCCAAGCTCAGGGGCACCCCTGGTGCTGCCCCTGTCCCTGCATGTCCCCGTCATTGGCTAACAGAGCTCTGGAAGCAAAGAGTGGGCCAGCCTGTCTTGCAAGCTGGTGAGAGCTCCCCCATCTGCTGGGAACAGCCATCCGGTTGCTGGCGAGGAAAAGCCAGGCCCTGAGTAGGGCCTGATGGCACCGCAGCTTATGACGCACAGAGCTGCCCTTGGCAACACTGGGGCACTGGCAGAGAGAACGGGCAATCCTGCCACTTCCAACTTTCACCAGCCCAGGAAGCAAACCCCCAGCTACAGCGGAAACCCAAGGAGCTGGGCTGTTGGCTGAGCTCATTTCACCCCCGGTCCACGCACGAGACACTGTTGCCCACTTGGCAGTGCTGGTGGGGGAGGTGGCAGCTCTCTGGCACAACCACCCCAAGCCTGGGTCTTCCCAAGACCTCCTCCATCCTTGGAGGACAGGGGTTTGCTTACCAATGCCAATACAGCGGAGAGTCCATGGGGGGCCCATTATCACAGTGAAACAAAACAATAAATACATTTAAAAAAAGAAGGCAACGTATGGCTCGACTGAGTCTTTGGCAGCTCTGCATCACAGGGCTGTGCTGCCTGAGGCCAGGGAGGCAGTAACAGGGAAGGTACTGGCTGGAGCTAGGCACAGGCATGACAGGCACAGGCTAGAGCACAGCACCGCTAGGGAATGCCTCCTACCATGCTGGTGTCACTTTTGGCTCCAAAGGAGGGGACCTCACTCTTGGGACTGGATGGAGTCCCGACGTCCGGCTGGATAAATCCTCTTCTGTCTATTAAACTAGAAGACAAGAAGGGAGGAGTTAATCCCAAGCTCATCAAAGAACCAGTGCCAGGAGTTGCATCTTAGTGACCAGAGCTGCTATGGAAGCAGCCAGCCAGCACCCAACCCTGGGGGATTTTGGACCCTCATTGCATTCCAGCATTAGCACGTTAGAGCTGTCTGCTAGCACCACGCAGCGGGTTCAACTCAGCCCATAGGATCCTGCCACCTTGCACAGAGTCAGGGCAGGGAGCCAACCCTGCACCAGGACAGCAGCTGCCCACGCCCACAGCTATGCTCCAAAACACACTGAAACCTTAAAACCACAAGAGACTGACAAAGCAACATGTGCCCATCCAGCCATGGAAAGGCAGGGCCCTCAGGAGGCCACCCCTATCCAAGCCAGCCTGTCTTACCTAGTCCTGAACTGCACGAGCAAACCTCATCCAGGTAACACCCCTAATTTCCTGCCAGTGGAAGAAATTCAGTTTCAAGGGATCCCCTACAGCAGTCAGCTGGCTAAGAGCTGTACATCCCTGCAAGGAGTAAGATCCAACAACCAAGCACAAGATACAAGCCTGGAATCTGCCCAGCAACATCCTCCTGACTAATGCTTTGGATGGACTTGGAGTCATAGCTGCCAGGACCACTGAGCCCAAGAAGACCGGGCAGCAGGGAAATGACACACCTGAGGTTGCACAAATCACCATTTGTTTGGAAAGATCAGCCAGTCAAAGTCAACACTTTGAAACAGTGAACATGAGGGCCAGGGCCCTCTGCCATGCCGGGGCCTGCAGAAGCCAGCACCCCTGGGGCTGGTTTCACTGGCCAGTGCAAGTCAGCAGCAGTGATGCAGAAACCCGAGATGTCTGGCATTCTTCCTGCTATAACGGGAACTGTGGGCCCAACTGTTGGGGGGAACTAGACATTTCCAGGAAATTGCAGCATTGCTGGAAGGCCACAGTGGCCAAGCCACCTGCAACTTGCCACCAGGTCGAGGACTCCAGTTTGTCACACAGCAGCACCCCTCCTCTCCGGAAGGGCAGGGGTGCCCGCAGTCTGGCACATGCTCTCTGGCTTCATCTATGCAACAGCTGCCAGAGTCACTGCAGGAGTGATTGCAGCCTCTCCAGCTATGCCTGGCAGAAAGGGGGTGGCCAAGTGAAAAGCTGGGCTGGCATCCCAGGGTGGAAGGTACCGACCCAAAAGCCTCTCTGATGCTTATTTCTCACCACTGACCTATTGGGAACGTCAGGTCTGATCCCACCCAGACAGCCTGGTGGCTGTAGCAGGGGCACATGCAGCGAGACCCCTCCAAAGGAGGGGTGGGCGGTAGCTAAGGCGGCTCCCAAGCCTTTTGTGATCAACACCATGCAGCTGTTAGAAAAAACTAAGAATCCTCTTTAACCACAGCGCCTGCTCCTGTCACGTGCTCCACCTTCACCCTGGTCTGACAGTAACATTTCGATAGCTCTGTCACCACAGAGCTTCCAGCGTCAGGACTTGAACGATTTGCACTAACAAGTAGAGCTGATTTGTGCAGCCCCCTGCAGCCTCTCTGCCAAGAAACGTTCAGGCATCATGGCACCGGCTTTTAACACTGCAGAAAGGAAAGGCGCTGACCCAGGAAATATATGTCTAGTAGCTGCCTACTGCATGCTCCCACCCAGGCTGCACCACGGGGAAATCCCAGCCACGCTGCTCACACCAGGACAGGAGGGTAGAAGTAGCCTCAGCCAGCAGGTTTCAGAGGAGGGCGAAGAAGTCTGCTGGCACCCACATGTGCATGTTCACCTGACCTTCCCCTGAGCCTCAAACTGGTCACCTCACCCCTCTGGAGGCTGCATCATAGCAGCCCCTACCCCATCTGCAACCAGGCCTCCTGGGCACCAGCATGAGCTTGCCCCTCCTCAGCTTCCACATGTGGCCCCAGGTGTAAGTGCCAGCTGCCAGGAGCAAGCCCAGAGACAGCGACACGAAGCCCTTACCTGGGGTGGAAGGGTCCACACAGCACCGCGCAGCAGTTTGTGAGGATGCTTTTATGGCTGTAGGGATTGGCAAACTCTGAGCCCCTCTTATTTGACCACGACCCTTTGATCTGCAATCAAAAGGACAGGCCCAGGTTAGGATGTGGGGGCCAACCACCAGGATGGGTTCGTGCTCTCCGCACCAACTGCTGCCAGGGTGCAGGGGAGGGCATCTCCTGAACCGTCCATGCCCCACTCAAGAAGCCCAGGCTGGCGATGACAGAAGGGCTCCAGGACCAGGCATGGCAACACAGAGGAGCAGGGCTCTTCCCTTTCCTAGACAGACAGGCTAGGAGAAACCACACTGCATATGGGATGCGAGGATGGATCCCTCTGCAGAGCCCTCTGGCTGCCTTTCCTCAGCTCCCTGCGTCTCCACAGCAAGCAGCTTTCCTGTCGTTGCCCACACGTAGTCTCAGACAGCCAGACCCTCCCTGCACTGCGGCCCATGCATCACACCGACACGTGGCTGGGGCCCTTGCTTCCATCACTTCCTGTTAGTCTTGCTCAGACTGAGACCTCTCCAGGGCAGGGGCATACTTCTGTACAGCACCTAGCGCACATAGCTAGGGCAGCTCCCAGGCTGCTCAGCTGATGGGAGGATGTCCTTGCCATCCTGAGCAGCCTGCAGGAGGGCACGCTATCATTCTGGACTCTCAGACACTGAAGCCGTGGAAGTTGGGGTGGGCCAGAACCAGGGTGCGGGGATTTACAAGCCACATTCGCACTTCCTCCCCAGCTGCCATGCGGAACCAGCAGTGCGAGCAATGCAGCGGGGAGCAACGGACCGTGCACCAGGGCTCGGCTCTGTGCTCAGCCCCGCGCAGGGCCCTCTGTTGACCTAGCAGGACCCCAGCTGCAGGGCTGAAGGCAGGAGGAGGAAGCCATGCCCTCCATTCACTCTGCAGCCACGCTCGTGTGTCTGACAGCAAGGGATATGAGTCTTCCTAACAATGGCTGCTGAGCCTCTTGAAGCCAACAGCTGTTCTGTCTGAGACAGAGCCAGTCTACCTTAGCCAGGCACCTGCATGGTCCTGTTGCTACAGCTTCTGAGCATGCCCCCGTCTTTCATGTATTTCTTTCCACAGCACCCTCGTGCACTCCACCCTTTACAGAGGAGGAACTGAGACAGACTGAGGGACTTTCCCACCATCAGAGAAAGTCCATGGCAAGGAAGGGCTGACCCAAGACCTCGGGAGTCGGAGCCTAACACCCAAAGCCCTCTCCTGGCCTGCCCCTCTGCTGTTCAGCTCCCCACCGCAGCAAAAGGCATGTCTGGAAAGCAAGTCTAGTTTCAAGCCAACACATTTTAAACCAAATGGAATTTTAAAACCAATTTCCTGGCTGGTACAGTCATGTTCAAAGCCATGGTGGGGGGTCCAGCTCAAAGGCTGCAGTGTACTAGCCCTTGGGTCAGCCTCAGCACAAACCCTATGTGCTGCTCTCTCTGGCATGCCCTGTACCCCCCCTCCCCCCAGCTGCGACTCCCTACCCTACTACCTGAACCACAACGCAAACCCCCGTGGCCTAAAGCTGACTATTTGCTTTGTAATCATCATCCACTGTTAAGGTAACCCCCGCCGGCCGCGCTGCTGCAAGGTGGGCCACCAACAGATGAGCAGATCCCCTCTTTGCTGCCTAGAAAGCAACGGAGTGCAAGCTCCGAGGTGGCGCTCACAGCCGTTTGGTCCCTCTGCCAAGACGTGGTGCACACAGTACTTACGTCTTCGTTTGTTGTCAGGTTGGAGGCGACTAGGTAAGTGTGAAAACCTGAGAGGCCCAAAATAGACCAGACTGAGAAAAAACAGATCACCAGCTCCAGCACAGTGGGAAGAGTCAAGGAAACCCCAGGCTTGAACCCATACAGCAGGGAGAGCCCTGTGGTCTGACTACAGGAGAGCCTCATGCTAGAGATGCTGTCTGTGGAGAGGCACACAAGGCCGTGACATGCCCAACAGGGGCTGGATGGGAGGCTTGGAGAATGCGCATCCTAACCCCGAGGGAAAGCACCTGTCCTGCCCTAGCACAGAGAATGTATCTCCTTAGCACAGAGAAGGCAGGCAGGTCCCTTCCCCTCACTGCCAGTGCGGCTCCAGGAACGCCCACCTGGGCACAGCTCACTGCAGCCAGTTCAGGGATATCCCCTGCTTTTCCCTGTATCCCCTCCCATGCCAGAAGCCAGCTTGCCTCCCAAACCCAAGTCAACGGTGAGCGGCTGTGTGCTGAACCCAGGGTCTCACTAGCTACGCAGACAGAGAAGCCTGCCCTCTGCCTCCCAGGAGGAAGGAGATGACATCAACAAAGATTTGGAAGGTACATTGAGGTGCCCTGATGGAAAGGCTTACAGCATGTTGTAGGTGAGTGCGACCCTCCCCAGATCACTACAGCTTTAGGGTTCTTCCCCAGCACCCTGCCCGATCCAGGACCATGTCAATATGCAAAGAGGAGACTAGCCCAAAAAGACACAGGCACCAAAGGATATCTGGCTGGTGTTGCCTTCAGAGTGTCGAGGAATCCTTGTCTCTGAGAGCCTGTGAATTGAACGGGACAAAGCACTAAGTTCAAGGAAGCAGCTTCCAACGTCCAGCCATCCTGTTCTGCCTTAGGGTACATGCCCATCCCAAGAGGCTTCACAGATCTGCCCAGCCAGCTACAAAGCTTCAGCCACATAAAGCCTCTGAGAAATGCTGGGCTGCAGCATGTGCTCAACAAGGTTTGGGACTAAATGAGGTCAGGCCTAGACATGAATAGCAGATGCAGGGTGCGTGTGTACACACAGACCCACCCTCCAACTCACTGCAGCCCCAACATGAACTTATTTGCTATACAGATCCACAACACAATCACCAA
>NW_017729015.1:18402111-18407902 GCF_001723915.1 Gavialis gangeticus | reverse complement strand
ATAAATTGGAAAGATCACGCTTGGAAAATGAGCTAAAAAAAACCACTGTAAACAGTGAGTACGCTGACAGCTATTTGAAGGAATAGCTTCCTTCCCTCCACCACTCCATAGATCGTATGTCCTGAACTGTGCACACACACACGCTCACAAACTCACACACACGCAATCACCAAACTCACAAGGTTTAGGGGTTTACAGCTCACTGCAACCCTCAATCTGGTTCACCCAGGTGATGGAGCGGCAGAAGACCCGGTATCAAGCTAGTAATCGCTTCAGCCACCCCCACCTTGTCTGACATGACCTAAGAAGCTGCTTTTCAGCATATGCTAAATCAGGTGCCCACAGCAAAGGCTCCTAGGAGCGGGGCATGCAGTACTTACGCAGAGTGATGTGGGTGATGACACAAGCAAAGATGAAGGCCGTCAGGAAGGAGAGGGAGAGGATGAAGGCGTAGAAGTAGCGGTAGTTGCGCTTCCCCACGCAGTTGCCCACCCAGGGGCAGTGGTGATCAAACCTTTCTGAAACCAGAGAGGGAATGACATTAGGGATCCACGTCCCACGCACCAGCTGAGCGCCAAACCTTTAGCAGAGCCTCTGTGAATCCAGGGGCTACAAGCAACCCTTTGCCACCTACTCAATCCTAAGCTTTAAGTCCAGAACATACTAACAAAGGACACTCTCACTGAACTGATACAGGGCTCTGCAGCCCATGCACCTTTAAGGTCCATTAACTGGAAAGGGATCTCAGCCGGAAGCCCTTCGCTCTGAATATTGGTTTAGGCAGCTACTGTCACTCAGAGCATCTGTAGCTGCTGCAATGGAAACAAAGAGCGTAATTCTGTTCTAATTTGTTTGTTTTGTGCCTCCGGCAGCACTGAGTGTGCTCAGCTCCACCAGTCCCGGTGCGTCAGGCAGCTTCCTCCGCTTGTGCAAAGAAGAAAAGCATCTTCAAACATCAGGAAAATCACATTGCAAAGCCTCAAATGTTGGTTGGGATTCCAAGAGGGGTGGTCTGCACAGAGACCCTTCTGCCTTTCCAGAAGGAGCTAGATCTCAGGGGGGCTGAGGTGCCTGCAGCAGCAGTGCTGGTGACACTAACACACACACATCACTACCACCACTGAAATGCTATACCACTCCTCTGGTACAAGACTACTGGCTCCTACACTGCCCATGACCACACTACACAAAACAGACTTCTGGGGTGCACGCACACACGCACGCACGCACGCACGCACGCACGCACGCACTCTGAAATGCTGTACCACTCCTCTGCTGGGGCTGAGAGGGGAACTGAGAACACGGGGAGCTGAATGGGAATCTCCCAAGGCACAAGCTTGCAGTCTTGCTCCAGCAAAAACAGACCAGATCCATGATGGGGTCAGGCTGCATCTCAGCAGCATATATGTTCTGCTGAGGAGTTGCTCCAGAAGGGCCTAAAGAGGACAGACACAGAGTCCTGAATGGCCAGAAATGGCTCCCAGAAGCATGCCGGGTTCTGCTGCAGGGCTCCGAGCACAACAGCTTACTGTGCCGTGCAGTAGATGTATCCCCTTCCGTAGAACTGCCTCCTGCCAACCATCGGCTTCTCAAACACTCTGCTGGCACCCGCCCCCCTTTTAGACAGGGGGCTGGAGATCTGGGGACAGCCCCTAGGTCGGTAGGTCCATCTGCTCCCAAGCCACTGGAGCTACAACGGGGAGGGCTGGATCGGGAGCCGGCATTCGAACAGGGCTCCTGCAGACTTGCCATTCGCCTCAGTTTCATCTATGTTCTGCAGTTCTGCCAGCCAAGCTGCGCCAGACAGGAGTGGGGAAGACCACGGCCCGTGGCTGGCAAACCCCAGTGGGGGACACAGCCCTGGGAGGAGGCGGCTTCTGCCATTGGGGGAGCGGCTGTAACGGGTGGCAGGAAAGCTCCTGCAGACAGCAGAGCTGTGTCCACACTGGGCCCTGGTGCCGCAGTGCAGGTATGGGCAGCTCTAACAGGGACCAGCCCACACGCTCCACAGCCCTGCCAACTTTGTAAGTCAGTTCTTTAGACTCTAGCCTAGGCCAAGGACTTCCCTGCCACACACCCAGATCCCACTCTCACCCCATACCTGGGGAGGGGGGTGGAATATACCCACAACTTCTTGCAATCTCCAACTTTCTCCCCTCCAGAGGAGGGCAGAAGGGCGAAGACGGGAGGCTGGCTGTGCCCTCTCCTTCACTGTAGCCAAGCAGTGGTTGAGAGAACAGGGTAGCACTTTACAGAGAGATGCTGGGAGGTGAGTTTAAGCAAGAGGTGGGACTGTACTGGTGAAACCCTTCCTACCTGGCACCACTGTTAGCATGCTGTACCCTGGCCTGGCACTGTATGCATGCGAGGCCAGGCGGAGGTGGGAGAGACCCCCTCCTAAACTGTTATTTTTCTTTCCAAGTCTCTTGAGATGAAGCAGGAAAGCCTTTGCTCAAGGGCCTTAACTTCCAGTTCCCCGGTCGGGGTCACTGCACCCCTGGCAGATTCACAAGCCCCACAGAAATTCTTTCCTATGAGCTTTTCTAGGAGTGGGCTAGTGGACCCCAAGAGCCTGAGACCTGTTGGACTGCTCCCTATGCCCAATCCCCTCGAGGGGGCATGCCCAGTCTCCACCCCTGGACTTACCTACGCAGTTATCGCAGACGCTGCAGTGGGAGGTCCTGGGGGGCCGGAACATTTTGCAGGTGTAGCAGTACTTCAGTTTCACCACGTACTTGTTTATGACCACTTCCATCGTGCGGGCGGGCGGGCGGTAGGTGGAGGTGCCCATGCTATCTGCAGAGCAGAGAGGAGGGCACAAGCAGGCTTATGCAAGGGAAACCCAGGTCTGCTGGACGCTCGGGGGGCTTCCCACCTCCTCGGGTCGGGCTGTACCGCGCATGTTGAATCCCACCCCAGTCTGGAAGCCGAAGTGCTATAGAAATAATGAGTGTCTGGCAGCTGTGCCTAGTAGCGCCAACACTGCTCTGTGCCACGGGGGAAGAAAGTGGGGCTAACACCTCCTGACCAGAGGAAGTAGCACCGTACATGAGAGCACACAAGACTTTGACAACGGTCCGTGAAGCACAGCTACGGATGCCAGGAAATGGCCACCTCAGACAAGTGCAATCTGCAGCGTCCCCGGCTGCTGCCAGCAAGGACCTGGCACCAGCAGCACAGCTACGGCGAGGGAAGAACGGGTACTGCCCTGGGGATCTGGGGGCAAGGTGGCCGGTGGATCTTTTGGCTGGGACTGTTGGTAGAAGAGTTCGCTCCCACCAGCTCCTGAGTTTGGGGAATTTTAAGGACACGGCAAGATGGATTTGCACGCGCTGGCACCCGATGAATTCCAGGCCTGTCGCCAAAGGTCCCCAATCTCAGCACGGCAGCGGTGGTGCGCGGAGGAGGGCTTTGGAAACGCACGTCACTTGAAAGAAAAAAAAGCACTGCCTGGAGATCACAGCAAGGAGCACATGACACAAGCAGTTACCAGGGCTTCAAAACCACGGATCTGACCATTTCAGGCCCGTTAAGGGGAAAAACAGCACATTGTATTAAGAGTGGCAGCTGATACGGCAGGCAGCACCTAGCAGTAGGTATTTTTAAACAGCAAGCGAAACAGCCCAAGATAACCATTTTGTGGGTGTCTGAAAGCTGGCGGCCCTAAATTATTCTCCTACGGCCGCTTTCAGGGATGACAGATTTTAGAAGTCTCACAGTAGCTTTGTTTGCACGCCTGTAACCCAGGGGAAGGCGCACGGGCCTGTGACAGCCATCACAAGGACAGACGTGCACTCTGCTACTATACCAACCCTCATCCCCTCCTAAAGCACAGGCCACGGATACTGGGCCTGTAGGCAGAGCTGGCCAGTGGCAAGTCACGACCCTCCAAAGCACCAACGCCTGAAGTCATTATTCCAAACCCTAACATCATTCATCTGCAAAATAAAACGATAATCCCTTCACGTGAATTACTACCTTTGCTGCAGAACTTAACACTGGGCACCCCGACAACTCGGCTGGCTTGGCATTAAGGACGTGGTGTGACGGAGGGCCAGGTCCCTCAGACCAAGGCTACACAGCGGTTACAGGGATCAGGGAGCTCGCGAGAGGGGGACACGCGGGGAGTGGGTGGTGCGCAGCAACAGATGGCAAGTGGGGGCTGAGCACAGCGCTCTGCCAGCGCTGGGGGATGTTCTTCGTTTACACGGAGGCTGGGCTGTTCAGAGCTGCCGAAGGGAGTTAAGTGCCCAAGTCTCCCTGGAACTGAACAGGAGCGGGCACGGGACTGGCCCGCGTCTGGGTGGACTTGGGTACTCGCGGGAACCTCACAGACAACAAGGCAGCAGGGTCAGTAGAGAACACCGTGCCTGCTTCCTGCTTCTACAGCCGAGCCCGCACGCAGCAAGCTGGACAAACCGGCAGGGAGGAGGGGACTCGAGCCCAGCCCACAACTGTGGGATCAGTCCCACTGTCTGCACAGCATCCACAACAAATCCCCACTCCTGGTACCACGAGCAGGTCTGTAGCTGGCCCAGGAGTCTGCAGGAGCCTCTCTGCTCCTTGGCGCAACCCCTGCAGAGGTGGCCCGGAGCCTGACACCCCTCCTTCCCCACCCTGGAGCTCAGAGAGTGGCCTGTGGCTGCCTCCACGTTGTCCCGGGAAGGCCACAGGCAACACCCGGGAAGCGCCGGGAGGGATCAAAGCGTTAAGTGGCTCTCAATCACGCTGCAGCCTCCTGCATGATTTTACAAGCCAGGTGACTGGTCCCGAAACATGGAAGGGGAACGGAAATGGCAATATGCCGAATGGCCCGAGAAAGCAATACAGCTCAGCTCCGCGCCCCTGTGCACTGGCCTGCAACTGGACGGGCCAAACAGACATGCGGACACAGACAGGTATTTTCTGGAGCGCGTTGGACATGCGTAGCAAGTGTCCCCGCCGATTCAGCCGAGCCACTGACCGTGAATACAGGCCGCCTGCTTTCTAGTTGGGATCTTTGGCTCCTGGGCGAACCAGCAGCAACGGGACGGGAAGAGGTCGCAACCCCCCGCGTGCTCACAACAGACTTAGACGAGGCTCTGGGGTGCATCACCTGGCACGCGGCGCCACCTCCACCACACGCCAGCTGCACGCCCAGCCTCCATCCCAGCCTCCTCTCCCACGGGGCCCACGTGAAGCCCAGCAGGGCTGAAGCGACCTGGCCCCTTGGGATCAGGCCAGCCGGGCTACCACACACGCACCCCGAGCAGCCGAAGGCCTGGTCCTTCACCTCCTAAGAGCGTTGCCAACGTAATCAGTGCGCGAGGAGGCTGGCATCGCACCCGTGTCGCAGACAGGGAAGCCCAGGCGGCAGCGACCCCACTTCCCGAAGCCACCGAGAAGGAGCCCAACGGCTCAGGACCCCTTTCCTCCCCCCTTCCCCCTCCGGAGCGCGCGGGGTCCTGGGGCGAGGCCGAGCCAGGCCCGGCCCCGGGGAGCCTCACCGATGCGCTTCTCCAGGTCGGCGGCCTCGCCGGGGGTGGCTCGCGGCAGGATGCCCGGGTCCCTGAAGCTGGTCTGCAGCAGGCAGCTGAGGACGAAGAGCAGGAGCAGGGCGGCGATGGCGGGGATGGCCGGGGTCAGGTGGCGGGCCAGGAAGGGGCAGCTGCGAAGAGGGGAGAGAGGCGGGTTAGGGCCGGGCCGGGCCGGGCCGGGCCGGGGCCGGGCTCGCGGCGGGCCGGACTCACTCGAAGGCGAAGAAGAGGGCGCTGGTGGCCAGGACGAGGCCGAGCGTGAGCGCGAAGACGCC
>NW_017729015.1:18400839-18401681 GCF_001723915.1 Gavialis gangeticus | reverse complement strand
GCCTCCGGCACCTCCCCACGGCCGGGGCTGTCCTCCTCGCCGAGCCCCGCGGCGCCCGCCCCGCTCCCGGTCTCGGGCCTCTCTGCGGCAGACTCCTGCGCACCCGCCGCGGCCCTCCGCCGCGCTCCCCGCAAAGGCCGCATCCTTTCCTGAGGTAACAAACCCCCGGCGACTTTATCTCCGCCGCGTAGTATTTTCTAAACCCTCCTCACGTCCCTCCTCCAGCCTGTCTTCCGCGCCGAGCAGAGCGCCTTCAGCCTCGGCCCGGCGCCCTCCCTGGCCCGGCCCCGTAGACGTTGGGCTCAGAAGGGACCTCAGTGGGCCGCCGAGTCCGGCCCTGCCCGGGGCAGCACCGAGCGCTCGGCCAGCCTCCTCTGGAAGACCCGGGTCGGGCTCGGACGCCCGGTCCAGATCCTGGCAGCCCTGGCCCCGCAGCTCTCCGCACCGTCCATCCTCAGTCTTCTCCGTCGACGTGTGGCCATTGCTCCGGATTACCCCAAGGGGTGCCCCATTCCCCGCTGCATCCCCCATGAACGCTACTTCTCTTCCCCTTCTGAAGCGCGGGGACGGGGCTGGGCGCACGCTTCCCGGGGCAGCTGCCCTATCGAGTCGTAAAGGGGCAGGATGACACTTCCTTTTATTAACCGTGCCCTTCCTCCTCATCCCACAGGCCGCCAGGCGCTTTGTTCTCCACCGTTCGTCTCTCACTTGCAGCCTCCAGCATTTAAGTTTACGACAGAATTTGTTGGTTCCCAAATGCCCGACTTCACATCCCACAATGCGAGATTTCATCCCACCTTCAAAGCTACCCGCTTCGTCCTCTTCTGTCCCAGCCTCAGCCC
>NW_017729015.1:18392190-18395839 GCF_001723915.1 Gavialis gangeticus | reverse complement strand
ACCGTTCGTCTCTCACTTGCAGCCTCCAGCATTTAAGTTTACGACAGAATTTGTTGGTTCCCAAATGCCCGACTTCACATCCCACAATGCGAGATTTCATCCCACCTTCAAAGCTACCCGCTTCGTCCTCTTCTGTCCCAGCCTCAGCCCCCTCGTACCACACACCGTAGCTAGGCTTTAAAAGCCACGTGCACAACTGTACAATGGCTTTGAAGCTCTAACATCATATAACCCCTGTACTATTTACAGACCAGCTAACAGTAACTTCTCCAAACCATCACCGTCCAAAGCAAGCAAACGCCAAGTGGTCTGCGGGGAATGATTTCATTCTCTAAATGTCTGAAGTCGATTTAGTGCTGGTGAGGGCAGCCCGGCACTGAAACCCCTCTGTTTATAGGCACAAGTTCCCCTTAAACCCACCACAACCCGTCTCCCCTAGAGGGGCCGCCTACAAGCACAAGGACAGCTCAGTCTGCGCGGGGGCCTCTCAGGGGAAGAAGTGGGCGCCTGAAAACAGGCCGAGGTCGTGGTCATGTTACCCGAGCCACCAAATGGTTCTGGAAGAAGCCCAAGATAGACTAGATAGGTCGCGGGACACGTGCCAAGGCCAGAGGGCCCAACTGCGGAGAAACGCAGCAGGAGCGCTGGGCCACAGATGTGAAGTGCCGCTGTCGCAGCTCCTTCCGCCTCCCAGCTGGCACGCGACCCAGCAAGCGTACTAGCGGAGCGCAGGCTAAGCAGCCGATTCCCTGCCTGCTTTGAGCTGCACCCTGATGTTACCGCGGTTCCTGTTTCTGGCTGGCAGTCTCCCTTTGGTGTTTTCACGCTCCCTCAGGGATGCAGGCACAGCCACACGAGACTAATGAAGAATTCAGCTCTTCAGCCCAAATTTAAATGGGCCCAGCAGGGCCAGGCGAGAAGAGCCAGGCAGTGTGCATGGAAGCAGGTTTTGGCATTTTGTGTTTTCACACCTCGGCACAGTCACAGTGGAGGATGTGATGAGAGCACTTGCTGGGGTAGTCTGGAAGGGAGAACAGGCTTGGAAAGGCTGGTCACCAAGGGATCTGCTCCCAGCAAACAAAGTGGCCTGGGCCTGACTCCCCCCTCCCCTCCACAGTGGTAACCCCCAGGGCCAGATCAGCCTTAACTACAGAAGTGGCTGAAGCCCAGGAAGAATCGGTCTGTGGAGGCATTTGTGCCCTGGGACAGTATCACCCAGCAGTCAGGGCCCCACATTCAGGCCCAAGTTTCTGTAGTTTAATGGAAGAGTAGCCCAATAAAGCATATTACTACTCAAGGAAACAAGTGCAACTTGGATACTCAAATGTGTTCTGTTTGAGTCATGTTTGGCACCCATAAGCAATACAATGATTGCCCCACAGCCTTAACATGAAAAGGGATTGCTGTCTCACAGGGAGCCAGGGGGAGAACTCAAAAGGCCTTGCTCTAAGACTGCATGGTTTCTAGCAGGGAGAAATGGCTATTTCTTTCCCTTGATGTCCAGCTGCCCTGCCCCTGCCTGGACTGTCCCTATCGCATGGCTTCTCTTCCTCCCTGCTGGGGCTCTAAGATTTCCCAGGTGAGAGACGCCCTTTCACAAAGAAAAAAACCCTCTGACTGGTCCAAAATCCACAAGGCGTACTAACAATACTCATACGCCATCAGTAAATCTCCACTCGCACCCTCTTGAGAACCTGTGAGCTGCAGTACCCTAGTCCCTTTGGTGGCATCTCCCCTGAGGATCACTCGAGTGTCTCCTTCACATCAGCCGTTGCATGCAACACACAAAGGGAGTCCCCAGAGCACTAGGCCAGAGAGAACAAGACATTCCTGGGCAGGGGGAAAGCGTCTCACTTGGAGATGAAGGCTGCTTCCTTGAGTTTCTCAGGATCTTTATTTTGTAGGCAGACACGCCGGCTGTAGGCTCCTCGGACAGCAGTGGGCTTCCCACTCGTTTCATCAGATACTTATTCATCGTGGTAAAGTGCTTCACGGAAGATGTAAGAATTAAAGCCACGTTACCTGCCCCAGAGAGTTTACAGACCAGATTTTGGCCATGAGATGAGCGGTGAAAATGACAATGGAGAGAAAGGAGGGCTGGAATAAGGATGGACTGGGGTTACAAAAAGGAGCACAGCTGTTTGAGGAACATGCATGTACTGGTGGCTCTGTGCAACTTTGTACGCAACGAAGACAATAGCATCAGTTCCCTTACGTCAAGGTTAAAAGCGAGTCACAACTCTGAGCAGCGATTCTGCTCCTCTTGGGAAGTCGGTCCCAAATGCACATGCACACACGATCTCTAGCTACGTCCAAGGCAAGAAGTTGCAATGCAGAATCAGTCCCAGCAGCCAGAAGGACAGGAAGTACCCCAGAACACATTTGGTCAAAGCAGTATTCCTTCTGTAATTCAGCAATAATCGTGGAAGGGGGTTTTCAGAAACCCCTGTTCCAAACAACCCCAGAAGAGCGCTGCCTAGAGGGGGCCACTCAGAGAGGGAAGCTGCAGTCTGGGTGGGATCCCCTTCTCGCCACAGCAAAGCGTTGCTGTCCTGGAGCAGGTAAGCAGAGAACCAGTACAGCACCGGGGAGGACGAGCCTAGGAGCCGCGTTAGGACCTGAGAACGACAAGTGGAATAAGGAATCGCACTAATTACAGGCCTGTGAATCCAGCCACCCTCCATTGCGAAGAAGGAAAGGGACAATCTGTCTCAGACTACTGGTCAGTTGGAATGAAATACTGCCCTACTCCATGGTGCTAGAATTTATTATGCTCAGGGCAAAATGCGTCTCAGCTCAGAGTTACCCAACAAAGACAGCTGGGGAAGCAGCCAAGTAACCTCTAGATTATAAAAACAGTAACAACCCCAATTCCTCTGGTACTACGCAAAATGTCCACCAAACCATCTCCAAGAGCCCAGTGCCTGAGCAGTGCAGTGGCTAGCGGTTCCCAAGATTTGAATTCTCCTGTCTTTGCCTCAAGAAAAGGAGAAGTCCAACCCTTGGATAACAAGGATATTTCCCATTTATGCAAGGCATCCCATCCTGAAGGATCCCAAGACACGTTACAGATACGATGCATGTTGCATGGGGAAAGCAATGTGGGTAAAATGCCTAGTTTGCCTCCTGGGAAAGATAAGGGACTGCAAATGGCTTACAGAGCTGTGAACAAAGTGCTGGTCGTGGCATCCCTTATCATGTGCGCCCTGCATCATTCCAGACCCCTGAACAGACTGGAGGCCCAGAACCAAACTCATTCTCCACGAGTCTCTAACTGTCGAGCACATGTAGGCACTCACGTCCACAGATGTGCCGGGGACATGCCAGCACCACGGGGTCAGCCCGAGGGGCGGCAGGGCAGCAAGTCCAGAAAACGGAGTCCAGTTTAAGCAGTGAGAGACAGGGCAAAACAAGTGAGCTCTTCCTCCACTTGAGGTTTTGTTTCATGCTTCATGACCCATACCTGGGTTTCCCCCAAGCCGGCTCCTGCAACCGCCTTCCTTGTGTCGGTAGCAGTGTCAGAAGCAGTTCTGAATCAATTCTAGGGACTGGCAAGGGTCTACAGAGCCTTTCATTTCCAGGCCACCATTTCAGATCCCACCCAAATTGGTAGTGGCCCAACATCAGGACCCCCCCCCCCCCCGGGAGC
>NW_017729015.1:18386441-18392179 GCF_001723915.1 Gavialis gangeticus | reverse complement strand
CCCCCCGAGAGCTGATTAGCACCATTTGGCTCAACTGGAGATAAGCATGTTAGAAACATCATCCAGTCGACAGATGGCCTACGAGAAACAAGCTGGTAACCCAGCGTTTCCATCAGCCCTGGCACCTGCCGGCCTCTTTTTGATCAGTCTCAATGACAGACATGACTTAAATGGCTTCAGAAACTGAAGAAATGATCTCTCATCTGGAAGCAGCCCAGACGGGAAAGGCAGAGCTTCCACACAAAAAAGCCTGCGCTGTCCTGGGCCTATCCTGTGGTTAGGGTATCTCAGTCTCCGTGACTATCCATCCACTGCCCTTCCTCAGCACTTATTTTGCTTGAAGAAACAACTCACACATTACCGTGATCATCTTACCTGCACGTGCATGCAGAGGAGTCCAAATACCAAGAGAGTAGTGGCGTGGACCACATATACGAAGACACCAGAGGAGCAAAATCCAACCCCTGGCTTAGCAGCGCCCTCTCCTCCCCTGCTTTTATTCCTTCTTCTCACCAGGCCAAGCGTTAAGCAGTCCTGGAGATTGGCAGTGAGGTAGACGCAGGCAGCCCAAGTGCTCAGCACTGTGATGGGAGCAGCTAGCAGGAAGTTGGGGATCTGTTTCAGCTGAAAGTATCGCAGAAAACCCACGTTCCAGTAAACATCTTGAATGTAAGAATAGATCATAGGAACCCGGTGGGAGCACCACGCAGGTTTCACCCCAGTCATGCCTGCTAGGCGATACCCTTTGTCCACGGCCAGCTGCAACAGCGGCTGGGGAACAGCATGTTCAGGGCTGACATCAGGGTCACAGAATCTCAAGTAAGCATAGAGCTGAAACAAAGCAGGAGATAAAAAGAGGCCAGCACACGTCAGAACTACTGAGGCTGCCAAGCCGAGAAGTTGCCTCCAGACCCAAGCCTGTTTCATGACAGACCCTGCACCAGCTTGGAGCTGGAGGGCAAGGCGTCTGCTCTGGGTATAGAGCAGGAAGCCAGCATTGATCACCCCGTTGGAGCGCACGCCAGCAGCAAAGGAGAAAAGCAGTCCGCTGGTCCAGCTACGCCCCTTCTCCAGCTGCCACATGGCACTGAATGCCAAGAGGGCAAACATGCTTTCCGAGTAGGCGGCTGTCATGAACACATTGGCTGGGGTGAGGCAGAAGAGGATGGCAGACAGGAAGGCTGTCCTGCGACACTGCAGCACCACGCAGCCCAGCTCGTAGAGGACAACAGCTGCCAGAACAGAGAAGAGGGTGTTTAAAAGTACAGCTGACAGGAGCAGGCGACTCCGTAGGCAGAGCAGCCCCTGCAGGGGCCACAGAGCGACCTCTGCCACCACTCGTATGCTCAGGGGGTACACGGGGAAGAAGGCAAAGTTGTGCTCATACACATAGCCATGCTCAGCTACAAACAAGAAGTGCTCTGCATCCCAGTGTGACAAGCCTCCCAACAGCCACTCCAATAGCCAGTCACAGAAGCTGGGCTCAGACAGGCGGGGTGGAGAGAAGGCGTCTGCAGCGTGGTCCGGGATCAGGAGGTTAAACAGAGCCTGGATGAGAGAGGGAGAGAACTGAAACTAGTCATGCCTCGTACTGAAGACAGGGCCAGTGAATGAAGACTTCAGGGGTTCGGGGAGTATTAACACCAATGAGGGAGTACAATGAGGCGCTCAGACATGCAGGGTGAGTATCAGGAAAAGTTTCCGATGGCAAGGTTTGCTGGACTGAAATAGCTCCAGGTGGGGTTCCCAATTGCTTGGGACACCTACATCTGGACTGCACAAAGCTCTGGGAAACACAGAGGGAAAAATCAAAGTCCTGGGTCGGCCCCTGCCTGCAGGCTGGAGCTGAACTAACAGGTCTCTTCTCTAGCACTTGTGTTCCTGCAGCCAGTTATGATGCAGTTTACTCCCGGCTACTCTGGAGCTGATCCTGCTCAACCAAGCACTTCTGTAGCACTGTCCAGCTACGCCAGCTCCTCAAACTGGCGCAGGAGGCTTACCTGGAGCAGAAGTGTCACGGCTCTGCACCACACTGCAAACCGCAGGACTTCTTGAAGGTAGGGCTCTCGTCTTTTCAGCAGCTTCATTCTGACCTCTGTGATGGGTCACTGATGCTTTCCACAGAAGAAATCCTCTCTCCAGTTCTTGAAACCTGAAATAAAGAGACCTGCGATTCTAGAGAGTACTGCTGGGTTAGACCATGGCTGCACGGGACAGAAACCTACTTAATGGCCAATTCTATAACTTTCACGAGCACACGTTTGCAAGCCTACGTGGAACAAGAACTTCCCTTCTGTACGACACTGTGGCCTCAGAGCCAAGCTGCCTCAGCCTACCATGTACGTACAGAAAAAACACCTTCATGGCTTCTTCCCTCTGGACAGACTGAGGGAGAGTGCACAGTCTACTCTGTTAATCCACTTACTGGGCAAGCACACGCATCAAAAGCCTCCTTGGTTGTCACAGTTGAAAAGGCAATGGCTCAAGCCCCAGTTCAGCAAAGCATGTAAAATCCCCTGACTTTTAAACAGACATTTTGTGGAAAGGGGAAGACCTAAAGTAAAGGTTTGCAGTTAAGCACGTGCATACGAGTTTTGCTGGATTTGGCTAGAAAACAGACACAAAGCCTGCTAGCTTCTCTCTTCCCAAAAGGGTGCTCTTATGGCAGGGCTGAAACACAGAGAGCAGCAAGGAAAAGGCTGCAAGGGAAAGCAGACTCCTTCAGGCCTGTCAATCCCACACCTCACTAGCACCAAACTCGCTGCCCATTCCCTCACTTGCCTTCCGCAAGCTTCTCGCACTCAGCGCTCGGGCCCTGCACAGGACAGAAAACTCAATTGACCTGATACGACATTAGAGAGCACTCCTCTCCATGTGTCTCCAACATTTTGGCAGGGGGCCGTACTCACTAGAGTGATGGCATCTGCCCGATTCAAACAAGTCACATATGCTACAGGAACTCTCTACCCCCCCCTCCCCCCCCCGGCCTTAACTGGAGAAAATAAGCCAGTTTGAGGAGGCAACTTCAAGATTTATTCACACCTTGGCACTCTGGACTGACATCTCCAAGGAAGCTGTGATGCCTTCAAATTCTGTGGGCCAGCTACAAAGCAAGCAGCCTCTAGATCCGTTACGCTGTTTTCAATGACACCATGCTTTTTCCCTTGGCCCTGTAGCCCCTGGCTGCTTCTTGCTTTGAAAAACAGAAGCCCCAAGTGTCCCTTAAGTTCTGACAGGATAGCACGGCACGCTCCTGTGCTGGTTCAGTTGTTATAAACCTCCCAGAGAACACTACAAGTACTTCAATTATCATCAATTTGGCCTCAAAGCACCTTGTGGGATGACAGCACTTCTCCACTTCCATTTCACAGGTGGGGAAAACTGAGGAACCTGCCCAAGGATACCCAGCAGGGCCGTGGCAAAACTGAAAACAGAGCCCAAAGTTGCTGACGTCTCGTTCCAGGCTTTAGCCAGTAGATTACAGTTCCTCTTTTCTCACACACCAACACTTTTGATTTTGCTCATGTGTCCCCTTCTTCTGGGCAAAGTAATTAAACCAGGGCGCAGAGTACTAAGTCAGGAAGATGTACTGTTTTTCTCCCAGGCAGAAATGGGGTGCGCTTCAACCCAACTCTAAATCCTACTAAATCTCACAGAACAAAGGCAGCAAAAATAGTCTGAGCACTTTAGATGCTGTAAAAATTCTGCAAAGAATTTGTCAGGAAAGTTCAAATCAAACAGTAAGAAACCTGCTCTTGTCGTACACTGCACACCTGATATCAGAAGTCCAGAAAGAGCTGCAACTCATACCCACCATGTTGGCGGGGAGCACAGGACTGCATGGGACTAGAACGTCTTTCTACAAAAAAGCACCATCACGACCTGCTCACAAAACACCTGGGTAGACAGGACAGGGATAATAAAGAGCAGAGATAGGCTAACAAATCATCATGAAAAGAATTCAGATCTTATACAGAATTCAGGATGCATTTCTCTCTGTGTTTAGTACGTCTAACCAGCCCTGTCTTCAGAATGAATTCTCTTTCCCCAGCCATGAAAACTATGCTATCAAACCAGGCATAAGCACTAATAAAAATGCATGTAAAATAAATCACAGAAATGAAAATATGAATTAGGACAGATCTGTAAAAACCGCGGTGCTCGCTGTTCGCCGCCAGAGGGTAGCAGGCACTCACAACATCGGCACTGTGGCAATCGGGTTCTGCCCACACAGGACTCCTATTTCAGCGTACATATCGAAAACACTTTTAAAGCAGTGATTCAGGCACCTCCGTTTTCTTACAATATTCCTTCAGATGAAAGGAGCACTCAAAGTAAAAAGATACATTTATGAACCATTCTAACCCAAACCTTATACAAGACAAACGAGTTTTAAAAATCCAATGCGCCTTTCATCTCTGCTGCTCACTGTCTGCATTTTTCTCCATAATAAAGGGAGCCTTGTTGGTTTTGCTTTCAGTCCATTTCAGTTCCTGGTACTCAGGCACAAGGCTACAATGTTTCACTGCAGCCTCCACGCTGTTTAAAATCATCCTCTATTTAAACACCGGGACTAAAATTGGGAACAGTTCCACTGCTTATTTGTTTGTACAAAACCAACGCTGGATCGAAATTTACTGTGACATCCTCACTTGCAAACCTGGTATGCTGGACCAAATTTAGAAGTGATTTCATAGGGGCAAATTCATGACTCACAGCCGCGCTGGCAAACACCAGGGTGAAAGGAGCCCAGTGGATCCAGCGCACAGGATTGTGCCCCCTTTTTTTTAGTGCATTTTAAAAAATTGAATGAAAAATCACTTTGCGAAGACACGGTCTCTACCAGAGTCGCTTGTGATTTTCTCTTTGAACTCGCACCGCGTTTTGCTGTCGGGATGGCCCAGCCTGACACAGCCTGCGCCTGTAATTTAAATTAAAATGACAGAGACGAAGCACAAAGATCGTCTCTCCTTGCTGTGGAGATAAGCAGGGCCAGCAATTTGCAGACTCCAGGAGAGGCTGGAACGTGGCCGAAACCCCAAAGAGGAACATTTTTAAGGTGGCAAGACAACAAGCGCCAGTGGGATCAGTCATGGGTGCAGATGCCACACGGCAGAACCTGTTCGGGTTTAAAAGGGCATCCACCTCAACAGGGATGAGTTCAACCATTTCCGCTGAATGCGCCCTTGTTGGCTACGAGTCTCCTGCTGGAGCCACAGCCCCCGGTGCTGCTCAGCACCTCGTTATTTACTCGGGGTCTCATGCCAACGGGCCAGGAAACCATCGCTTCACGGTCCTTTTTTATCCCTCCAAGCAGCAGGCTGGGCCCACGTTTACAGACGACAAACCCCTTTTCCCCCGGCTTTGTTTACCGAAATGGTGGGGTGCACGCGCATACGGGCCGTGTGGCAGATCAAGGAGGGGCGGGAAGCAGAAACCAGAGCAACAGATTGGGCACAAGGGCAGGGAGCAGAGCAGATCAGACACAAAGCAAGGAGCAGAAAGCAAAGCAGCAAATCGGGCATGGGGCGCAGGGCAGGGAGCAGAAAGCAGCACAGGTCAGCGAGCAGAAAACAGAGCTACCGGCTGGGCATGAGACTCAGGGCGGGAAGCAGAAAGCAGAGCAGCAGCTCGGGCCACGAGTAGGGACCAGAAAGCAGAGCGGCAAACCGGGCGGGAAGCAGGAGCGGAAAGCAGAGCAGTAGTTAGGAGGGGCCCCCCGACGGGGGTCTCGGCAC
>NW_017729015.1:18370661-18386412 GCF_001723915.1 Gavialis gangeticus | reverse complement strand
CGGGGCCTGATGGAGCCCCTCCCCTCCCCTCCCCCACCTGAGTGCTCGGCACGGGACTGCGGCTCCGACTCCTTCCCGTGGCCACCCAGGCGCCCCCGTCACTTCCGCCTTCCAGCGAGCACTTCCGGCAGCGGCAGCTGCAAGACAGAAGAAGAAAGGGAGCGCTTCCGGCTGTGCCGCGCGGCGCTTTTGCGCAAGCGTACTGGCGCTGGCTGAGGCCGCCCTCGTGCGTCACCCGGCGGGCGCCATCTTTGTTCAGGGCTGAAGGGCGGGTGCGGCGCCTAGTGGCTTCCACGTGGGGGCGGGGGGAGGCCTGCCAGGCCCGGTGCAGGAAGCGTCCCGCTCCACCTCCGCCGTGAAACACGAGGGTCACGGGCGGGGCCGTGATGGAGCCACTGCAGCGCTGACCTCTGACCCCCGCCCAGGGCCTGGCCCCACGTTTCAGCACATCTCCTCCCACCAAGCCCCGCAGCTGCCAACGCTCCCACCGAGGCCTCTCACCGCACCACGCTGAGCGCCACCCCAACGCTCAGGGACACGCGTTATGAAGCCACCCAAGAGACACAACCGACTGATGCAGGAACGCCGGGGTTCCTTGCCTTGTGCCAACGGCACGTTAGCGAAGACTCCCGAGACGTGGGTGCTGTCGCCCCAGGCCCCGTTGAATTCGCATCCTCCTGCCTCGAGGACGCGCAAGGCCTGGCAAAACACAGACGGTGGCAAGAGTTCAAACAAGTCCATCAACATGAGTTCGAACCAGCCCGAGTCCGTCACCACACTCGCGCTGCCGCTACTCTCAGCAGGCGCCCCCGATGCGGGCTCGTGGGGGTGAATCGCCCTCAGCCCCAAGGTCAAGTCCTCCACTCACGGCCCCGCGCCGTCCAAGAGAGCACCGGACACACACCTTGCGAAACGCAGCAGACTTAGGCTCCGCTCCCAGCACAGCCGCCCGCTTGCCGAGTGACCCCAGCCAGACCTGTGCCTCAGTTTCTCAGTCTGTAAAACGAGCACAGCAGCGCTTACCTTCTCGGTATGGGGCTCCTGGACCCACAGGGGGACGTGCTCCACAGCAGCTCAGGAACGCTGATACTAATAACCCACAGCACACACGGAAATGGGATTTGCTCATGATGTGATATTAGCCACAACACACCACTGAGTAACACACTTGAGCCTTCCGCCATTATGAACTTTACTTACTGGGAAAGGACGGTGGAAGCCTCCACATAGCACAGATGACTGCTGTGTAGGCAAGATCCTATCAAGTTCGGCTTTCTTCCTAAACGAGATCTCATTGTGCTTAACCACAACATTGAAAGTGCCTCAAAAAGCACACTACAGCTTGTTAGGAATGCACTTTACAGGTTTTATTTTTGAGTTAAAAAAAAAAAAATGAGCAAAATCTTGCAGAGATCGAGAGGTTTCTTTCTCCAAGGAAATCCTATAAATGTGTATTTCAAAATGTTCCAGCATTATTTCCTTAATGATACTTAAGATTTCTTGCAAGGACAAGATGATAGGCATTGGCAGTTGCATCCTCAGCGGAGGTTTCACAAAGCTGCTTACAATCTGCCAGTGAGGGAGATGGGAGAAGCAAATGTGCTATGCTGCTTGCAAGAATCTGCACAGCTCCCTGGGTCAAGAAAGGAGGTTGGCTTCAAGGAATATCTGCATAGATTTGGAAGCTGGTGAAACTCCAGTCGTTTTTACATTCTGTGCCTGGCAGTCCGGTGTTGAAGTAGGTTTTGTAAAAAGTCGGGAGAGTGGTTCTTTAAATAGCTCCCAATTACAAATTGGGCACCTTTCGTTCTTGTATTTTTACCTATTTCTCATCTGTGCTCACTTGCACTGTTTTCACAAGATCACACGGCTAAACTCACCTTGTTAGGGACACGATGCTAGGGGACTCCCCCACTCAGGTGCCTGAGTGGGTGCTTATTACCGCTTGTTAACTCTTCTCTACCTCTCCTTAGGTACCGTGAGCTGTGAAACACGTACAGCCACAGAAACATGAACAGAGACAGCCTGCCTGAAGACAAGTTCTTGGACAAATGCTGCTGGAAACTATCATGGTGATCGTGCTGCTGAGGGTCTTTCCATTCAAAAACAAAGAAAAAAAAATCATTTCAGGAGTCAATTCAGAGTTCCCAAGTTTGCCGCAACCTGCTGGAACCAGATGCAGGATTCTCAGTTTGAATTAAAAGCAAAGCTACTAGGACACGTGACATTAACTAAGGGTCCCTGAATTAAGCCACACTCATCTTTATACGTACAAAAGATAACTTTGGGGGCAGGAATGTGTGCTTAATGCCTTGGTGACCACTAGCAATCAGCACACCAGGCTAAAAATACATCCAACTTGATTGAGAGAATTTGGTCCAGTTCTGCACAGCTTGCCTCTCTCAAACAGCAAAGCAGGTCCAAGGCGAGATTTCTTTACTACGAGGTCACTCTGTTGCTACTACGGTCTCCCAAGGAATTGGTTTGGAGGGATTCCCCTCTCCTACCAGCCAAGCAAGAACTGGAATTATAAACACTTTGGGGTTTTGTAGCATCTGTTCATCACCAATAAACATAACCACTGTGGTGCGAGGACTTCCAGAAATTTAAACTGAAAACAAAAATGCCACTGCAGGGCAGAGGGTTTAAAATGGAACTGGGTCTCAAGGGGGAGGACTGGACCAGGCCTAAGAGAGGATTTGATTTCTTGGACAGAAGCAGCATTACATAATGTCATTTGTCCGTTTTCCTTAAAACTCAGTACACATTACTGTTCTGAACCGTTTCCACTACAATGCCAAGATCATTGGCACCAGCGTCATAGCGAACGAAAGTAAAACTCACCCATTTCCCAACCAACCTATTAACGGGCAGATTTTCACGCCCACCCCAAAGGTTACTGTGCTGGATACCGACTGTTGGCTGCTGGCTTGGAGGATGTTTGAGAAGACTGGAAAACCCCTCCCCTTAAGGGAAGTCAGTCTACACAGCGCAGTTCCAAGAAAACCAGACACATGCATGGGGATTTTTTTTTTTTTTAATTGAAATTTCCCATCTGCAGATACTGAAAGGCAACTGCCTCTCCTCCTAGCCTTTGCTTTCTTCACCCAACAGTGTCTTTTTCTTGAGCTCTCCAGTCCCCCTGTGGACGTCATTGTCCCTGTCTTCAGGATTTATCGCCACTAACCCAGGGGCCAGTGCGACAGAAGGGGAAAATCATAGCCTTACAGTTAATGGAGACGATTTTGTGTTCCCCCCCCCACACACACAATCAAATCACACGCTGCCAAGGAACAGGGCTCTAGAGCTCTCTCTACTGCCCAGGGGGCAAAAAGAGCTGGTCTAGAAGGTGAAATCCTAGCCTCGATGGGACTGGAGTTGCTTTCACATTTCTCTACTAAAAATAAAAAAAATAAATAAAAATCCTCACAAACATCTTACCAAGATTTAATGTACATTTATTCTTAACACGTGGAACATATAGTATAAAGATTTCATACTGAATAAATGATATTCATTAAGCCAAAAAAGGAAAAAAGGGAGGAATTTACATCAAGTTTTTAGCTACATCGTCTGAAATACAAATATGCAGAATTCATCACTGAAAAATCTCAATTGTGTTTCTTCATCAGGAACTTCAACTGAACCTAGAACTTTTTCACACCTCGATTAGAAAGAAAACAAAAACAGGAAAAAATAAACTATAAGTTGATTGGCTGCTGAGACAGCAATGACTTTATACACAGAGACCTGTACAGCATCCTCCAGGGAGAGATGTCTGGCAAGAGATTAAATAATTGTGTCTCGCTTTTGCAGGTCATCAACTCGTTAACTCGTCATACTATAAAGGGGAGGGGAGGACAGGGACAAAACTGCAAGGGATCTGAGGGTATGTGCAATGTACAACGTCATATATATATACACACGTGGCAGCATTCAGGCTGCAGCTAAAGGTTAAAACCAGTTCTAAGAGGTGATCTCAGGGTTATTCATACAATCAAGGAGGAAGAGAGAAAGAGGTCAGGGTGTTGTAGGTTCACACATGATACTTTGGGGGAAAAGCCTTTTTTTCTCCTCAACATTAACTAAAAACATTTTTAAAAACTACAGCTTGCTGCTGATCCAGCGTTTTTTTTTTCTTTTCAATGTGAGACATTATTACAGTATGTTTACAGTTTAAGGTGTACAGTACATGAAGTTCTACACTCTACTGCACAGGCCTCCATTGGACAAGGTCTGTTCACAACTGGTAACTTCTTGATTCCTGCAAGATTGTGAATGTACAACGATAAACCACACAGAGTTCAGCAGTCACTTTTGTCCTTCAGAGTTTACCATTTAAAAACAGTTATGAAAGTGGTGCCTGTCGATGCGGTAACACGGCAAGTCGTTTTCCCCAAACTCACTGTAAACGACAGTAACTTTGGTTAAAATAAAAAAAAGTCTTCTATGTAGGCAGAACTGTCTCCTGGAACCGGGGGTTCAGGACAAATTTGAAGGGCAGGGGAAGGGGAGAAGGGAAGGGGGACATCTTTCCCCGAGGGAGAAGCAGGACAGCGCAGGGCAGACAGTGGATTCTGAGGTGGTTTTGCATAAATAAAGGGCAACAGTCAGTTTCTAAGTTCTCCACTCACGCACACGCACACCAGGGGTAGAGGCATCCCACAGCTGTCATGACTGGCCAATTAAAAACAGTACGTCACAAATAACTTGTGAAACCAAGGAGTTCATCAAAGGCGACACGGAGATGTCCAACAGCCGCGATTCATATAACGTGAACTCAGAGTGGTTCTCGTCCACTTTGGCCAGGGCAAGCAGCGCTCGGGCTGCCCGACGCATCATGTCCACACTCGTCGACTCAAAGGGTGGGTTTTGCATGTGCATCAAGCTGGCCTGACTCTGCTGGAACTGAGTGGCTGCCAGGCTGTCCTCCAAGAAGCCCAACAGGTTGCCAATGCTGCCCTTCTGCACAGCAATCGCTCGAGCTGCCAGGCTGTCACCCTGTGCCAAGTTGGCCAGTAGTACCACAGCCATCTCTCGACACACCGGGTTCTTTCTGTCACTGAGGAAACGCACCATGGTGCTGTAGAGCTTCTCCAAGCGACTGAAGGGGGGAGTCGCAAGAATCAAATCCACATTGTTGTCCTGGATGCTGAGTTTGCTGAGTGTTTCCAAAACCAGTCTCTGAGGGGAGAGGACAGCACTGGGCCCCAAGGTTGGGAAGGGATCCTGGGCCTCTGCTGACGGACAAACTGCCCAGTGGAGGAGTCCATCCAGGATAGGCAAACAGATGCTTTCTGGGTAAGGGGAGAGGTCCAACTGACCAGAAATGTTGGCCAGGGTAACCAACGTATTTTCACGTAGCATCTCCAAGCAGTCCCACCACCACTCCACCTTGTTGCAGCTCACCCCTTGGTCCTGCTCCTCTTCTTTCTCGTACGTCAGCGGTGCCTGTTTGCGCTCTGGATGCTTGTGATGCAGCAGAATCAGTTTCCCTAAAATCAGCAGCAGACCGGGGTGTTTAGACATCTCAAAGTCATTGCCCGGCACAAACGATAAACTCCTGATGATATTTGAGACACAGATGCAGCGTTTGGCAAGAGAGTCCTGCCAATCCAGGAGGGTGCACAGGGGCGTCTCATCCTTACTGTGAGGTTCGTCCTCCAGAATTTTTATGTTTCTGTGGCTCTGAGCTGGACTGATACCAAATGGGAACTTGCTGCTTTCCTTTGTTGCTTCCGAGTTTTTGACCTCTTCCTCTTCCTCCGGCAGGGACCCTGGCCGGGCCGAAAGCATGTCATCCATGGTGGCCGTTATCCTCTTCTCTGGGGGGCCATCAGATGGAGGGTTCTCTCCCTCCCTAGTGCCCGGATTGCTCTCGGCTGCTAGACGTTTTCTTGAGGCAGCGCTGCAGGAAGCTCGTCTGTGAATCCAAGGTAGCTCCATTTTGCTCTCGAAGTGGGTCTGGATGTGCTCCGTGGTGTCGCCCCCGCCAATCCGCCAGTGCAGCAACCCGCTCTCAAACTCCTGCACGCGCCCCAGCTTGTCGGAATAATCTACCACAAAGGGGTCATTTTTCTGCACAATCTTGACTGGAAGCTTGTCAAACTTGCTGACCAGCTTCTCCTCGCTGCTCTCCAGGGGTGCTTTGTCCTTGCTCGCAAAGGCAGCCTCCTCTTCCTCCTCCTCCTCCTCCTCCTCCTCACAGTTCGGGCTCTGCAGCTCCTCTTCATATTCCCCCTCGTCAAGAGAGGGACTTGAAGACTTGCAGAACCTTTCGGGATCCAATAGTGTTCTTTGTCCTGGATCTCCCACCTCATACTCCTTCAGGATCCCAAAAATTTCAATCAGGCAACGCCGGAAGTATTCCACCAGGAGTTCTAGCAACCCTGGCAGCTGAGAGAGAGAGAAAGAACCACGGAAGAAATCAGAGACCAAGTTAAGCCAATGTGAGCGATAGGGGATGTCGGGCAGAAGAGGGTCACAAGCTGAAGCAGCAATGGCAAAGTCAGCTGGCTCCTTTTTTACGCTACCTGTGCATTACAAGTTTGTTACTCTGACCACTAGAAAGTGAGGCCTCCCTTTCTCCGAGAAAGCAAACAAATCAGGTACCCCTAACACCCCTTCTCAGGAGCATCCTTCTTCTCTCAAACATGGGAAAGCAAAGCAATGGTGTGAAACGGTAATGATAATATTGTAGTGGGGCAAAAAGGAAGGAGACACACAAGACACCCAACTACAGGCAGCTTAGAAAAGGTAAGGAATTCCCTTGGGCTGCAAAGCACTGAAGCTGGAAGCGACAAATGGCACTGTACAGTATCAAAGACGACAGGCCGCCATCCCTCTTGTGGGGTGTCCTTACAGTCAAGGAAAATGTGAACCTCTACCCCATGCAATGCAAAGGAGGGAGCTGCACGTCTAAACAAGCAGCTGGGTGTATGGTGTACCTGACTGCAGTGTACCGGGCCCCAGCCCAACATGCACAACAGGTACGTGACTTTCCTGCAAGTGTTGGGCAGCTTCACACGTGGCTAGGAGCTCTGCTCTGCTCCCGGGCCCACGGTAAACCCCAACGCGTGTTATTCACCTTCGAAGCACTAGCAGAGCATCTGCACCCACCTGGCTGAGGTTGAAGGTCATTATGCTGTTGTCATCATACAGCAGGATGTTTATGGTATCTAAGGCCCACGTACTTTCAGCCAGCAGCCCAGACTTCAGAGACATCATCACCCTCCACGCTTCAGGAGTCCCTGTAATACAAACATATGACGTCCAGCCTCTAGAGTTTAACACAAGAGTCCCCGGTACTGCTTTCTGATTCCAGGTACAGCAGAACCCACTTTGAGAGGATTTACAGCAGCAGCTCTCAACCTAGTTAGACTCGAGGAACCCCTTGGAAAATGGCAGCTCTTAGTTTTCATTTGATTTCTGACTACGGAAAAACCAAGAGCGATTCTCCTGTTGCCAATAACTCAGAAAGACAATGGGTCAGAATGGTTTTAACGCTACAGATTCCTGTTTGAAATATCTGGGCTTATCTTGCAAAAATCACATTTGCACACCTCTCAGTGCTTACACTGTGTGGCACCCTTGAAAGGATGTCCAGGCACTCAGGCCGAGAATCACTGCTTTTACAGAATGCACGTCCCAGCAATTGCTAGCGCTGCATCTGCATTGAAATCACGATTGTTACTGAAAACCAACGGCTGGAAAAAATAGGACTCGGAGCCACGTGAGGTCCTTCACTGTCGATACACTGCTTCAAGAGCTTACTACCAAAAGCAAGGCCTGTCCCTTTAACCAATACCCATGGCCAAATGCCACCCCAGTGCAGCAGGAGCTCACTCTTACCAATATCTTTTGCTGTCAACCGTCTTCTTTGCTTCAGCACAGGTTGTGTAGCTTCCACTGATCCGGGTGGGAAGGTGATGTCCCTCCGTATCATGGGAGGCTGCACAGCTGCTGGTGCTATGTGAGAGGCAGGGACAGGAGGTCCTGCCTTCTGCATTTTCATCCCCGAGTGCAGGAACGGAGATTTACTGGGTGAGGTGCGGTTCTCCAGAGGTCTGGGCAGAGGTGCTGGGCTGGATACCTGAGGAATGTGATTCTGCATGCTAGGAGGGGTCTGGTAGTTAGACTGTGGGGGTCTCGTCATTGGGGGCACAGGGGCAGCGGGCCCATAAGGAGGTTGACGGTTGCCATGGGAAGGCCACGGGCCCTCGTGATTGACCCTCTGATCTGAATGTAGGATTTCATCTGTTCGGTTTACTCCGTGATAAGCAGGCCCCTGCGGCGTAGAGCCAGTGCTCTGCCGATTTGGATAGCTGTACCCTATTTCATTGCGCCCTTGCCACATGGTGCCCTGCTGTGGCCCCTCTGGAGTAGACTGGATGGGACCACCCATCATCTGAGGAGGCATGTTCTGCTGAGCATTTGAGCCTGGGGGGGCCGAGACCCTTTCTCTGCTGAACTGGAATGGGAACTGGTTCTGGGGCCCTCCAGAGGGCCGGCGGTCAGTAGCAGGGTATGTGCTCCCATACTGGTTGTACATGTCCTGTTGCGGAGAAGGCTGTGCAGTTTGCTGCTGGCTCGGTTGCTGGGTCTGTGCTGCAGGCAGCTGCTGCTGTGCCTGCCCCTGTCCAGCGCTGTATGGTACGTTGTACATCTCCCCTTCATGCCGCTTGGCAGGGGGACCGTAAGTGCCATCCATCGGCCGCTTATAGTTCTACAAGGAAGATACGTGAAGGGGTTTACATCATTATTTACAAGAAACAAGAACCAGGTGGCAGAACAAGCAGCTCTGCGTTGTCTAATCACACAAATGCTACGGTCCAGCTCATGCTGGGACGAGGCGAGACCAACCCTCCTATGTTAGCTCGGAAGAGACCACAACCTACAAGCCACAGCAGTTCCCTTCCAGCAGCCTGAGCTTTCCTAGATGATGTCAAGATGCTTTCAGGGCAAGCTATGGGCCAGTGAAAGAGCCTCATTCTTGGTACAAGTTTGCCACACAACAATCTCTATGTGGATTCAAGTTCCTTTCCGAACATCCAAACTTATACTTTCCCACCGAACAGATGAGAAGTAGGGTAAAACTTCCGCTGAAGCCTCAAAAATTGCCTTGCAATTTCTAGCTGTCCCTTTTGTCACAGATCCCAAGTCATCTCACAAAAGCAAGCACGATCCCCGCCCTGTTTTTAAGCCTGTATGAAGAAAATCAGAGCCAAGACTAAATCCCAGACCCCTCGTGTCCCAGCCCCGTTTCTACCTAGGAGTCCTACTTTCCTCAACCTGCTTCACATGAAAGACCTAGCAAGCAGTGAAGTACCAGCGGAGCGGGAGCCCTTGGCTCAGGGCCTTTGGCTCTGGTTGCAGCACGGTTGCAATTATCCTTAGCAGAGCTCTGCAACTGCCTTCTACTGAGGCTCACAAGCCAAACAGGACACAACCCAAAAATCAGTGAGGGAACAAAAGAGACAGAAACATGGCTATGAAGAGCAAACTAAGAGCCTCCTCTTCATAATCTTAATAGGGGCTACAGTAAACTTTTCCTTGAGAAAGCCAAGCAGCAGAAGTCTTGTGGGAATAAGGGACTGGAGGGAACTCCAACATCTCTGGTGTTCAGCTCAGCAAATGAGAATATCCAAAGAAATTCTGACTTGCATAGAAGGATCCCACCCAGAGGCAGCTGCTCAGAACTGCGAAGGGATCACCACAAAGCTACCAGAGAACAAGCTCACCCAGCCCGTGAACTAAAATGCTACAGAAACTCCATGGGGTTCAGATAAGCTTAGGAAAAGAGAAGGAACCACCAAATGAAGCTGCCTGGGCTCTTGGTATCTGCAGAGCCCTCACTTCACAGAACGCCTGCTAGCAGGACCCCTTGTTGTACTCTCTACACGATCCAGAATGCCCATAACCCAGCACCGCACAAATAAAACACACTTAACAACTTGCAAACTACCAGGACTATGGGAAGGTTACACTAGCATGTAACTGAGACACTAAACAGGATCCAGTGCTCCAGACAGCTATCGTGGCGGGCATTCTCATTTGCACAAAGCAGAAGAGACAAGAAATCGCCCATATCTTTGTCAGTCGGCCAAAGTGGAGACTCGGGGAGAACTCACCTGCTGTTGCTGCTGATACATGGTGGTTTGCTGGCTAGGGAAGGGGCTGCCAGAAGATGTGCCTTGAGTGGAAAACTGATTGCCATAGGAATCATGTCTGCAGAGAGAGACCGAGAACAGCACATGACTTCTGGGAGGCGCAAGTGGAGCAATAACGCCCTCTCTCTGGCAGGAGGTTTTCTACTGAACTGCCAGAAGCCATTTTGTGCACCTACCTCTGCTGCTGTTGCTGCTGCTGCTGCTGCTGCTGCTGTGGATAGCGGCTGGGAGAGTACATCCCCGAGTCAGGGGTGGAAGGCAAGATGTTGGGCTGCGGAGTGCCGGTGCCCAAGCTGCCCTCAGGTCCCATTCCAGCCTCCGTCCTGCATAAACACAGAAGTATGTTGCTCTGTTCCCCTGCTGGGAAGAAGCAACCGGGGCAGTCACCGCACCGCACAGAATCCAGCAATGGGCAGGTGCACGCACTCACCTCACTCGCTCGTAAGGCCCTCCATAGGGATAGTGTTGCCGTTGCCCCATGACCATGTTACCCATTCCTGGACCTGCAGCACGATTATAAGGGTCACCCATAGCACTGTTGGGGCCCTGCCCTGAGGACAGGAAGGGATCACTTCCAGGAGCTGAAAGAAGGGGGGGAAAAAAAATGATGATCAGCACAGAAAGATGTGTTTGGTGGAGGACAAGAGACCTTGGGAGCACAGGTGTATATTCCCAAGGCACATTTAGGGCATCCAATGGGGTCAATGCCCCTGAACAGTAAGTGAAGGCAAGCCAGAACCTCCTCACCTTTCCTCATACTGCTATAAGGATCCTTATTTGGCTCGTAGGACATGCGACCCATCATGTCAGAGGTATTCATGCTGGGCTGGTACCCTGGATTTGGAGTCATGGAGTTCCGCTTCTGGAACGTGGGATCACTGCCATCTGCAAAGGCATCCTGAAGGCCAACTGAGTTGCTCCTGGTGTAATGCAAAAACACATGGTGAGAAAGCCCCCGACCACTCTCTGCCTCACCACTGAAGCTTCGCTTCCCCACAAAGAAGGAAGGATCTCACGATTCCTTCCACGGAGCCCACCAAGAGGAAAAAAATCCTCTTCTCATTTCAAAGAATGATGCCCACCCCCTTCCATAACCCTCTCCTCAGCCTAAATCCTGAGAGAGAAGAGCTGTGGTTACCCGGATGCAAATTCTACAGCTCTGCCGTGAGTTACTGCAAACCAAAACTAACCCAAACGCTCGCTTCAGCCCACAAGCCAGTGACACTGGCAAAAGCCTCCCTAGGCCTGGCGAGCACTGCACGCCCTCCCACTTGCAGCACTGTGATACCTGATGCCTGACAAAGGGGGCATCTGACTGTGTGGTGTTGATGCTGGAGTCGGGGGTTTCAAGTCTCCTCCTTCTGCCATAGAGCTGCTGGTGGACTGAGGTGTCTGGGGACCCTGCATAGAGCCTGAACCCGCTGGAAGGAAAGAGCAGTTGCATGAGTGGGTCTGCCAGGCAGAAGAGACTGCCCAAAACTTCCCAGAAGAAAACACCTGAAGGCAAGGTAGATCCAGGATTGAAAAGTGAGCAAGGCAGGCAGACAGGATGAGCACAGCGTACCAGGGTGCAGACTCCCGTGCATGGTATGTGAAGCAACAAGAATCCTTACAACTTTGCGTCTCCATCCCTCCCCGCTCTTAACCTTGAGAGCTGGTGCACGATGGGGGGATGGTGTTTATCTCAGGAAGGTGCTGCAGAGACAACATCGCTCCATCAGCCCCAGTCATCCCTAGTAGACAGAAGCCCTGCACCTTCTTGTCCTCTACCCCAGGCAAGTTCACCGTGCCACTTGCCAACTCTGGCAAGAGAGAAAAACCCCCCTGCATCCAGCTGAAGAGTTGTTTTATTATGCAGGAGCTCTCTCGTTTGGCTCTCACACAAGTACAGATGAATTCGGGGTGGCAAACCCTCGCTGAAACCCCTACACCACCTCGTAGGGGCAAAGAGGTGGTGGCAAACCCTCGCTGAAACCCCTATGCCACCACGTGCCCGCAAGCGTGGTGCCAGCTCGAGGAGTTCCACTCCTCCGGTGGAACTGCTGCAACGGTGTCACCTCTCAGGTCCCTACACGCCTCGCAACTGGCAGGCGCTGAACTCTTAATTAACGTTTCCATTAGCTACCATTCCCGGCACCCGATAGCCCTCTGCTTCAGCCTCGCCGGGTTGATGACTCATTTCAGCTATTCATTAAAATCCTCTGAGGTCAGAGGCGGGTCATGTTTGTTTACACCCCACCTTCCTGGCACCCTGTCCGTCTCTCCCTTCCTCCCCGTCTGGGGACATCTCCAGAAGGAAGGGCAGAGCTCAGCAGGGAATTTCATTCAGAACTCCTCCCCCACGCTGTCCTTCCCTATTCATTACCATTTCAGCTCGGCTCCGTTCTGTTCCCCTGGGAACTCAGTGCTAGCTTCCACCGCATTACAGATGCACTGACATCAACAGGAAGAGGCAAGACATTCCCCGTGTCACTGCCATTCGTTGTCCTGGCCCCCCTCCACTCGGATTTACAAACAGCTGGAGACGCGCCAGTGCCGTGCTGGGTACTGGGCCGCCCAGGAGACAGGCAGCCATTCATTTGCATGCAGGAACCCAAGAAGGCTGGAGACAACCCGCGGCTGACCTGCCCAGGAAGTGGTGAGCAGCCTCTTACACCTCAGGAGAGGCTTTCTGCATGCTCAGTTTTATGTACACGATGGCCTGGAGCCATCCTGCATTGGAAACCTGCATTAGACACCCTCATTGCCCTACGCCGGCGTGGCCAACCTGCGGCTCTGGAGCCATGCGCGGCTCTCCAGAAGTTGAATCTTTGCACGAGCACACGGTGACCAGATTCCAAATGGCCGCAGGTTGGCCACCCCTGCCTTACACAGTGTCACTACTGGCAAAGCCTCCACAGATGCCACAGCTAGAAAAGTCATCGCTTAGACTTCCACCGGTTTTCATCTGAACAACCTATTCCAATGCATGAATTCTTCTCTCTTTTCACAACCAAGCAGGGCTGAAATAAGACTTGCCTCCATTTACTTTCTAAGTTGGTGAAGACCCTGAAGCAACACCTAAGTGCCCACAGAGGTCAACTGCTTCATGGGATGTGAAATCTGTATCCTGATGTGCGAGGGTCAAACGATCCTTACTGTTAGACATATTTAGCTAATAGAATCATAGAAAATTAAAGCTGGAAGGGACACCTAGTCCAACCTCTGCTCAGAGCAGGACCATCCCAACCATCTCATCCCAGCCAAGGCTTTGTCTAGCTGGGTCTTCAAAACCTCCAAGGATGGAGAGTCCACCACCTCTCTGGATAACCTGTTCCAGTGCTTCACTATCCTCCTAGCGAGAATGTTTTTCCTAATATCTACTAGGCATGGCTGTCGTTGATTCAGTGGTGGACAAGCGGAAGAACTGGATGGCAGATCAACCTTCTGAACAGGGAAAGGGGGAAAAAAGTCAAGTCACCATTTCCTTGTCCACAAGAGAGGAGAAGCATCTGCACAGCACTAGATGCCTTCAGCAGGCTCCCGGCATCCGTCAGACATTGCTGTCACTCAACAAATTCTCTCAGTGCTCATGCTTCCCCAGTGCCAAGTGTCCTACCAACCTCTACGCAGCTGCTAAGAAGCAAGGTTGCTTCCCAGGAAATGGGGCTCTCTGCATGTGTCCATGCGTGGGGCACTCGCCGAGGTGAGCTTCGAGGAGCCTGCTAGAACAGCAGCGCTTGCTGGGGCATGACTGCTCCTGTGGAGGGACTGAGGCCAAGTCTGAGGGGCAACCATGTGGTCCCAAACCTCCACCGCTCCTTCTGGCCAGTCCAAGAGTCCTTGAGAAAACTTTGATGAAGAGGGAAGGAGAACGAATGTAGGAGGCATGTCTGAAAAGACCACAGCTACTGCCTCTGCATGTTCCCACAGACAAACCCCAGTGAAGACCAAACAAGGAGTTCACACGTGGACTGCAGAATGGCCCTTCTACATCACACCTCAGCTCTACAAGTCAAAAGAGCAGCGCTGCATGAACGTACAAAGGGAAGCCAAGGGAGCAGTTCTGCAGATTTCCACCACTGATGCAAGGCATCGGTGTTCCCACGCCCTTAGAAAAGAGTCTTCAAACTTGCATGTAACATCACATGAGCTCAAACATAGTAAAAATGTAGGCACGCTGATAGACTTGGACGGGCACCAAGTGGAAATGGCATCCCTGCTCCACAGATCTCCAAATGCTACAAGAAGCTTTAAGTGGCTTTCTAAATGCCTTAGCCCTATCCAAACAAACTCCAAACACACTTAACATCTCCCTTATACAGCTTCATCTCTCAGCTAATAGGAAGGTCTCAGAAAGCAAGCTGTGGAGAAATTAGTGGTCGAGCTTAAGGAGAACTCAATTGCTACTTGAGGCCAAATTTAAAGTGACAAATCATGACAAATCTTGAAGAGTGCAGTGAAGTTAAATCCCACGTCAGGACAGCTTTCTTGACCAGTGGAAAGAACAATGTAGTCCTTAAAGGAATTTTTATGACTTGAGGAACGGATAAATACTGTAAGATCTGCCAGTGGGACACAAGAAGTGCGCTTTGATCAAGGACCTACCAAAGCAGACTTCAGTTTCGATCAGTTTGCAAAAGATTGCATAAAAGCAGATCAGAAGAGAAGCAGAGTCTATCCTCTTAACTCAAGCAAAGGCTTTCCCACATCTAGGGTGGAATTTCAACATGACTTGTTTCCTGGATTTCCAAGAGATACCCAACCAAACATTTGGTCCCATAAAAGGTATCAGCCACAAAAATCCTTGCCCCTCACATTTGCTGGACCACCGTGGCTACAACATTACTCCAACAACTATCCAAATCCTGCACATTTGCTAATTTTGAGAGATCAGAATTAATTCAGTTCAGTACAGAGACTGGCTTGGGATACAAGACTGCTTTTCTAGATTACAAGGTCTTGTGAGCACAGAAGATAATTTGGAGATCAAAGACACCAAGATTGTCTGTCCCAGAATGGACAAATTAAACTAAAAACTATGGCCTCGATCAATTTAATCTATAGCAGATCCTAGCTCCAAGTCAAGGAGGAACGAATCTGTTCTTGCATTTTCTGTTCACTTCCCCCCCCCGCAACCAAAATACCCACTGAGAACCAAACCCTGTTACTTCTGCTCCATGGGCTTGGGGTATATTGTCAGAAGGGGAAGAAATAATCATTCCTGGAGCTCTTCAAACTTCTTACTGATGGGGAAAAAGCCAAAGACTTGGGAGCGAAGAGTAGAAAAAGGTGCTGTCCCATTGCAGAACCTCAGAAATGTAGGTGTTGGAAACTGCCAAGCCTTAGTCAATGGGGAAGGATTTCCCATCAAATATATTATAAACGAAAAAAGCTGAAAGTTTCTTAGACAGGCGATAATCCAAACCAGCAACTCCTGAAACTGTCTACAGTCATCAGAAGCAACACAGGGGCAGACATGATGGTATCCAGGCAAAGCAGATGTATGACATCAGACACTAGTTCATTCCTATCCAGTACAGGCAAGTCATTGTGTGAATATTGGCCAGAGGTGGGGAGAAAAAAAAAAAAAAAAAAAAAGG